>NC_060119.1:697264552-697895624 GCF_021461395.2 Schistocerca americana
GTGCATGACTTTTGCAGCCGTCCTCCTCTTATTTTTCGTCACAGTCGTCTTCACTGAATGTCAAGATCACTCGACATACACTTTCGTTCACACTGTGATTTAGCCGATGATGTTTCTCCACTATCTCTGTATGGTGTATAAATATTTGATACGATGGTTCTGAAACACCGAACGCTTCGGCTGCTTTGGTTTCGGAAACACCAAACATACGAGCCCACGTAGCAAATCATTTAGCTCCGACATAATGTACTCCCAACGTCACAGAACACTGCTCTGACGAGGATGACACTTTAAAATACTGATGACATTGCGCAGGCGCCGTTCATAGTCAGATACAACAGCGTAACCTGCAGGCTTCACTAGCATCTCCATTTATGTTCAACCACGCATTTCTGGCGGTGTTCCCACATTCTATCCAACCCTTGTACTTCATTGGAAGGGGACATAGACTACCATAGCTACAAATACCGGACTTCCCTTCGACCGATGGTCAACAGCTGCAGGTAAGTCATTTACTAAGAGTGTTCAGTGAAGAGTCACAATGTAGTTAACATCGGCTGCATGTGGGTGTAGGCGGCGGCTGCTGGCGCGCTGGCGTTATCAGGGCTCGGGGCTCGGGTGAAGGGGCATCCGAGTAGCGCACGGTGTGGAGCTGAAACTCGACGCCGGCGTGACGTCACCGCCGGACACCCGACGCCGCTGTCTGCAGCGGAGCGCTCACCTGGGCCACACGTGCGGTGCGGTGCCGCGCCGTGCCGTGAGCGAGGCGCACAGATTCGCAGCCCCTCGGCTCTGCCCCTTGTGGGGCTACGGCGTCGGGTGTCTTACACAAGCTAGCGACTCCGCGCGTCTCAAATCTTTGTACGCTCAGCGAGTCGGGTCACGGCTCGATTCAGGCTAGCAGTCCTTACAGCAGCTGTTCCCGATGTTCGGTTATCACCATAGCGAGGCCCGAAATCTCATGCATCATCGACCGGATGTATATTGTTTTAACCAAAACACTTGTTCATTTGTCGGCTGCAACCTGAATGCTTCACTTGTCCGGTGCGAAGTAGCAACTACTTCATACAATCTGTTTTATGAGTTGTGTATTAAAGTCATTCACTCCTGGCAACGAATTTATACTGTGAAAGATGTCAAGTTTCATCATGATTCAGAAACCACGTGGTACTGGCTGGGTAAGTCAATTGAAATTTCTGTGTAAGACGAGGGCATTCTCACTAGTGAAGAAAATATGCGAAAATTCTGTTTGTAGGGAATGTATCATACAATCTAGCAAAATAAACATTTAAGAAATCATGACATCCGAACCATTGGCGCGAGCGAGCGAGTGTCTGTGTGTGTGTGTGTGTGTGTGTGTGTGTGTGTGTGTGTGTGTGTGTCTGTGTGTATGTGTGTGAATTTCAACGGGACCAAACTGCTGATGTCCCTCGACTTGCACCTTACTTAAACTGACTCATGCTAAGAACAACACACACACCCATACCAGAAGGACGACTCGAATCTCCGGCGGCGGCGAGGGGGGGGGGGGGGGGGGGCGCAATCCATGTCATGGCGCCCCAAACCGCGCGGCCACTCCGCGCGGCCCCGAATTGCTTTCATGACAGAAAACAGAACCGATCGTAGATACATTCATAATGAGGAACCCCATACGGATAAATACGCTAGTGGAAATAAATAAACATTCGCATACCGTTAAAGAACTGCTTCTCAATGATCAGTTGATCAGTGAAGTCCTGTTACGATTCAACATCGTCAGTTTTTAAAATATTCACTCAGCTAAAGCTATCTTTGTCGATTTTTCTTCGTTTCATTTCGTAGTTTTCGACCACTGTTTGATTGCCGCAATGAACTTCTGTTTCTTATGGTTATTTTTCCTAAGTTTCATGCCTCGTATTGCAGCTTGGTTCAAATGGCTCTGAGCACTATGCGCCTTAACTTCTGAGGTCATCAGTCGCCTAGAACGTAGAACTAATTAAACCTAACTAACCTAAGGACATCACACACATTCATGCCCGAGGCAGGTATTGCAGCTTGGATTAGTGCTGTTTCCTTGTCTGCTCGCCTGCACATACTGGATGCTTTGTGCTTTATTTTTGAATTTTGCGTATTCGTTTATTTGCTTTTATGTTCCTTACAATTATTCTCCTAGCAGATAATTATGGTGGTATGTGTTAGGGCATACTCTTCGTGTGAGTAATTGGCACAGTCTTCTCATGTATACAAATTTCACATCATTATTTTTCGCATTTGGTTATCTCTTCTGCTTTTTTTTGTAATCCCTTTAGCTAACGGCCTTGGCGCTGTGTGACGCTGGTTCCCGTCACATCATCGCAATTAAGCGCTGTCGGGCTTGGCTAGCACATGGATGGGTGATCGTCGGATCTGCCGAGCGCCGTTGGCAAGTGGGTGCACTCAGCCTTTGTGAGGCAAACTGAGGAGCTACTTGATTGAGAAGTACCGCGGAGTGCTGACCATGTGCCCCTCCATATCCGCATCCAGTGACGGCTGTGGTCTGAGGATCAAGCGGCGGTCGGTCGGTGCCGTTGGTCTTTCAAGACCCGTTCCGACGGAGTTTAATGTAATTTAGTTTGTAATTCCTCAAAACACTTATAGTCTTTATTGTTGTTCTACATTACAACAGTTTATAATATCTTAAAAATGCAATAATTTCTATGTTAGCCGCGAAGTCTATGGCGTCTTGTCAAGGTTCGCGCGGCTCCCCCTGTCGGAGGTTCGAGTCCTCCCTTGGGCATGGGTGTGTGTGTTGTCCTTAGCGTAAGTTAGGTTAAGTTAGATTAATTAGTGTGTAAGCCTAGGGACCGACGACCTCAACAGTTTGGTCCCATAGTCCTTACCACGAATTCCAATTTCTATGTTACGTCTATCCGCGTCATCCAGCTGAAGTTCCCCCTCACTAATCTTCACGCGGCCTATAGTTTTCTCCAGATCGACGATTATTGTTACAAGTATGCTTGGAGGAAAGCACTACTGTGTATACAAATTACGCCACATTTACACAGCATTGAAAGCTGGTCGTGTTACTGCGCTTCTACGTCTGCGGTTGATGGTGTGTTTACGGTAAAGTTTGACGTTTCTGCTCTGGTTTCTTATGCGCTTTTTGTCCCTTTTGCCTACTACTTTCGAAACTTCCTACGACTATATTTGCCGTATAGGTCCATGTCCTACCTCGCACGTTTGGCGATTGCTTATTTGCGAAGTACTGAATAAGTTTTCCGTTACAACGATTTTTAAAGTTACTTATCTACTCGTTGTAGAGGTGCATGATAGTGCTTTGCCACCCCCCCCCCCCTTTCGTATTAATATTATTCTTTTTCCATTTTTGTATACAATCTCAAGCTGGAGATGCACCAACATAGTGAAACGGGTTATTCAATAATCATTATTATGCAACCAAGACTGCTTTTTTTTAAAAAAAAAACTATCGTAAACGTTGCTATGCACTTAACCAATGGAGTGGAAAAGAGTTTACATAAAAGTAAGTGATAAATCACAACCCTATACTTGTAAATAATAGGATAATAGTGCTGCTAAGGAACAGTATATGTCTCGCACCGAAATATGTACAATTAAATAATTATCTTTTATTTTATGAACCACTGATGATTCGTAATGTGAATACATAAAATATGTTTTTATTAAAAACAAAAGTTGGAAAAGACGGGTAATATTTGTTCCTGTCTACATGACAAACATAAAAAACTTGTGTTTCACTGTCAGTGACAATGGAAATTACCGTTTACTTCAGGGTAGCATTGAGCAGCCCTCTTCGTCTGCCCCATATCCTCAGTGCTGTACGCCCTAGAAATATATTGTTAGTACGAAGGAAATAAAATGATGGACATCACTAATTGTTTGATGATCCTGTAATAATGAAATCTTGTTTTTACGAGAGATTTCTTCTTCTATTAGAGGCTGTATGCGTCATGTTTGTTGCGATTCAGGAGTATATTTAATCACGCGTATTCTTGATAGATATAAAAAAAGCTGGCAGAACGCGTTGGCATTCCCCACATTACAACGTTCTATCTCTGTACTCTGTTTGTTGACACTGGAGGGGATATTTGTTAAATACAAGAGCTTTTCTCGTAACACCGCAATGTTTCAACTTATACAAAGTTTAGCTTGGCCCACACAATGAAGCGCCAATGTTATATGAAAAAAGGTACATTTCTCCAATTTACACAGAGAGTAAATGGATTTTCTGTTGATTTTATGTTGATTCTCTGTAACTGAACGCAAAGTGCTAGGCTGTTAATAAGGAAACTGCTCGGAACACAAATAAACTGTTAATCACTTACAATATTATTAAGCCTCAAATGCTGTTAAAGTGCAATTTACAACATGATGCTAAAGTTCTGCAAAGTTTCATTGACTTCCATTCGGTTAAATCGCGAAAAGGAAAGCAAACGAAGTGACACAGTGGTTATGGCTTTGGAAGAAGTAGTAGATAAGGTTAGAATGTGGCATCCTTTCGAAGCAACAACGATGAAGGTTTATTGTTGCATTGACTGTGAGATTATAGTAGCGGCGAGTAAGCTGGAATTAGGGAAGGAAATCGGCTGTGTCTTTCCTTTTCTTTGAAAAGAAATTCACGACATTTGCCTGAGACGATTTAGAGAACACAAGGCAAATGCATACCTCGATGACAAGACAGACACTTGAAGCATATTCCTCCGGAAAGGAAGTGCACGACCTAGCTATACTTAGCATCCTTTCAACAACGGTGACTTTGGGGCAGAACCGCAGGTCATACAAATGTAATGAGTGCTAATTCTGCAAGGTTCGCAGGAGAGCTTCTGTAAAGTCTGGAAGGTAGCAGACGAGGTACTGGCAGAAGTAAAGCTGTGAGAACGGGGCGTGAGTCGTGCTTGGGTAGCTCAGTTGGTAGAGCACTTGCACGCGAAAGGCAAAGATCCCGAGTTCGAGTCTCGGTCCGGCACACAGTTTTAATCTGCCAGGAACTTTTATATCAGCGCACACTCCGCCGCAGAGTGAAAATCTCATTCTGGAAACATACCCCAGGCTGTAGCTAAGCCATGTCTGCGCAATATCCTTTCTTTCAGGAGTGGTAGTTCTGCAAGGTTCGCAGGAGAGCTTCTGTAAAGTATGGATGGTAGGAGACGAGGTACTGGCAGAAGTAAAGCTGTGAGGACGGGGCGCGAGTGGTGCTTGGGTAGCTCAGTTGGTAGAGCACTTGCCCGCGAAAGGCAAAGATCCCGAGTTCTTGTCTCGGTCCGGCACACAGTTTTAATCTGCCAAGAAGTTTCATATCAGCGCACACTCCGCCGCAGAGTGAAAATCTCATTCTGGAAACATACCCCAGGCTGTAGCTAAGCCATGTCTGCGCAATATCCTTTCTTTCAGGAGTGGTAGTTCTGCAAGGTTCGCAGGAGAGCTTCTGTAAAGTATGGATGGTAGGAGACGAGGTACTGGCAGAAGTAAAGCTGTGAGGACGGGGCGCGAGTGGTGCTTGGGTAGCTCAGTTGGTAGAGCACTTGCCCGCGAAAGGCAAAGATCCCGAGTTCTTGTCTCGGTCCGGCACACAGTTTTAATCTGCCAAGAAGTTTCATATCAGCGCACACTCCGCCGCAGAGTGAAAATCTCATTCTGGAAACATACCCCAGGCTGTAGCTAAGCCATGTCTGCGCAATATCCTTTCTTTCAGGAGTGGTAGTTCTGCAAGGTTCGCAGGAGAGCTTCTGTAAAGTATGGATGGTAGGAGACGAGGTACTGGCAGAAGTAAAGCTGTCAGGACGGGGCGCGAGTGGTGCTTGGGTAGCTCAGTTGGTAGAGCACTTGCCCGCGAAAGGCAAAGATCCTGAGTTCTTGTCTCGGTCCGGCACACAGTTTTAATCTGCCAGGAAGTTTCATATCAGCGCACACTCCACTGCAGAGTGAAAATCTCATTCTATAGTGAAGAAAAATTGACCGAGTCAGCTCGTGTTCGGGAGGAATAACGCTAATGTACCTAGACTGATTTAGGTTTCCCGAGGTTTCCCAAACTGCCTTCGGAATGGTTAGCTTGACAAAGCAATGGTTCTTGGTCGACATAGTCAATGCTCATCTCTGACGATCTCGAAGCTAAGCCATAGCCTAAGATTCTCTCGAAATCGACAAAGGTGAAACATCAGAACCAGCTATTATGTCGTAAAGAGATGAACTTCTTTCTGGTTTCCTTGGATGGTACTCTGCAGCCTCCTACGTGATGTGGTCTAGAACACACAGAAGGTCCGTCTGCGCAGGAAGGAGAAGGCAACCTCACAGAAAAAGGGGTTTCGCATTACGCGCTTCCCGTTCCCGGAAGGGCCACGTGCCGGCCTGCGGCCGCAGCACGTGTCTCACCTCGGCAGTGTCAGATAATGCTTATCGGTCGCACGCCTCGCCTTGCCTTCTCGCTGGCCTCACCACACAATCCGTACCGCAGCTCCAATGGTCAACGCCCACGGAGCGAGGTGTCTCACGTGAAAGACGCTCAGTCTCAGCAGTTTAAGTGCAAGGTTGCAGATTCGTTTACATACTGTCTGGAGAGAGTGCGGTATAGCCAACACAGAACAGAGGGATAAGCTATTCCCATGGACGAAATTACGGTGGCAGTACTTACGGGGTTTACCTGGTTCAGTAATGCCATAGCGCCGGGAAACTGTCAATTTTGTTTATATTTGACTGGTGTCTGTTCTGTCGGACATTTTGATAATGAACTGGCTTTCTTCATTTGCTTAAGTTACTCACAATTAATCATCATTCAGTTTACGTTGTATTTACTGGAACATCTACGCTCTGCGAATACTCTGTCGTAACATCTGTGTGTACACGTAAATTCTCTGATGTACACATTATTTGTCACCGTTTTGTCTTTGTAAAACGTCGTCTTTCTATATAAACATCCGTGTGGCAGAAGTACCGGGTGATCAAAAAGTCAGTATAAATTTGAAAACTTAATAAACCACAGAATAATGTAGATAGAAAGGTAAAAATTGACACACATGCTTGGAATGACATGGGGTTTTATTAGAACAAAAAAAAAGAAAAGAAAACAAAACAAAGTTCACAAAATGTCCGACAGATGGCGCTGGACAGCAAAACGTCAGTGACTGCACATGACAATCGTGTATAAAAGGAGCTGTAATGAGTGAATCAGATCCATGATGATCACCCCTTCCCTGACTCCTTTAATAAGGCAAATCACTTTGCCTCTTACCTCTCTGATGTCTTTTCCATCCCCGATGATCCCCAGTTCGATTACTCCCTCTTCCCGGATGTCCGCAATCGAACTGATACCTCTGACCCTCCCCTCGCACCTGGTTTCCAGTACTTGGACAACATTGCCCACACGGAACTCAATGCCCCTATCACTACACAGGATCTCATTGCTACACTCCGCACAAAACGCAGCACCGCTCCTGGTCACGATCGTGTCACCTACCATCACCTTCGTGAAGCTCCTGTCTCTTTTCTCTCCACCCTGGCCAGGCTCTACAATGTAGTCCTGTCCACCGGTTACTACCCCGACCTGTGGAAAACCTCCCATATCCTGATGTTCCTTAAACCTGGCAAACCGCCGTCCGACGTCTCCTCCTACTGTCCCATCAGCCTTACCTCGGTCTTCAGCAGGGTCCTGGAATCTATCCTTACCCGCCGCATCCACCAGCATCTCCGCCAGCACCGCCTCCTTCCCGTTACCCAGTGTGGCTTTCGGCCGTCCTTCTCTTCCGACGATCTTCTCCTTCACCTCAGTCATCTCCTTTCCGACCAGCTAAATTCCCGTCGCTCCGCACTGTTCCTCTCCCTGGACCTCGAACGAGCTTATGACCGCATATGGCATTCCGGTCTCCTCTTCAAGCTCCAAACCTCCGCCCTTCCCATTAACTACGTCCGTCTGATCCGCTCCTTTCTCACCCACTGTCCTTCCAATGTCACCATCCATAACACCGACTCCTACACCTTTTCCCCTCCGCCGGTGTGCCCCAAGGCTCCGTCCTCTCCCCCCTTCTGTACCTTTTGTACACGGCGGACATGCCGCCGCCGTCACCCCCCGTCCACCTCCTCCAGTTTGCCGATGACACTGCCTTCCTTGCCCTTGCCCCCACCCTGCAGCGCTCCCAACACCTTCTCCAATCCCATCTTGACCGGTTCACCGCTTGGTGCAACCAGTGGTTGCTCAAGGTCAATCCCTCCAAAACCCAGGCGATCATTGTAGGCAAAACCACCCCTTCCTTCCGCCTCCTTGATTTCTATCTTACCATCTATGGCCGTCCTATCGCCCTCACTCCCACCCTTAAGTACCTTGGCGTCACCCTCGACCGTCGCCTCTCCTGGACTCCCCATCTCCGGACAATCCAAGCCAAGGCACGCTCCCAACTCCGTCTCCTCAAGCTCCTTTCCAGCCGTATGTGGGGTCTGGACCCCTCCACCATCCTCCACACCTATAAATCCCTCATCCGCCCTATCCTTTGTTACACCCATAAGGCCTCGATCTCCGCCCCCCCCTACCTTTTATAAATCCCTCCAAATCCTTGAACGCCATGCTCTCCGCCTCGCCTATCGCATCCGTCTCCCCTCCCCCACGCGGATCCTGTGTGATCTCATCCCCTTCCTCCACCTCCTCCTTTTCCTTGAAAGGATACGGATCATGTACACCTCCCGTAAACTCGATCCTCCTCATCCGCTTGTCTCACCCATCCTCTCCCACCCCCACCCGCTGCCGCGCCTGTATTCCCATGTCCCACCCGGTCTCCATCTCTCCACCCTCCTCACCCTCTCCCAAGGTGGCTTCCGCCAGCTCCCCCTCCCTGATGATGTCCTCCTCCCCTCCATCTACCCCTCCTATCAACTTTGATCCTCCCCCCCCCCCCACTTCCTGTGTCCTTTCCTTTAGGCACCCTCCCTCCCTTCTCTTTCCTTTTCCCCCATCCCCTCCCTCCTTCCCTCTACCCCCGGGCTTCCCCTCCCCCTTCCCCCTATCTCCCCTGCCCATGGCATGGCATCTGCTCTCCCCTCTCCCTCTCCCACCCCCCTCCCCCTCCTCCTCTCTTGGCAGGTCCCCGGACTCGTACACGGTTAGTGAACATTCGCGCGCCGGAGACCAACGCCTCGTGTTCTGTGTGTGCCGTCGTTTTGTGCTTAAGTGATTCAGTGTTATTCGTTTTGTGCACCTACGTTCACGTGTGACAATTTTCGTCTCTGTCTGTGTCCAAGTGTATGAACAATTTTATCTTGGACTCTACGCCCGTGAACGGCACCTCGTATTTTAAAAAGTGTTTGTCTCCGTTTCTGTGTCCACCATGTTTTTTCTCTAAATGTCTTCATTTGTATATTTGTGTTTCTCTGCGGCCAAAGAGCGGCGTCGTATGCTGCTGCAGGCCTGCCTGTAATACAGGTTTCAAAATAACAATAAAGAAAAAAAAAGTGAAGCAGTCGCAGCATGTTGACGTTACCTGAAAAGGCGCTTTTAGTGAAGCTGTATTATCAGAATGGGGAATGTGCTAGTTCTTCGTTACGATCCTATCGCCATAGGAAGGGGATTCGAACGGGTAAAGGTCCGTTGACAAATGCAGCTGTGGCGAGAATGATTTCGAAGTTCGAAGCCACGGGTTGTTTAGACGATAGACCCCGTAGTGGCCGACCGAGCACAAGGCGTAATGCTGCTGAGACAGTTCAGGAAGAAATGGAGACTGTAGTGGATTCGTCTATGCACGGGGAAGTCAGCGCTCGTGCAGTCGCACGTCGCACAGGCGTTCCATAGACTTCAGTTTGGTTGGCACTTAGGCGTACCCTCCGATGCTATCCGTAGAAAATCCATCGGTATCATGAACCTGACGATTTAGTGAAGCGGAGGGCATTTGCGGTGTGGGCGTTTCAAAAGATGGCGGGAGATGACGATTGGTTGAGTAACGTGTTGTGGACCGACAAAGCTCATTTCACGCTCCGAGGGTCTGTCAACGCCCACAACTGCAGAATTTGGGCTACGGAAAATCCTAGAACTGTCGTGGAAACTCCATTGCACGACGAGAAAGTCACGGTATAGGTTGGATTTACCACATCTACCGTTATCGGGCCTTTTTTCTTCGAGGAAATGCGTGATTCTGGTTCCGTAACTTCTACCGTGACGGGTGCGAAGTACGCCGATATGTTACAGAATCGCATCATCCCCAGTCTGGCTGATAAACGCCTGCTGGAACGTACGATGTTTATGCAGGATGGCGCTCCACCCCATATTGCTAGACGCGTGAAACATCTCCCGCGCGCGTCGTTTGGTGATGATCGTGTGCTCAGCCGCCACTTTCGTCATGTTTGGCCTCCCAGGTCCCCAGACATCAGTCCGTGCGATTATTGGCTTTGGGGTTACCTGAAGTCACAAGTGTATCGTGATCGACCGACATCTCTAGGGATGCTGAAAGAAACATCCGACGCCAATGCCTCACCATAACTCCGGACATGCTTTACAGTGCTATTCACAACATTAATCCTCGACTACAGCTATTGTTGAGGAATGATGGTGGACATATTGAGCATTTCCTGTAAAGAATATCATCTTTGCTTTGCCTTACTTTGTTATGCTAATTATTGCTATTCTGATCAGATGAAGTGCCATCTGTCGGACTTTTCGAAATTTTGTATTTTTTTGGTTCTAATAAAACCCCATGTCATTCCAAGCATGTGTGTCAATTTGTACCTCTCTATCTACATTATTCCGTGATTTATTCAGTTTTCAAATTTATACTGACTTTTTGATCACCCGTATTTAGTGTGTGCTCGCGCGCGCGCGTGCGTGTGGTGCTATACACCATCAGTTTCTGTAATTTTCAGTTGTGTGTTGTTAAATTTTGATTGCTATTTGGCGAAATATGTAATTATTTCAAAGTGTTGAACAGCGTTATAAAAGGGTGCAGGACTTTCGATTTAAGTAAAACACGAAATTAAGTCTCTTATGCTATAACATTGTTTGCGTTGTTTTAATTAATTGTTAAGTCCATTACAGTAAGGTAGATCTATCACCTGCGTAGCTTGAGATACACGTGATTTAAAACATGAATAGTCGTCTGATGATGAACTTGTCTACTCGAATCCGGTAACGACGCTGTATACTCTTAAGATGTACCATTAACAGTGACTAGGCGCTGTTCTTATTTTATTCTAAGAATTACCCTGTATCTATATTTTTACTTTTTAACACATTGTACACTGTGTACACCACTATCATCGATTCCCATTGGTATTCCGTCAAAAGGTGTTGCACACTAACAATGGCTACTCATGCAACATTGCATTGTGGGAAAGTTACAGGAGACGGAGGCAATTTAAAAAATTGCTCTACCGGGATAGGACTGTAGTAAAAGATATACACAAATAAGTACATCTATGATGGAGTGATGTGAACTGGAGCGAGTATACTCATTACGAATTTAATGTCTGTTATGTGGGACGAAAATAAGTGGCAATCAAAACTTAACTGCCTGATTGAAAGAAGTAATAGCGTTTTCACGTTTTAAATGATACCTAATAAATAATGATGGTGAAACCAGGGGCAGTAATCAGTGGTATTACATCTGAAAAGTGTGCTCGCTGACGAATCACTTGCCCGCATCTCGTGGGCCCGCATCTCGTGGTCGTGCGGTAGCGTGCTCGCTTCCCACGCCCGGGTTCCCGGGTTCGATTCCCGGCGGGGTCAGGGATTTTCTCTACCTCGTGATGGCTGGGTGTTGTGTGCTGTCCTTAGGTTAGTTAGGTTTAAGTAGTTCTAAGTTCTAGGGGACTTATGACCACAGCAGTTGAGTCCCATAGTGCTCGGAGCCATTTGATTTGACGAATCACTTGCTGGAATTCTTATTACTTAGCACCGCATACATCGGTCGTTTTGGACTCTGTAGCAATTATTGTAACTATTGAGAAAGGCGCACAGTCCTCTACCTTATTCGGATGATAAAAACAGAAACCCATGTTAAGGGTTTTCGATGCAGATTTTATGGATAAGTGACTGCTGCCGACGTAGATCACAAGAAAGAGCATTTAGGAAGGATTAAATTCCACAGAAATGGGGCTGTATGTAAAAGTCATCTCACCAAATTGTGTTTGTAGAGCAATAGTTTCCAAGATGGGTTCAAATGGCTCTGAGCACTATGGGACTTAAATTCTGAGGTCATCAGTCCCCTAGAACACAGAACTACTTAAACCTAACTAACCTAAGGACATCACACACATCCATGCCCGAGGCAGGATTCGAACCTGCGACCGCAGCGGTCGCGCGCTTCCAGACTATAGCGCCTAGAACCGCTCGGCCAGTCACCAAGATGCATTACACTACTTCTCATTGTACGATCGTAAGAAGATAAGAGGTTAAACTTTGAAGCTAAATTCGCAGTAAAGAAACTAAAGCGACTATCAACACGAAAACTGGTCTAAAGGCCAGAATGTCTTTCACTGGACGCGATAGGAATGTAGGCTGAATTCCCATGTCTTCACTGAACCTGAAACCTGCGCCACCGACGCAGTCGTTGCAGGGAGATCAAGATTTAAATGTAATCCGGACCACTGCGATACTTTAATTATCCATTAAATAAATGTCGTTTGACCAGGGTACACCGTTCGCCTGGTGCAAGTCTTTCGATTTGACGCCACCTCGGAGACTTGCGCGTCGATGAGGATGAAATGATGATGATTAGGACAACTCAACACCCAGTCCCTGAGCGGAGAAAATCTCCGACCCAGCCGGGAATCGAACCCGGGGCCTAAGGATAGACCACTCAGCTACCGGGGGCGGCCATTACCCATTACACAAGGTATTCTCAGCTGTGAACGTGAACTCGGCTGTCAAGAAAAGTCCTAGAACCAGGGTTTATTTTTAATCAACGGTCGCATTCGAGAAAAGCCATTACAGCAACACAAGTTAGATGATTTAGTGTAGGGGAAAATGTTTTCACCTATTTTTGATCAAACGTTTAAAAATAAGATCCCCAAGAAATTACACAATGTATTTTTATCCGAATTCTCATAGCTAGAAGAAGATTGAGTAGTGAACAAATGAGAGTACCAAATTGACATGCGTGAGGCCTACTTCTGCAAGGAAAGTTTTAAATGCTTGAAAGTAACCAGGGAAATTAAGAAAAAGTTAATTAGTTAATTGAGGTGACATATTGTCCGAATTTTAATAGCCAAACAAAGTGGGGGAAACAGAGAAATGGGTTATCAAATTTACTAGCTCTAGATTTTGTGTAGCAAGCCAATATTTAATTGCTTGAAAGTAACCAGCATCATTAATAAAAACTTCATCAGTGATTTAGTGATCTGAAGGAAAATTACCCAATGGATTTTGGTTCAAATTTCTATAGCCAAGCTAAGAGTGGGGAAATTAATAAAGGGGTTCTGAAATTGATAAGCGTGAGGTCTAGTTCTGAAAAAAATAATCAGTGAGAGGTTTAAGTTTGCAAAAAAAAGAAAAAAACGTTTAACTGCTCGAAAATTATTAGGGTAAATAAGAAAAAATTAATAATTTGCGGGAAAATTTTTGGTCTAATCTTCATAGCGAAACGAAGAGAGGGAAATAGAAAAATGGGATATAAAATTGACCAGTGTGAGATTTAGTTTTGCATAAAAATATTTAATTGCTTGCAAATAAACTTAGTCATTAAGAAAAACTCAGTTACTTGAAGTAGAGTTGAAATGTATCACTCACAGTTGCTGCTAGCTATGTAAATGAACGGTCAAAAATTATCAAATCACAGCATGAACTGAAATTTCTCTACTTTCTCTTGAGCCAGATACTCTTAATAATAATAGCAGAATACCGATCGACATTTAAATAAATAACGTTTCACGCTTTCTGAACAAAACTTAAAATAGAATTATGAAAAAGAATTGTCAAATGTTTTGTGTAAACGTAAGCAATAAAATAAGCTGGAGAAATATTTGCCACGCTATTGAATGGTGCTAAAAATCAAGTACAGCAAATGAGGTGCCGATTGAGAATTTAAATTTCAATGGTTAGCGTAGAATCTTAGAACTTTAAACAGCAGGTCTACTAGAGGATATTTTCTGATGAAATTTCACTTGGGGGTCTCCTTATGTTAGTAAAGTAAGACCAACTGGAAAGGAATTTGAGCGTCATTCAAAGCCGCGTCTAGTATCTCTCTAATCTATTTTACTTCTTATTTTTACATATATCACTTCTCAAAACACTTCACCGTTTCTTTTCTTTTTTTTCAAAGTTTTATTTATTTATTTACTGTATCAACATGCGCTTAAAAGTAAATTATTTCACTAGTGCAGCTGTTTGATGTATTAAGATTCACTATTTGTTGTGAACAAACATAGCAGTCAATTTCCAATACCGTTGTCAAATAACCAAAACAAGTATTAAATGAATTCGTGAGTAGCCACTCTGCTTCTTACATACAAGCCTGAGAAACAAATTCTCTCGTCAACTTATCTGATATATGGGTATGCTGCGAAGACACGAAAAGTTCCCACATTTCCTCAGCAAAATACGCTATGAGAGAATGTACCACATCTTTGCTCTGTGACCATCTATTTGTCCACGTGAAACATGGCCGTGTAAACACTGCGAGTTATCTCTAGGGGCGTCAGAGTGCAGACAGGCCACAGCCCTTTGCTCGCAAAGGTCGCAAGTGGCAGACGCAGCTATCAGGACACTCTAGAGCCGTGCAGCAACTTGCGACACTCGGCAGCAGCATTCGCGGTCGTAGGCAAGCAGGGGAAGGACGACTTCACTTGTCTCACTGTACGGATTTTGTGCTGGCACAGGTGTTTCACATTCCGATAAATAGCGTATTAAAAATGAAATACGTAAACAGCGGCAGCTAAGTGAACGGCTTTGAATTGAAGATCAGAAGATGATATCACTCCGCAGCAAGAAGTCTCTGAACATATTATAGAGGCTCATCTACATGGAGCCAGCAGACTGATCGTGTGAGAAGGCTATATTCGCACTTTATTTTTGAGAAAAGTACTATGCTCAACATTAGGAAAGGATTTGTCTCTCATAACTGTATTAGGAGAGACTAAGGAAACTTTTTGGAAGATTAAAACTGTGCACCGGACCGGAACTCGAAACCGGGACCTTTGACTTTCGCGTGCAAGTGTTCTACCAACTGAGCTGCCCGTTCTCACAGCTTTATTTCCACCAGTACCTCATCTACCACCTTCCAAACTTCACAGAAATTCTCATCCGGAACCTGCGCTCCTGGGAAAAGTATGGGAGGGAAGTGACGTACTGGTGGAAGAAAATTTGTCAGGATGGGTCATGAATCGTGCTTGGTGGAGAACATGTCTGCGAAGGGTAAAGGTCCTGGGTTCGAGTCCCGGTCCGGCACATACGTTTAATGTGCCAGGAAGTTTCATAACTGCACACACTCCTTGACAGAGTGACAGATTCATTCTGCAGGAGAGACTAATGGTATCAGATTGGTTGCACATGTGAGTATGTTTACCATAGTCCATCTCATCATACGGGAGCTTATCGTATTTCTGTCATTAATAATAATTTTGGATTGTGGACAGTTCCCAGTGACTTGTTTATCTTACTTATCACGCTTTCTCCGTTCCAATCTGTACTGAAAACTTTTAAAAATTTATGTTATTTTGTTTGAGTACATAATAAATGAAAACGGAAGAAGGGAACAACTTAGAGCAATCTAGAAGTTCTTCAGATGGAATTTTTATACCCAAAAGTACTGGACGTCGTAGGAAAGCCAACATCTTACTGGCTGCAAGGGTACGTTGCAATTAATATGATCTAGTAGTTCCGTGTTGCATAAAAGATAAAGTTAAAATTTGCAGATCGTCGTGGTTCATCGTGTATTTTTATCTTGGGCGCTTTTTAAATGATGGCTCTAAACGAAATCAGGTAATCGATTACATACCGTTTACGCAACGGAGACCCCAACACCCACTGATCGACACTTTTGATCGTATTTTCTCGGAATTCCTCTTGTTGTCTCTCACGCGGAAGTAACTCACCTGAAAAACAAAGAAGATTCTCACTTAACACGTAGTTGAACTAAGTACGACAAAAGACACATATACAGAAACAAACAGGTTGAAAAAAGTATTTCTGCCCTTCATATGCAAAATAATTTAATAGTGATACAGAAAAATGAAGAACTGCTGTTCTACGAAACAATGTTTTAGATGTTGAGACTGACTACAGAGGTGGTTATGCTCGCTCCAGGATGCATTCTAACCATATGTCAATATTTTTAAATGGTTTAGTTGGTAACATGACTGTTCAAATATTCTTGGACAATTTATCAGACGGCGGGTTGAAGTGACCCTGACCCGTCTCTGAATTGGACACTGCCCCTAACGCATAGATAGCTTCTTACTCCTCCGAAGAAAAGGGCGAAAGCGACATCCTCAACCGGTTAAGTCATGGTGAAGGTCTTCTAGAATTCTGAACAGATAATTCTGTTTGATGACTTCGCTCATGGTGCAACGATCATCTCTGAAGTATATTGTGAAAACCCTCAGCCGGCCGAAGTGGCCGTGCGGTTAAAGGCGCTGCAGTCTGGAACCGCAAGACCGCTACGGTCGCAGGTTCGAATCCTGCCTCGGGCATGGATGTTTGTGATGTCCTTAGGTTAGTTAGGTTTAACTAGTTCTAAGTTCTAGGGGACTAATGACCTCAGTAGTTGAGTCCCATAGTGCTCAGAGCCATTTGAACCATTTTTTTGAAAACCCTCAGTAAATTGAAGAAATGATTTCAGCGTGTTCGTCGCTACAAAAATGCAAAAGACCTTCTACATCTACATCTACATCCTTACTCAACAAGCCACCTGACGGTGTGTGGCGGAGGGTACCTTGAGTACCTCTATCGGTTCTCCCTTCTATTCAAGTCGCATATTGTTCGTGGAAAGATGGATTGTCGGTATGCCCCTGTTTGGGCTCTAATCTCTCTGATTTTATCCTCATGGTCTCTTCGCGAGATATACGTAGGAGGGAGCAATATACTGCTTGTCTCCTCGGCGAAGGTTATGTTCTCGAAACTTCAACAAAAGCCCGTACCGAGCTACTGAGCGTCTCTCCTGCAGAGTCGTCCACTGGAGTTTATCTATCATCTCCCTAACGCTTTCGCGATTACTAAATGATCCTGTAACGAAGCGCGCTGCGCTCCGTTGGATCTTCTCTACCTCTTCTATCAACCCTATCTGGTACGGATCCCACACTGCTGAGCAGTATTCAAGCAGTGGGCGAACAAGCGTACTGTAACCTACTTCCTTTGTTTTCGGATTGCATTTCCTTAGAATTCTTCCAATGAATCTCAGTCTGGCATCTGCTTTACCGACGATCAACTTTATATGATCATTCCATTTTAAATCACTCCTAATGCGTACTCCCAGATAATTTATGGAATTAACTGCTTCCAGTTGCTGACCTGCTATATTGTAGCTAAATGATAAGGGATCTTTCTTTCTATGTATTCGCAGCACATTACACTTGTCTACATTGAGATTCAATTGCCATTCCCTGCACCGTACGTCAATTCGCTGCAGATCCTCCTGCATTTCAGTACAATTTTCCATTGTTACAACCTCTCGATATACCACAGCATCATCCGCAAAAAGCGTCAGTGAACTTCCGATGTCATCCACAAGGTCATTTATGTATATTGCGAATAGCAACGGTCCTACGACACTCCCCTGCGGTACACCTGAAATCAATCTTACTTCGGAAGACTTCTCGCCATTGAGAATGACATGCTGCGTCCTGGTATCTAGGAACTCCTCAATCCAATCACACAATTGGTCTGATAGTCCATATGCTCTTACTTTGTTCATTAAACGACTGTGGGGAACTGTATCGAACGCCTTGCGGAACTCAAGAAACACGGCATCTACCTGTGAACCCGGGTCTATGGCCCTCTGAGTCTCGTGGACGAATAGCGCGAGCTGGGTTTCACACGATCGTCTTTTTCGAAACCCATGCTGATTCCTACAGAGTCTGTCTAGTCTCCAGAAAAGTCATTATACTTGAACATAATAAGTGTTCCAAAATTGTACAACTGATCGACGTTAGATATATAGGTCTATAGTTCTGCACATCTGTTCGACGTCCCTTCTTGAAAACGGGGCTGACCTGTGCCCTTTTCCAATCCTTTGGAACGCTACGCTCTTCTAGAGACCTACGGTACACCGCTGCAAGAAGGGGGGCAAGTTCCTTCGCGTACTCTGTGTAAAATCGAACTGGTATCCCATCAGGTCCAGCGGCCTTTCCTCTTTTGAGCGATTTTAATTGTTTCTCTATCCCTCTGTCGTCTATTTCGATATCTACCATTTTGTCGTCTGTACGACAATCTAGAGATGGAAGTACAGTGCAGTCTTCCTCCGTGAAACAGCTTTGGAAAAATACATTTAGTATTTCGGCCTTTAATCTGTCATCCTCTGTTTCAGTACCATTTTGGTCACAGAGTGTCTGGACATTTTGTTTTGATCCACCTACCGCTTTGACATAAGACCAAAATTTCTTAGGATTTTCTGCCAAGTCATTACACAGAACTTTACTTTCGAATTCATTGAACGCCTCTCGCATAGCCCTCCTCACACTCCTTCTGCTTCCGCATGACAATGCAAGGCCTCACCTGGGAGAAGCTGACAAAACTTCATTGGACTGTTCGTCCTCACCCCCTCTACAGCCTGGACCTCGCACCCTCCGAAGTCCACAGGTTTTGCTCAGCGAAGGATGCATTTCGTGTGAAGCAGTTCGTGGGGGATGGGGCGATTACCGATGCAGCGAGGCGTGGGCTCCGACGCCAAGCAGTAGCGTGGTACCATTCGGGTATACAGACCCTCCCAGTAAGGTGGCGCAAGGCCGTCGCACTAGACGAGATTATGTTGAAAAATAGGGTTTTGTAGCCAAAAGAGTAGGTAATAATATACAATATTGGAATCCTGAATAAAATCAGCCTGCTTTCAGAAAAACATGTATTGCATTAGTAATTGAACGCCCCTCGTATTAACTTTTTGTTGCTGCAGTCGTGAATGGTACGAGGTACAGGACAAACAGTAATGGTGGCGAGCGGCCTCCGCAACTGTGTGACGTGTGTCAACACGAACAGGTGTGGACTCTGGCGACATGGCGGACGCGGGGGAAGTGAGAAGGTTAGCGACACTCGTGGCCCTAATTGGAGCAATTTGCTGGCGCGTCCGCCCCACGATAATCACGATAATTGCAGAGCGGCCCGCAACGGGGCCGGGGCTCCTGGCCGGTGGCTCCACCCTGCGTAGCGGGCTGTGGACGGACGTGTAGTTCAGTGCAGCGGGCTGTGGCAGCCCAGGCACGGCTACGGTTTCCGCCGCCGCAAGCGCTCCCTCCCCGGGCACACTTGCCGGGATTCCTCACTAGTTTAATGAACACCCCGCACGCGGTGCAAGTGTTTAAAGCCAGTGCAGGCAACCCTAGCCAGGCCCGAGGGCTACGTAAGGATCTCTTACAGCTGGATCGGGATATCGAGAGGTATACTTTAGATATACGAGGTTTGGTTAAAAAATAACCGGAGTGTTTCTTAACAAACAACGGTGGCGTGAAGGTGAAACGCTATACCTCCATTCTCGGTACCCACATGATATAGAGGGAATTCCTGCCCCAGAAAAACCTGCTAGTATCAAACATAGGCGTTAATTTCAGGAAAAAGTTTCTGTGAATGTACGTCTGGAGGACAGTATTGTATGGCAGCGAAACATGCTGACCCCGCAGTCCGGCCGTGTCCTTCTTCTGTCATATTGTGGATCCGCAGCCCGTCGAGAAAATGCGGACCGCACCACACTCTGCGAAACGGTTCCCTAGGCGCGGGCCGGTGTGCGTCAGATCGTAAACAATGACACTAGTGTTTTTCATAATTTGACAACTCTACATTACCGACGGATATGAGAACTGCCCTCTGACCCGGTCTTTTATTTCAATGAAAATGTTGTGCTATTGAAATCGAGAAATATTTAAGCTTAAAAAAATTCATGCTACTTAATATTTATCACGCCACATCTCCTGAACTTTGAGGCGTATAGCAATATAATTTTATAGCTGCCGTCAGTAGTGTACGTCGATAACGTCTCAAGATTCCTGGTCAATGAAGTGAGTAATAGTGAAGTAATAAATTAAATTCTCACGTCTGACACGGAACTTTTACCAAACCAACATACGAAAGGTAGTAAGCGACAAACTTGTATCGATAGCTACGATGCCACAACGTAGGTACGGTCTGCTAGGTTGGCAGTACAAGAGACACCAACGACAGCGCCACCTAGCTGGTGCTGTCGAGGTCTACGAGTTCCGCAACTGCCTCAGCCCATTTCATCGGGTGCAGACAGCCAGGACACTTTGCTTAACTCCGCGCCACCTTGCAAGTTATTTAATATGTTTGTATATGTTATCCGCTAGTAAAGGTGCCTTAACTGTATCTGCAGTACCTGTTCCTTACCCACGAGCCGCCTCCCAGGCGGGATACAAAACTATTCCTTTAACTTTTTTTGCTGTGGGGATGAAAGCGTGAAAAAGTTTCGTGAAAGTCTGAATTTATTTTTACAGTTTTTTTAATTCTTCTAGACGAGGGCAGTGTTGTGTTTTTCACTGCAGCGACGTGTTCCAGCGCTCTCTGAGAAACAGCGAAGGCCAAACAAGCAGAGCAGTGCTCGGTCTAAAACACTGTTAAGTTTGGCACTCTGAAAGTAAATGCAAATTATAGAAGAGGGGAAAGCGCAAAGCAACGAGACAACTGTTGTGTGTGTGTGTGTGTGAAATCTTATGGGACTTAACTGTTAAGGACATCAGTCCCTAAGCTTGCACACTACTTAACCTAAATTATCCTAAGGACAAACACACACACACCCATGCCCGAGGGAGGACTCGAACCTCCGCCGGGACCAGACGCACAGTCCATGACCGAGACAACTGTTCTTGCTTCTTGAAGGAGGAGAAGCGTGTAACATTTCAATAACAAAACACTTGCTCTACGATGCGGACAAGTTTTTCAGATTCAGACCCAACCAGTTTCATTATCTTCTGTCGTTAATTAAAGACAAACTGAGAAATAATTTCTGTGATAGGGTGGCGAAACCAGTTACAGCATCACTCTTTTCTTTTCCTTCAGGCCTTTGTCCCACGACAACGCGGGATCGGCCTTGTTTCAATGTATTTGGCGATGTTAGTGTCAGAGGGTGGCCGGATGCCCTTCCTGCCGCCACCCCGTACCCCCTGGGACGGAATTAGTGTACCCCAGCTGTCTGCGTCTAGTGTAAGCCATGCAATAGTGCGAGCGTTTTCAAATGTCAACGAGCCGTGTAACTGAGGCACGACATGGGGATCAGGCCGGTATTCACCTAGTGGGATGTGGAAAACCGCCTAAAAACCACACCCAGATTGGCCAGCATACCGGCCATCATCGTTAATCCGCCGGGCAGATTCGATCCGGCGCCGGCGCGCCTACCCGAATCCAGGAATCAGCGCATTAGCGCTCTTTTTTGTTTATTGTTTTTTTTTTCTTTTTCTTCGTTGTTGATCGTTGAGTTTGGTCGTTGCGGACGTCGCATGACACACGTTAAATTTCGTTTGTTGATGCTTCCACTTAGTTTTTTATTACAGAGGCCAACCAGCTCTCTGACAACGCTGAGCTACCGTGCCGGCGATTTGGCGGGTCAATTACAGCATGACTGTATGCTATAAAGTAGAAAGCACTTTTGCAGCGCACAGTGGCCGCGTCTTTTGAGGCGCCATGTCACGGACTGCGCAGCCTCTTCAAAATGGTTCAAATGGCTCTGAGCACTATGGGACTTAACAACTTCTAAGGTCATTAGTCCCCTAGTACTTAGAAATACTTAAACCTAACTAACCTAAGGACATCACACACATCCATGCCCGAGGCAGGATTCGAACCTGCAACCGTAGCTGTCGCGCGGTTCCAAACTGTAGCGCCTAGAACCGCTCGGCCACATAGGCCGGCTTGTGCTCATCCTGTATATTAAAAAATAACTGGAAAAGTATAAAACTATGATTCAGATAATCATGAGTGATATGATTAGTGATGTTTGCACTGTGCGACTGGGGAGCGCGGGCTCGTGCGCATTTTACGCAGAACTCTCTGGGAATTTGCCGCAGGTGGGAAATTGCAGCTTTACGGTATTGATAGAGTAACGGATTAATGTGGAATTTTGAGTAAAACTTCCAGAGTCCGCCATAGAGGCCCATTCTTTGTTGAAAGGAGTGCACGTTGATGGTTATCCTGTAAGCATCCTAGTTTTTGAGTTGTTAAAGCGGCTCAAAGAGCGACGAAAAGACGTTGAAGATGAATCACGTCCAGGACGGCCCCCAACGACTACAACGGCCGTAAACATAGAAAAATTTGAAGATTTAATACGAACAGAACGTCGGTTGAACATTGAGGACTCCTGCCTTTGGTGATAATATAAGAGTCGATTAAGAAGAAAGCGATCTTTGTTGAGGAAAAAAAGTCATGGATTCTGCATCAGTACAACGCCCCGACCCATAATGCATTTGTCGTCGTTTTTGGCTACGCATGCGATCTCTTTGTTGAACATTTAGCTGTAGAAGAACCTGACGGAGTCCTCGACAAAGGTCCCGAGTTCGAGTATCGGTCCCGCACACAGTTTTAATCTGCCAGGAAGTTTTAACATCTACGTTATCAAACTTAGCGCCGTTTGATTGTTTTTCTGTTGACGAAAGTGAAATATGCGCTGATAGGAACGAAATTTGAGACATTTGAAGCCTTGCAACAAAAAGTGGAGACCGTGAATATGGCTTGACAAGATAATTTCAAACACAGCTTTGACTAGTGGAAAACACGCAGGCAGCTGTGTAAGAACCCTGGAACGGAGAATTTTCGAAGGACTAACGCAAAGGTTGCGAAGAAGTAAAAATAAAGAATATCCGGTTAATATTAGCCAAACCTCATGTCATATCAATCATTTCAGATCCATTTCAATAGTTATGCAATGTACCAACCTGATTTTCGTCATTCTTATGTGGCACCATATTTCAAACGTTGCTATTCTCTTCTTGTGTGAACTGTTTATGGTCCACGTTTCAATCCATAGAAGGCACACGTCTTCAGTAAATATTTCCCAACATTTAAATTTATATTCGAAGTTATCAAATCACTGTTTATCGGAAAAGCTTACTTCGCTATAGTAAACCACGTTATATATCATCTCTACTACAGCAACAATCAGTTATTTTGTTGTCCAGTATGCAAAACCTTATCTACCCTATCTACTACTTTTAGTGTCTCTTTTCCTATTCTAATTCCCTCAACATCGCCTGATTTAATAAAATTACAAGACATTGCTCTAGTTTTACTTTTCTTGATGTTCGCCTCACAACCTCTTCTCATGACACTAACCACTGATATTCCAAGTGCTTTGCCGTCTCTTATATACTTACATATCATGAGCCAACTTCATATTTTTGTTTTTTAACTGTCAGTTATTCATTACTGCGGCTCCAGTCTTGTTAGTATACTGTTCTGAAGATGCTACATTTTGTACTAAAGAAATGAATGCGGCGAGAGTAATACAGAAAGTACAGAACATGAGAACGTTTATATTATACACTACTGGCCATTAAAATTTCTACTCCACGAAGATGACGTGCTACAGACGCGAAATTTAACCGACAGGAAGAAGATGCTGTGATACGCAAATGATTAGCTTTTCAGAGCAATCACACAAGGTTGGCGCCGGTGGCGACACCTACAACGTGCTGACATGAGGAAAGTATCCAACCGATTTCTCATACACAAACAGCAGCTGACCGGCGTTGCATGGTGAAACGTTGTTGTAATGCCTCGTGTAAGGAGGAGAAATACGTACCATCACTTTTCCGACTTTGATAAAGGTCGGATTGTAGCCTATCGCGATTGCGGTTTATCGTATCGCGACAATGCTGCTCGCGTTGGTCGAGATCCAATGACTGTTAGCAAAATATGGAATCGGTGGGTTCAGAAGGGTAATACGGAACGCCATGCTGAATCCCAACGGCCTCGTATCACTAGCAGTCGAGATGACAGGCATCTTATCCGCATGGCTGTAACGGGTCGTGCAGCCACGTCTCGATCCCTGAGTCAATAGATGGGGCCGTTTGCAAGACAACAACCATCTGCACGAACAGTTCGACGACGTTTGCAGCAGCATGGACTATCAGCTCGGAGAACATGGCTGATTTTACCCTTAACGCTGCATCACAGACAGGAGCGCCTGCGATGGTGTACTCAACGACGAACCTGGGTGCACGAACGGCAAAACGTCATTTTTTCGGATGAATCCAGGTTTTGTTTACAGCATCATGATGGTCACATCCGTGTTTGGCGACATCGCGGTGAACTCACATTGGAAGCGTGCAGTCGTCATCGCCTTACTGTCGTAACACCCGCGCGTGATGGTATGGGGTGCCATTTGTTACACGCCTCGGTCACCTCTTGTTCGCATTAACGGCACTTTGAACAGTGGACGTTACATTTCAGATGTGTTACGACGCGTAGCTCTACCCTTCATTCGATCCCTGCGAAACCCTACATTTCAGCAGGATAATGCACGATCGCATGTTGCAGGTCCTGTACGAGCCTTTCTGGATACAGAAAATGTTCGACTGCTGCCCTGGCCAGCACATTCTCCAGATCTATCACCAACTGAAAACGTCTGATCAATGGTGGCCGAGTAGTTGGCTCGTCACAATACTTCAGTCACTACTCTTGATCAACTGTGGTATCGTGTTGAACCTGTTGAAGCAGTTGTACCTGTACACGCCATCCAAGCTCTGTTTGACTCAATGCCCAGGCGTATCAAGGCCGTTGTTACCGCCAGAGGTGGTTGTTCTGGGTACTGGTTTCTCAGGATCTATGCACCCATATTGTGTGAAAATGTAATCACATGTGAGTTCTAGTATAATATATTTGTCCAATGAATACCCATTTATCATCTGCATTTCTTGTTGATGTAGCAATTTTAATGGCCAGTAGTGTATTAACAAGGCAACAGATCTCACAAAATTCAGGCTAGTTTCTTTTATCTACATAATCACCTCCATTATTTAGCGTTTGTCATATACAATATTTTGACCACCTGCATAATACCTTGCCTTTGGAACGAAATACAGCACTGATTCAGGAATCCGACAGTTCATTGGTAGGTTTGTGGATATATGTGGCATTAGATGTCTACTCATAGGTCATGTAAATCGCGTAAATAACGAGCCGCAGATTTGCGTACGTGGCGATGACGCTCAATAGCGACCCAGGTGGATTCCATAGGTTTTACATCAGGCGAATTTGGTCGCCTGAGTTCACTAAACTGCTCCTCAAACCACTGTAGCACGGGTCTGGCTCCGAGACACGGAAAATTAAACTGCTCAAAGATGGTATCGCCGTCGGGGTAGACATCAAGCATGAAGGGATGCAGGTGGTTTGCGGTCGTCAGCATGTCTTTGATTACTGCCACGGATCCCTTGCAAGCGCAGGATAATATTCCGCATAGCATAATACTGCTCCCAACTAGATTCCACGCCGTGCTGCACGTTTCGAGCCGCCGACCGCCTCGATGATGGCATGCATGGACATGACCCATCGACCTAGTGTAGCAAAAATGTGGTTCACACGAAGAGCCGACACGTTTCCATTGATCGTTGGGAACTCTCGATGATACCGACCCCACAGCAATCCTAAACGACGGTGTCGTTGTATCAACTTAAGAACACGTAGGGGTGGTCTGTTGTGGAGCTTCTTCTTCAAAAATGTACGATGAACGGTGAGCTCTTTCTGCAGAGATGCCACAGATCACCATCTATCCTACTTTATGGAGTAAACGAGCCTCCGAACCCCACATTCTGTGAAGAATCTTGGACGTCCAGCCATTTAGCGCCTAGTGGTAGTTTCACTGTCCTCCCTCTCCCGTGGATGCTCAAGACAGTAGCACGCGAACATTCGACCCGCTTCGCCGCTTTCTGGCTCTGCATTAAAATAAATGCCCTTTGTCAAAATCGCTTATCTCAATGAGTTTCCCCATTTGCACCCCTTATCTTCGATAGGGAGGTTCTCCGCCTGTCCCCTCTCCGCTTACATAGTTTTGCTACCGCGTTACGTACCTGCAACACCATCAGGCGGCATCCAGTGTAGCGGCGAGCAGTGGTCATTATGTTTTGGCTTATCGATATATGTTCGCTTCCTTTAGAATTTGCATGTCGTAGGAGGTCTCTTAGGCCAGTTGTTTACTGAGTTCTTCCCCTCGGCGTGGCTTGCTAAATGTTTCCCGCACAGGAAGGCATTCAGCTTCGTGAAAAACAGCCTTGTGTGATGTCGTTCGGGACTTGACTTTTGAAGTTCTTGTACACTTTCTTTATCCGAAGGTAAATTTCTTCAGGTTTCAACTTCCGAGAATTCGAAAATCATGTAACACCTCCGGTCTCATTGTCGACTGTAATTTCATTTTAAGCAGTGGTATTACGTATAGTAACGGTTTATTTCCTCTGGAAATCACACATTGCTGAGACATGATGTCGAGGAAGCCCATTCGACCTGAAATAAAAGCGAAGTAACTGTCTGCACAAAGGGAATACGCAATAGACTGTTACCTCCCGTATCACCCACGCAGAATTCTAGTTGCAAGAGAATGTCAAAGTAATGTCATTTGTAATAACTTCTTTATTGTACGCAGTTATGTCATATTTGTTCATAACTGAGACAACGTTGTATTCTTTAACTACAACGTAGGCGCCCTCTATGCTTTTGTTGCTCATCACTGCCTCACAGAGCGGAGGTCTCAGAATGGAGCTCCGCTTATGGCGTGGCTTCAGGTTTTTAATGTCAGCGTGTCATGTGCATACTCTATAATTGCGTAATACGACTGATTAACTGACAGTAATGTAAATACAGTGATTACAAAAACATGGCTTCCAAATAACGTAATAAGATAGCCACTGTGAATCAAGTTCCCGAAGGATGGAGAAAACGGCAAAGTTCTTACGCGCCCACTGTAATTCCTGGCGAGTACTGCCTCGCAAAAGTCATCGACCTTGGAGCGTTGCATCCTGTCACATGGTTACTAAAATCTTAATGTACATTGCAAGATAGCTCTGAACGAGCCTAAATGTATAACCGAGTCTCTGAAACACTGCAGCGGCCGTAGTAACTGCTAAATGAATAACTAAATTCACATTTACAGGTTTTTATATCTAAGCTGGTTAAAAAGCGGAGGTCTCAGATCTTCCCTGATCTCTCCTTCAGGTAGTTCCACGGCACTGTCAGGCAGTTTCCATTTCACAAATCTTTATGGATTAAGTGCCGAACGATAGAGAAACACATGCTCGCATCGACAGAGAATGGGAAGAAATTTAGCCGTATTTTCTTCAGAGGAGCCATCCAAGCATTGTACGTAAGCGATTTACAGAAAAAATGAAAACCTGGATGAGGACAGCCAGACAGGGTATTGAGTCCTGGTTGTTCCAAGTGCTAGAGCCAACTGACTTGATGGAAAGGTAAATTTTGATATGCGTGTTGCCTTGCTGTTGATAGATACAGGCTGCTGAGTGACGCCATATCGCCACCATTCAAACTAGCATCTCTCCCAAGCAGTACAACTGGGTACTTATATGGAGTGATTCAGTCGCCTCTACCAATAGCTTTTATGCAATCCACAACGCCTTCAAAAACTATACGTGAGATTTTCACACCCTCTCAGCTCGCTCTGCACAAACTATTAGTCCCACAGAAAAAAATGAACAAGACTTTTTTGTAGGATGTTTATGTAGCAAAATTTTGTACTGAGATACGTTTTTGCTGAAGGCCACAGTTTTCGAATTATTCAAGAAAAACGTATTCGAAGGCCATTTTTTACGTTTTACTTGAATAATTCGATAACTACCGTCTCTGGCAAAAACGTATCCCATTATAAAATTGATCTACATTAGTTATCCTAGAAACAGGTCCTGTTCATTTTTTCTGTAGGAGTAATAGTTTCCGCATGGCGAGCGAGAGAATATGGAAATCTTGCTCGTGGTATTTGAAGGCACTGAAGGCTACATAAAACCTACGGGTGTGGGCAGCTGAACCAATCTGTATACTACACTGTAACATTTGCCGAGTTAAAATGGTGATAAATGGTTTGTCAGTGAAAATTAAAAAAAGCTTTCCTTTTTTCAGTATCAGTTATAGGTGTAAACGAAAAGAGCAAGTAGAGGAGAATGAAACAAACGAACAATCATAATAAACATAAATTCGGCTATCAATGCAAGTGAGGCGTTATTTACAAAGAGCTAAACTGTTGATAGCGTAGAACAACTTCGGAAACGCGCTGAGGATGGTTGTCAGTGCATTAGGAACATGCCTGGAATTTCTGAACATGTACGGACATAGACGAAGAAACAACGTTTTGAATCGTGCCTTCACATGATCATTCGCCATGTTCACCACTTGTAATGATTTCACTTAAAACATGCCATCTGATAGGCCGTGGTGGATGCATAAAACTTTCCCCTAACGTTACATTTCCGACTGCAGGAGACATCTTCAGCGGTAAAGCGGGGAACTGGAAACTCTCCCGCAGTCGGAGACTGCAGGAGACATCGTCGGAGGTAGAGCCGCGATCTGAAGATGCCTCCTGCAGTCGGAGATGAAACGTTAGGGGAAAGTTTTATGCATCCACCAAGGCCTGTCAGACCGGAAATTTTAAATAAAGTCAGCACCGGCCGTGAAAGCCTATACTGTATGTTCACTTGTCGTCAAGTATTTATCCTCAACTGCAAGTCTACTGTTTGAACCTTGGGGACTGCAGTATGAGGTTTTTGTGTACTCAGTCACAATAAGTCGTATTTGGGAAATTATTGGTTTCCTGGGCTGTGTTTATTAAGATTATTTTCTTGTTTCACTGTCTTTTATCCAGTCAACCGAGCAAGATGGCGTCTTAGTTAACTCACTGGACTCGCATTCGAAGGACTACTGATCAAATCCGCGTCCGACAATCCTGATTTAGGATTTTCGTGATTTCGCTCCAGGCAAATGCCAAACGGTTCTATTTTGAAGAGCACAGCTAATTTCCTTCCTCATCCTGTCTTTAATTCAAAAATGGCTCCTAGCACTATGGGACTTAACATCTGAGGTCATCAGTCCCCTAGAACTTAGAACTACTTAAGCCTAAGTAACCTAAGGTCATCATACACATCCATGGCCCAGGCAGGATTCGAACCTGCGACCGTAGCGGTCGCGCGGTTCCTAGAACCGCTCGGCCACACTAGCCGGCCCTGTCTTTAATGATCTCGATTTCGACAAGACGTTAAACCCTAATTTTCCTTATTCTGTTCGCCATTTTCGATTTAATGGTCGAACACCCTGTATACATGCAAAATGTAAGATGTCGTACGAGAACAGTTTCCTTTTAGTTCTTCTTTGTTTTGTTTTTAGTTTTTATTCTTAGAATACAAAATTTTCCGGAAACCTTTACCAAAAAGAGAAAGATGTTGTTGAACAGAAAAGACATACTTAGACAACAGTCTTGTAACCTGTCAACAATAGAGTTGAGGGCAGTACTTGTATGTATAATCTGACAGCTCTGCTTCTGATTACGTGATTGGTCTGAGGAATAAGAAAATTCTGCAATTATCTCCTTGTCTTGAAATTAATTATGTGAAGAATTAATTTTCATGACGGTACTTTTTTGACTTACATTAACGTTTTCTAGTTCTCTGTGTCACATTGGTAAGACATTAGTAAGCAATAAGTAACACAAGACTTTGTTTCTCGGCCAATTATTTCGGTTGAAAAAATGTGCGATTTGTTGTGGGATATTGTAGGGCACTATGCTCCATTTTTTCGCTGTAAGAAACTCAATGACAACTTTGCTCGGTACAGACTCCATAGAAATTAATCGCAGGCTTTTGCAGAATACCTACGGAGACCTGGCAGTGAACGTAATGACTGTGTGTCGTTGGGCGAAGCGTCTATCATTGCAACAACGACGCGCAAACCTGTCCGATCTCCCACGTGCTGGACGGCTGCACACAGCCGTGACACCTACAGTGTTGGAACGCACGGACCCTCTCATTCGAGATTATCAGCGGATCACAATCAAACACATCTGTTCATAGTGCTGACACACTCGTCCACCAGTAGAGGTGTCCCCGCTGGGGTCCTCGACGCCCAACACAAAACCATAAAGAATTTCTCAAGCGTTACGAGGCTGTTCGTGGCAATTTTTGGTCAAAGATCGTCACAGGCCATGAAACATGAGTTCCTCACTTCGAAATGAAAGGAAAATGACAATCCATTGAGTGGGGCCACACCACCTCTCCTCCGAAGAAAAACGAAAGCAGCACCCTCAGCCATGGTCTCTGAAGGGGTTGTTCTGCTTGATGTCCTCCCCATGGTGTAACGATCAACTCAAAATTGTATTGTGCTACCCTCAGGAAACTTAAATGACGACATCAGCGTGTTCGTCAACAGAAAAATGCAAACGGACTTCACCTTACCCGTGATAAGGCATGGCCTCACACAAGTCTGCGCAACCGAGAGCACCTCACAAAACTTCATTGGACTCTTATTCACCATCCACCCTAAAGTCAGGATCTCGCACCTTCCGGCTTCCATCTGTTTGGCCCAATGAAGGATGTACTGCGGGGAAGTTACTGTGCAGCAAGACGTTGGTTCCGACATCGAGCAGCAGAGTGGTACGATGCGGGCATATAGGCCCTCCCAGTAGGGCTGTCCCATTGAACGGAGATTATGTTGAAGGCAAAAGAGTGGGGACTAATATCGTGAATTGGAATCCCGAATAAAACCAGCCTGCTTTCAGAAAAAAAGTGTTGTATAACTTATTGACCGCTTTTCGTAAATTTGAAGTACATTTGTATCTATATCTACATATCTACATATATACTCCGCTAGCCACCAAGCGTTGTGTGGCAGAGGGCACGATTCGCGCCAAAGTCATATTCCCCCCCCCCCCCCCCCCCTCTATTCAACTCGCGGATCGCTCGAGGGAAAAACGATTGTCTCAACGACTCAGTACGAGCTCTAATTTCCCTTATCTCTGAAAGGTGATCATTGCGCGATTTGAAAGTTGGAAAGTTGGTAGTAAGAATATATGCTCTACATCTTCGGCGAAGATCGGATTTCGGAATTTAGTGAGCAGCCCCTTCCGTTTAGCGCATCGTCTAGATGTCCCATTTCAAACTTTCTGTGAGATTTTTAATGCTCTCGCGATGGCTAAATGTACCAATCACGAATCTTGTCGCTCTTCTCTGGACCTCCTCAATCTCTTGAATCAGATGCAACTGGTAAGAGTCCCATGCAGTCTCGATTTTAGACACATCAGTTGGAATAACAATGAAAATTCCTGGCAGCTTAAAACTGTGTGCCGGACCGAGACTCGAACTCGGGGCCTTTGCCTTTCGCGGGCAAGTGCTCTGCCATCTGAGCTACCCAAGCACGACTCACGGCCCGTCCTCACAGCTTCAATTCTGCCAGTACCTCCTCTCCTTCCTTCATCCAAACTTCTGGAATAACGATGTTTTGTCGACCCTTCTAACACACACACACACACACACACACACAAACATAATCTACATAGCAGGTGGTTATAATTAAACTTTCCCTATTTAACACGTTATAACGCGGAAACTAATTACCGTAGGAGTACCAAACTTGGTAGCATTAATGCGCGTGATTTCCAAGCGTCACAGCACCACCATCTAGTTCCAACTATAGCCACCAGGTACCATGATCAGTCATCGTGATTCACATTCTCACACACCTGACCAGTCCCAGTGCACTTGTTGACGTGTCAACACGAGCTTGGACAAAAGCAGCAGGCCTTTATTGGTGAAGCCCTGTTACCAAAACAACAGCAATGCCGCAGTTGCACTTCGAGAATATCGCCGGCTGGAGGGATTACGGAAGGGTCCTCTTTCTCCACATGCTATGCGGAGCACAATGAAGTTTAGGTCAACTGGACAAGAGGCCGACGACCGGTGGTTGATGAAATCGCTGTTGCTATGGAAGACAATGCTGCGCTAAATGCCCGATCGTGAGGCAGTGCTTGGGGTGTGTCACGGTAGTTGAACATCCCGTGGTCCACTGTACAGAAGGTGCTTCGGACTATTCTCAAATGTCGAGTGGCCCTGGACCAACCTATGGACAGAAGAAGCTCATTTTTCTCTGACGGGCAAGGTGCAGACACAGAATTGCCGAGTGTGGGGATCTTCACTTCCAGTCGCTGTGCACTAAATTCCTCCGTATGGTGTGGCTTCAGGGCTACGTTCATCAGTGGCCCATTCGTTTTTGAACAGGTTTGGCGCTCAAGAATCAACGACGTGGAATGTGACTGGCCAGCGTTAGTGCGATATACTCCGCCAGCATGTCATACCCGCCCTGCAGGAGTGAGACGCATGGAACTCAACAATTTTCATGCAAGATGGGGTCCCACCCAAGTGAAGTTCACCTGCTCCTCCGAAACACATTTGGAAACGATCGAATTATCAGCCAATCGCTTCCAAATACTTGACGGGCAAGATCACCTGATCTCACTCCCTGTGATTTCTGGTTGTGGGGCCACCTGATGGACACGGTTTACCATGGGATATTCACACATGTGGTGATCTGAAGCGCAGAATATCAAGAGAGGTAGCCAGCATACGTGCGTATATGCTTCGTTCTGCTGTGCAGAATGCAATTCTGATGTTTCAGACTGTTCTGAACACTAACGGGAGCCATATTGAGCCCCTTTTGTAGCAGTAATGGTACCGGTACGTAATGGTATGATGTGCCGTAGCAGCACATCAAAATTGTTTCAATTGAACTGATTTTGCATTATTTCTCTTCCCTATATACTTGACATTATGGCTACGACGTTTGGTACTCGTGCGGTAATTAGTTTCCGCGTTATAATATGTTAAATAGGGAAAGCTTAATTATAACCACCCCGAACGTTAGGTTGGTTCTCTTAGTATGACATTGGACTCAGTGCTCCTGGATTTTTGACTCCCCACTCCCCGTCGTTACGGGAGTAGCTGCTCGACTCGACGGCTCCGGAGAGGCGGCATGCAATGACACAGGCGCGGGGCCAAAGTGCTGCAGTTACAGCGATGGGACGGAGGATATTAGAGGGCAGGCTAGGAGACGGTGGTAAGCCGCTTAAGCCGGCAGCTCCAGGCCCAGTCACGGCATGGCCCGTTGTGATTAAGCCGCGAGGCGTGCCGGCGGTCCAGCGGCGTGCCTCGGTCTCGATGCAGGGCGGCTGGCTGGTGGCGGCGTCCTCGGCCGAGCCGTGGGAACCTTTGCTGTCCGCCGCCTACAGTCGACCAGGGAGACAGCTTCGCCCTCTGCACGTGGTAGACGGAGCAACGTAACATACGTATATTCCTATCAGTCGCTGTATTGTTTCATGTTGCACCTGCTTTCTAATCAAGCGGCTGTAAGTAAAATCGGTAAGCGGGTCGAAGGCTTCCATCCAGTCACTCACTGATCAGTCTGGCCTGTCAATGGAACACAGCAAAACGAAAGCTGAAATTTTAAATTTAGCATTTGAGAAATCTTTCACGCAGGAGGATCGTACAAACATACCGCCGTTTGACTCTCGTACAGATTCCCTTATGGAGGACATAGTGATAGACATCCCTGGGGTTGTGAAGCAGCTGAATGGGTTGAAAATAAATAAATCGCCAGGTCCTGATGGGATTCCAATTCGGTTTTACAGAGAGTACTGCATTGGCTCCTTACTTAGCTTGCATTTATCGCGAATCTCTTGCCCAACGAAAAGTCCCGAGCGACTGGAAAAAAGCGCAGGTGACGCCTGTATATAAGAAGGGTAGAAGGACGGATCCTCAAAATTACAGACCAATATCTTTAACATAGGTTTGTTGCAGGATTCTCGAACATATTCTCAGTTCGAATATAATGAATTTCCTTGAGACAGAGAAGTTGCTGTGCATGCATCAGCACGGCTGTAGAAAGCATCGCTCCTGCGAAACGCAACTCTCCCTTTTTTCACGTGATACCTTGCGAACCATGGATGAAGGGTATCAGACGGATGCCATATTCCTTGACTTCCGGAAAGCGTTTGACTCGGTGCCCCACTGCAGACTCCTAATTAAGGTACGAGCATATGGGATTGGTTCCCAAGTATGTGAGTGGTTCGAAGACTTCTTAAGTAATAGAACCCAGTACGTCGTCCTCGATGCTGAGTGTTCATCGGAGGTGAGGGTATTATCTGGAGTTCCCCAGGGAAGTGTGGTAGGTCCGCTGTTGTTTTCTATCTACATAAATGATCTTTTGGATAGGGTGGATAGCAATGTGCGGCTGTTTGCTGATGACTCTGTGGTGTACGAAAGGTGTCGTCGTTGAGTGACTGTAGGAGGATACAAGATGACTTGGACAGGATTTGTGATTGGTGTAAAGAATGGCAACTAACTCTAAATATACATAAATGTAAATTAATGCAGATGAATAGGAAAGAGAATCCTGTAGTGTTTGAATACTCCATTAGTAGTGTAGCGCTTGACACAGTCACGTCGATTAAATATTTGGGCGTAACATTGCAGAGCGATATGAAGCGGGACAAGCATGTAATGGCAGTTGTGGGGAAGGCGGATAGTCGTCTTCGGTTCATTGGTAGAATTTTGGGAAGATGTCGTTCATCTGTAAAGGAGACCGCTTATAAAACACTAATACGACCTATTCTTGAGTACTGCTCGAGCGTTTGGGATTGAGGGAGGACATAGAAGCAATTCAGAGGCGGGCTGCTGGATTTGTTACTGGTAGGTTAGATCATCACGCGAGTGTTACGGAATAGCTTCAGGAACTCGGGTGCGAGTCTCTAGAGGAAAGGAGGCGTTCTTTTCGTGAATCGATACTGAGGAAATTTAGAGAACCAGCATTTGAGGCTGACTGCAGTAGAACTTTACTGCCGCTAACTTTCGCGGAAAGACCACAAAGATAAGATAAGAGAGATTATGGCTCGTACAGAGGCATATAGGCATTCATTTTTCCCTCGTTCTGCTTGGGAGTGGAACAGGGAGAAAAGATGCTAATTGTGGTACGAGGTACCCTCCGCCACGCACCGTATAGTGGATTGCGGAGTATGTATGTAGATGTAGATGTAGAAGACCAATGGTATTGCCGCTGCGGTAACACCGTTTCCCGTCAGATCACCGAAGTTAAGCGCTGTCGGGCTTGGCGAGCAGTTTGTCACCGTCCGGGTCTGCCGAGCGCTGTTGGCAAGAGGGGTGCACTCAGTCCTTGTAAAGCCAATTGAGGAGCTATTTGATTCAGAAGTAGCGGCTGCGGTCACGAAAACTGACAAGGGCCAGGTGTGCTGACCACGTGCCTCTCCACACCTGTATCCAGTGACTCCTATCGGCTAAGGATGAGACGGCCGTCGGTCGGTATGGTTGGGCCTTCCGAAGCCTGCACGGACGGAGTTCGTAAGTAGAAGAGACATACCTATGTTTCCAGACGTAGCTTTCGAATGGGTTTTCATGATCTATGAGTTTGCACACAGGTTATAACACGGGCTTTGAAGGGCAAAAATGGCACCCATTGTCGCAGATAAAATACCCGACCGACCGACCATCCACATTTACGTTTCCCGTGGTTTCCCTGAGTCACTGAGGGAAAACGCCTAGATGGTTTCTTCGGAAACGACACAGCCGACTGCTTTCCTAATCCGTCACCAGCGACCTCGTCAACGGCGGTACCTTAAACCTTAAACTTCTTTCCTTTTACATAATGGCTCTCCTTTCTTAAAAAAAAATTCTGTGCGGGAACTTTGCTTCTCACTTCGAACGGTTAGGCAATTTGATGACCCGTATCTCTCTCTCTGATCCGTAATGGCCTTTTTCATACTTCGTTGATTTGATCATTCGCCAGAAACTTCCAATTTAAGCCGCAGTATTTGACTGTATCTTCTTCTCGTGCCTTTGTCCAGCATCGGCGCAGGGTCAGTATGGTTATTAACGGGTTTTAAATAGTTAGTTTAAGGTGTAGCCCGATGCCCTTCCTGTCACCAGCCCGTCACCCCTGCTAGTGAATGAGTATATACCGACTGCGAGCTGTGTTATGCGTGTGAAAGTGAGCGAAAGTTTTCTAAACGTTTGCAACTAGTATAACCGATGCTAGACTTGGGTACCATCTCCGTATTCACCTGGTGTGGTGTGGGAAATTGCCTAAAAGCCACGTCCAGGCCAGCCGACGCACCTACCCTTGCCGTTAATTCCGTCAGGCGGATTCGATCCGTGACCGGTGCATCTTCCCGTATCGGACGTGCTGCCGTAACATGCATGGCTATCAGGGTAGGTCTGGATTTCTGACTGTGTACAGAAGTATTACCTACAGTTTCCATTTTGATATGTTTTAACACACAACATGCTACTCGACCAAATAATGTTGTAGGTTGTGTCACATACAGCGCCGCACTTCCCTGTAAGTATTTCAGCGGAGTGGCGTCTTTAAAGTTGTTGACCTGTTAACCCTCAGTTGTGATTAATATTATATTAACGATTTTGTAGGTTAAATTCACTATTTGTCTTGCAAAATTTATTAAGAAATCGTCAGTGGTCTGAAATACATATACAGTGTGATTCCCTGATGATTTTGAAAACCTTCATACATGATGAAGAAGGGAAATTGCATTAATTTGAGGTAAGGAACACTGGTCCTCTTTCGAAAGTTATAAGAGCAAATCTTTCCGATTCCTCTCACAGTGGAATAGGTGTACCGGTAATGTTGTTGCTAAGATTGTAGGGTAGACAACTGTCGGTAGTGGTAGTACGGACTTAAACAAGAACAAAATGTCTGTTGAATAAGACTCTAAAATACGTACCTTACGAGCTATGGACGCTTGTCCAGCAGAAGAAATGTGTTTCACAGAATCTAAGACGAATAAGTGCTCACGGCTCTTAAGATACTTTACTAGACATGTTTTTCTCGTTTTCGTCCATACTACTAGTACCTCTGAAAGTTGCCTGCCCTACAATCGTAGTAACAGCAGTAACGGTACATGTATTCCGCGTATGAGAATGATTATAGCTTATAGCTTTCCACTCGGTCGTTTCCAGGCCAAGGACCCTTACCTAAGGTTGATACATTATCCTTCTCCACCGTGCCTGGAAGTTTGTGACATCATTACAGAAACATCCTGTACATCTTCATTCGTATGACAGAGTTACCGTCACCAGTCTCAAAGATTTGGGTAATCAGAAGATCTGGACTCGATCTTTTCCGCGAACAGTATATGACGAACGGATGGTGAAACAGAGGGAATCTGCTGATGGTTTCACTGATACGTTTGGGTGACAGTCATACGAGTATTTCTTGGATGCTATCAGCACAGTTCCGAGACTTCGTCTTCGGCAGACATGTTCAAAATGCACAGCAGTCTGCATCACATTTCAGTAGACATCCACAGAGGTGTTACATTCATATTTAATTTCTTTTAAAGAAGTCTTTGTTGAAAGTTTTCACTAAGACTATAAACTTTCCCAAAAGGGTACTTTGATCAGTGAAGATTATTAGCTATGATAATAATGGTAATAGGCTTATATCTTCTAAAAGTGAAGTGTTTTTCAAAATGCGATGGAAGTTAGTAGTTTACGCAATACGACATCTCTGCCGCTTTCAGACGTTTACTTAATTTTAAAATGTACTCACGCCGAAACCTCCAGGTGTCAGTCAGTCAGATCGGTACCAATCGTTTTATATCGATAGAGTATCAAGCAAAACTCCGATATAGTTTGTACTATGGGCTTTCGTCCAATAGAACGTGCATGAACGGTAAGTAGTAAGTAACACCTGACCCACGGAGCACAGGGAGAGCGTTAACTGTGGGCGTCTGTCGTGTAGAGCTCCCGTGGGGACAATGTGAGCCTGAGACGGCTATTTAGAGTTCAGTACGACACACTTACCTCCCAGCGCAAGAAGCAGGTGATGGGTCCGTCAATGTCCATGAGAAGGCGCGGGCCGTGTGTATTAACACACTACACAAACGGTGGCGCAACAGGAATCACACACTCACGGGGGTTCTCATCGAAGAACTACCACCACTGTCGCATCCTCCTGTGGACAGTGCAGAATATATATCGCTCCCGTTAACGTACGCGCCGACATTCATCGCTGAACACAGTTACGTTCGGATGTGTTTACCGACGTGCCGAACACCGACATTGAGAGGCGAGGTGGAACAGAAATTGGAGAGTGGTGTGGCGCAAAGTTCGCCGCCACCACCTATATACATCAGCCAGGTTGACTTGGTACAATGTCGTGAACCGGAAGTATCCGACGAATGACAAAAACGTACGCTATTCATTTTCTGGATCCGCCCATGTGTCAATGACGCGGCATGTTTAACAGGGACAACCTCTGCTTGATCTGCGGCGCGGCGTTGGAGGTCTGGGCTCTGGCAAGAAGATAATAGCGTCAATGCGGTGCACTACACATACATACTACACTATATACATGCTATATTTACATCTGTTCCGACATAGTGTGTTTTTTTTGTTTTTTTTTTAAAAAAGTAAAAGTGTTTTTCCCGTCATAAGATGAACGCGGTGGCGTGGGTCAAGTGTATGATGATCCATTACAAATACTGTGATAAAGATACGAACGTACTGGATTATCGGCAGTACGTGTAAGACGGATATACAGAACTATTACCGTCAGGCAAATACAAGGATTGACAAGCAGATTACTCGGGAGCGGTTTTTGCGGACCCGCCAGGTAGTTGCGGTTTCCCGAGTGCGCAGAGATGAGCGATCAGCTAAGGAGACGGAGCGAGTAAACGAATCGGGAACACAGAACAGATGCGAGGCTCGCTTTTTAATTCTTTTTTTAATTTTGTTTCATTTTTTATTTTTGTTTTATTTTCGTATTTTATTTTTTAGTTATGTTTGTGAATTGTAGGGTGCCGGTGGTGGCCCCACTTTGTTGTTATTTTCCTGGTTTAAAAAAATGGTTCAAATGGCTCTAAGCACTATGGGGCTTAACATCTGAGGTCATCAGTCCCCTAGACTTAGAACTACTTAAACCTAACTAACCTAAGGGCATCACATACGTCCATGCCCGAGGCAGTATAAGAACCTGCGACCGTAGCAGCAATGCGGTTCAACGCGGTTCCGGACTGAAGAGCCTAGAACCGCTCGGCCACAGCAGCCGGTTTTCCTAGTTTAACTGAATGAGATTCCTTCCAGGACAGTTGTAGGGTTATTAGGACATACTAGCTTTTGTGAACAAAATTGACTCCTGTTTTTACTACTTCCTATACCCAACAGGCTCAATGGAGGTGAGGGGGACACTGCGGTGAGGCCTTGGGTTCGACCCATCTCCGCTCTGCCCGCAAGCACCCGCTGGCCCTAGCTTTGATAAAAAAAAAAGTGGTGTAAGATCTGCGTCCTAAAAGAAAGCGGTAAAAAGTGGTCAAAGAAAAGTCGCTAACGCACGCGTGTGCGGTGGCAGTGGAGTCGGAGATAGAGAAAAAGTAAAGGTCGATAGAACGTTAGTTTGTTGTAACTGGGGTCCCGGGTTCGAGCCCTGATCATGTCAGTTTCTGTACTTTAGTAAGTGTGAAACTGTTATATGGGGCAACATGTTCCTAACATGTAAAAGGACTGTTCGGAGTTTATAGCAAAGTTCTATCTGAAAGTAGCAAAGCTATAGAGTGGGCCTACATTTGTAGTTTCACAGAATAAATACGAACAATCGTAGCAAACGAATAAAAAAAAACAATTGTATCACATGTGCCAAAGTATTAGTTATAACAATAACAATTATTATTACTGTTAATACTTCGGTACATGTGATGCAGTTGTTGCTTTGTTCATCTGTTCAGATTGTTTGTGTATATCCTGTGAAACTACAAACGTGCTCTATAACTACTTTCGAATAAACAAAGCGAAAGCGGACTGCCAATAGAAAAGTGCTATAAGCTGCGAACAGTCCTTTTGCATATCAGGAATATGTAATGCCATATAATAGTTTCACACGTACCAAAGTACAAAAAGCGGCATGACCAAAGGTCGAACCCTGGGCCCTTTAAACAACAAACTAACGCTTCACCAACTTCCCCACGGGTTCCCTACGCGACAGACGCTCACAGTTATGCTTTCCCTGCGATCTGCGGTTCAAGTGTTACTTGTCATTTAAGAACTTTCTCCTGGATGACAGCAAAATTCAAATGGTTCAAATGGCTCTGAGTACTATGGGACTTAACGTCTGTGGTCATCAGTCCCCTAGAACTTAGAACTACTTAAACCTAACTAACCTAAGGACATCACACACATTCATGCCCGAGGCAGGATTCGAACCTGCGACCGTAGCAGTCCCGCGGTTCCGGACTGAGCGCCTAGAACCGCTAGACCACCGCGGCCGGCGGGTGGCAGCACATGGTACAAACTATACCGGTTGGTACTCTGTTGATATATTTTTTGTCCAGATATGACTGTCTAACATCTGGAGGTTTGGCTGTTAGAAAAACGTCGATTCTAAATAATAACATTATTGGGTGGAAACATAAAAATCATTCCTGATTGGTACAACAAATAATATAAGTGTGGATCTTAGATGATGAGACAGAATTTTCTAGCATCGACAGAAGAAGTGAGGGCGGCGGTGCGTGGGAGTAAGCGGGAGCGGCTGCCAAGAACGATGACGCCACCTCTGAACGATGAAATTGGTTTCGCTCGTTAAAAATCGCTCGTAAAGGTGATTTACTGTTGCTTGTCTAACACGTGGAAGCGACGGCTCCAATTTCCACACTGATGAGCTTCATGAAGCTAGTCAAGGGACTCACGTCAGAGGAATAAGAAATTAACTTCCCTGAAAGTGGTAGTGAGCTTCCAGGAAGTGAGTAACTGGCAAAGGCAGTTTACAAAGAGCTTGGGAACATGACCTTCATAAGTCCTAAGGTGGTAACAATCACGCAAACTTCGTAATTTAGATGGAAACTGAACAGTGATATCCAACCATGGGTGCATTAGGCCGTGTTCAACGCATATTCACATGTCTCACTGATTTCTATTCACACGATGTGTGCACTCCAGCCGACTAACAACAACTCTCAGAGTAGGTGGTTAGGAGTAACTGTAGGTAAATTGCATGCTCTGTATTACAGAGATTTCTCGTTTCGGCAAAGTCTGAGGTGGGCAATGGAAACTACGCAAATCACGTTCCAATGAGTAAGTGTCCAGTATTCAACAACGTTTCTTTCGAATAAAATGCAGGAAACTGCATGAATGTACCAAATCCTCTCTAAACTACATAAATCGTATAACCTGGAGTGTTAATTTTGGGTATATGAAAACAGTTTTATTTATTTCACAACAGTCGTGAAGTATGTCGAAAAGTTCAGTTGCGTCTTGTTTTGATAGGTGATACATAGCTGGCAGGGGAGGGGGGTGGGGAGAGTAAAAGGGGGAGGAATAAAAGAAAAAGAGAGAAAGACAACGAAAAAGACAACCAGCAACTACAGTTTACATTAAAGCTCACGAAAATAAATGTAAAAGTTCATTTTTAATTTCTACATAAACATAAAATAGTAAGAATCTTTCTTCCATCAGACGGTCGAAAATAAGTAGCTGATGGTTGAAATTCTTACCAAGCGTCATTACCAATAGAAATCTTGCCGCCGCTTCAGCTTCGCTCATGAACCTTCTTCCTAATTTTGAATGTGTGCGTGTGACAGAGATACAGAGAGACCGACAGACATAGAGAGAGAGAGAGAGAGAGAGAGGGCTCATCAGCTCAACAGCGAGGTTACAGATGGCCAGCGCCAAGAGCAAATTTCGTTGCTCGCCGTTCGGACTCTCAACTCCATTCAGTTTGGTTGGTGGCTATATATACAAATGACGACTCTTCCGTCACCAACTGACAAAAAAAAAAGAAAAAAGCTAGAACAGTTTTCGAAATATCGTGTAAATCAAAATGACTCAGCTGCAAACCGAGGCACTTTGACATCCTTCACGTAGGCCTCAATGTCACCACCTGATAATGGCCTTCCGTTGGACCAAAATCAGTTGTGACTTAAGTAAATCGCTTACAAATGGAAATATTCATCTTCAGGAGAGATATTTGTTGAGATTCTGTCGACCAAAGACAGAGGTTCAAATTCTAACTGCGGTCGAGCATTTAGTCAGAGTTTGGTAGCAAGCTGCGTTCCGTGCAGTACTCAGGGAGAGAATTATTGCTGTCAGCGAGAAAGAAACCTTAAAAAATGTTATTCTTGTGTTTACGTAGTCAGTCCATTTAAAAAGGATTTACCTAAATATTCAATAATTTTAACGCCAATATCAGAGCACAGTGCACGTAAACATCCTTAGAGATCATGTTTCAGTTTACTTGTGACAATAGTAGTGTTTATTATTAGAGCAAGCAGTCGTCCGTAGGTGTTTAGGCTTCCATTGCCAGTGGTCTAATAAGTACCATCTGAAGCAACTATCGCCCAATCAGATTGGTTAGTTCAGATCTTGGGAGACGGAGCAGGGTATGGATGCGGAAAGAAACAACAGTTTGCTTACCGAAGAAAACTACCCAGCTTTCGTCATAAGTGATTTACGGGAACTACGGAAAACCCCTATTCTACCCGAAAGCAAGTTGCTACATTTAGAGATTCGTGGTCTCAGACTTATAATGTCCAGAAAGAATACAGCTATTTTAACAGCAAAATACATTAACACTGAAATATTGGAACCATTATCTGTCGAAAGTTTAACTATACGACAGCAGAGCGGTCAGCGTGCATGTCAGTTGGGAGGTAGTGCATCGAATACTGTTACCATTGCTTTTTTCCTTGGCTGTACTAGAAAAGTGTCAATTTCTCATCTTTAAGACAGCTGAGGAGCTGCTGAAGGAAGCATTCACGGCCGCAACATCGCTATGTTGACACCAAATCTCTCGAGTACTGCGGTCTCGCGACGTGTTAAGTCGATGCTAAAACTGTTGTCACACAGTGAACGAATGTCCTACATGGATAATAATTCGATTTTCAACATTTATAGTTGCGTCTATGAAAATACGAGAGGCTTATGAAAAAATATCTAGAAGAAAAGAAATGATGGCTCCTCTTTTGAGAAATTAAAGTGAATTCTGTAACAATAATGCTTCTCACAGGGCGCCTAATAGTGCATCTTGCCTCGTGAACGATGTGCAGTATGGATGAAGTTTGTGCCACCTTCCATTGCGAAGCAAAACCTCCCAGAGAAGACAAAAGGCTTACGATGGCTCTGAGCACTATGCGACTTAACTTCTGAGGTCATCAGTCGCCTAGAACTTAGAACTAATTAAACCTAACTAACCTAAGGACATCACACACATCCACGCTCGAGGAAGGATTCAAACCTGCGACCGTAGCGGTCGCTCGGTTGCAGACTGTAGCGCCTAGAACCTCATGGCCACTCCGGCAGGCAGAAAAGGCTTACGAAACTGTTTAACATAAACATAGGAATCCATGCAGCAGAACAGAAACTGCAATTCGATAAGGCAGGCTTTCAATCTGTCAATAACATATTACACTAGCAAAGAAAGATCGCCATTTTCCTAGAAATGAAACACTGTCTCTTGCATGCAACAGAATTTAATGAATTATAAATTTTATTTGAACCAACCGAGTACAAAAGAGTAAACGCCATAAAGCCTCGAAGCATTCTCTTGTAGGCCTTCCTAGACCATGATACGTGGACCACTAGAACGATCATGTTCAGCAATGTCCCTGAGTGCATCACGTTTTCCCATCTCTCGCTCTATGAGGACACGTCCAGAATCATTCCTCAGACCGAATCTGCTTCCATCTCACAAGAGAACGCGACCCCGCTCCTCGCTGGTGCAATCCCTGCGATCTCGGAACCAACGCAAAGGTGCCCACGATGTGTGGGTATGAATGGAACATAGCTTACTGGCTGGACATCGCGACTGTCTAGCTGTGGAGCGCGAGATTGTGTATCTGGTGGTTCTCACTGCACCTGCTGTTTGATATGAGTTCTTGCCTGTTGCACAGTGTAGCGGTCATCTGCTGTTATAATTGGCGGTAGTCGACCGCCTCCTCTCCTTCGGGAAGCAATGTCGGTGGTTCAGAACGCTCCAGATGTAAGTGAAACAATGCTGTGAGCAATATCAAACTCCTTGGCTACACTCGTCCCACTTCTTCCAGTTTCCTGATAGTTGCTTCTGGTGCGAAGCCATCCAGATGTTGTCTCCGGGCCAAGCTGTAACGAAGAATCCCACCACAGTTGGCCCTAAATGCTCGTTGAGTGACACACACTATCATTTCCCATCCCTTAAACTGCCTCGCGATGAAGGGCCAGCGCCGTTTGGCGCTACAGTCACGCTGACCTGAAGCTATGTAACACCGAAATTTCTGTGCACGACTGGGAGACCTGTAGCAACATGCTCCTGCGTTTTCATTCATTTCACTGAGCAGCAAATATATTTTCTAGCTCGTCTTTATGTTCTGCGGGGCAGTTACAAGGGTTGGAAATTTAATAGTGGCAACTATTTATCTACAGCTCGTACAAAATAAATACGTGTTTCAAAGTTTTACTGACCTTCAAATAGTCACCAGCATTGTGTATAAGCCGTTGCCAGCGATGTCGAAGTCGTAGGATACTCTTAGCAGTGCCAGTTGTGTTGATAGTTCAAGCGGCGCGGTCTATTGCCCGACGAATTTGTAGCAGTTCCGAAGCGGATGCCGTGAAGTGTTTCCTTCAGTTTAGAAATAGAGTTGAGCTCACGAGGGCTTAAGTAAGGGGAGTGCAGTAGTTGGTATAGTACTTAGCAGCCCCATCAGTCAAACAAACCAGTAACAGCTTGCACTTTACGTGCTTGAGCACTGTCCTGCAAAATGATGGCTAGGTCCTGCAGAAAGTGTCATCACTTCTGTGTATAAGCTGGTCGTAGGATGTGTTCCAAAAATGAACAGCATAGAGACAGAAGTGATGTCACTTTCTTCAGGACCTGGCCATCATTTTGCAGGACAATGCTCAAGCACGTACAATGCAAGCTGTTACTAATTTGTTTGACTGGTGGAGCTGCTAAGTGCTATACCACGTACTGCACTCCCCTAACTTAAAACATCGTGAGTTCAACTCGATTTCTAAACTGAAGGAAACACTTCACGGCATTCGCTTCAGAACTGCTACAGATTAGTCGAGCAATAGACCGCGCCGCTCGAACTGTCAACACAACTGACACTGCTAAGAGCATCCTTCGACTTCCACATCGCTGACAACGGGTTATACACAATGTTGGTGACTACTTTGAAGGTCAGTAAAACTTTGAAACACGTATCTTGGTTCAAATGGCTCTGAGCGCTATGGGACTTAACTGCTGTGGTCATCAGTCCCCTAGAACTTAGAACTACTTAAACCTAACTAACCTAAGGACATCACAGACGTCCATGCCCGAGGCAGGATTCGAACCTGCGACCGTAGCGGTCGCGCGGTTCCAGACTGTAGCGCCTAGAACCGCTCGGCCACTCCGGCCGGCAAACACGTATCTATTTTGTACAAGCTGTAAATAAATAGTTGCCACTATTTAAGTTCCAACCCTCGTATTAAGTTGCTAGCATTGGGATGGGCTCTCCTCTTCCTGAATTTCGGTATAGGGTCTTTAACCACTGTGTCACTGCTCTGTTCTGCAAAAATACAGTGTGTTTCAGAATAACTTTACAACTTAATTCATATAAATTTATTGAAAGAAGATATAGATATGGGTTTAGTATTATTCTGTAGGGAAAAACATCAAGTTTTTTTTAGCTTAAAGATGTGTGTAGCTTCCGTTGTTTACCCTGCACACATCCCATCCGAAGTCAGTTTCTTCCCAAATTCGCTGTAGCATTGCAGATGTAACTTGCTCAGTGGCGGCGTAAATTCTTGCTCTAAGTTCAGGTAGAGAAGCCGGCATAGGAAGTACAAGCACGATATCCTTGATGAATAGCCATAAAAAAAATCGAGTGGTGTCAGATTTGGGGAACGTGGGGACCATGCAACTGACGCATCACGGCCAATTCCGGAAAGCGGTCACCGAGAAAATCCCGGACGTCAGCCAGGTTGTGGGGTCGTGCACCATCTTGCATGAAGCAAACATTTCGTTCTTAGTCATCCTCATCGATCTGTGGTATCAAAAATTGTTGTAACATATCCAGGTACACTACCCCGTTGATGGTTCTCTCACGGAAAAGAAAGGGGCCGTACACTATGTTCTTGCTCAATGCACAAAAAGCGTTGAGTTTAGGGCCATCACGAACATGTTGCAATGTTTGATGTGGATTTTCACTGCCCCAAATCCTACTGTTATGTGTGTTAACCCTGACACTTAAGTGAAAAGTCCTAGAAATGTTCATCCTCATGTGCACATCCGCACAGTGGTTCTTGCGAGCAGTTTTATCCTTGTCTTATCGCTTGTACGATCACCGATCTGTACGGTTTCAAATGCAAACGACTTCTCAACACACGCCAAACAGTGGTGTGTGGGATTTGCAGTTCCTGAGATGCACGTCGGGACGCTTTCGTAGGGCTGTTTACAAAACGTTGCCCCACTCGCTCAACGACGTCGTCAGATATGCTTGGACGACCTGATGATTTCCCAAGTCTTACCGAACACCCTGTTTCTAGAAAACATTTATGTCACTCATAAATTGTAGCCCTACTACGAGGATCTTTAGCGTACTTGGTACGGTACAGAAATTACGCAGAACTGTAGTCGCCGATTTCGATTCTTCGTACCAAAACACACAACTAGCACGCTCGGGTCCAGTGAAAGGAGCCAATTTTAACGCAACTGCCGCTAGCGCTCATTACGGTGCAATTCGGCACTAGCGAACTACGCGAGACAAAACTTGATGTATTTCCCTACAAATTGACACTACAATCACCTCTGTAGATAGTATGAATTAATTTATATAAATTTTCTGTTTGTTTATAAATAACTCATCTGCTACCAGTCACGATTTTCTTTATTTTATTTTTCGCACGTCGCGTTTCCGGAAATAATTCCCATTTTCAAATGCGTTTTTTGTGTTTGTTACGTCATTCCTACGCGTGAGATTCTGCATCATTTCGTTGACTTTACAGCAATATATAAGAAAACACGCGATTTTTAATCTTCACGAAAAGATCGACAACCAATTAAAAATCGCGTGTTTTCTTATATATTGCACTAAAGTCAACGAAATGAAGCAGACTCTCACACATCGACAGCATCACATAGGAAAGACATAACAAAAACAAAAAACGCACTTGAAAATGGGAATGATTTCCCGAATCGCGTCGTGCGAAAAATAAAATAGAGAACATCGTGACTGGTAGCAGATGAGTTATTTGTAAACAAACCTATTGTTTTCACAGTCGCAGGCTTTCAGAACCGTTTATAATGGATGAAATCAGATTTCTACGTTGTAAATTCCTTTTTGAAACACCTTGTATATTTCGCTAATAACGCTTCTGTATCTAGCCAGCGGGAGTGCACGTCCTTCCCGAACAGGGTCTCAGCGGCGTGAAGTTCCAGTATCTCCAGCGCACGCCTCGAGTGGTACCCTGCTCCCGGTCCGTACACTGGGCTCCTGTTCTGACGCGCGGCGCTGTTAGCGGTTTACGATATTATCTCAGTGCAGTGTGCTCCGGCTAATGCCGTAACCGTTAATTTCCCAATACAAACACAGCATCCTAGATTAATACTTAGGTCGGTGGCCATTATCTAAATTAGAAACCTGGTCAGAAACAGCTCCAACAATTGACGATAGAGATCAGTGCCCGTTACAGTAGAGCGCTCAAGGTGAAAGCAGTATGAGTGGGCAGCTTTTCAATACATGGTGTTTAGTCCACAACAAGAAAAGCTTCTACTGCGCTTCCTGGGATGGTGCAATTTGCACATTGTGGGACTTTGTTCTAAATATAAGACGGTCCCTTAAAAGTGAAATCACGTTCCTAAAAGTTGTACTATCGATTTGGCAGTTGGCCGGAGCTAACCTTGTGTTTCGGCAAATGACCAATAGTTGGTAGCGTGTTCTTGCACCACAGAAATGGAAGCTGAGTCAGTGCAAAGACAGCCGTCACATTATCGGGTTGCACCGCATTGTCGTGGCGACCTATAATATGTCGTTCGAGTAGTTAATCTCAAATGGTTCAAATGGCTCTAAGCACTATGGGCCTTAAAATCTGAGGTCATCAGTCACCTAGACTTAAAACTACTGCGACCGTAGCAGCAGCGCGGTTCCCCGAAGCTCCTAGAACCGCTCGGCCACAGCGGCCAGCAAGTAGTGGATCTGTTAAAATTGTGGAAATGCATCGCGGACGTGGGATGAAAGCACAGTACGTTGATACGAGCGTACGGCTGATGTAGGAAGCTTAATTGAGCAGTAATTTTTTGTGAGACGCTTCGCTTTTGGGTTATACGCACCGTGTAGTGAACGAACGGAAACATTGCTGCAGTGGAAGAACTTGTGAAGGAAAATGTGTGCACTGATCCAAACGAAAAATGTCACTTTTTTCATATTAGTGTTGGTTCTGTGCGCAGTATTTTCCATGATATGCTACAATGCAATAAATGTTCACAACGGGTGCCACATCAGTTGACTGCAAATTAGGGAATTGTTCGTCGATGTTTGAGAAGTACTTTTGCGTCGTTTCCTGTTCGAAAGTAATGAATTTCTGGACAGAAATGTTACAGGAGATGAAACCAGGGTACACTGTCAACAACATTTAATGAAAAGTTCGACCCGAGATGACACCCGCGATACACGAGTGGCTGCGTTCACAAACAAATCAATTCTTCTCAAGCGGTATTCGTGCACCTCAAAAGTGGTGGAGTGCCCACATCACACGTCATGGGGACTACGGCGTAAAATGATAACGGTACACCCGTAATTTTTCTTCGCTCCCCATTAACATTATCATAAATAATTAAGGTTTTCATTTTAATCACCATCATACACGGCGTAGCAAAATTATCAAAATTTTTCAGACGCTCAGGAAGTCAGGATGAAACTGGGCAGAAAATTCGCTTGTTTGAAACGTTTTGTTACCAACAAAAGAAAAAAAGAGACCCTAAAGGAAAAAAAACTTCAGCAGCGTAATCTGAAACATTATTTGTAATGAAATAAGAATCGAGTGAAGTGTAGTACAATGAAATGAGGTGCACAGTGAAGAAGAAATAAAAGAAGAGCCAATGGTGGAAAATGATTTCGGTGCAGACCCTAAACAAAGTGCTGAACCTGCAAGGTATTGAATATTTCGTGACAACTGAAAATTTGTTTCAGACCAGGACTCGAACCTGCATTTCCTGCTTTTCGTGAATAGTCAAACTAACATTTAGGTTATCCGGTCACGCCACCAGGGCTGCCTCAAATGTCCATTGTCATTTACGTTTCCACCTGTGGTTACCATTTATCTGCTAGTGGCGTTCGGAATTTCATTTTCCTTTATCTTTGCTGAAACATATAAGTTGAAACAGAAGTCTCCAACTGACAACCCTGTTTCGCCGACATGTCATTGTTTCAGGAACAATGTGATTTTTTATGTCTCACCTTATGCTGCGCTGACGTATCTGTGGAACGGTTTCATAGAAGTACAATTTCAGTTGTACAACGGCACTATTTTCTCCTGGCAACAGTGGGTTCGAACCAGATTTGAGTACGTTCCCATTGGTAAAAGCTTATGTAAACAGATGTGCTACTGTGTACTGTGTTTTTGTGACGTAACATACAATACGAGTGCTGTTCGGGAAGTAAGGTCCGATCGGTCGAGAAATGAAATGCACAGTTAAAATCAATTTTTTTTATTCGCAAGAGTTAGGCACACCTTCCAGCTACCTCTCTAAATAGTCGCCGCTCCGACTTAGACTTTTGTCGTGACGTTGTACAAACTTTCCAGTACCCTCCTCACAGAAAGCAGCCGCCTGTGGTTTCCGCCAGTTCCCTCAGCTGGTGTTCCTTTCGTTATTTGTGCCAAAATGTTGGCTTCGTAGCCAGCGGCTCATGTGAGCAGTGATGAACAACGGAGGGAGCCAATTAAGGGCAGTATTGTGGGACATCGAACACTTCCCATCGAAAACGCTACAGGAGCGTCTTCATTGCCCCTGCAGAATGTGGCCGAAAATTGTCTTGTAGAAAGAAACGCATGACATTTAAGTTATGTGGGCTGCATAGCTTCAGGCGAAATCTCACACCAGAGCCACATACTTGGCAGGAGATACTGTTGTTTTAGGCATTTCTACGTGATAAACTTGCGTTCTGAACTGAAAAGAGCGATGTGAAGCGATCGACAGACACACTAAAGACACTGCCCAACACATCTGTGCAAAGTTCTATCAGATTTCCACAGTGGTTTCCATTTTGCACCTAACCGGACCTTACATTCCGAATATGCCTATGGCCTTTTGCACAAGGTACTTCATGTTTTTAAATATTTTAGTTATGACAAACCTGTTATAACGTGCTGATTTTTATCCACGTGTCAACTTGATGTGAGATTCAATGTGAAATGAACATGTTTCACAACAAAAAGATTCTGTAGACCTGAAGATGACAGTAAAGTCTCTCGAAACCGGTTGTCTTAAATAAAGAAATATTTTATGCAATCTAGGCTTATGAATGATTTTCAACGAGTTAATACAGATCGCTGCTTAAGTCCTCTCAAAATGAGAAAATTCAACTTAGTCGATCATTGTGAATTCCAAAAAAGTTGTTCAAGTATTTAAAGATTCAACTATGAACTTCAAACGAGAGTCCGCTGTAACGGCTAGTTTATTAACGAAATAACTTTTGAATTACTTTGCATGAGATATACCATTTAGTAATGTTCTCTACGATGAAACTGGAAAAAATGAAGAAACAAAAATAAAGAATACGTGCAGGATGTGATCCAGTACCACCAGCAAGGTAGCCTGGAACCTACGCTCGATTGTGGGAAACGTGACTAAGGTTGCTGGTATAGTAGATACGAAAAATTCAACATCGATTTTTTCGGAAACTATGGACCGTCGCGTGAAAAGCCGCTAACCATGTAATCGGTACAGGTCCCTCTGCAACACACCTAAGACTCATCAAAAACCGTGATTAACAGGTCTCATGGTCTACTTGTTAGCCTGAACTGGACCGGCACTTGCTGCTGACGGCGCAAAGAGTGAGCAAACAGCCGCGCGGTTTCTCCATCAGCCTTCCACTTCTTGCCCGCACGGCGCTGTAAACTTTGGACGCCAGTGTTTGTTTGCGAACGTGTATATTGCTTGCGCGAGCGCCCCAGTGTGTGTACTTTGCGTCATTACCGATAGCTGCAGTCGCTGCTGCCGGCTACTCGAGCACACGGAGCAAACAGCAGCGGGCGGGTGGCAGGGCCCCCTTAGCGGCGCGATAATTGTGTTGACAGTTGGGGACGCGACGTGCAGACCCAGCGCCGCTTCAGCTCTGTGCAGGCATCTCGCCAGTGGTCGTATCAGCGCAGCGCCGGTCCACTGCCGACAGGCATGAGGCGCCTTTCCTACTGTCAAGTACGATGGTGGTTCTGCAGGCTCTATAGGGGGTTTCCATGACCGTGATACAAATTTTAGGGTGATGGAGAGGGGGAACCCTAGGCCGGAAACGGCTGAAAAGGCAGTGGCATATTTACTCTTTCCGCACAACTGCAATAAACAGTTCGTTGAAAAATATTGCTCTAGTACGACGTACTTTTGAAGTGTTTTCAAGGAATCGATGTTTAAAGCAATAAGAGCTAGCTGAATACTGCGCGAGACCGCCAGTCGTCGAACAGATGCATCAGCGTAACCGGATAAAATGGTAGGTTTCGAGACTGCCCGCTCTGCTTTCGAGCCACGTATTTTTTATATTTTTTTATTTATATTCCACTGAGCACTTGTATAGCCCGCCCCAGTTGGCCGTGCGGTCTAAAACACGGCTTTCTGGGCGGGAAGGAGCGCCTGGTCCCCGGCCCGAATCCGCCCGGCGGATTTGTGTCGAGGTCCGGTGAACCGGCCAGCCTGTGGGTGGTTTTTAGGCGGTTTTCCATCTGCCTCGGCGAATACGGGCTGGTTCCCCTTATTCCGCCTCAGTTACACAATGTCGGCAACTGCTGCGCGTGCACCACTTTTACTCTACCACGCAAACATATGGGTTACACTCGTTTGGTGTGAGAGGTTCCCTGGGGGGTCCACCAGGGGCCGAACCGCATTTTAACCCTGGGTTCGGTGTGGGCCGGCGGAGGGGTGAAGTGGATTGTGGTAGTCGTCGTGGTGTTGTGGACCACTGCGGCTGCGGCGGGGACGGATCCTCTCCGTCGTTTCTAGGCTCCCGGTTAACATACAATACAATACAATACAAGCACTTGTATCGTTACAACCTATAATGTTCTTCGCATACAAACAATTCTACATTTTGACATTTTGTCATTTACAACCCTAATAAAAGCAAATGTCACCAAACCAAAAAACGCAAGAATAAAAAATAAAGTATGAGCCCTTTGAAAGTGAACACATCCTAATGTTTATGTCGCTTGTTAAGTTTCCCTCCACAATATTAAAACATTCATGCTCCAAATTATTAGAATTAGTCTGGGGCATAACTACGTAACGTTTTTGTTTTTCATGTTAGAACTCTGGTTGCTATGGGTTTATTCATCGATTGTCATATTTTGTTTGCAGTTCACTGTTGCTATTTGAGTTTTCATACTTTCAGTTTGTCATCTGGAGCTAATGTGTGGAGCTATGGATGTTTGAAAATGGACTGTCAAGTGGAGAAATTTCCGACATATTCTTCTGTTTGAGCTCAGCAGGGGTGTAACAGCAGCGGAGGCAGCCGGAAACATTTGAAACTTGGATAGGATACAGCACGGCAGTAGATTTGTTTTCTCGTTTTAAGGAGGATCGTTTTGACGTTATTGACTCCCCACGTTCAGGAAGACCTTCGGGATTTAATGGAAATCGTTTAAATGCATTGATCCACAATGATCCACTTCAGTGTGCTCGAGAAATGGAAAATGTGACGAACCGTGATTATTCCACCGTCGTGCGACATTTGCATGCAATGGGGAAGGTTCAAAACTCGGGTGATTCTAAGCCAAAATCACAAAAATCAGCAGGTAGCATCTCTGCTTGTTCCTCATGAATTGGCTTGTAAACGACACCGACCATTCATATCCCGTATCGTCATTGGTGACGATAAATGGTGTCCTTATGCTAACATAAGGAAAAGAAAGTAATGGTTAACCCGAAACAAAGTAGCAACTCCCCGTACAAAGACATGCGCGCATCCACAAAAGATAATGTTATGCATTTGGTGGAACAGCGATGGTGTGATGTATTATGTATTGGTTCCCCGAGATGTAACCATCACTGCTGACATTTTTTGTCAACAACGGAAACGTCTGGCAGACGCAATACAAGAACAACGACCAGGAAGACTTCGCGAAGTGATTATACTTCCTGATAACGACCAACTAGACTGACACACACACACACACACACACACACACACACACACATACTCCACAGGAGTTAGATTGGGAAATCATTCCGCACCCATTTTATTTCCGTGATCTGGCGCCCTCAGATTTTCATTTTTTCCGCTCTCTATCGAACAACCCCCAAAGAATTTCCTTTACGGATGAAAATTCGTTCTGAACATGGGTCGATGAATTCTTCGCCTCAAAACCACGTTATTTCTACAGTTGCATAATCGAAAAGTTACCCCATCGTTGGCAGACTGTTGTAAATAGTGAAGGACAATATATTATTGATGACACAAGTCTTTGTTGTGAGTTCCTATTGTCTCCATTAAACTTATGGGGAAAAATCTAAGAGTTTACGCACCAACCTAATATATCCGCTCTTACACACACACACACACACACACACACACACACACACACACACAAACGCACGCACCCACGAACCATGTGAGCACGAGCTATGTGGCAGGCACACTAACTGCAATCAGCTCGCAGAAAAAAACAACATCCACAATATACACTGAAAAGAATCGACCGTGTAGCCAACGTTGTGGTTGTATTACAATAGCAATAAAACGACAAGGATCTAAACACACACAGTGTGTAAGTCTAAGAGTACAAAGATATTAGTATCTGAAGTCTGTATCATATGGTTTGTAAAATATGTACTCGTAAGGGACGAATGTGATCGATGTAGTACATAGCAATGTAAAAGGAATAAAATGAGTAAAATCTTGAATGCATATGAAAAGTAGATAATACCTGCACCCATAAGCACATGTACATCATATCGTAACTGACACATCATACGGCACATACGAATGTCTAAACAGTTGGTCCAATTCTTCTTGTCTAGGGATGTTATTCCTGCAGCTGAAAAATGTCACATCAGGTCCTCACGGGTGGTTTGAACTAAATAAATCTGAAGATTGTTGTTGCAGCATTTTTTTTCGTAGATATGTTTTCTCACGTTTTTGTAAATCATACAGTATTTTTATTTCTCACATTAACAAAGCCGAAATTACATTTTTGGTACAAAAATACGTCCGATCATGTCAGAGGCATGCTGAAGACTCTCTCACTCTGCAGAAATAACGATAATCCAAAGGGTTTACAATTTTTCTTAACAAATGCATTCCTATTAGTTTCTCATTACATTATTAATTTCGATTATTATTCCATAAATGAATCCAGAAATAAACATAGTAAACAGTACAGGATTGCGTAATTAATAATAGAAATTTTAAGTGTGAAAATACTTCGCAATTTCAAATGTTTCAAAAAAATAATTTTAACTGTAGATTCAGAACTAGTACTTATCGATTATAACATCGAAACTAAATATTTTATAAAGTAATTCCTCTTCATAAATTTTAGCTTGAAATACAACATACTGTGAATAAAATTATACGAATGTTTTCAGAAAATCAACTGAGATAATACCGACCTGTCCAAAATTCGAAAAGCGATACTAGTATCGATAACTACAGTTGAGGAAGACTAATGCTAGAGGAGGATGTCCCGTTACACGCAGATATCTCCAGTGCAAATACAAATACAAAGGTGAACAGGGCTAAGAAATCTAATCAAATGTAATTACTTTGTAACGAGCCACTGAGGACCACGGGTCCCTTGTACAAAAATATCTCTGAACAAGTCTTGAATGTTCTCGTTATTGCTTGACATTTCTGGACTTCCAGTAATCTGTCCATAGAAGGTGAGTCATACAGAAAAGTTACAACCTGCAATTTACTTTACTATTTTCTCCTATCGTAATGAAGTTAGAGAAAGGGAGTTTAGTAAATCCATTAAGTTTTACTCTTTTCACGACGTAAACAGTTTTTAAATAAATTTCTGGTTATTGTTGTTGTTATTGACGCTGTTCTTGTTCCTGCTGCTGCTTCTGCCACCGCTGGTGGATACTCTCTCATCCACAGCGAAATTCGACATAAAGGAATAACGGACTGGCTGTAAATGAGGAATATGTGTGATTAATTCGACAGCTATTGTCTCCTTGTAAAGGAAAGGTGAACGTTGTTTCGAAACGTCCCTCTACGGTGATTCGTAACATCTGGCACAGACGACTGCTAAGGGAAATTGAACTAGCAGTGGTTCCCTTGAGGCGGCATGGTCATCACGGGGAGACAAAGCAGCCGTGACAGGGCTCCATCCACCGGAATATGGCGGCTGCGAGGGAAGGAGGGTGGGATGAGGGAACCCAGGGGGTGCTCTCTGCCGGACCGCTGACTCACGCCAGTCATCCCACTCCCCGCTGGATGAATGATACATCCGGTGTTTTTTTTTAACAGGCCAGGCCACACAACCCCATCTCATTGGTGACAATAAAAACATTGATATGGTCGTGTAAAACATGGATGAAAGTAAACTTTCTTTTCAGAGGACTTACAGACCATCCTTTGTTTAATCTACAAATTCACATATTCAGCACGGTATCTACGCCATCATCATTGCTGAAACAGAAACATGTTGCAAGACTGAAAAAAAAAAAAAAATTCACAGAGCAAAATAAGAAAATTAGACCTTAACGAAAATAATGCCACAGACACACCTTCTCTTTGTCAATGATGGACAGTATAGCTATCTATCATGTTGGTTCCCTGGGTTGGTGACTGTTTCATATTATCTGAATACAGTAAACTTCATAACGTGTCTGACGCAGCACTTATAAGGCATTTGCGTGAATTTGTATATTTTCCTTGAGTTGCCGGAATGAAGGACATTAAAATTTTCGAAATTTAAAATTTAGTCTCAACAACTCACAATTCAAAACTATTTTCATCCGTTTCAAAGGTCTGTGATTATCTCATCAGAATTATCAAAACTAGGGCCCAGATTTTAATTACCTAAAAAACAGTGAAATATGCATGCATTTATGACCTAAAACTTACATAAATATGACCTTAAAAATAAAATAAGACTTGATAGAAGTTTATTTAAAGCATTCTTGTTTGTTTATTTAATTTTTTACTCCCCATAAAGCAATACAAAATTCACTTCTCAAAATATTGTAGGTGTAGTTCTTTCTTTCTGTAGGGTTTGTGGCTAATTTGCACCTATTTTTTGAATGTCTGAATGTTTTATTTTCTAAACACAAATTACAGTGAAAAGATAATCTATCGAAACAGTAAAACAATGTTTCTATTTCTACATAGTAATTAAAGCGTTTCACATTATTTAATACTTCAATATCTGCGCAAAGTTGCACTGGATCACCAGGTGCATTTTCAGGTTTTCCATTGTCAAAGATCTACCGTTGTCGCTGAGGATAGTTTTGTAGCTGTAAAAGCTCCTCTCCACTTCACAAGACGTCACTGGAGCGTATTTGAAGGCAGCCAGGTCATTGGAGTTCAGCTTTGTTTCAGTATCTTCAATTGTTTCAGCATTCCCTGAAAGACTGTTACTAATTTTGCACACTGTAGACTTTCCAGGATTTCGTTGGAGAACACTTTGCAATTTGGTTTTCACTTTGTCAGCCACATGACCACGAGATCGACCCAACTCACTCCACACATGTTGCACAATACTCAGGGTCTCACATAGCTGAGTGCCAACAGCTTCCAGTCGTTTGATGGCTTTTGATATCACTGAAAAATTGGTATTGCTGTAAGCCAAGTTTCGAGACAATGTATCTGTAAAAACTTCCTTCACAATTTTGATAGCACTTGATTCATCGCTACCAAGCTCACAGAAGATTGTCTTTATTTAGGTGTAGTTGGTGCACTAATACTCAGCAGCATTAAGCCAAGAACCCCATCGTGTAAGAACAAGTTTAGGTGGGAGGGGCGTTGAAGGTGCTTGTTCCTTGAATTTCTGCACCCATAGCGGAGCCTTCACATAGATTTTGTTGCCACAGTAAATTAATTTGTCCACGTCAGGGTAATTTGATCGCACCTCTTCGGCAACTCTGTGCAACGCATGGGCAAGGCAAGTGGCGTACACCATACTGGGGTACAGAATCTGAAGCCCTTTGGCTGCTTTAGCCATATATGAAGCACCATCTGTTACAAGCAGCAAAACGTTGTCTCTTTTCACACCATCCAGCCACAATAGCTTCAGAGAGTTGTCAAACAAAATAGCAATCGTCGAACTGTTTACTCTATCGAGAGCTTCACACGTCAGTAGGAACATATCTCCAGGGCCATCAACTTTTAGAACACCAACAACAACAAAAAAAATGGCTCTGAGCACTATGGGACTCAACTGCTGAGGTCATTAGTCCCCTAGAACTTAGAACTAGTTAAACCTAACTAACCTAAGGACATCACAAACATCCATGCCCGAGGCAGGAGTCGAACCTGCGACCGTAGCGGTCTTGCGGTTCCAGACGGCAGCGCCTTTAACCGCACGGCCACTTCGGCCGGTCCAACAACAACATTTGCAATATATCGCTCACTAATATCCGTAGTTTCATCTATCGACAGCAAGATCTTTTGCTCTGCAATAGTAATTCGTATTTTGTTGAGCACATCATTGTAACATATGGATAAATAGTTCTTTCTCAGTGTAGATTCATCTGAAACTGGACGTGTTGTGTACTTCTCCAAGAACCGTCTGAAGCGTGGATTCTTCAGCTTTTCCAATGGGATGTTGCAGGACACATCATCTCACACAAATCCTTGCAGAATGATTGCACGGTTAACGATTGACCTGACTGGTCAAATAACAGCGTTTGCCTGCTGTTATTTTCAGCACTTCGTTTCACACAGCTGCTGTGTTTAGCGGTATTACAGTGTTGTTGCACATTAAAGCGCTTTTCTGCACTAACTTTAACTTCACACAGTTTACAAAATAATACTTTCCCATCAGTTCTAAAGAACTTCTCTGAAAATTCTCAAACATATCCTCGCGACATCACGCTGTCGGAGCACTTTGCTTTAGGCATGTTGAACAAGGCAAAGGCTGTATTCAAACTGGTTACTGGGAACACCTGTGCGACTGCGATGATTATTGCGGCAGTAGCCGCCTTTGTTGGCTCTGAGAGCGTATTGTCGATTCTGCGCAACAATGTTTTATGTTCGCGAAACGACTGTTGTGTTACACCGATTTTCTACTACAGTTCTGAGAAATAAAACTGTGTACTAGTTTATTTGTTTATCTTTCATAATAGCACGTTAAATATTGTCTCGTGAGCAACATATTCTTTTCTTATTCGTGTGTCCTGTAAGATACGAGAAAAACGGCATATGCATTTTTGGCAAAAGTTGACGGAAATATGACCTGTTATATTAAAAGTCAGCCGCAATATGACCTATTACTAAAATTTGTTGAAATATGACTTTATATGCACAATCAAAATACATTTTTCGACACTAAAATGCCTGGATTTGTCTATAAATTGTTCTAAAATTCATCCTATAGTTCAGAAAAAAATATGACTTGTCATTAAAATCCGGCCCCTAATCATAACACAAGAATCTGACAAACTTCCCACGCAACAGCAAAAATTGTCATTGTGTAGAAGTACAATGCATCGATACAAAAGTCAATAAGTCATTAAAGGTATCGTGGTCATTTACCTTGTAACCATTTCCTCTCCTTGAAATGTAATCCATAAGCAACTATACTTCGTCCGAATATATCAGCATATGTTGACGGTCGCTACTGTTATAGAGACAACAGTTCGTGTGTGTGACCTCTTCTTATCCGGGAGAAATACGACCAGACTTAAATATGACTCAGAAACTGAAGTACGTCTTCGAGTGATGGAACACACTCCTACAAAGGATCAAAGATGACGACCATCCCCCTGTCGTAATGACCCAATAAATTCACATGCAACAGGTCTTAAGGACATCCACATTACTAACAGAGCTGGTACTCAAAGTACCTAAACAAATTATATTGACGCTATAACAATTCCACAAAACTTTAAAAAAGTAATATGTGTGCTCTGTAAGCCGTTCATGTAACATGTTTCCACTTTTCGTGCTATTAGGCTCAACATATAGCTGTCCCAACAGATTCATTTTCCTGTCTTCATTTTGCGTGTGCTAGACCGTAAGATCTTCCGTTATCAGCAAGGGAAGGGTAGACTCATTAATGCGATTAATGTCCATAGTTACAGCAGGCTATTGAAAATTATTGAGCTGAGATTCAAATTTATGTTCGTTGTATCTCAGTTTGAAGAACCTTCCAGTTTAACCGATATGGTTCGCGTCGAAAGTGTTACACTTTGTTATATTTATCCACCTCCTACTTTAAGTAAGGCATTTTTTTCCCTCGAATACGTACATGAGGAGCTTAGTTATTTTATGTACGTGTTTGCGTCCGGATTAGTTTTGCCTAGAGAAGAGGTAGCGCACGCGAATTGCTGTTACCATGTAACTTTTAAAATGTGTTTTGCCTTTACTCAGTGATTTTCATCATGTAGGATACGACAGCCGTGAATTTGTTGAAGGACATCGTAAAGCTTCCACCTCGGCTGTTGCTGCATTAACAGGTATTTACTTTATTATGTTGCGCACGACCGGTCAACAACGTGTCGTTATACATATATAACCGTTGAAGCGGACATGGCAGTTGCAAGAGAAAGAACACACAAGTTTACAGTAGAATATTTACTGAATACAGTGCTGGTCATCGCTGAATCTACTGGTACGTTCCTAAACACTGCGCTCACATTCGTGGTTACTTGCTTTTTTTATCAACGCTTACCATCAAACGCAGGTTCTTTAGTTAAGACAGTTCTGATGGACATATATCTTAGAAACGCCTAAAAATAGCGTTTCAGCATTGTGAGTGATTGAGCCTACATTTTAACTTTCAAATTAAACACAGTAACGACTTTACATCCAATTGTAATATAGAGCCTGCGTAGTGCATTGGAACAGCAGTTCACTGTCATGGTCTTTGAATACACAGTAAGCTCACTGGAATGGTGGCTGATATGGAATATAATACAACACGTCGTTTAGTTCTAGTTTACATAACTTTTTATTCAAAATAGGTTCTTGTACGTCAATACACAAATTTTTCCAAACAATTCGAATAATAAACATTTGAAATTGGCTGCAGTATCATGCTCGTAGCCTTCTGGATATCTGAAATCGTGTCGAAATGCTTTTCAGTTTAGGATATAACCAGAAGTCGTACGGAAACAAATCCGGCGAATAACGAGGCGTTCCAGCACCACGAGGCATTTTTGAGCCGAGAACTCGCGTACGATCTTGCTTTCGTGCGCTGGTACACTGTCGTGCAACAAACACCATGTTCCTTGGTTCCGATACTCGCCAAAAAATAAGTATATTGCACTAATTTTACGAAAATCCGCTACTGCCTCCCATTCGTCGCATCAGTCTGAAATTTGACTCTATGGTGTGTACAAGCTTCCTCTGTAAAGATGTAAAAGTTCGGCGCTCTGCGACGTCACCCTCTGGCTCTGGAAGCTTCAAACAGCAACATGTCGACACACGCGAAGAAAAGGCCACAGCTCATATGTTCATGTGACCTCTAAGTCGGCACCAAATATCACAATTCCGCCCAGCACCACCGTGGACGTATCACACGATGGAAAAGTCGTCACACCCTCTCTTACTGACATTTAACCCCTTCCTTTACCATCTCTGCGATGAGGGTCAGAACCGCGGCCAGCAGGAGTGGCCGAGCGGTTCTAGGCGCTACAGTCTGGAACCGCGCGACCGCTACGGTCGCAGGTTCGAATCCTGCCTCGGGCATGGATGTGTGTGATGTCCTTACGTTAGTTAGGTTTAAGTAGTTCTAAGTTCTAGGGGACTGATGACCACAGCAGTTAAGTCCCATGGTGCTCGGAGCCATTTCAGAACCGCGACACCAGCATTAAAACCGTGCGGTTTTCTTACGGGTGGCCAAGGAAAGCATTTCAGACACGCCACCGCTCAGAATCGACTGGAAAGGGCCTCAGGGGGTGGCATAAATGGGATCAATGTAACCATTCCTTTCCATGAGGCATTGATTCCCACACATTTCGCAGTCGAAAAAGACATTTCGTAGTACGATGAGGATATTGACGACATTCTCCACACTGCTGACGCACTCTGACGTATCAGCCCTTCTCTAAGGACATTGTGGGCTGCGTCCCCATTGAAAATGATCGAACCCCTTCGGAAGCCCGCCCGGTTAGCCGATCGATCTATAACGCACGGCTTTCCGGAGTGGGAAGAAGCGCCTGGTCCCCGGCACGAATCCGCCCGGCGGACTTGTGTCGAGCGAGGTCCAGTGAACCGGCCAGTCTATGGATGGTTTTTAGGCGGTTTTCCATCTGCCTCGGTGAATGCGGGGTGGCTCCCGTATTCTGCCTCAGCTACACTATGTGGCGGTTGCCCTGCAAACAAGTTCTCCACGGACGCGTACACTACCATTACTCTACCACGCAAACATCGGGGTTACAGTCGTCTGGTGTGAGGCGTTCCCTGGGGCAAGGGGGGCGGGGTCCACCGGGGATCGAACCGCACTTTAACCCTGGGTTCGGTGTGGAACGGCGAAGAGGTGAAGTGGACTGCGGTAGTCGTAATGGGGCTGTGCACCACTTCTGCTGCAGCTGGGGCGGAGCCTCTCCGTCGTTTCTAGGTCCTCGGTTAACATACAATACAATTCATACAATACTCCTTCGGAGCGAAGTGAGACCACAATTTTTCCTCTCGTGTACAGGTTGGAATAACTAGGGACCGTCCAAAACCATTCATCTCTCCTATTTCCCGCCCTCCAGTGGCGTGTGTGCAACATTTCCATGTGCGTGAATAAAACGGGAGAGAGTTCCTCCAACACCCTCCCCTCCTCCTCTTTGACACCCACCCTACTTGCCTGAGCACACAACAAATGTACCTGTCAAAAACTTCGGCACCAATTCAGCCTGGCGGCTGATAAGGTGCCTGAAGGTAGGAAAACCCCATACAAGGGGTGTCTAAGGCGTTGCCTAACCAAGAGGTGCTAGAGCATTCGCCAGGCTGCGAAATTTCTGAAGGTACATTTTTAATGTGCTCAAAGAAGGTGCGTGGGTGGCACCGAGGGTGTTTCCAAACTTCGGCGTCCTTCGCACCTTTGTTGAGCGGATTAGAGATGTACCTTCAGATATTACGTAGCTTGGTGTAGTTGTTTTACGAATTCCAGTGAGGTCCTCAATTAACCTGGCAGATATACAATTATCATTTCGGAGAATTTCATCCACTTTTTGCACATTTTATTCGACTCGAACCATTGATGACGCTCCTGGACGTGGATCACCTCCAATTCTCTCTCTACAGTCAAAAAGCCTTGTACAGTACTTGAAAACATTCACGACTTGAAACATACAATTATGGATTAAGGGGTGCCAGGTGAAAGATCAGGTCCTATGTGTCATAATGTGTCACATCCTGTACTACCTTACTGACATAAATACCTCTGAAACAGGTAGGCCTTTGGCAATCACAACTTCAGTTAATTACAACACATATTGAGTAAGACATCAGATCTCAATAATAGGGCAATAAAAACAGGTAGACCTTGATTCGTACGAGTTTCAGCTAACCCAAATTATGAAATTGTTCTTACTTTAATAAAAAGGGAACACGCAGACCTTCAATAATAATAGCTTCAGTTAAGCAAATTACCAAATGCAAAACAAGCAGGACTTCAATAATAACAGGATCAGTTAAGTAAAATTACCAAATAGAAAACAGGCGGACCTTCTTTAATAACAGCTTCAGTTAAGTTAAATTTCCAAACGGGAAACAGGAGGCATTCAATGGGAATACCTTCAGTTAAGTAAAATTACTAAATAGAAAACATTCTGGCGCTTTTTAATAACAGCTTCAGTTGAGTAAAATTACGAAATAGAAAACAGAGTAGGCCTTCATGAATAACTGCTTTGGGTAAGTAGCCAAGAACTTGAATTGCCTCTTCACAAGCGGTGCACGAGAAGGCTTATACCCAAGGAGCAAAATAATCTTAGTAGGAAACCAAGAAAGGTTACGAGAAGGCCGGCCTCCCAAGGCCCTTTTCGTTGGGTGCGGATCGGGAAAAGAAATGACACAGCAAGGTCAATTACATGTAAGGAACAATAACTAGCCAATCGGTGCACCTATATCAGTGCAAAATACCGCCTCCACAACGATGACCAAACGCCCGAAAGAAAACTAGGCTGCCAAACTTAATTACATAGCCTCAGAAATTGCAAATTTTGAGACCCAGGCACCTCCTAAGTCAACATAATTAACAGAGCGATGACGTCTGCAATGTCCGAAGGTATCTTGAAACCGGCTCCCGGCCGTATTACAGGAGAAAGGTACTTATCTGGTGTTCAAATACGTTTGGCAGGGAGGTCGACTAAAACCTAACCATCTAGGCACTGGGTGGCGACAGAGGGCGGGCGGGGGTGGGGGGGAGGGCGGGGGGTGTGAGGAGGGATAGTGGTCCTCACAGTATAGCTCAGGAAGCATCGGATCGTATAGTTTAAGATATCCTGTTAAGGGGCTCCGGAAAGGCTCCAAATCATGAAAAGTTCAATTTTTACTTTTTTGCGTTTTCTGAATCTGCAGACTATTACCTTTTAATAGATATATAATTTATTCAATTTCGAAGACTACAACTATTTTTAAATTTTTTTTTGAAATGTGTTCTACATGGGCGTGACCCACTGTGGCGCTGTTAAACTGCTGTCAAATGGTGTTATTATTAACGTCCGTGTTCATCAGGTACATTTTAGTGATGTGAGATAAAGTATGTGTTGTGGCTAACCTGTGATGGTTCAATATATATCGCTGGTGTGATTGTCGATTGTTTCATGTTTATTTACTCTGTCGTTATCTCGAAAATATTCGTAATTAATTCTGTTTCTTGAGTCTCTGTTTTGTTGAAGTATAATAATGAGTAAAAGTAAAGTTATTAGAAATCCTCTGAAGGCTTTTAAGAAAAGGAGAAATGTTGGAAAGCCAAAGGTATGTGTTATTACTGTAAACAATAAAGACGATAACCAAGTGAGTGAACCTAACCTCTCAAGTACACCTGCCCATAGCAGTCAAAGTGGGAAAGAAAATACTACACAGAAGAAGCTTGGTTCAATGAGTGAAAACTATGAAAGTTTTATGGGCGAATCGGATGTGAATGAAATATTTGATATGTCGGTTCTCAAAGGAATTTTTTCAAACTGTGTAAGATGTATTCATTGTAGTGAAGTTGGTCTGGAACTCTCCATAATAAAGCACGTAGGACTTGCTAGTGAAATACAACTGAAATGTGATAAGTGTTCATACATGACCACCTTTTGAAACAGTGTTGCAGTAACTGCAACTGAAGAAAGTGGTAGCAAAATCTACGAACACAACAACGAGCGATGCTTGCTTTAGACAAGGAACGCCTTCGGGCTGCAGACAGGGCTGTAAAGAGTCTAGAAATACATGCAAGAGTAAACAGGAGGAGGAACAAGAGGAAGCTGGAGGAGGAGTTTGCAGAGGATGAAGATAATCCATCCTATGGACCTGGAATGCACTAAAAAGTTAATCCAATCTTTGTCGCTCGATTCCCAAAACTTTTATTTTTTCACACTAATTACATGTTTTCTAAGGATCTTCCAAACATATTTGTTTCACACTTTCCGTAAATGTTACACAGTACCTTCTGCATAATTTAACACAGCCTTTTTCCAAAAAACTGTATATTTTTGAATATATAAATAAATAATTTCATTACAATTGAAAAAAAAATCATCTTTAATAACTGAACTAAAATTTTGTAAAATCCCTGTGTTAAGTTGTAGCCCATATTCCAATAAATAATCTGTAAAAAGTTCAACTTCCTACCTCAAATACTTTGTGAGGAAAGATGTAATTTATAAGCCTTATTTTAACATTGCAAGTATAGGGCGTTCCGGAGCCCCTTAAGAAGCAACCAAGGCCAGTATCGACTCAGAAAAAGCAAACAGCTGCCACAGTTCAAGAAACCAACTGGTGCTGAAATAGATCAGCTACAAGAAACCAACTGGTGCTGAAATAGATCAGCTAAGAAATCGTAGTGATCGCAGCAGCTCTATAGATTTCAATAAGAAAATACCAGTTATGACCTGAAAATCCGAAACTTAACTGAAGTTCACGAATCGAAGCTGAAGCTTGCCGGTTCCAAAGGGAGCCCAGAATTCAGCACAGCTAAACTGGCTTCAGATCTCTTATAAGTATGTCACGTCTCAGAGCTGGCTGGCCAGGCATTCGTAGTTAGCCATGGATTCAAATCGGCCCACAAATAAGCCCAGCAACCACTCACTCGCCGGGCTCCGTGCCCAAGACGCTTGCGCTAGCGCTCGCCTTACGCCTTAGTCGCCGGGCGGGCCTCCCACACCGTCCTTCTCGCTCCGTTACCGCTCCCCAACTCACCACGCCACAACACCCCCCGTACCCATCAACAACCTCGAGCAAAGAACTTAGTTGCCTCAAACCAGAGGGGTACACACGACAGATTGAGCTAATGGCGCCAGGAATTCGCAAGGCGGCGCCAACAATCCTGCCACGGCTCACGACTCATTGCAGTCTGTATCATTTCTAAAGTGTCTATGGCACTATAAACTAAACATTTAATGTTTGCACGTCACTCCATTACTCCTTTCACGACCGAAGTTCAAAACATACTGTTAAAGTTTCAATTATGGCACGCAGTCTGCGATGTGAGCGCAGTCAATTTTAAAACGGAGGGTAGTCGAAATACCACGCTAGTTAAATGGCTCTGAGCACTATGGGACTTAACTTCCGAGGTCATCAGTCCCCTAGAACTTAGAACTACTTAAACCTAACTAACCTAAGGACATCACACACATCCATGCCCGAGGCAGGATTTGAACCTGCGACGGTAGCGATCGCGCGGTTCCAGACTGAAGCGCCTAGAACCACGCTAGTTAATTCACGCATCCATTCACAGATGGCATTAGTAGTTACGCAAACATAAAGCCAGTCACCTTTCCTGTGCGACGAACCTTTTATCGTCACATTGTGAAGATTGCAACACTGTGAAAATGAGGAGGTCCAAAGCCGCACAGAGATAGAAGAGCGTTACTCGCTACAGAGACGTGTGCTGGTCTGCATAGTGTTGAGACCTGAGTGAGACAAGAGGCGGGCAGGCGGCCGGTAGCGCCCCATTAGCGATCGTTTGTGGCGCCAGTGCTAGTAACGAGTAGGCTGGGGGGCTGATAGCGGCACTCAGCGATAGCTGGCGCCAGCGCTACTGCTTGCCAAGCCGTCTGCCGACACGCGCCAGCACCTCCTCCAGTGTGCTGAGTGGCAAACACGCTTTTCACACTTGCTGTGATGGTGCAAAATTATAACTCGTGCCATACATTCCCAACATAATTAGAGTTATTTTGTAGTTTCCAGTTATTTTTTTACTGTGGTCGATTTCCCATAATCACACCCGATGCTGTGAATTACCTTAGCCCCGTGAGTTTTCTGTAGTTGTCTACTTCCCTGTGGTTTCCGTGCTCGACTGTCTCTTGAGTTTTTAACGTCCTCCTGTAGCATTAGTTATCCAGATGATTTCATATTTGGCTTTTCCGTTTTTCAAATCTTCTATTTACTTTTCATAGAATACTGTGTCCATTGCAGTTTCAGATGGAGCCTATTCAAAACCATGTTTGACAGCAGGAGAAACTCTTAATGCACACAACATGTAAGTAATTTAACGAACTGTCTCTGAGCCCTAGAAACTGTGACTTGCTAATTTTGAAACGTTACTTCCAGGGCGTCCTAGGAGATGTCGCAGCGTCATGCGAAGTTCCACGGGCTTCCGCGGTCTATACCCACGCGCTGCTAGCAAAGCGCAGTGTTCGAGAGCAATTACGAATCATATTTCACCACTCAGTAGCGAGGAAACACTTATGGAGAGACACAAATCAATCTTCGGCACTGCTACAACCCCGAAAACGAGTTTAACCCATTAAGTAACACTGGAAAATATTTATACAACAGGCCTCAAATGCTGTTTACCACTTTGCTTAGTACAAACAGTCGACTGTGGGAAACCCCTTCCACAGACCCTGGCGGGTGCGTTGCTGTCGACCAGCCGCCGTGTCAACATCTGACAGCACAGCGTTCTTCTGGCCGTTGCCAGTTTTAGTGACCTGGAGCCGCTACCACTCGGTCAAGTAGTAACTCAGTTGTCATGACGCGGCTAAGTAAACCTCTTTTCAGTCCCCTAAGCAAGAAAAACTCGCTGGCAGTACCAGGAATCGAACGCGGTTCCTCCGCGGGGCGGTTATTCCCGCTGACCATTCTTCTGAGGAGGCGAGCAAAAATCGATTGTATTGGCATTAATATGTACACAATAGTTTCTCTGATAAGTATGAACACCACTTTTAAGTTTGTAAGTTGGTAGGCTTGACATATCATCGAATAAGTGATTAATGGTATGACTGCTTACCGATGGCCTTTAAGGCACTAGTCTTCAGATCTGTTTATATGTTCAGATAGCATTTGTCGCCTGATATCTTTTAATTTACATGGCGATAACTTCATTTTTCGCAGTAACATTTCTTGCAATATAAAGTATAAAATTAGTTCGTGAGCTGTTTATAAACATATTTACAGCTAGTTTTCTTCCGTGCCTTACATCTAAGCAAACAGATTGTCCTGAATTCAGTTTCTAGGTACATCCAATTTTACAGATTATATGCTGTGTAATGCTTCTTATAATGAAGAACGAACACTGCAGATAATATGTTTCACTAATTATCTCGAAAATGTTAGCTACTAGTCAATAGAGAAAATTTATACTGTCTCAGCGGCTGACTAGCACTTGTAGAACGATTTCTGGAAATATGCAACACGACGAAAACAGTTTAATGTAATAAGCGTTCTATTTACTTATTTTGCTTCATTTTTATATTTACAGGGATCATATTGACATTCGTGAATATTTCTCTTACATCTATAAAAGTGACTTACTGGAGGTGGCATAAGTCCATGGCAGATGAAGTTCTGTCTGATCGTATCTGCTGGGAAGAAGTTACAGAAGAGCACGCAAAAGAATCAGAATTTGATGGAAGCTCCGCTGGAAATGATGTAGTTACTATTTCTGCAGTTTCAGACACTACTGCATCAACTGATGGAAGTCTGGGTAATAAAGCGTCAACTGCATCAGTGGATGAAATATCTGGTACAGATTCAGCAGGAACGGCAGACTCTTTGCCTATGCTTCAAGAAGCATTCCATGGAAATCTTGAAACTGACTCTGATACTTACGTGGCTACAAATGTGGATTTATATGCATAATCTAAAGTTTGGTGAGCAGCGAGGTCTAGGGCGTCTTGTCACGGTCCGCGGGGCTCCCCCCCCCCCCCCCCCCCCCGTCCCGGAGGTTCAAGTCCTCCCTCGGGTATGGGTGTGTGTATGTCGTCCTCAGCGTAAGTTAGTTTAAGTTAGATTAAGTAGTTTGTAAGCTTAGGGAACGATGACATCAGCCGTTTGGTCCGATAAGACCTTACCACAAATTTCCACTTACTAAACTTCGTTGCAAACTCACTGTTTCAGTATATGTTTTCCTATTGAGGGCATATGTTAACTAACACAAGTTAGCATTGCTAATTTCCTGATTTTTAAAAAAAAAACTTTTTGTGAATGGTTTGGATGTTTACCACACCATAACTCATGGTGGGCTCATAAATTCATAATAAATTGAGCAGTTTTATTGATTAATCTTCCCAAAGAGCGCATACTGACAACAATTTCGATTGTTATACTGTACAAACCATTTTGTCACTTAAACAGTTAATAATGATCGACACGCTATAGACGGTTAACGCTGACCCTACTCGTGTACCACTAACAAATGTCCCGGACTCAGTACAGCTGCTTTCATGAAGATCGATCATTAGGTTAGAAAACAAACACAAAAAAGTCAGTAAACCATCTCCAGCTACTAACTAACAACTTGTTTTGTAAATGAAACCGTATTTTCCAGCTGCAGCTTAATTTACTTTTCCCATACGCGTTTCGCCTTTTTCTTCCTCTAAGGCATCATCAGTGGGATCCATAACGATACAGTTTTGTTATTTTAAGCTTATCAAATAGTTCACGATGCGATTTTTTTGCAAACAAAGTAATTATTTTACAAAACAAGTATATTTGTGCTTGCCGCGGAAGATGGTCATGCAAGCAAAGTTGTTAACTAGCAACTGTCACCCAATTTCTTCCACAAAGAAACAAGGGGAACAGTTCAAAGTCAAAACGGACACAGACACAAACATCATTCTTCAAGTTGCCACGGGAACAGACGGAAATTATTGCCTTCTATTAAACGGACGCCAAGGGCGCCTCATTCATTAAACGACTCCTCCAGCTGCCTAATGGCCGCACGCTGTGCTATGCGGCCTCTCCACGCGAGCACCTCGCGTTCACCAAACTGCAACAGTCGCCCAGGAAACCAGCTTATCATCACGTCGAAGTCCACGACTGTGCGTACTCTTTCAAAGCTTTCCGCACAGGAATAACAACTTTAGGGATCACATCAACTCCGGTCACAGGGCGCACGACATTCATCCTACAACCCCAACGACCACCCGTGACTCCAGAATTAAACTTCGAAGCACCGCCTCGGCTCCAGAGAGCACAAAATTAGTCTCATATTTCACGAGCACTGTAGGCTGATTATCGATTTCACGAACAAATACAGTCCACGAATTGTTTCGACGTCCATGCGTTTCAGGCAATGAATTTCAGAAGCAGAACGCAAGCATCTACGTTGGACATTTCCTGCTCCCACCAGTAACATTCCTATGGAAGGAACTGCTCCCTGCTATGGCTTTCCAAAAGTTTGTTTCCAAGAGGAGACGATGAACTCCCGCTATCACGGAAAGTCACAAGTCCGTAAGTCAGCCTAGTTGACCCTGACCACATCTCATGTGGAAGGACTGCAGAACGATTGGTCCGTCATCTCCAAGCCGGACAAGAGCCACTTTCTTGAGGGCCGGCCGCAGTGGTCTAGCGGTTCAGGCGCTCAGTCCGGAACCGCGCGACTGCTACGGTCGCAGGTTCGAATCCTGCCTCGGGCATGGATGTGTGTGATGTCCTTAGGTTAGTTAGGTTTAAGTAGTTCTAAGTTCTGGGGGACTGATGACCACAGATGTTAAGTCCCATAGTGCTCAGAGCCATTTGAACCATTTGAACCACTTTCTTGTGGGTGCCGGAAACATACTCTTGTGTCCAAGAGCCACAGACTTAACCAGTTCAAGCATCGGGAATGGCATGTTTCAGATTAGCAGCTGATTCCTAGAATTAACGAGCGCCAAACAACTTCCAAAATTTTGACTTTTCAGGCGTTCCCGACGGATCTGTTGCAAATGTACTTGTCGGATTTGCCGTCGGATGACACTGCGCAAGTCCGACAATATTTCATCGTCAGAACTGTTCGACATCTTCAGGTGGTGGTGGCTTCTGTCGTCACTGCAGCTGCAAGGCGGGACTGGTAGCTAATCGCGTCCCGTAGCGGTCACCACAGCAACTACCACCACCACCTGAAGATGTCAAAGTGTCGACGAAATATTGTTGGTTTTGCGCACTGTTCTCTGGCGGCAAACCAGAGAAGAGTATTTTAGAAGTTTCAGGCAATCTGGGCTAATATAATGAATGACTGGTTTGTGACTCAAATCCGAACAGTCTGACTGGTCATCCCCTTTCCCTGCTAATAGCACTTCACTAGAAAACGAGTGCTATCTGTTTCCAGGACTTACCGGAATACTAATTCCAACCAATTTATACTTGGAGAGTACCGAACGTTATCAAAAAATTGAAACCTTTACGACAGCTTAGCACACACGGAAACAAAATTTCAGAAAACTTTTTTTCTCTTACTGCACACATTACAGCTCCCAGTTGCCTACTGAAGCGAGCTGTTACCCATGGAGTCTGGAAAAAATCTAATAAAAACGGAATTGGATTCCGACAATTACTTGACAAACAGCGGAGATTATGCAAAATCATCGAGCTAGACTCAAATAAACATTAAATTACTGTCCCAAAAGAATCGGAATCGAATAATTGTTTCTCCACTCGCCGCATCAGGCTCGGGAATCATGTGTTACAATTTCATACAAAGAGTTTATGGTACCGTAGAGCGTGGATGTCGCTGTACAGAAGGGATTTAAGAGCATCACGAAATAAATGTTACCCCACTGTAGCGGATATGTACGACAAACATGATACGCCAATAATGGTACTAGAACGCCTAGTGCATCTCCGAAAATCCTTGCAGGCAGAGGACCTGGGTGTAGAGGTTCTGACAACATGTGCTTACTTTTGAAACAAAGTGTTCGAGATTTAGGGTAGAAAGATTATGTAACACGCACATCTGTAAGATATTACATATGGCTGACTCAATGAAGGATTAGTGGTGGTCCACAGTCAGTGAGTGCTGGGACAGCTGTGCCGTAATGTTATTCAATAAAGGAGAAAATATTCAGCAGAGTGCAGACTACGACATGCTACACCCCAGGAGTGCTTACAGCGCCGTATTTTCACTTGGCGTCAGAAAGTGGAACTATTATTTTTTCACCATACTCCACGAGCGCACCAATTAATGAACTTACCTAAGATGTTTCAGCGTCCTGCCATGTATACAGCCTATGCAGCAGCACTCGTAACACCGTCAGTTTAATTACATCCACACCGTACTGTCGTGGGCTGTGTGGAAACTAGAGAATGACAGGAGCGTTTCAGATGTGATGTTGCAGCAGGATGCTGAAAATCGATTGATGAGATAAATAATTATGAGGTTCACCGCAGAATTGGGAATTAAAGGAAGATGTGCGAAACACACTAGCAAAGAAACAAGAGAATAAGACATGTGTTAAGACAGCAGGGAGTAATCTCAGTGACACCAGAGGAAGCCTTAAAAGATAAAAGATGTGGATAAGAAAGCGATTGTAATATAGGAATATCCAACAGATAATTCAGCAACCACGCCGAAATGAAGAAGCTGCCAGAGGAGAGGCAGCGATGGCAGCCCGCATCATTCTTTAGATGGTTGCCCATTTTGTGCTACCATTTTCTCGCAGTTACTCTACGTTGCCTTTAGTCATGCGTTTTGACGGTCAACCAAAATGTTACGCATAAACGGTTTCCTCCTCGTCGAGAAAGTATTTCAACCAGCCATAAACACGTTCTCTGCATGAAGATTTTCTTCCCCACAAACGTCTCAACATCGCGTGTGCCACCACCACCATTTCTCGAAATTTGTTTTAAAAGTTGGTGGTTGTGCTGTTGTCGAAGTCACCTTGTCAACTCTCATAATGCTCCACTGGCCGCAGCAGACGAATATATATCAGAATAAATCGTTCACTTGTACCGGCGTGTGCGCTGTCTTGAATGGTCCTGATATATTTAAGGGGAAGACCAGGGTGACGCTTGATTTTAAGTAAAATAACAAACAAATCACGAAACTGACTTTAGACCTTTAATGCACACCCTTAAGACTCTATTATATACTTTTCTAAATAAAAAGCTTGCAGCCAGTGGACACTGCGTGACATCGACGAAAAGCCTTCGCGGAGTGCGAGGGCCGTTGTTGGGAGCTCTGGACGCAGCAATTTTCAGCCTAGAGAAAAATTTCAAAAACTGCTTTGAAACTGTTGATATTCTCTAACGTATTATGTAGGGATATTTAAAAATGGTTTTTAATAAAATGGTGGCACGTTGAAATAAAAGTCAATTTTTTCAAGGAAAATGTGTTATAAAAACTTGCATCAAGAATCTAAATGATTTGGCAAAAGTTCTACGTACTACAGCGGATAAAACGCCTACTTACAAGTCACAGAAATGTGTAATATAAGTGTATGCATACTTCATGAGTTACATCTCCCGTCAAGCATTTTGAATCTGAACAAAGTTTGCCTTTTTTCCGATTTCGAAACACTCTCATTTTGACGAAATTATATCGATTAACTGGCTTCCGCTTACCAATCGATGCGTTTTTTACACATTACGATTACTTTTCGAACCTTTTCTATCCATATAAACACATTTATTAGTCATTTTCAAGTACTCACGTTCTACCCCTATATAAAACAAGCGAAAAGACAAGTTAAGCAAACGCGAGACAAGTATGTGCTTTCAGACTGTTTACCATAAACGAATAATGTTACAGCGAAAAATATTGCTGAAAATGGATTTTAGTTAATACTGATGCCCTCGGTGATACTATCCGAAAATAACAGGACTCCTATTTCATCGGTGATGAGTATAATATTTATTAGAGCGGTTGAATTCGAGCGCTCGGAGGCGCCAAACCCCAAAATGCTATATATACCCTAGTCTACCCGCTTAAAGCCGCCTGCCAGGCCGGGACCTTAAGACGACATCTTGCATTTCCCTGGTATTGCTCTACCCAACGAAGCATTTACCACATACGACCCGCCGTTGAAGTTTCAGTCCCGCTTTCCTAATTTGACTGGAGACCTTCTGCATACCTTACCGGAGCAGCACATCTGGAAGAAAGGGTATCGGGAAGAGGGTCAGTGAAGTTTGCGAAGTTGGTAGGTGTTAATCAAAAAGTAGGTAGGTACCACGCAGAACGCTGGAGTTCTGATGGGAGTTCAGGGGTCGTAGAGCAGTCTCCACGAAATGCAACTTTTCGGGTTAGAGTCCCGGTGGAGGAGAGAGCTTTGTTCGACCTTCCGGAAATTTTCCCGTGTTCTTCCGTCTAGTTTTTCACATGCTACGTGGAACTTTTTAACGTATCTGGCAATACGCAAAGATACATGAACCCATTTTTAATACAATTTCTCATTTAGCTGTAGGTCCATAAACCGAGTATTTTAGATGCACCTTGTGTAAACGAACTTAAAACAGAATTTCCGTTGATACCCATTTCTTAGGTGTCGGTGGTGAAGCTGTAAAAAGACAGGCTGCGAGCAAGGGGTTAGGGACTGGCGCGGAGAGAGTCTCTTGCCGGAATGTGGCGGAATATTCATGTGCTTCAGGCTGAGTGCTGTTTACCTTAACAGCCTGTCCGTGTGCTCTGCGAGCGGGCGAGGAAAGCGGCTGCATTTGCGCAGCTGCCAGATTCATTCCTAGAGATCTCACTTAGGTAACACGTAAATCGAACTGTCTGTTGAGCCACGGTCGTGAACCTAACCAAGCGTTCTTTCAGAATAATGGCCTGCACACCAGATGTGTTTCAAGGGCAGGGCTTGCGTACAGTTCTCTTTTGCTGCAGCCAGATCTATCACAGCCCAGCTGACAAACATTTTTTCATAAGATTTTGATAACTCTTTTCTGTGGAATGTGACATCACTGTAGATTATGGTTAACGAACTGCCAATAAAAATTAAAGAACAAGTAAGAAATTGTCTCCAAAACACAAAAAGTTTTAACTATGTCATTAGCCTGCTCGGTATTTATAGTCAGGTTGTCATCTAGCTTTAGGGTGACTTCTTGCCACTCGTTTTCAGGTCATTTGAATGACAGTTTATGTCGCTCTTATTTACCAGATATTGTCGGACTGGCATTAAAATAATAACAACAGATATTTTGAAAACTATGAACATAGCAAGAGGAATTTGCCCACTGCAAATTAGTTTCCAAAAAGTGTGTCGTGAAAGTTTTAACGTTTCGGAACGTCATATTGTAGATAAATGTCACTTAGGTACACAACTGATCAATTGCCACTCCAACATCTCACGTGCGTTATCACGAGTTTCTTCTTGAATTCGTTGACTGAATCCATCCATCGTTGTTGTAGGGAAGTGTAAACTAGACTACGCTACTATTCTCTCAGAAAGGGAAAAACGTGATTGGAACTCAGTCAAGTTTAACAAATAACCGGTTCACGGAACACTGAACATTTCTCGCACAGCTTACATTTACCACTTTCGCAGAACGCAATGTCACTCAATTCACTTACAGTCACGTCCCTGACCATAAATTAAGCGAAATTATCGAATAGAAGTGCAAGAAAACTTCGCTGCTTTTTGACTTAACAATATGAACTGCTGGGTACCGAGGTCCACACTTCTCTTCTGAAAATGTAACTTTCGTTGACTCTACGTGGCGGAACTAATCACCATAATGCCATTTTTTACCATTATGTTTTCATTAATTACATTACAGTTGGTGTTGGCCCAAACAGTTTTACTGCATTTCTATGTAACAGATGATTAAAATTGGCCTCTTCTATCATCTATTGTTGGTTCAGGAAGTGACTGCCCTTATTCATATCCATTTCGGTAGAATACTAATTTAGTTATTGCACGATTTTCAGCTTAAACAGATGAACGATTACATCAATATGGAGAATTCAGGAAACATTCTATGGCGTCTACCTGTTCATAGCAGCTTACGTAGGTAATGTAAGCAACGTGCTCTTTATCGTTTCGGTTTTTTCAGAGTCGGTTCGAACGCATCGTACCCTCAAATATAGGGAAAACTTATACTCCTGTTTCTGGCATTCGTGCGGTGAAATCCCGGTGTTGCGAGTGCTGCAACTTCACAGTTACTACATACTAATATTGTCTGAAGCTAATGACATCTGTTCCGCTGTCAACTGCACATGACTGTAACGACTTAATGTGATAGCTTCTGTTTTCTTGCTCCCTGGACCAGCAGGATTCTGAAAGTCACTTTGTTTTTCGTATTACTGAATACGGACCCCCCCCCCCCCCACCCCACCATGATCCATGGACCTTGCCGTTGGTGGGGAGGCTTGCATGCCTCAACGATACAGATAGCCGTACCGTAGGTGCAACCATAACGGAGGGGTATCTGTTGAGAGGCCAGACAAACGTGTGGTTCCTGAAGAGGGGCAGCAGCCTTTTCAGTAGTTGCAGGAGCAACAATCTGGATGATTGACTGATCTGGCCCTGTAACACTAACCAAAACGGCCTTGCTGTCTTGGTACTGCGAACGGCTGAAAGCAAGGGGAAACTACAGCCGTAATTTTTCCCGAGGGCATACAGCTTTACTGTATGATTAAATGATGATGGTGTCCTCTTGGGTAAAATATTCCGGAGGTAAAATAGTCCCCCATTCGGATCTCCAGGCGGGGACTACTCAAGAGGATGTTATCAGGAGAGAGAAAACTGGCATTCTACGGATCGGACCGTGGAATGTCAGATCCCTTAATCGGGCAGGTAGGTTAGAAAATTTAAAAAGGGAAATGGATAAGTTAAAGTTAGATATAGTGGGAATTAGTGAAGTTCGGTGGCAGGAGTAACAAGACTTTTGGTCAGGTGATTACAGGGTTATAAATACAAAATCAAATAGGGGTAATGCAGGAGTAGGTTTAATGATGAATAAAAAAATAGGAGTGCGAGTAAGCTACTACAAACAGCATAGTTGACGCATTATTGTGGCCAAGATAGACACGAAGCCCACGCCTACTACAGTAGTACAAGTTAATATGCCAACTAGCTCTGCAGATGATGAAGAAATTGAAGAAACGTATGATGAAATAAAAGAAATTATTCAGATAGTGAAGGGAGATGAAAATTTAATAGTCATGGGTGACTGGAATTCGACAGTAGGAAAAGGAAGAGAAGGAAACATAGTAGGTGAATATGGATTGGGGCTAAGAAATGAAAGAGGAAGCCGCCTGGTAGAATTTTGCACAGAGCACAACTTAATCATAGCTAACACTTGGTTCAAGAATCGTGAAAGAAGGTTGTATACATGGAAGAACCCTGGAGATACTAAAAGGTTTCAGATAGATTATATAATGGTAAGACAGAGATTTAGGAACCAGGTTTTAAATTGTAAGACATTTCCAGGGGCAGATGTGGACTCTGACCACCATCTATTGGTTATGAACTGTAGATTAAAACTGAAGAAACTGCAATAAGGTGGGAATTTAAGGAGATGGGACCTGGATAAACTGAAAGAACCAGAGGTTGTACAGAGTTTCAGGGAGAGCATAAGGGAACAATTGACAGGAATGGGGGAAAGAAATACAGTAGAAGAAGAATGGGTAGCTTTGAGGAATGAAATAGTGAAGGCAGCAGAGGATCAAGTAGGTAAAAAGACGAGCGCTAGTAGAAATCCTTGGGTAACAGAAGAGATACTGAATTTAATTGATGAAAGGAGAAAATACAAAAATGCAGCAAGCGAAGCAGGCAGAAAGGAATACAAACGTCTCAAAAATGAGATCGACAGGAAGTGCAAAATGGCTAAGCAGGGATGGCTAGAGGACAAATGTAAGGATGTAGAGGCTCATCTCATGAGAGGTAAGATAGATACAGCCTACAGGAAAATTAAAGAGACCTTTGGAGAAAAGAGAACCACTTGCATGAATATCAAGAGCTCAGATGGAAACCGAGTTCTAAGCAAAGAAGGGAAAGCAGAACGGTGGAAGGAGTATATAGAGGGTCTATACAGGGGTGATGTTCTTGAGGACAATATTATGGAAATGGAAGAGGAGGTAGATGAAGATGAAATGGGAGATACGATATTGCGTGAAGAGTTTGACAGAGCACTGAAAGACCTAAGTCGAAACAAGGCCCCGGGAGTAGACAAGCCCCGGGAGTAGACAACATTCCATTAGAACTACTGACAGCCTTGGGAGAGCCAGCCCTGACAAAACTCTACCATTTGGTGAGCAAGATGTATGAGACAAACGAAATTCCCTCAGACTTCAAGAAGAATATAATAATTCCAATCCCAAAGAAAGCAGGTGTTGACAGATGTGAAAATTACCAAACTATCCGTTTAATAAGTCACAGCTGCAAAATACTAATGCGAATGCTTTACAGACGAATGGAAAAACTGGTAGAAGCCGACCTCGGGGAAGATCAGTTTGGATTCCGTAGAAACGCTGGAACGCGTGAGGCAATACTGACCCTACGACTTATCTTAGAAGAAAGATTAAGGAAAGGCAATCCTACGTTTCCAGCATTTGTAGACTTAGAGAAAGCTTTTGGCAATGTTGACTGGAGTACTCCCTTTCAAATTCTGAAGGTGGCAGGGGTAAAATACAGGGAGCGAAAGGCAATTTACAATTTGTACAGAAACCAGATTGCAATTATATGAGTCGAGGGGCATGAAAGGGAAGCAGTGGTTGGGAAGGGAGTGAGACAGAGTTGTAGTCTCTCCCCGATGCTATTCAATCTGTATATTGAGCAAGCAGTAAAGGAAACGAAAGAAAAGTTCGGATTAGGTATTAAAATCCATGGAGAAGAAATAAAAAGTTTGATGTTCGCCGATGACATTGTAACTCCGTCAGAGACAGTAGTTGAACGGAATGGACGGTGTCTTGAAAGGAGGGTATAAGATGAACATCAACAAAAGCAAAACGAGAATAATGGAATGTCGTCGAATTAAGTAGTGTGATGCTGCGGGAATTAGATTAGGAAATGAGACACTTAAAGTAGTAAAGAAAAATTTTTGCTAATCGGGGAGCAAAATAACTGATGATGGTTGAAGTAGAGAGAATATAAAATGTAGACTGACAATGGCAAGGAAAGCGTTTCTGAAGAAGAGAAATTTGTTGACATCGAGTATTGATTTAGGTGTCAGGAAGTCGTTTCTGAAAGTATTTGTATGGAGCGTAGGTGTATGGAAGTGAAACACGGATGATAAATAGTTTAGACAAGAAGAGAATACAAGCTTTCGAAATGTGGTGCTACAGAAGAATGCTGAAGACTGAAGATTAGATGGGTAGATCACATAACTAACGAGGAGGTATTAAATAGAATTGGGGAGAAGAGGAGTTTGTGGCACAACTTGACTAGAAGAAGGGAGCGGTTGGTAGGACATGTTCTGAGGCATCAAGGGATCACTAATTTAGTACTGGAGCGCAGCGTGGAGGGTAAAAATCGTAGAGGGAGACCAAAAGATGAATACACTAAGCAGATTCAGAAGGATGTAGTCTGCAGTAGGTACTGGGAGATGAAGAGGCTTGCACAGGATAGAGTAGCATGGAGAGCTGCATCAAACCAGTCTCATGACTGAAGACCACAACAACAACAACGAATACGGAACGTGGAAATCATTCCCAAGAAAAGAGTAACACTACCAAATTTTGTCTTTTATCGTGCCTGATAATTGATGGCTGTCTGCGAAACAACTTCGTCTCAGACGGTAATAGAACATAAATAAGGGTGACTGCGGGATACGGGACGGTACACTCTGTCCACGCGTTCAGATATCGTATTGATAATCAACTGTGAAAAATTTTCTGAAATACAACATTCTGCGGAAGTCAAATGTGGGTCATCGGAAGTCTAGAGACGTTAAGAAAACACGTAAGTATGAAATGAAGAAGTCATAAAAGTAACATGTGATGATAGAGATCTATGGAAGACTCTTAACAGAAGATAGGAAAAGATAAAGCATAGTATCAAACGAGTTGGAAGACTGATCACTTAAAAATATACATTTGTGACAATAAAGCTCTTGCCAACAAACCAGTTTCATAGGTAACAAATACTGAGCTGGAACAGAGGATAAAGTTTCTGAACCTGTACGTACATGCCACAGATTTGCGTCAAAATGAAATATCGACCATGAGAATACGGAAAAGTAAGACACAGAGAGTGTATGAAACACTGTGCGAGGCGAGAAAATTAAAAATTAAGTTGCCAGATACAACACGAAACGATGGTGCACTAGACCGTTTAGACGAGCAAAGAAAACTTGAGAATAACCAAACCAGCAGTTCTGGGCACAGGACTCTAGGAATAATTTCGTACTAGATGGCGTTACGGAAGAGGGAAACCTTAAGGTGTTACAAAGATTAGTAGTTTTAAAGCATTTTAACAAGAATGCTCAGTACTGTAGCTATGAAGAGATGAAACAAACTATCGGTAGATAGGAATGGATGAAATGTGAAATCAGATGAGGCCTTGTTAAATATCTGGATGAACATAGCTTCATTCCACAGCCTCTGTGAAATTTATCTGTCTGTTCTTCATGTGAATGATTCCGTCTATTGTTCTTCATTTCTCATGGTTGGAGTTCACAGTCATATAGAACATTTAAAAAAATTTCTCGTTCACCATAAACTATAGAAGTTATTTATTTCCACTATTGTAATATCGGCCTTAAGACCATTATCAAGTGGCACACTTCAAAAGACTGTGCTTCAGCACACGTCGCACTTTAAAAAAAACCCGTCATGTGCACATGTCGTGTCGTATCTGACCCCTTAGCAGTTAGCATCAAACAAGTTCAGGGTGTTTACAGAGTAGATTGTTTGGGCTACATTCTGTATCAGTGCGCAGTAACTCCGAGGAAGGCAGCGCGGACTGCTTGTGTTAAGCCTAATGACACTCACTAATGCTCCAGAGTCCGTATCACAACCACGATAGCATGTAGTAATCACTTGGCGTCAGCGCATTTGGAACTCCGAACACTGTTGTCTGAAACAAGACACATTTAAAATTCCCTCAGGTTAAATGATAGAGTTTTATGTGGAAAAAGAGCTGGAAGAAGCTGATTACCGGTCGGTGGTTGGGAAATTCGTCCGGCTCTATAGCTGAGGCATAAGCGGGGCTGACTGCCATGCGAGGTACCAGGGTTCTATTCCCGGTACTGCCAGAGATTTTTCCCTGGTAGGGGGGACGGGGCCAGGATGCAGGACTCAGCCACGAGAGGCCAACTGAGGAGCTACTCGACCGATTAATCGGTTAATGCCGCTCCAACGTCAAGAAACCCGACAACGACCGGGTGAGCGGTGTGCTGACCCCATGCCCCTCCATACCGCATCCGATGACGTCATTGGCACAGAATGATGCGGTACTTTAACTTTTACCTTTACTTGTGCAATACATCGACTAGGATCACAATCCTCAACACTCTATAGAGAAACACTTTGGTAAAAGACAGCAAGATGACTCAGATAACACGAGAGTTCAACAACGAAAGTGGACTGTTCGCAGCATAAAATATACCAGAGTGCAGTAAAACGGTGGTACCAGTCATGATGAACGCAGAGAGACAGCGTGCCAAACCTGAGAACAACCCATCTTATAAAATGAAATAATGACAACATGTACCTTGAGTAACACTAGATAGTGACATGATTAATTATCGAAGTGTGACAACGGTGCAGCTTTCTCATATTTCTACAGCGAGTAGTAACTGATAAATAAATTTGGATTTTAACATGGTTCTTCGAAACCATTTGGAGAGAATGACAGAAAAGTTAGTGACTGTCCATGGCACTCTCCTTCCTCTTACGTTGCCCACAACTATGCTAAACGAAATAGATTTTTTTTTGTATTTTTTAATATTCATGTTGAACGACTGGGATTAACTAACTACGCCAGTTCCACTACTTTCTTCACTATATCATTTTACATATAACGTAAGCTTTTGCCCAGGTTTTTTTATTTCTGTTCAGCTGTTGATCCTTTCCTTTCTTATTTTTCTTATTGGTAGGCTTCTAAGTTTATGATTTCAATTCTTAAAGGCTGCATGTTATTCTCTACCGTTGTTTTCTCAGTTATTTTATTATTACTGTGGCCCCTGCTAACGCTGACTTCTGTTTCCCGAAATGTTGCGCCTGGTGTTCAAGTGATAAAGCAAGTGCCTGGAAACCGAAAGGGCGCAGAATCGAGTACTGGTCGCACCACGGAATATTTCAGTCTGCCTTTAACCCAGCCTAACCATCACTTCTCAATGAAGTGAAGATTCGCCAGGAACAACACGTGGTCCGGACTCCCTGGTAGTATTACGAAGGTAGGTTAGGGATACGCAACTCGCCAAAGTACCATCGAACTGAAAAAGTGCACTGGCCGTTAATCCACACGGAATTATTATTATTTCCAGAAACACTGGAATATTTTTTGCTAAGTTGTTCTCTCTCATTAGGGAGGGAAGCAAACAAGAAAAAATGAAGTAACCTTCACTGTAACGTTACCTCCGCTATGCTATTCGTATTCTGATAGATCTCATCGGATCTTACTTTCCATCTCTCTTTTGTTAGCACTATATTTATTTTTGTACTACGTAGCTGTGCTCTAACCAACATGTAGCTTTGTATAACCATTCATACACGGACAGGCGTTCTGGCCTTACCGATATGGTACAGCCTGAGTTTTGTAGCTATAAATGTGTCGTTCTTATCGCAAATGTTTTTAACTCAACTGAGTTACATGTATTATTATCATTGTTTTTGTGCTATTTTCATACTAACAACCAAGCGAGATGGCACAGTAGTTAGCACACTAGACTCGTATCCGGGAGTACGACGATTCAAACAAGCATCCGGCCATACTGATTTAGGTTTTCCGTGATCTCCCTAAATCGCTTCACGCAAATGGTGGGATGGTTCCTTTGGGAGGACACGCCCGACTTCCTTCCCCACCCTTCCCTTATCCGATGCGACCGATGACCTCGCTGTTTTGTTGTTTTCTGTTCAAATGGTTCAAATGGCTCTGAGCACTATGGGACTTAACATCTGAGGTCATCAGTCCCCTAGAACTTAGAACTACTTAAACCTAACTAACCTAAGGACATCACACACATCGATGCCCGAGGCAGGATTCGAACCTGCGACCGTGCCGGTCGCGCGGTTCCAGACTGAAGCGCCTAGAACCGCTCGGCCACTCCGGCCGGCTGTTTTCTGTTCTTTCCGTAAATAAGCTCTATGTACCCTATGATGCATACGATGCAATTGTGTAACTGTCACACATGTCTTAAATATGCTATAAATATTAACTCAGTTGACGAAACAATAAATCTGGTGCGCTATACCGACCTCCACGTACCATAAAGGCTGTACCTAGGTTACGTATATTGCGGGGAAAGGAAAGGGAAGGGAAGAAACTATTGATGACATCTGCATAGGGAATTTATGGAGAATCAGCGGCGATGGATTAAAACGTGCGCCTTACAGGAAGTCGAACCCGGGATCTCCTACTTACTAGGCAGTTGCGTTAACCACCAGTGTTTATCGCAGTTGTGCGGACTATCTCGGCACGCCTACCGGCTGACCCACATTTTCCAGCTAGCGCCAGCTATCTGCAGTCCTTGTCCATGTCCTCCACGCTCACTACTTAAGAGATTCCCGCAGGAAACGTAATTGTGTACCCGCACTGAAGGTGGTGGATTCGTTGCACTTCGAGGTGAATCAATTATACGAATTCGTGGTAGCTGTTATTTCGTACGTGTCCGAAACAACAGATAGCACGTATAAGTGCGCCCAGAGCTTGCTACAACAAATCTTCCCTCTCTCTCTGACCCTTCGCAACTCGCGCGTTTAGTTCGAACTGCGGTTATTGCTGAAAATTTGTCAAACATAACGACGTACCAGTACCTGTACCCAATTTACTCTGGACCACTGTGCTGTCAATCGTCAAATGGACGTCTGCTGCGAAACGAGGCGATCCAGCCGGCACGCGTGTGCAGGCCACATGGCGATGGCGCTCCCCCTTTACCACGACTGTCATTATCGCCACCGTCACCTCCTCCCCCGGTGCGTCAGCGCGCGTTACCAGGGCCCGGCGTCCGCCGCGCGGCCGAGGCGGCTCGCTTCGCCACCGTGCGGCGTTTAATTACGCGGGCGCGCCGGGAGGGTCCCGGAGGGCCCATTGTGGCGGGCGGCGACCTCGCCCGTAATCGAGAACCGAGCCGTGAATGGGGCGGGCGGCGTTTTTTGTGCCGGAATGCCGCTGCGGGCGTCCCCGCCATTGAGCCGGCAGCGCTGCCGTCAGCTGACGGCCGCCGTTGAGTCACCGGGCTGGGCGGGGAGCCCCCAACGGCAGTACTACACACTGCTCATGAGGTCCAATCGGTCGCGGAATGGAAGCTACAGTGAAAATCAAAAACGTTTTATTTGCATTATTTAGCTACAAAAAAAATGGTTCAAATGGCTCTGAGCACTATGGGACTTAACATCTATGGTCATCAGTCCCCTAGAACTTAGAACTACTTAAACCTAACTAACCTAAGGACATCACACACATCCATGCCCGAGGCAGGATTCGAACCTGCGACCGTAGCAGTCGCGCGGCTCCGGACTGAGCGCCTAGAACCGCTACACCTTCCAGCCACATCTCTACATAATCGCGCTCCAACTCCATCATTTGTAGTGCCGTTGTACCAACTTTCCAATACCCTCGTCATAGAAGGAAGCCTCCTGAGCTTTCTGCCAGTTCTTAGTCTAGTCTGTAGCTCGTTGTTTCTATTAAAATGCCGTTCTCATAACCAGCGGTTCATTTGCGGAAAGAGATAAAAATCACTGGCAGTCGAGTGAGTCCTGTATGGTGGATGATCGTACATTTCTCATCGGAAGCGCTGCAGGAGCACCTTTTGTTGCAGCAGAAGTGCGCGGCTGAGTACTGCCGTGAAGAAGGTCAATGCCTCGTGACAGCATTCCTCTTCGCTTTAACTGAATTGGCCTTCGTAGGATCGATTTTCTCGAATCGCCTGATCCACTCACTAAAGAATACACCGGCTGACACTCGCTTCCTTCCCTGAATGCCTGCGTCATGAGCGTCTGTGCGTCGTTCTCCAAAGTTTCTGCACTATTGCCGCCCTTTGCTGTCTCGCATGACAGTTGATTTACGTAGGATGCATAAAATCAGGCAAAACTTAATCAGCGGAAGAAACTGAGTGACAGCACGCATATCACATTCGGTGAGAGACGCTATTGTTCTTGGCATCTTTACGCCCTCACTGTATGCTCAGAACCAAGAAGTGCGACGTGACGCAATTGAAGAGCGTAACAGAAACACTGAGCAACACATCTACACAGAACGTCATCGGATTTTCACTGTAGTTTTAACTTCGCGACTGACCAGACCTTGGAAAAAGAAATGGCCGTCGTATAAGCGGAAAAAAAGAAAAAAAAAACAACAAATCTTGAGGATTACTGCAGGTTATGACATGTTGAAACACTGACAATGCCTTCTCTTATAACTGGTCTCATCAATTGATATTGAGTGGCGTACTACAACTACTCGTTCGTTTGGGACATTTGAGTACACTAAGTCGATCGCCATGCCGATGATTCACCGACGATTGTCAGTTCACGTAAATGAAAAGAAGAAACATTAGGGTTTAGCGTTCTGTCCACGAATAAGTCATTAGAGAGCAAAGCACGTATTGGAGGAAAATGGGGAAGGAAATTGGCCGTGCCATAAGAAAGAGTCATCTAGCTTTGGTGTTAAGGAAGGGCCAAGTAATGCTTCTAGCCTCAGTTCTACATCTACATCCACACTCCTCAGGTGACCTCACGGTGCGTGCGAGGATAGTTAGTGTCACTTCTACCTTTCTAATGCCATTCGGGAACAGTGCGCGGCAAGAGAGATTGAGTGTTAGTAAAGGTCCGTGTGAACTAGCCTCTCTCTAATTTCAATTTCATGGTCTTTTCGCGAGATACACATAGCAGGAAGTAATATACTGGTTACTCGTCTAGAAACGTACGCTTTCTGATATTTAACATTAAGCCGCACTCCGATGCACATCGATTTTGCAGTGCCTGCTTCTACCAGTTTTTTCATTCGTCTGTAAAGAATTCGGGTTAGTCTTTTGCAGCTGTGACTTATTAGACTGATAGTTCGGTAATTTTCACACCTGTCAGCACCTGCTTTCTTTGGAATTAGAATTACTGCATTCTTTTTGAAGCCTGAGGGTATTTTACCTGTCTCATACATTTTGCTCAGCAGATGGAAGAGTTTTGTCATGGCTCGCTCTCCCAAAGCTATCAGTAGTTTAACGGAATGCTGCCTACCCCCGGGTCCTTGGTACCATACATAAAAATATCTCCACTTATATCCTCTGCACCCTGCGTATAATTTGAGCGTTACTAACATACCACTTTCTTCAGATAATTATGTTACCTCAGCACTATGGTAATACTGAAATGGGCGTCAGCATTCAGAAATAGGCTTACCTTTTCCCCATGACACCCGCGAATGCAGTCATAGAAAGCTATATTTTTTTACAGCATTGTAATTCTTATAAGGCTGAAAACCAATCATTTCATTGTATCACGGTTAGCCATGTGTTCCACGCTGCTGTAGTCATTCAAAAAATGGTTCAAATCGCTCTGAGCACTATGAGACTTAACTTCTAAGGTCATCAGTCCCCTATAACTTAGAATTACTTAAACCTAACTAACCTAAGGACATCACACACATCCGTGCCCGAGGCAGGATTCGAACCTGCGACCGTAGCGGTCTCGCGGTTCCAGACTGCAGCGCCTAGAACCGGTCGGCCACCCCGGCCGGCCGCAGTCATTCAGTGGACCGCGCAGTGGCTGCTGTTTTCGCGCACTGAGTCGCACTCAATGTGGTTATCTGTCCAGGCGGGTGTGAACTAGTTACGGTCAGCGATGTGCAGTGGGGGAACGCGGATAACGGGAAGCAGGGCGCGGCGGGTGAAAGTGCCAGCACGGTTTGCATATCAGCGCAGCGCGGCGAGGCGAGCCGAGAGTGCGGGGTCGCGGCCGGCGCCGCCTCTTCCGGTGGACGCAGTGAAAGCTGAAAGCTGAGAGCTGCCGCCTGCACCCGTTGCAGTGCGGCCGCTGCGTCCTACCAGCAGGTAGCCGCCACACAATATGCTGTTGCTGTGGCCTGTCACCGTTTGTCGAACGCCGATCCAACGGCTGTAGTACTTAAGGGGCAGTACCTTTACGTCACTGTAAATACCTACAGCAGAACAGTTTTCCACTCAAACATTTGAACGAAATTTAACATTGTCAAATTGGAGCACGAGGTCTAGTATGACAATTTTTTATTCAGATTTTTTTGGACCTCATTAGGCGGACGTTTCACCTCTTATGAGTCATCATCAGAACCAGTATGTTATTTTCACTGTAGCACGTTAAAAAACAATAATTTACGCGGCCACAGTGTAACCTTCGTTACAACATACTGGTTCTAATGATGACTCATATCAAGTGAAACTGGTTCAAATGGTTCAAAATGGTTCAAATGGCTCTGAGCACTATGGGACTTAACATCTGTGGTCATCAGTCCTCTGGGACTTTCGACTACTTAAACCTAACTAACCTAAGGACATCACACACATCCATGCCCGAGGCAGGATTCGAACCTGCGACCGTAGCGGTCGCGCGGTTCCAGACTGAAGCACCTAGAACCGCACGGCTACACCGGCCGGCCGCAGAAACTTTACGCCACTGCAAATGCCTACAGGAGAACAGTTTCCACTCAACCATTTCAATGAAATTTGACATTGTCAGATTGGAAAACAGGGTGTATTATGACGATTTTTTTTTCTATTCAGAACTTTTTGTACCTCATTAGGCGCATGTTTGAAAGTTTATCAGTTTCACATCTTATGAGCCATCATCAGAACCAGTATGTTATTTTCATCTATATCTAAATCTACATGGATACTCTGAAAATCACATTTAAGTGCCTAGCAGAAGGTTCATCGAACCACCTTCACAATTCTCTATTATTCCAATCTCGTATAGCGCGCGGAAAGTATGAACACCTATATCTTTCCGTACGAGCTCTGATTTCCCTTATTTTATCGTGGTTCAAAAATGGTTCAAATGGCTCTGAGCACTATGCGACTTAACTTCTGAGGTCATCAGTCGCCTAGAACTTAGAACTACTTAAACCTAACTAACCTAAGGACATCACACACATCCATGCCCGAGGTTCCAGACTGTAGCGCCCAGAACCGCTCGGCCACTCCGGCCGGCCTAATCGTGGTGATCGTTCCTCCCTATGTAGGTCGGTGTCAACAAAATATTTTCGCATTCGGAGGAGAAAGTTGGTGACAGGAATTTTGTGAGAAGATTCCGTCGCAACGAAAAACCCCTTTCTTTTAATGATTTCCAGCCCAAATCTTGTATCATTTCCGTGACACTCTCTCCCATATTTCGCGATGATACAAAACATGCTGCCTTTCTTTGAACTTTTTCGATGTACTCCGTCAGTCCTATCTCGTAAGGACCCCACATCACGCAGCAGTATTCTAAAAGAGGACGGACAAGCGTAGTGTAGGCAGTCTCCTTAGTAGGTCTGTTACATTTTCTAAGTGTCCTACCAATAAAACGCAGTCTTTGGTTACCCTTCCCCACAACATTTTCTATGAATTCCTTCCAATTTAAGTTGCTCGCAGTTGTAATACCTAGGTATTTAGTTGAATTTACGCCTTTTGGATTAGACTGATTTATCGTGTAACCCACGTTTAACGAGTTCCTTTTAGCACTCATGTGGATGACCTCACACTTCTCGTTATTTAGGGTCAACTGCCACTTTTCGCATCATTCCGATATTTCTCCTAAATCGTTTTGCAGTTTGTTTTGATCTTCTGCTGACTTCACTAGTCGATAAATGACAGCGTCATCTGCAAACAACCGAAGACGGCTGCTCAGATTGTCTCCCAAATCGTGTATATAGATAAGGGACAGCAAAGGGCCTATAACACTACCTTGGGGAACGCCAGAAATCACTTCCGTTTCACTCGAAGACTTTCCGTCAATTATTTCGGACCGTGACCTCTCTGACAGGAAGTCACAAATCCAGTCACATAACTCAGACGATATTCCACAAGCACGCAATTTCACTACGAGCCGCTTGTGTGGTACAGTGTCAAAAGCCTTTCGGAAATCCAGAAATACGGAATCGATCTGAAATCCCTTGTCCATAGCATTCAACACTTCATGCGAATACAGTAAAATTTAAAAAAATTATAACTTAGAAGGCCACAGTGTAACCTTCGTTACACGATACTCGTTCTAATGATGACTCATAACAAGTGTAACTGGTTCAAAAATGGTTCTGAGCACTATGGGACTTAACTTCTAAGGTCATCAGTCCCCTAGAACTTAGAACTACTTAATCCTAACAAACATCCATGCCCGAGGCAGGATTCGAACCTGCGACCGTAGCGGTCGCGCGGTTCCAGACTGTAGCTCCTAGAACCGCTCGGCCACCCCGGCTGGCCAAGTGAAACTGGTAAACAGCGTAATTCCGCCAAGTGTGGACCATACGATTCCGAATACAATATTATTATTCCATCACTTGTTTGTCGATGATAAGATTTTCTCTTTCATCATGCAACGATCATCGACGTTGGGGCAGATTCCACTTTGTTTCCTCCAAGAGTCCTACTTACCGCAGTTGCTGAAAATACCCTCTACTTGTGTAATTATACAATGAGATGACAAAAGCCATGGGATACCTCCTAATATCGTGTCGAACGTTCTTTTGTCCGGCGTAGTTCAGTAGCTCCACGTGGTATGGACTAAACAAGTCGTTGGAAGACATCTGCAGAAATATTGAGCTAGGCTGCCTCTATAGCCGTCCATAATTGCGAATGTGTTGGAGGTGCAACACTTCGCACAAAACTGACCTCTCGATTACGTCCCATAAATGTTCGATGTGTTTGATGTCGGGCTATCTGCGTGGCCAAACCATTCGCTCGAAGTCTCCAGAATGTTCTTCAAACCTATCGCCGAAATTGTGGCCCGGTGAGATTGTTGAAGTACATGACGTACATGAATGGCTGCATTGTTGCCCAAGTATCCGAAAATAATCATTTCCAGTCAATGTTCGGTTCAGTTGGACCAGACGCCCCAACCTATTCCATGTAAAGGTAGCCCACACCATTTTGGGGCCAAGACCAGCTTGCACAGTGCTTTGTTGACAACTCGAATCCTTGGCATCGTGGAGGCTGAGCCACATTCGAACACTGCCATCAGTTCTTACTAACGGAATCTGGTACTCATATGACCAGGTCAAGGTTTTCCTGGTCGTCACGGGTCCAACCGATGTTGTCACGAGTACAGGAGAGGCGCGAGGCGCTACAGGCGATGTCATGCTGTTAGCAAATACACTCGAGTCGGTCGTCCGCTATCATGGCCCATTAACGCAGAATTTCGCAGCACTGTCTTAACAGATACGGTTATCGTACTTCCCCGTTTTGTTTTCTATTCTTATTTCATGCACTGTTGCTTGAGCGTTAGCACTGACAACTCTGCGCAAAGACCGCAGCTCTCGGTCGTTAAGTGAAGGCCGTCGGCTTCTGTGTTGTCCGTGGTGAGAGGCAAAGCCTGAAATCTGATATTATCCGCACACTCTTGATACTGTGGATTTCGGAGCACTGAATTCCTTAACGATTTCGGAAGCGGAACGTTCCATGCGTCCAGCTCCATTCTGCAATCAAAGGCTTTTAATTACCGTCGTGCGACCATGATACTACCGGAAATCTTTTCATATGAATCAGCTGAGTACAAATGACAGCTCCGTCTATGCACTGCTGTTTTATACCTTGTATCAGCGGTATTATATTGGTCAAGTGAGTAAAGAGTAATACCAACAGCAGCAGTATAACGGGAATAGGATTCGTCATGAATAGGAAAGCAGGGCAGAAAGTAAGTTACTGTGAACATTTCAGTGATAGTGTTGTTCTCATAAGAATCGAAAGCAAACCAAGCCCGACAACGAGAGTTCAGGTGTACATACCAACGTCGCAAGCGCACGAAGAAGAGACACAGAAACTGAATGAAGATACTGAACGGGTAATTCAGTACGTAAAGGGAGATGAAAATCTAATAGTCATGGGGAACTGGAATGCAGTTGTTGGGGACGAAGTAGATGAAACGGTTACTTGACGATTTGGCCTAGTAACAGGAAAGAGAGAGGAGAAAGACTAACTGACTTCTGCAATAAATTTGTTAGTAATAGCGAATATTCTGTTCAAGAATCACAAGAGAAGGGGGTATACTTGGAAAAGGCAGGGGGATACGGGAAGATTTCAGTTCGATTACATCATGGTCAGGCAGAGATTCCGAAATCAGATACTCAATTGTAAGATGTGTCCACAAGGAGATACAGACTCAGATCAGAATTTAGCAGTGATGAAGAGTAGGCTGAAGTTTAAGAGACAAGTCAGCAGGAGTCAATGAGGAAAGAATTGGGATACCGAACTGCTAAGGGATGAAGAGGTACGCTTGAAGTTCTCTGAAGCTATAGATACTACGATAAAGAACAGCTCAGTAGGCAGTACAGTTGAAGAGGAATGGACATCTCTGAAAAGGGCAATCGCAGAAGCAAGTAGGAAGTACAGGGAAGCTAAGGCGAAATGACTGCGTGAAGAAAGTTAAGAAACAGAAAAAGAAATTATTGTCTGCAGGACTGACTCAGCGTATAGGGAAGACACAACAACCTTCGGTGAAATTAAAAGCAGGGGTGGTAAGAAAAAATGGTTCAAATGGCTCTGAGCACTATGGGACTTAATTTCTGAGGTCATCAGTCCCCTAGATCTTAGAACTACTTAAACCTAACTAACCTAAGGGCATCACACACATCCATGGCCGAGGCAGGATTCGAAGCTGCTACCGTAGCGGTCGCGCGGTTCCAGACTGTAGCGCCTAGAACCTCTCGGCCACTTCGACCGGGTGGGTGGTAAGATCAAGAGCGCATTGGGAATTCCACTGTTAAATTCAGAGGAGAGTGCTGATAGGTGGCAGGAGTACAATTTCTAAAATCGTTGGGGAAGGTGGCAACAAAACGACTATTCACGTTGATTTGTAGAGTGTACGAGTCTGGCATTATATCATTTGACTTCCGTTAAAACATCATCCATATAATTCCGAAAATAGCAAGAGTCGACAAGTGCGAGAATTATCGCACAATGAGCTTCACAGTCATGCATCCAAGTTGCTGACAAGAATAATTACAGAAAAATGGAAAAGAAGATTGACGATGTGTTTGATGATAATCAGTTTGGCTTTTGGAAAGGTAAAGGCACCAGACCGGCAGTTCTGACGTTGCTAAGAAAAGACTAATGCAACATATACTAAAGTACGACTTAATCAGTTGCATATATTGTATAGAGATAATGAAAGTGAGTGAGTTAAACGCGTGTACGGAGGTATATAGACAGCCGTTTTTCTCTCGCTCTACACGTGAAAAGAATAGAAAATTCAGTGGTTAATATTGGTGCAAGGGAACCTCCATCATGTAGTATATGAAGTATTATTGTCGAGGAATCAAACTTTCAGATTCGACAGAGAAGGGCAAATGTAACAGTCTGAGGCACGGAAACGATTTCCTCACATTGTATAAGTGAAAATAAGAACATTTCAATTCTATTGCTGGTCAAGTAATACCGATAACAATCCAAGTAGTCGAACTTTTGCAATAATGTTATTTATCTAGTCTAGGGTATTACATTCACAACAGTTGCTGTAATTCAAATAATGTCAGCGAGTATTCAGACAGGAGCTCCTGTTTTGTTTTCCCCTCTCTACAGATTTGAGGTCAGATCTGGTGAACGTCCTGGACACTAAACAGTATCCTTCATGACGTACCTTGCACGTTGGACAGATTTGTCTGCCCTATAATATCCTAAACAGAACCATTCGAAACCCTTTCACTCGCCAAAAGTTGCTGTATGGCTTGCGATGACGGCTCGGGGAATAACTGGCCGCAGTTTGTCCAGAACGAGAGCGGTCTTGCAATTCCAGTAAATTCGAAATGTTATGTTAAATGACTTTTGGTGCCTCAATTGCAAAAATTTCCTGGTTATAACCAAAGAACATGGTTTCAGCAAGACGGAGTCACAGCACACACGTCCAGTACGAGTTCGTAAAATTTTCCCTGGCCAACTGATCTCCAGAAGGGGTGACATAAATTGGCTCCAAATAGTCCAGATTGGAGCCCCATGGATTTTTTTGGGGGGGATACGTCAGTGCTAAAGTGTATGTCAGTAATCTAACTTCTCTGTAGCACCTGAAAGAAAATATTCGTAGCTAAGTGGTAGCCATCTCAGTGTTTACATGCCGAGGTGTCGCGCAAAATTTTGTTTATCGTTTAAATGAGTGCCGTAAGCGTATTGGATTGAATGTAAATGAGACTAAATGACATTATTTTTAAGAAGTACATTCCTAAACTGTATATTTCAATAACAAATGAAGAAATAATATTATCTTGGAACTCTTCCATTTGGTCCGTGTTTGCATAGAAAAACAGTAATACCAGAAATTGAGTATGATGTTCGCTAAGTAAAAAGACGGCAACAAAAAAAGGGCACAGAAAATATGTTGCAAACAGCGCCAATAATTGCTCAAAACATGCAGTAACATACAATAAATAAGGTATTATGAAAGTATCAATACAAAACTATATTTCAAAAGACGAATTGTAAAAATGTAATAATGTCTTACTGTGTTTGTACAACCATACCATTTTCTGCATGTTTTAGATTAAAAAACCCCACTGATGATGGTGATATCTGTCGCCGAAACTAGGTTGGGATAATAAAGAAGTAAACAAATAACAAGGTGTTTTGTATCAAGGCAGACTCAATTTCTGATATTACTGTTTAACAAATAAAGGTTTTGTCGGCGACCTCAACCTCTATTTTATTCTGACACATCAAATATAAACTTTCTTTTGACACACTCTTTACTAACAAGTAATTGCGTAATAAATCTATTACATTGTATGAACAAAAATTCGAAGGTCCTCATACTTCTGTGGAGAAGTTACTCCGTTTGACTTTGTGACTTGAGACTCATTCGTTTCTGATTTTGCATCATCCGTAAAAGTTTGTATCAACATCACACAAACACTCTCTGTACAAGTATATAGAGGCACTCACGGACAAATGAATTATCGCTGTTTTGTAGCGGAGATAGCGCTCCTATCTCCATGGCGAATGGAATAGTTGGTCTGGTTGCGTGACTGGAATGTTGTGACGTCTCGTAATAGTGTGTTGCATTCAGAATAGGCAAAATGTGCGATATCAGGGGATTTGACTGCAATCATTTCGTGCGTGAAAGGCGAATAGGCCGATCCATGTCAGAAGTAGAGCACGTATTTCGCTTTTCACGTGCCTACATGACAAAGGTGTAAGATAAGTACCTCGTTTGTGGATAACCTACTGCCAACTCTTATGGGCAACAACTTCTTGATGACAAATGCATAATTTAACATCGATTAGGTAGGCCACAGTGCAGCTGGCTTGTCGTCCATGCATCTCTGTTCACTTCGCCTGTATCCTTGACCACTGCACGTCACAGGATACAGGGGTTAGCAGTGGCGCAGGAACACCAACATTACACACTCGAAACATGGAAGGAGCTCTCCTGGGCAAATGCTTTGGTACACGCCGGTGCTACGGCGTAAGTACCTAAGGACACTAGAGACGAGACATCACGCCAAAAGAAAACTGTTCAGGTGGGCGGTGGAGGTATTCTTACATCCGATGAAACGGTGAAATGGGACCTTTGATATATCTGCCATTCTCTCCCTCTCTCTCTCTCTTTCTGGCGAATTATACAGTTTCCCACTACCCGATCATCTGAAAATTGTTTTCCGCCTACAGAAATCCCACAGACGACTTGTCTCTTCAGCAGTGCATAACTCCATCACTCCTGAACTGTGTCACAATGGTTTGTGGAACACTCCGCGGACATAAGGGTTGCCTTGTTCCTCCTCTCCCCTTCCCTTTCCCCTGATCAACTGATCTCAGTCCTATAGAACATATCTAGGACGCCATCGAGCACTTCTTGGACGCAACTCTCAGCTCTGGATTTCAGCTGAAAGATCACAGACCAGGTGGACTCCCAAACGCTATCACTGGCTCGTGAAGACCATGCCACGAAGCATCGCTCCCATTCTCAACCAGAATCGGCCACTACTCACTAGTAAATAGGTGTGTATAAGTGGTATAAGTCTACAGGCACTTTTTAGACAAGAGCAGTAAATACCAAGGATGGAAGGAAACGAAGTGGAATTTGCTCCAGTGTCGATGATCGCTGCTTGATAAAAACAAAATCCTTATTACAGACAAACACTTGTATCTTGATACGAAAGTTATATGTCAAATAGTCGTCTAGTATCCGCGTGGTCATCTAAAATATTTAACGTGTTATGTTAATAACAAGATATTCGTTCTGAAGATGACTCATGACAAATGCGGTCCAAACAATTCTGAATAAAAATTACTTTTCAAAATACAGCAAAATACAATGAGGTGACGAAAGTCATTGGATAGCTATATGTACATATAAACATGGCGGTAGTATAGAGGTATTATTTTTTTGTCATCCATCTTCTGTCTGGTTTGATGCGGCCTGCCACGAATTACTCTCCTGTGCCTACCTCTCTATCTCAGAGTAGGATTTGCAACCTACATCCTCAATTCTTTGCTGGATGTATTCTAATCTCTGTCTTCTTCTACACTTTTTAGTATCTACTGGTCCCTCTAGTACCATAGAAGTTATTCCTTGATTTCGTAACAGATATCTTGTAGGTGTTTCCCATATATTCCTTTCCTCGTCCATTCTGCGGAAAACCTTCTCAATCCTCGTCTTATCATCCACCTAATTTTCAACATTCGTCTGTAACACCACATCTCAGATACTTCGAGTATCTCCCGTTCCGGTTTTCCCACAGTCCATGTTTCACCGCCGTACATTTCTGTGCTCCAAGCGTATATTCTCAGAATCTTCTTCCTCAAATTAAGACCTATGTTTGATACTAGTAGACTTCTCTTACCCAGGAATACCTTGTTTGCCAGTTTTAGTGTGCCTTTTTTCTTGTCCTCCTTGCTCCGTCCTTCATGAGTTATTTTGCTGCCTAGGTAGCTGAAGTCCTTAACTTCATGTACTTCGTGATCACTAGAGAAAGAAGCGCTGGGCGCATTGTACTTCAAGTAGTTCCAAAACCCACTGTTAAGGTTACCTTGTCCTTACGTGATGCGTACAAACAAATGTGAACCCGGAGCCTGTAGAAGTGAGTAAATGTGGTGTCTACTGTAAATGTGACATTAATATGGTGGAAGCCTGGAAGCCACCCAAATTTTCTCTTTCTCCCTCCCCTCCCTATCTCCATGTCTCATACAAAAAAAAAAAAAAAAAAAAGAAAAAAAAAAAAAAAAAAAAAACGCTTAGGATAGCGCCACGTCAATTTCGTGGCATTTAAGCAAACTAAAGGATACAAATTGGAAAATGGACGAGTGTGCCGTGGACGTGAGTGCTGGCGGCCTACGTCATGCTGATGCGGCTGAACGAGAGGCCAGCTAACACGTAGCGGCCGTGAATAAGACACCCGAGGTCGTGCCCTTACCTCATCCGTCACCCACTTGCCCTCTGACACCGCTACACACACACATGGGCATTTGGCCGATCAGGAAATGACCGATTTCATCACGTGAGAAACTCTGCAAGTGTGTCACATGCATGTCCTACTCACGGCGCCACATGTCTCCTAGTAGCTGTTCCCGTCATGCCCGGTCATATCCACTTGCGCTGATTCTCTCCATCTCAATATTAGAGATCTGTATTTGGGTACTGGGAAACCCAGTTTAGTGATTTTAACAGATTCATCAGGTTGTTAACGCGCTATCCTATTGTTCAGGTTAGGAAAGTCACAGAGAAGGGACGCTCATTTTGTCACAGACCGGTGAAACTTTGACAATGTATAGCATACCGCGCAGCGCGCTAGTTGTCTATTTGAGATGGTGAGCAAGACTCGCATCGAATTTGCCCATCAGATTCACGGCTTTTTTTAGTACAATCAGCAACCCGAACATCGTTCTCTGGTGGTTTTCCACAGTCGACTAGGCAACTGTCGGTCTGGTACTGCAACCCTGCCACGAAACATAACATACATAAACAGAAAAATTACGAAAATTAAAGAAAGACTAGTTGACTCACCGAGCGCGCGAGTTTTTTCCCCCTCCCTCAGAGTAACCTACGGCTGCAACGACGTCAACTGCATCTAACAGCCGAAAAAATATAGTAACTGTGAACTCACGAGGAGGGAATTGCCAACTGGACCAATAATGGCGACGAAATGAATCATAAAGAATATTTGTCCTCTTTATACGCACTATGAATTTTATTTTACTTCACGTTTTTGTGAGAGTTAGGAAAACACATAATTCCAAATGAAGTGCATGAAATTACGAAACCAAAATAACAGGAGCTTATCAGCTGGGAAAGGAAGAGAAGAAGTCTATCTTCTCGAGTAAACTCTCCTACTATCATTCATCTTTAGTCATTTAGGAAAAAAGCAAAAGCAGTAATCAGCACGAATGACCACGTTATGCATTCGAGTGCTGTCAATCCCGAATATATGCCCAGCACAGTCTCGCTAGGGCCATTTGCTTGGTCGACGAAACGGTGGTATGATGAAGTGTATCCATTAATTCTGATCCCAGACAGGCATTGTACTGTACTGACAACTGAACAGCCATTTAACATTGTTCGACATGTGTGTGAGAAATCGCAGGCTCTCAACATCTATCAAGCGACCCCATTCACGCGGCAACCAAGTGCCTTAATAGAATCTCAAAATTACGCTGGCAACCATGGGAACTCTTTCAGTTTTTTCTTTCAGTGACAGATCTAGTTGCTATATAAACGATCAGCCTACCAACATCGAAAGAACAGTTTATGCAAGGCAATGTTGCAGTAGATTTCACTATTGCTATGAAAAAGTATGCACGTTATGAAGGTCAACGTGCTACATCATTTTCGGTTTGTCCACGCCGCAGTAATTTGACACTGAAAACAAAAATGATTACGTTATACAGATCTTTGCCATGAAGTGTTCCATTCTGTTGTGTTTTCAGTAACTTCCTTGAAACTCCACATTTGCACTTCAATGACAAATAAGGGAAGAATATATGACAGCACAGTAACTTCTTTCTCGTGAAATATGATTCTGCCGCTACTAGTTGCGCTAAGCACTGTTTCACGGAAATGTTTAGCTTTTAAAACCTCATTTGTGACTCTCACGAATCTGGTGGCGATGACTGTCTGTTACGCAGTATTCTTTTTTTCAGCGATTTGTGGATCTATTGCATCTTTAGCTTTTAGATTCATTCACTTTCAGTCACCGATTGAACACAGACGGTGACAGAATAGGCACGTCTCCCTGTTATGAAAGAATTTTTAGGTTTCCGTATCTCGATACGTAAAAATGGAACCCTTATAGGATCAATTTGTCTGTTTGTCAGTCTGTTTGTCTGTTCATGTGTTAAGACCCATTTCTCGGGAACGGGTAGAGCTGTCAGTTTGAAATGTGTGTTACACACTGAGGTCTACAATTCGTTGGTGGTGCAAAATGTTAAGCATCTAAGACAATGTAATTGATATGTGATTTATGTCACATATTTTGATACAATCTCGCCTATAGGGTACTTCCCCTTGACATAGAATCATGAAATTTGGCGTGAGGAATACTTTTACTGTACAAAGGAAAAATATCAGAAAATTGTTGATTTATAATTTTATTGCACAAAAATATTTTTTTGTCGTTTGTTGTCCGATTTCAAACCTGAAATTAAAACGTTTTCGAAAGTCTTGGAATTCGTGGGACGGGACATGGCCGTCTACGGATGTCAGTGCAGAATCCAGGTTTACCGATTCTGACAACGCTTTATAAAAATGAAAATGAAATCGTATTTCATTAAACATCGGCAAAACTGTTGTGTCATTACTACGAGGAGCAGACAAGGAATATGGAAGTACAGATCGCTAAGATATTTGTGGAGAGTCGACGAAAGTTAGCAGAGTAATATTCGGGTCCCAGTAGTGTAAGTGAAGTTGCAGACCCTTGTGGAACGTGCAGCACAGTCAGTAGTCTCGCCGCTGAATCTCGCTGGCCTGTCAGACTCGTGTTGAGCGCGGCGTGCTGACTCCGCGCCGGCTGTATCATTGTGCTCTCCACGTCACATCAGCACTCGGCCCTGCCCGCCTGCTTGCCTGCCTATGCAGATAAGGCGCATGAGCGATGCCGCTCGTTAACGCGGACGGCTCGGAACTGTCTGGCAGTTTGCAGTATCTTCTTCATCCCTTCACTCCGCGCTTAGTCTCAGCTTCTCTCTCCAACTCACTTCATCTCTTCAGATGAATCCCGGCATCCTGTTTTGTGGGTGCGACGGTACGAAACGCTACTCGTGTTCACTCCAGCTTTTGGAAGAATGAAGAGTGTAGTGGTGTCTCATTATATCCCAATCTAAAATAAGGTAATAAATACGGAACGAGCAACATATGGTTATCGTCTTCCTGAATTTTTGCTACCAATTTATGACCGTTCTGTCCAATTAATTAACACAATAAAAACCTTGCACTAAACCTCGATCATAAACTATCATTGGGACCACCTCTTGGCCATCCTAGAGAAATCGCACACGATAGAGTAAAAGCACTAATCGATCGAACAAAACGATTGCATCACGTCATCACTCTCCATTCCTACAAAGCTATCTGTCCCATGCTCTGGATATCCGTTCTTTCAAACTCCGGCAATCTGTCTTGCTTTCTGCTTCCTTCAGCGTCTCCTACGAGAATTCATTACCGATTCATCACTTTCCGCTCCCTCATCACAGACACTGAACAATGCTCTTGCGTCCCATATAGGCCACAAATTCGACTCAAAGAGCCGGACACTGTGGCCGAGCGGTTCTAGGTTCTTCAGTCCGGAACCGCGCTGCTACTACGGTCGCAGGTTCGAATCCTGCCTCGGGCGTGGATGTGTGTCATGTCCTTAGGTAAGTTAGGTTTAAGTAGTCTATTGTACTGATGATCTCAGATGTTAGGTCGCATAGTGCTTAGAGCCCTTTATGAACGACCCAAAGAATCCCATTGTTTCCTGTCTAATTCTGTGGTTTACCGCCCCTTCCACATTATCGTCTCCCATCACAGAATCTTCTAGTTATAATGCAGTGAAGCGTTTCATTAGTTGTGTCTTTAATACAAGTAATGTATAATCATGATTTTAATACTTTTTTGAAAGGTGTAAATATATTATCATTTTTAATATTTTAAGATTATTGCCCACCCTCGCCGCCAGGGGTGAGAGAATGGAAGAACAAGAAAGGAAAAATACACGACAGCCGTGGAACTTCCTTAGCTTTTCCTCCTCCGAGGAGATCCCATCTTTCTCCTCTTAAATATTGTTTTCTAGCTGAAGAATTTGAGGAAGAACAGAATCAAAGTGTAACCGTTAAGTGGATATTCGTGTCATCTCAGGCAGACTAAAATCTCAATTACAGAAGAACGAAGAAACAAATCTTCCGTCGGCTCGCTCGAAGGAACCGTGCTGGTATAGGAATTTTTAATCGATTTTTTCATTCCACAGGCTGCGAGACCAGTATTGGACGGTTGTTGTGGTCTTCACTCCTGAGCCTGGTTTGATGCAGCTCTCCATGCTACTCTATCCTGTGCAAGCTTCTTCATCTCCCAGTACCTACTGCAACCTACATCCTTCTGAATTTGCTTAGTGTATTCATCTCTTGGTCCCCTTCTACGATTTTTACCCTCCTCACTGCCCTACAATACTAAATTAGTGATCCCTTGATGCCTCAGAACATGTCCTACCAACCGATCCCTTATTCTAGTCAAGTTGTGCCACAAACTACTCTTCTCCCCAATCCTATTCAATACTTCCTCGTTAGTTATGTGATCTACCCATCTAATCTTCAGCATTCTTCTGCAGCACCGCATTTCGAAATCTTCTATTCTCTTCTTGTCCAAACTATTTATCGTCCACGTTTCGCTTCCATATATGGCTACACTCCATACAAATACTTTCAGAAGCGACTTCCTGACACTTAACTCTATGCTCGATGTTAACAAATTTCTCTTCTTCAGAAACGCATTCCTTGCCATTGCCAGTCTACATTTTATATCCTCTGTAGTTCGACCATCATCAGTTATTTTGCTCCCCAAATAGCAAAACTCCTTTACTACTGTAAGTGTCTCATTACCTAATCTAATTCCCTCAGCATCACCCGACTTAATTCGACTACATTCCATTATCCTCGTTTTGCTTTTGTTGATGTTCATCTTATACCCACCTTTCAAGACACTATCCATTCCATTCAACTGCTCTCCCAAGTCCTTTGCTGTCTCTGACAGAATTACAATGTCATCTGTGAACCTCAAAGTTTTTATTTCTTCTCCATGGATTTTAATACCTACTCCGAATTTCTCTTTTGTTTCCTTCACTGCTTGCTCAATATACAGATTGAATAACATCTGGGAGAGACTACAACCCTGTCTCACTCCATTCCCAACCACTGCTTCCCTTTCATGTCCCTCGACTCTTATAACTGCCATCTGGTTTCTTTACAAATTGTAAATAGCCTTTCGATCCCTGTATTTTACCCCTGCCACCTTCAGAATTTGAAAGAGAATATTCCAGTCAACATTGTCAAATGCTTTCTCCAAGTCTACAAATGCTAGAAACGGAAGTTTGCCTTTTCTTAATCTAGCTTCTAAGATAAGTCGTAGGGTCAGTATTGCCTCACGTGTTCCAACATTTCTACGGAATCCAAACTGATCTTCCCCGAGGTCGGCTTCTACTAGTTTTTCCATTCGTCTGTAAAGAATCCGCGTTAGTATTTTGCAGCAGTGACTTATTAAACTGATAGTTCGGTAATTGTCATTTTTGTCAACACCTGCTTTCTTTGGGATAAGAATTATTATATTCTTCTTGAAGTCTGAGGGTATTTCGCCTGTTTCATACATCTTGCTCACCAGATGGTAGAGTTTCGTCAGGACTGGCTCTCCCAAGGCTGTCAGTAGATCTAATGGAATGTTGTCTACTCCCGGGGCCTTGTTTCGACTCAGGTCTTTCAGTGCTCTGTCAAACTCTTCACGCAGTATTATATCTCCCATTTCATCTTCATCTACATCCTCTTCGATTTCCATAATATTGTCCTCAAGTACATCGCCTCTATATACTCCTTCCACCTTTCTGCTTTCCCCTCTTTGCCTAGAACTGGGTTTCCATATGAGCTTTTGACATTCATACAAGTGGTTCTCCTTTCTCCATAGGTCTCTTTAATTTTCCTGTAGGCTGTATTTATCTTACCCCTAGTGAGATAAGCCTCTACATCCTTACATTTGTCCTCTAGCCATCTCTGCTTAGCCATTTTGCACTTCCTGTCGTTCTCATTTTTGAGACGTTGGTATTCCTTTTTGCCTGCTTCATTTACTGCATTTTTATATTTTCTCCTTTCATCAATTAAATTCAGTATTTCTTCTGTCACCCAAGGATTTCTATTAGCCCTCGATTTTTTACCTACTTGATCCTCTGCTGCCTTCACTACTTCATCCCTCAAAGCTACCCATTCTTCTTCTACTGTATTTCTTTCCCCCATTCCTGTCAATTGTTCCCTTATGCTCTCCCTGAAACTCTCTAGAACCTCTGGTTCTTTCAGTTTATCCAGGTCCCATCCCCTTAAATTCCCACCTTTTTGCAGTTTCTTCAATTTTAATCTACAGTTCATAACCAATAGATTGTGGTCAGAATCCACATCTGCCCCTGGAAATGTCTTACAATTTAAAACCTGGTTCCTAAAACTCTGTCTTACCATTATATAATCTATCTGAAACCTTTAGTATCTCCAGGCTTCTTCCATGTATACAACGGAACACTCTGAATTCCTTTTAGCGAAAAAGGCCGACACCCTTGATTAACAACGGAAAATTTTGTGAGCAGCGTTCAAACGCTTATACACCGCCAACAGAAAATTCCAAACGCCCCCTCATTTATTAATTGTATAAATACAAAAAGACAGCTTGCAAAATCATGAAATATCAAACTGACTGTAAAACAGTCCAAAGAACAAACATCAGTTAGGGGTGTGCTTAAGCTAGGATCTGTATTTTAAAGCATAAAATCTGTGATGCAATTTGCCATACATTGACATATGGCACCCCGAGGACTGTTTCTCCACGAAGGGCAGAATATATAATAGCAGGAAATGGGCGATGGCACCTATGCTATATTTTACCAACTGGGTCCACATATTCTGCACTGACGCAATGTCGATGTAAGTATCGTATTCCACTCCACTGTGGAGCATGCTAAGCTGTAGCTGCACTGTGAGGCTAGGAATTATGCGCCAGAATCCCCTTCGGGATACGTCGCATAGTTGACCAAAGGCGACACTGTCAAACCTCGATGACATATCGTTTGACGTTCGACGAACCGTCAACAAATTTTGTACGGATACTCAATTCGTAACTGATAACTGCTCGCACCATACCCCCATTTAGGACAATATGTAACTAAATAATATGGAAATTTCGACAGCGTGTTCTCGTGTATCCAGCAATGTGGCCGAGTACGAAGCGAGACTCATGTCAACTGCAATACGATGACGTTGATACCTCCAACGCTTATACTGTTGGAATCTCAAAAGTCGGATCTGACGATATATTGAAGTTCAAGTAGCCATCAGTCCAAATACTTGTTTGATGCAGCAATTTAAGCACGTGTGCCCTGTGCACAACTACCACATTCAGTTGAACTGGTTAGTGCAGTTGATCAGGAATCTCTCCCTGTTCCTAGTTTTACTCATATTGTACCATAAATTTCTCAATTCAATTCGATGTCTCTACATTAGTCACTCGATCTCCCCATACAATTTTCAGCATTTTTCTGTAGTTCCACAATTCAAAAGCTTCTAATCTCTTTTAGTCTGTACTGTTTATCGTCATCGTTTCAGTGCCATGTAAGGCTACACTCTAAGTAAATAATCCCAGAAAAAATACCCCCACCAATTAAATTTATATTTTATGTTAACATAATTCTTTTTTTAAGGAATTATTTTCTTGTTATTGGTAGTTATTTAGCTGCCTACATAGCAAAACTCATCTACTACTTTTGGTATCTCATTTCATAATGTCCGGTCTCGTAAACTGACAAAACGGCCGGGAGAGCGGTGGGATGACCACATGTCCTTTCATATCCGAATTCAGTGACGTCTGTGGTCTGAGGACGACACGGCGGCCGGTCGGTAACTTCAGTACCGTTGGGCCTTCATGACTCTTTCAGGCGGAGTTTGGTTTTTAGTTTTATTTCATAACGTCATTTTCTCATAATATAATGGTTTAATTCGACTGCTATCCATTACCTTTTGTTTACTTTTGTTGATTTTTATTTCGTAACCTCTCTTCAAGGCACTACTCACTTAGTTAGATTTGCTCTACTGCTTGCTTACCGTAAACATTGAAAAACTAGAGCGATAGGGTACAACTACAACTTATCAATTCCTCCTCCACGACTCCCTTTTACGTCGCTCGACTCAAGTAACTGCAGGCAGTCTGGTTTCCGTAAAAGTTGTAGATTCCTTTGGTTCTCTTGATTTAGTCCCTGAAAACTTAAGCTCCGGAGAGTTTCTGTAAGCCATAGAAAGGCATGAATCATCGGTTTGTTCTCTGGTCTCTTCAACAGTAGATTCGTGGGTGCTGTACAGTGCCTGAAGTATGTTTAGTACGACGGTGAGCGTCAGAGCCTTGCCGATGTGTTGTACAGCCTTCTGTAGCGGTAACATTACCGTGTTACTCTGCCTTGTACACCGTAAAAGCGCCGTCCTCGTCTTCGTGCACTGCAACTAACGTCGTGCATGGTCAGTTTAGGGGCCATAGCAAACGTGTCCAGGTGTGCTTGGTGTACACCTCTAGCTGCTTGGGTGGCTTGCGGTGTTATGATCTCGCGGGTATAGTGACGCTGTGACAATAATGATTCGCCCCTCAAATGCTACATTTTATTGATCTTTTACAAAAACTATATCATACTGTTGCACACCATTAAGATCAACTGTCACTCTTACGGTACAGTGGAAACAGCAACAATTTCCATACTGCTAAAATGATCTATTGGGATGTCACATTTCTCGTCCAGCAAAGTGCATTTCGCGCCTACGATGACAGTCTGTAGTATCCATCACCGTCAGGAGCCTTTTTTATCACATGTAATATCCCCGACGCTGTCAGAAGGTAGTACCCACCCCTGGCTTTTGCCAAGCCCCGCAGGCGTTCACTCCCGCCCCTGTTAGCTCCAGGCGCTGCCTTATTATTGGAATCCGGGGATGTTGAACGCTGGAGATGCGCATGCCAATGATATTACTTTCTGTCATAATGAGACCACACACTCCACTCCCTCAGTCGCCTGCAGCGCACTCTAGAAAGCAGTGCTACCACCAGACACGAAACAGAGCCAGTGGGCTTTATATAGCGGGCTTCGAACTAGGGATGGGAAAAACCAACTGATTAAAATCGATACCGGTATTTTAGTTCTGGATAATTGGTATTTCTCGGTATTTGTTTGGATTCGGTTACTACAGATATATTTCTTTTAATAACTGGGTTATATATATAATAATCCGGAAAAACAAACGTGCCAGGAATTTCGGTAAGTGTGCCGGTCACACAGAGCTGGGCCCGCCGCTGTGGCCAAGCGGTTCTAGGCGCTTCAGTCTGGAACCGCGCTGCTGCTACGGTCGCAGGTTCCAATCCTGCCTCGGGCATGGATGTGTGTGATGTCTTTAGGTTACTTAGGTTTAAGTAGTTCTAAGTCCAGGGGACTGATGACCTCAGATGTTAAGTCCCATAATACTTAGAGCCATTTGAACCATTTTTCTTTTTTTTCACACAGAGCTGGAGAAATTACCGAGTGTCTGCAGACATATGGCCAAGTATACACGCCGGAGAAACTACTTGTCGAGAGTAACAATGGGCAGTGATTCGTCAGTTACAAATTCAGTTCTTGCACGCTATTTATCACCCACTTGTCATCGTAGTCGTTTTCCCCGAAATACAGCAAAGGAACTACCGACACGTAGTTCTTCCACATGAGGAACTAAAGAAACAGCCCAATATTTTACTTTAGTAGTATCGAATATCAATAAATTCACTTCGAACACTGTTATCTACTGTGAAAACAACCGTTGATAAAATAAATACTATAATGACGTATTGTGTTTATCTAGAACAGTAACTATCCATCACTTTAAGGTAAATTCATTGACGTATTAGGAATCGTCGGCTTGGCAAAGGAAGGAAAGACGTTGCCGTTTTAATTCTGGCGTTCTTTTCCCAGCTCGAATCTTGATAAAACGTCACACATGTGGCTGTAGCGTTGCTGGAACTACGTACTTTGCTCTCACAAACTAAATTTTATCTCGATTTTCGTTTCGCTCGTCTGATCCAGTTTATAGGTATTACTCTTCTGTCGACCAGAAAAAGTACAAGCACTGGTAATCAAATATATACGGTTGCTTTACAATGTCAGCAACAGAACCCGATTAACTCGTAAAATACAATCCTCTACTTGATACCATGTTCATTAGTTTTACACACAGTCTTACGATTTAATTTTACCCGAATTATATTACGGCACTCTATCCAAAATATAGATTACTCATTGTGTCTCAGTCCTGACATGGAATGGGAATTGGGTGGTGCACTAGTGAAGACTGTACACGTTAATTCGGCATCTAGTTTTTTCAGTGATTTCCCTAAAAAGCTCAAAGCGAATGCCGGTATAGTTCCTTTCAAAAAATACACTGTCAATATATTTGCCTACAAATGCTCAACACGAGGTTGAGTTTTTTCAACTGCCTTCTTCGTCTGTGGAATGTTGAACCCTAATATTTCTCCATTCATTGGTAATATGAGAACAGAACAGACTCCTTTAAATTGACGCAGTTCACCCTGAATCACTTGCCGCCCTCTGCATTCTTTACAAGCGCTAAGGACGTCGTAAAATGTTGATAACAAGTGCATCATTATGAAAATGTTACTTGAACTGGTGATACGTATTATTTAAATTGTTGACAAAATTTTAGGAAACTTATTTGATAACTTTGAAGTCAAATATGTCCTACTGAAATGTCACGATTATCGTTGTTCCATCTGAATAGATAACTAAATTTACAAAACCCAATGGTCTTTTTTCGAAAAGACAGCATTCAATTTAACGCTCGAGGTATTGACAAGGAGGAAAAGTTTAAGGAAATATAAGATCAACCTAAGATAGGCCAAAATTAATTTTAATTCCAGTTAGCAATGCCCGTCTATTCAATTAATAGAGGGGATAATGTGTGTGTGTGTGTGTGTGTGTGTGTGTGTGTGTGTGTGTGTGTGTGTCTACTTTCCGTTTTCGTTTTAATAATAAAATACTTATAAATACTTAGTTTAATGAGTTGACGTAGTGGTTACATTGTTATTACAAGGAAAATGTAAAACAAAGGATTTTACCATAAACAATTCTTTCAACTTATCACGAATATTAGGGACGCTGTATTCTCTGGTTTCACACACGAAGATATTGCTTTCTGCTTTGCTTCTTTTTTTTTTAATACTCATACATTTACGTCTACTAAACTACTCTAGTTCGTTCACTCTTCAAACTCTACTTGGATACAGTGATCTCAGCATGGTAATTATTATTCTGGGGTTTATACTTGTTCTCTTGGTTATTTTCGTGAATATCATCTTTTACTTTTACATTGATTGCCTTTAAATATTCTTTGTTTAAAGGGTGAATATTTCTTTGTTTAATTTGCTTAAGTATTTTAATTAAAAATATTGTTTTGATGACCTATATCGTTCATATGTAGCATGTGTTCTTCAAAGATATATTGCACATCCTTCCTCCTGAAGCTGATTCTATGTTTCTGTTTGTCATAGCCCATTTCCTGTTGGTGGGCTATGAGTACCTTATACCCCACCCGATGGCCCAGCAGGATCTGACTTTTTCACCCATATCCCTGGCTCTTTTCTTTATAATATAACTTACTGTAGTAAATTGGAAAATCGATGTGCAGATCATGGAAATTAATACGAAAATCGCCCCACGTTGGGTGCCAAAAATGAAATAAAAATAAAATGACAAACAAAATGAGAGTGCCCCACGTTGGACGTCAATGAATTTGGAAATTGACATGCAAATCAGATCACATTAAAGCAAATGATTAAAGAGATTAGGTTAAAATATGGAAATATTTACGTTTATTATTACATCATCAATACAAATATATCTCTTAGCACCGATCTGACTGGGCACAGACACGACTCTAATAACAAATGATCTTATTGTTTAATCACTTAATCTCCAACCAAACAAACAACTGACGAGACACTAATTGAGGAAGTCACCACTCGACACTGCCTTGCTTAAAGGCATGTGTGTGAGGCGCAAGGCTGAGGTAAGCGCGACGAATCGATCACACCTCTTGGTTAATGTGACGGCTGGTTGACAGATGACAGCTTCCATATTACGTGTTACACAGCTTTGAGGCGACAACCCTGGTGGCTCAATTCGTTTCTTTTTCCACACTGGCTGACTAAATCGATGGCTTTATTTGCGCTCCCTGTGATTATTTGTCTACGGTAACTGTCTTGCAGAGGTGGTGTTAGCATAATATTTAGAGACAGAGATCAGACAAAGTAGTACTCTCGGATGGCGAATGCTTCAAGATTGAACTACCGGACCTGAAGTAAGTCCGTCCGACATTGAATGGAAAATGAATAGTCATCGGAATGAAAGCAGGGACCTGACTCAAAGTCTGAAGACTGAGTCGACCATTGGTCGGCAGTCGACCACAGGTTGGCAAGCCTCTCTTCTGGTTCCCTTGACCGCTCAGCATCTCTCTGCCTGCTCAATGTTCTCCTTACGCTACTCACTGCTGACTACCAACTGCATCGCTGTTCCCTGGGCTGTTCCTGCTTCGCAGTTTGGTTATTCGTCTCCCTCCAGGGCACTAAATTTTCCGTCGTATTGTCTTTGTCATTGGCGCGTTCAATTTTCAGTCCCACCCAGTGACCGAAAAACTCTGTGTTACCACATGTCCCAATCTTCGGCAGGGTGGAAATGTTTGATATTTTCGCAGCAGGTATGTAAACTCTCATTCTCAAGCTGCTCCTCACTGTGACAGTACCTGGAGCTGGATGCAAAACGTACACCATTAGGCATTGCTTCAACTGTCTTCTATATTCCCGAGTTCCCAAGATAGTAGCCACATATAAACAAACCTGCTGTAAGTAGGCTGTTTAGGTTTTTATGTTGGTAACGCCACGTAGCGCGCTGTATGAAAATCACCGACTGTGCTGTATGCAGGCTGTGGCCGATTTGCATTGTTGGAATATTGCTATTGTAGTGCTGAGCAGTTAGATGTGAACAGCGCGTAGTGTTGCGCACTTGGAGGTGAGCTGCCAGCAGTGATAGATGTGGGGAGAGAGATGGCGGAGTTTTGAGGGCGGATGACCTGGACGTGTGTCCATCAGAGATAGTAAATTTGTAATTCAGGATATCACAAACTGATACATATATTATGACTTTTGAACACTATTAAGGTAAATAAATTGTTTGTTCTCTATCAAAATCTTTCATTTGCTATCAGTAGTTAGTGCCTTCAGTAGTTAGAATCTTTTATTCAGCTGGCAGTACTGGCGCACGCTGTTTGCAGTAGTTTGAGTAACGAAGATTTTTGTGAGGTAAGTGATTAATGAAAGGTATAGGTTATTGTTAATCAGGGCCATTCTTTTGTAGGGATTTTTGAAAGTCAGATTGCGTTGCGCTAAAAATATTGTGTGTCAGTTTAAGCACAGTCATTTATAAAAAATTTCTAAGGGGATGTTTCACTACTTGTTTGTAATATCTGTGTTTAGTTCAAGTGTCCCCATGTGTTTCGACTTGGAGGTTTCATAGTTGCTGTCTGTCAGACTTTAAATGCGATAACACATCCCAAGCGAGGCAAATACTTCAGTTAAGCTGTCCCAGTCTGATTTTTGGGAAAATCTCACATACAGGTTGCGGCTTAAGTGTCACACCTCATTCTCAGTGTCCGATATCTAAGTAACCACATGCCTTTTCTGTGTGTGTGTGTGTGTGTGTGTGTGTGTGTGTGTGTTTGTGTGTGTGTGGTGCGTGTGTGATGCGTGCGTGTGTGTGTGTGTGTGTGTGTGTGTGTGTGTGTGTTGTAATACGTATGTCCGTATTTCAGATATGATGTCATATGTGCAGTGGATTAATAAAGTGGTTAGCGCGTCTTCTCTTTCACATTTGTCTTCCTTTCTGTGAGAAGGTGAAATAATAATTTTCTATTTCTGTTAAACTGAAACGTTATACAGCTCTCCAGCTATTATTCCCTTCTCACACTGCACAAGGAAATCAAAGAGGAATGCCTTGGAGCTCATTGCTGTTTCTGTAGCATTTAGTCATTATTTATTTGTTCAGTTTGAAAACTACCGGCGATGAAAATAAGTACAAAAAGAGGTATCATTGCTGATATTCACTGTCAGACACAGACAACGCTGTAAATGTAACACCGTGTCAGGAAGATTGTTGACACATTGTATATTTTTTTATATTAAAACTTATTTTATGTAGCAAAGTTCTCGTGTAATAGCATTTCTTTCTGATATCTCGGTTTACTTTTTTTCCGCCAATGTATCTGAAATCACATGATTGTTTTTTGACTAAACTAAGTATTTCATTTTAAATTTTGAATGGAAGAAGATGGGAATGAATAGAGATGGAAAACAGAGAAAAATTTAAGGCTTGGTCTTTACTATCAAATGTAACAAAAGTTCAGTCTCACTTAACACACTGTGACACGGTGATCGATGAAACAAACGACAGTTCTATTGATCAGAAACAACTAGCTTCATGTAGTGAACTGCTGACTAGAAGGAGAGTCCAAAACCCACAGAGGTTGCCATAAGTGTGTAAGGCCAGTCCAGAGTGAACACTGAAAGAGAGGAAACTGTAATACAAGTAATAATCGAATGCTATGAAACAATTGTAATATTCTTCAGTGAACACACCTGGAAGTAAGTGGAAGATCACAGCATTTCCGCCAGCCGGTGTGGCCGAGTGGTTCTAGGCGATTCAGTCTGGAACAGCGCGACCGCTACGGTCGCAGGTTCGAATCCTACCTCGGGCATGGATGTGAGTGATGTCCTTAGGTTGGTTAGGTTTAAGTAGTTCTAAGTTCTAGGGGACTGATGACTTCAGATGTTAAGTCCCACCATTTGAACAGCATTGCCAATCTTTTCCTACGAAGTTGTTTAATTTCTTTTACACTAGTTGACGTATCCAAACTGCTCGAGTGGCTCTGACAATGATAGCTCCACGTACTAGAGTGTAAGTGCAGCGGAGCTCTAAATTAATTTGATGGATAGTCACGCACCGAGAGAGTGCAAAGCAGCTGCACGAGTTACCCATTAAGTTTTATAGCCATTAAGCGCCTAGACCTTGGACGGGAATAGAATTCTCAACTGCTATGGCAAGCTAAACCAAAAATTATGAGCAGAAGTATTATTTCTCCTCTGCAGTAGTGGTTACAATTATTTTCTTCCTCCTTACGAGTAAGCCTACAACAAACTGACGTGCTCATTCAACAACGGCCTTTCGACCTTTCGACTAATTATCCCCAGTTGTTATGCCGAAAGTCCTTCTTTACTGTGAATATATCAGAATATATCCACATGGGAATAATAGAGTCGTAATTAAGCACTAGGCTAGTACGTACAGAAGTGATCAGATGCGATCTGTTCCGCCCGCAGTCTGTAAAAACGATTTTCACCGAGTCTGGTTTTGCTTGAGAACCGGAATTCTATACAGACATGCGCAAAGCTCCTCATTCTTCAAGTCGTGAGGATTAACTCCTTCATCTGCATGTTAAACACTAAAGTAATAATTAATTAAATAACTATGGACTGAATCTGTGCATGATCGACGCCCTGTGTCCAGTGAAAGCGATGACGAAAACTCTTCGACAAAATACGTGTCAGATCTTTCTTCATAGACTGTGATTAGAGAGAAATGTCTGTCAGTCAAGATCTGTGGGAAGCATACCGACATGTAATTAATTTTACCCTTGGAGAGATGCTGTAAGTGCCGTCCGCTTGAATTCCTATCGGAAGACCAACGCCATGTATTTTGCATGAATGTATATTGGCTAATACTCCTATTTCTGTTGTCTGGGCAAGACATTCGGTCGGTGTTCAGGACCTCTGAGAGAATAAATGGCATAATCAGTGCAGAAGCTTATTATAACATGTGGGAATGGATAATGAAGCCGAACGTTGAGATGCTCCACAGAGTGATGTCTTTTCTGCAGGCGTCAATAGAAAAAGGCATTAACCTTGTAAATTCAATGTTTTCAAATAATCGTTCATTCATATCCTAAACGCTACTATTCTATGATTCCTTCGTTGCCCCAAAGGTCTCCACACATTTATTTCATCTCCATCTGATCTTTTTGCTGTCTTCATCGTCTTCATTCCCAAGGCCGGTTTGACGCAGCTCTCCACGCTAGTTTATCCTGTGCAAAACTCTACATCTCCGAATAACTACTGTAATTTAAATTTTTTTGAACCTTATTAGGGTACTCATTCCTTGCTATTCCTCTACAATTCCCCTCCCTTCCTCCCCTCTCCCCCCTCCCCCAATTCCCTACGACATTAACTTGACGATTCCTTGATGTCTCAAAACGTACCTTATCAATTTGTTTCTTTATTTAATCAACTCATGAAACAATTATCTTATCTTTCAAGTTCTATTCAGTACCTTATGTTAATTACGTGATCCACCCATCTAATCTTCAGCATTCTTCTCTAGCATCAAATTTCAAGAGCATCTATTCTCTACTGTTTGAACTGCTTATCTTCAACGTTTCACTTTCGCACTAGGCTACACTGCAAATACCTCCAGAAAAACTCCCTAACACTTCAATTTATATTAGATTTTAACAAATACCTTTCGTAAATGTGTATGTTGCTATGGTCAGTCTAAATTTCATATCCTCTCTACTTCGACCATCACGAGTTATTTTGCTCCCCAAATAGCAAAACTCATCTACTACTAAGTGTCTCATTTCCTAATCTAATTCACTCAACATCACCTGATTCATTTGCACTATATTGCGTTATCCTTATTTTGCTTTTGTTGATGTTCGTCTTATATTTTCCTTTCAAGCCACTGTCCATTCCGTTCGACTGCTCTTCCAAGTCCTTTCTTGTCTCTTGACTGAATTTCAGTGTCATCGGCAAACCTCAAAGTTATTATTTCTTCTCCCTGAAGTTTAATTCCTACTCTCTTTCTCTGGTTTCCCTTACTGCTTTGCTCAATGTACAAACTGAATAACATCGGGGATAGGCTAAAACCCTGTCTAACTGCCTTCTTAACCACTGATGCCCTTTCATGCCCCTCGACTCTTATAACAGCCTTCTTGTTTCTGTATAAGCTGAACATAATCTAACTCTCCCTGTTTTTTATCTTTGTTACCTGAAAAATTTCAAAGAGTGTATTCCATCTGACCTTGTGAAAAGCTTTCTCGAAATCTAAAAATCTTTAAACGTAGGTTTACGTTTCTTTGACCTTTCTTCCAAGAAAAGTCATAGGATTAGTATTGCCTCTAGTGTTCCGTTCCTACCTCTCTCCGGAATCGAGACTGATCCTCCTCGAGGCCGGCTTCTACCAGTTCTTCAATTCTTCTCTAAAGAATTGGCGTTAGTATTTTGCAACCAAGACTTAATAAGCTCATAATTCGGCGACATTCACACCTGTCAGCGCCTGACTTCTTTGGAATTGGAGTTATTAGATCGTTGTTGAAGTCTGAAGGTATATCATCTTTCTCATATATCTTGCATACCAGGTGGAATAGTTTTGTTATGGTTGAATCTCCCAAGGATACCAATAGTCCTGAGGGAATGTCGCCAAGTGTAGCGGCCTTGTGTCGACTTAGGCCTTTCAGTGCTCTGCCAAATTCTTCTTGCAGTATCGTATCTCTCATCTTATCATCAGCTACTTCCCCGTCCTTTTCTGTAACACTGCCTTCAATTCTCTTGTATACACAATAGTTCAACAAAATTAATTTTAGATATAAAAAAATATGTTATCTCGACAAACAAACTCACATTAACGTCATTTAGTACCCAATAAAGTACGGAGGGTCGAACACAAACATATAATGTAAAAAATTAAGGTAATGACGACAACATACAAAAACTGTTTCAGACCTAATTTTCGTAGAATAATTACCACTTTAAACATGTTGACATTTTTCAGATTTGACGATGGTACCAAAGTGTTGAAACATCTGTATGAAAAAACTGTCTTTACGTAACAGGCGGGCTTTATATTCAGTAATTTTACCTGCAATCACGGCCACTCCAAGAGCAGCAAAACCAAATGATTCACTGATAACCATAAGAGCCCAATGCGCAGACACACAATTTCGAGAACAAAAGAGGTTGGTGAAAATCAAATTTATGACCAAACCATCAGTCACAGACGTCTGAATTGTTCTTTAACCAAGTCTCTAAATCCTGTACTTCCCATGAAAAAGTAATTATCCACTTTATGTTATGAAATATTAATTAGTATTTAAAATTATATGATTATAATATTAATTCACAAAATTTCCATATATAGGCCAGTGATAATAGTGCCGTTCACAGTTACAAAGTTTGCAATTAATGTGATATTAGAATCAGAACTTAAAGAACAGATATTAAACACATCACACACACAGTTGAGGCCTGTTCCAGCACTTGATGTCCTCGTTATCATTATTTTCATCAAGCACATTCTGTGGCTTGAGGTTCAGATAAAACAGCGGATACATCTCCGGTAATGAAGTATTACTACTATGTACACGATGTATACGCTAAATTATGTTGCCAGTCCTATATAAAAACCGAACATCGCACAACAACAAAATAATGCTCTGTACTTTGGGCCCATATGGAAATGAATATTCGAGAAATCGAAGAGACAGCTTTTCATAAATTTTGATTTACACAGCGTGAGACTACAGATCTATATAAATCTGGTTCACCATAGGATCAACAAATGTCAGGACCATGAATACATGCTACAGTCTCAAAATCGGTGGCGGTGTGCTTCAGGCTGCTATGATTCTCAGCACCTTTACTAACCTGATGTAAGTATTTTGTGAAGCATTTTTGATAGTTGAGTTCAGTAATTCTTTCTGGTAAGACATTGCAGTAGCCTTCGATGTAAATTAACTTCAGCAGAATTTCAATAAAAATGAAACTTTTGATCGAGTTGACTACTATTGCAGTGCTAGTGTGACACAACCACTGGGATACATTTAACTTTAGTAGTATAAAATAGTATTTTTAGAAGTGTATTAACCTTCGGAGTACGATTTTAAAAGGGATCAGAAATTCTGACGTCCGGGGACTGCCTTCCAGCGTTTTTGTTGACTTGTCTGTTCGGTTACAGTGGAGTACGCAGTGGTATCGTCTCTTCTAAATTTCGTGCCATTTAACGAAATTAGACTTTAGAAAGAACTCAGTTTGTTGCTATCAAAGGCCAGGTGCTGCTCGTTACGTAAACAGAAATTGTACTGCCAGAGCGAGACAAGGCCTCTGGCTGGGCATGTTAGTCGCCGGGGTTGCGGAGTCATAAATAACAGTGCTTTTAAGCTGCCGAAGACACACCTTGCAACCATGGGACAGCTGTGAATGATCACTTGTGTAGCCGTAAAGTTTCGTGTAGATCGTCATTCCCCCAGAGTCGTTCAATTCAGAGTAAAGAACCAGATCAGTCAACGAAATTTAGAGAGTTCTTAACGACCTGCTACGAAGACCTTAACACGGTTAGCAATAGAACACAAGGTCTTAGTGGACAGAAGGATGGGTCTTCGCATAGTTAACAACAAATTATGAATAATCGAAGTCCGATCAGAACTCGAGGAAACCGTTACAGCTGTATCAAAATGCGCGCTCTGAAGGCTAGAAGTGATAACAGGTGTGTCGCAGTACGTGATCGCACGCGTATTTGAGCGTACATCTCAGCCAGAGGACACCTCAGTTGTGTCACCGGCATTCGTCGTCTGCGAAGGAGCGGGAAACTGTGACTAGTTGCTAGCTGCGTATCTCAGATTTTACATCAGTATGGCGGTTTGGCGGGGAATCACAGTTATTGTGAGATATAAGAGCGACTAGTTGACTTATTTCGTCCTCAGGACACTATCGCTATGATCATGAGTAATAGCTTTTTAAAACTAAGTGTTCTTTTTTATGACTAGTTCACAACAGTTTCAAATTTCACAGAAATGAGGAAAGGTTTACTGATGTTTCAAGCCAATGTTTTGAGCGAGTTAAAATTATGTGGCAGATTGCGATATGAATCTGGACGCACTTAAAAAATATCCGGATAAGTGTGAGTAGAGCTCGCGCACCGAGTGTTCCGTACAAACTTAATTATGTATATAGGTAATTCATCTACCACTGACGTAGAGAATTCCGACCATTTTTGCCTCTTATCGATATCGATACTGGCAAGATATCAAAATATGTGACGTACATGGCCGTATCTTTCGACTGTATTGACTTACAAGCTCAAATGTTTCCTACCACAAAGGGACCATAGACCTTAGTATGTGACACAAATTTCAAATTGATACATCTACCCTTTCCTGAGAAAAAGAAGTCCTAACAGACGGACAAACAGACAGACGGATAACAACTGAAAAAAAAATTATTTTTCTTGCGATGTAATTATAAATTAACAATTGACAGATTTTTTTCCTTTTCTTGGACTATGAAACCGTGCTTCCTGCCAAATTTCGAGACTTTAGGTTAGCGGCAAGTACCCTACAGGCTTTGACAAGTGACATAAATGGCCTTATATTTGATTTCATTGACGTAGAAGTTCAAATTTTGTACATCAGCAAGGGACTATAGATTTTAGCATGTTACTCAAATTTCAGCTCGATAAGTTTACCCATTCCTGAGAAAAGGGATTGTTTGGCTGGCTCTGAGCACTATGGGACTTAACATCTATGGTCATCAGTCCCCTAGAACTTAGAACTACTTAAACCTGACTAACCTAAGAACATCACACAACACCCAGTCATCACGAGTCAGAGAAAATACCTGACACCGCCGGGAATCGAACCCGGAAACCCGGGCGCGGGAAGCGAGAACGCTACCGCACGACCACGAGTTGCGGACAAGGGGTTGTTAACAGTCGGATAGACGAGCACACAGACGGAAGGAAAACAAACAGATGAATGGCTCTGAGCACTATGGGACTTAACATGTGAGGTCATCAGGCCCCTAGACTTAGAACTACTTAAACCCAACTAATCTAAGGACATCACACACCTCGCAGGTTCGCTGAGACCGTAGCAGCAGCGCCGTTCCAGACTGAAGCACCTAGAGCCGCTCGGCCACAGCGGCCGGCAACAAAGTGATCCTAAAAGGGGTTTGAGAGAAAGGAAGACATCGCCCGCAATTGGGTATTGAAAGAAATTCAACGGTGTAAAACGAAAATTGATGTCCAACCGGGACTCGAACCTGGATTGCCAGTATTATGCGATTGGTCCCATAAACCGCCTCGGCTATCCGGACACGTATTCCGTCCAACCCAAAACCTCAGCTTGCAGCGTCCATTGTTCTTTAACCCATTTTCTCAGCTTTTGGCTGAGTCCTGCAAGAGTACGGACGGTGTGCATCCGCACTGAGACTACGGCGACCCGTCTATGCTCATTGACACTCCTTTATATATGGTGATCCTCTACGGGGTGCGTTTTTACCAATTTAGGTACGGAATCCTAATAAGGGTTAGAAGTTTAGCCTGAGACTGCTTCCTCTGTATGGGAAAAACGTTTTCAATGCAGGTCCCAAACACGAACGCTCAATCAGACTTCGACGGAACTGCCTAAAGAGTCTTCTACGCGATCAGCCGCCACTGAATGGCCACGCCTCGCGTTCCCGCAGCTGTGTCCGACAGGCTGTCGACTTCATTCATATCGACCTGCTTCCATCCGCTACGAGAGCAATTTCCCCGGCTTTCTCCCGTTGCGCAGGAACGCTGAACTTCGTGCGAACTGACGCGTCTGATTACAAAGTTAGTTGCCACTAACTGACCACCGAACTTTTCATAGGCGCATTGCTTAGTTACAGCAATTGTAGGGCTGAAGAAGGGCCAGAGGACAGCGTCATGTCGTATGCACGTGTCAACAATGATCTAGCACTACTACCGATGATACTTCGAGTATCCGCAGCTCGTGGTCGTGCGGTAGCGTTCTCGCTTCCCGCGCCCGGGTTCCCGGGTTCGATTTCCGGCGGGGTCAGGGATTTTCTCTGCTTCGTGATGACTGGGTGTTGTGTGATGTCCTTAGGTTAGTTAGGTTTAAGTAGTTCTAAGTTCTAGGGGACTGATGACCATAGCTGTTAAGTCCCATAGTGCTCAGAGCCATTTTTGATACTTCGAGTATGCAGGCTGGGTTACGTGTAAACCGTCCAAAGAAAGCAGAGAGCACTACTTTTTCCACTTTCTCCAACTGCCTAAATCTACAAAGGCCTTTTCATCTTACTCGTGCTCTATTACTAGCGACCGTATAATTAGTGAAGTATTTCCCACAGTGACACAAACTTTGTGATATTCCTCCGCCACACTTGAGCACATTTTTTGTCCTGCAAGTGTCTACGAAAAGCCAGTGCTTATTCGGAAATCATATTGTCAGTTAGTCCTTTCTTTGCTTTCGAAGTCATTTAGATGACCATAGAGACTTAACAACCACAGGTAAACCAAAGGCAGGCAGATCTCTTCCAGTGACGGACTGGGATCGTCGAGAATTGTGGAGAGCAGTTGTAAAAAGTCAACGGAAGGCACCACTGGTGAGTTTTAAAGTGCTAGCAGCATCCAACGAACACATTGACTGTGCGTAGCGACTTATAAAGAATGAGATCAATGTTCGAGCACCTCTTCTTAAGTTGGATATTTCTTTTAACGATAAGCGATACGTCTGTGTTGCAACATATGTGATCCCAGTGTGCAAAGAGTATGAGCCGCGGTTTGTTCCCACAAAGGCCATTCAGATTATTTACTGAGGATAGAAATGACCTGAAATATCTGAAAATTTCGTACACCCAAATTGGTAAGACGCAAAAATTGGTGTGCAGTATGACACATTTTAACAGTGGCAGAGCATACACTTTGTGATCGAAATTATCGGAGTCCATTTCTCTCTGTCACGAGAGGTGGACCCGACAATATAAAAAGAGGCAGGGAGTATTGCTCTGTTAGTAGAAAAGCAATAACAACAGAATCGATCTGTCACGAGAGCTGAGAGTCCTCGAAAGTGAACTAGTCATTGGATGTCACCTGAGTAACAAATCGATCACCGACGTTTCAACCTTTCTAAAGTTGCCCAAGACGATAGTTGATGATATGTGAAGTGGAAACGCTAAGGAGCAACCACAGGTGAACCAAAGGCAGGCAGATCTCTTCCAGTGACGGACTGGGATCGTTGAGTATTGTGGAGACTAGTTGTAAAAAGTCAACTGGTGAGTTTCAGAGTGATACCAGCATCCAACGAACATACTGATTGTGTGTAGCGACTTATAAAGAATGAGATCAATGTTAGAGCAGCTCTTCTCAAGTTAGATATTTCTGTTAATGATAAACGACCCCTGAGGTGGTGTTAAAAAGCGACGTCACTGGACGGCGGATGACTTGAAGCGAGTGGTTTGTAATGATGATTCATGCTGTGGTAATGTAGTCTGATGGAAGAGTTTGAGTTTGGGTTTTTAAAATGCCTGGAGGACGTTGCCTACCAACAGTGAAGTATGGAGGAAATGATGCTAAGGGGTGGAGGAGGGAGTTTTTTCTGATTAGGGTGTTGTTCCCTCATTGCACATAAGACAACGCTAAATAAGCAGTGATAAAGATGCGCTGTGCATCGGTATGTGTTGAGTGCAATGGAGGAATAATTCGGAGATGGTGAGTGTTTGTATCACCGGGTCAACGTACCCTGTCATAAAGCACCGTCTGTGAAATAGTGCCGGCCGGTGTGGCCGAGCGGTTCTAGGCGCTTGAGCCTGGAACCGCGCGACCGCTACGGTCGCAGGTTCGAATCCTGCCTCGGGCATAGATATGTGTAATGTCCTTAATTTAGTTAGGTTTAAGTAGTTCTAAGTTCTAGGGGACTGATGACCACAGATGTTAAGTCCCATAGTGCTCAGAGCCATTTGAACCATTTTTGTGAGATAATGGATTGCGGGCAATAACATTCCTGAAAAAGACTGGCCTGCTCGGAGTCCCGAACTGAACAGAATGAAGCACAGTTGGAATGCCGTCGTCTTCGCTCCAGAAATCAGATTATAGCAGCACTGCCTTCTCTGGTTTTGGCTGTGGAAGAAGACCTGACTACCATTCCTCCACAGACATTTAAACACCCCGATGAAAGAGCCTTCAACAGAGTTTAGGCAGTCATAAACGTGAAAGGTGCGGATACCCTATTTCAGTGTCCCCTTATAGGTGTTCGGATACTTTTGATTAGGTAGTTCATGTTAGTTTATCGGGGTAGTTCGTCCTTTGACTTTATTTTCTCGGGGTATAAGTTGAGTAATGAGGTCGTTTTGAAGAAACCTTCAATTTCCCCTATCGCCACCTTCGTCTAACAATCGAGAGTATATAAGTATTCGCATCGTTGCCTCAAGAGGACATTGGCTGAGAGAGATCTCATCAATGTTCCTGTATCTTCTGAAGATTCTATACGGGTCTCGGTGAGATATAGTACGACAACAGCTGAAAGATTGGTGTCAGTAGGTTCGAGTGAGAGAGCGGTTGACGGGCGTGGACCGACAAAAGCCGCCGCTGTCATGAACAGCGCCTTCCGAGAGCCCTCGCTGGAGGCACACGCCTCATTGAACAGCGCCTCGTCTCTGCGTCAGCTGGCACGGCGGTCGATACTCGGCGCGCGGCGCCCACGCTGGGCCACCGAACGGCAAATGGCGCCGGCAAACGGCGCACCTGTCGTGGGCGGCAGGGGCCGCGCCTCCCACCCACAGGAAGTCACACACGCACATAGGTGACACGTCCAAACACGGGGGAGCAGATCGGCTTCCGGAAGCTACTGAAATCAGAAACGGACATCCACGCAGAGAGCGCAGGTACGCCATTATCCGTGTACAAAGGAAGCGTCTAACTGCCTCTTCTAGTCTTTACTATGCCTCCCACCGTTGAGACGAATTACTGATGCAGATTCCTCACACAGTCCTTCACGTGCAGCCTAAAGGAGCCAAAGTATTCACAGAAGATCGGTCTCTCTCGTTACGTACCTGCATTCTGATATCCAGTACATGTCAAGCCTGCAGCAAACATATACACTCTATAGTCACAGATGACCACCTATCAAAGGCAGCGACAGAGATATGGAGCGATGCCGACTCCGGTGCTGTGGACAGCTGCGCTAGGTTTGTCCGTTGTGCAGCCATGACGCGAACAGCACTATCGAGGTGGTCTCACAGATTCTCAATTGGGTTAAATCCGGAAGGTTTGAGCGCCAAGGGACTATGACAAACTCATCCTGGGGCTTTCCGAAACGCGCAAGTATACTGTGAGCTGTGTGCCACGTTGCTGCCCTGGTGGTCATCGTGCTAAGTAAAAAACAAACTTCACGTAAGGGTGAACATGGTCCCCAAGGATAGATGCCTACTTGTGTTGATCCAATTGGTCTTCCAAAATGACGAGGAATGGCACGAAAATATTTCACAGAGGAAGACACTCCCTCCACCGTCCTGGGCTTTCCGAGATTGTTGCAAGGTGTTTGGGTTCAGAAGCTTCAGTCCATTCAGGCCAAAGCCCGTCAGTCCTATGGAGCATAAAACATGGTTAATCTGGAAACGCCACCTGCTGTCATTTAGAGGATGTCTAGCTGCGGTACTGGCGTGCAAACTCCAGCCTTCGTCGCCGAAAACAGCAGTCAGCAAGGGTGCATGACTCAGGCGCCTGATGCGGAAGCTCACACGCAGCGACGTTCACTGAACACTCGTTGAGGAGACACTGTTGGTAGCCTCTTGGTTCGTCATTTGCTCAAGCGTTGTACGTCTATCCGCCCTTACACATCTCCGCAACCGTAGTTCAACCTGAAATGATACTTAAATCAAGACCCTAAGCTGTCGACAGGCGTTGATCAACGGGGAAAATTATGTGTCCCGTCCGCGACTTGAACCCGGGATATCCTGCTCACATGGCAGACGCTCTATCCATCTGAGTCACAGAGGGCACAGAGGATGGTGCGACTGCAGGGATGTATCCCTTGCACGCTCCCCGTGAGACCCACATTGTTAATTTAATGTCCACACACTACATGCTCACATGGCAGACGCTCTATCCATCTGAGTCACAGAGGGCACAGAGGATGGTGCGACTGCAGGGATGTATCCCTTGCACGCTCCCCGTGAGACCCACATTGTCAATTTAATGTCCACACACTACATACATAGTCGTCGTTGGTCCCGTTCTTGCAGGATCTTTTTCCGGCCGCCGTGATGTCGGAGATCTGATGTTTTCCGAAGTTCCTGATATTCACGGTACACTCGTGAAGTGGTCGCACGTGAAAGTCCCCACTTCATCGCTATCACAGAGATGCTATGTCCCATCGCTTGTGCTGCCATTGTAATAGCAAGAGCCGATCTACAAAAATTCGCCAGACACTTGTCTGATATAGACGTTGCCGACCGCAGCGCCATTTTCTGCCTGTTTACACACCTCTGTATTTGAATACGCATGTCTATACCAGTTTCTTTGGCTTCAGGTGCAAATATTCCTGCGAAAAGCCTCCGTATCAAAGTTGAATCAAACTTTTAGCCAGTTACCACCAAGAAATATTTGACCGATAACTTGTTTATGCCTAGAAAATAGAAATTTTCTGAAATAGTTGTGGATTGCTAGTGTGCGCTCAGTAATACGGTTCTGACTGGATTAAGATGGAGATCAAATGACTGATAGCCAAATAACACTCATTAACATCATAAGTTTATTATTATTGTTATTTCTCGGAAAAGTTCGAACATGGTGTCGAAGAGAATTAACATGGGTAGGATAAAAAAAATCGATTAACTTACCACGTTAAATTCGAACAGATTCCCATGCTTTCGACGACTGCCCCCGTCATCGTCATCAGAGACTAAACCTGACCGTCGCAAAACTGACGAGACTCCCACATTTCACTGAAGTCCCAGAGACGGCGCATGCTCAGATGGTGCCCTGTGCGTCCATAAATTACGGTACTGCTCACTGTATAGCGTCAGTTGGTTGCAGCGCCACTATTCATAACAGGCGGTACACTATTTGAAGTTTTCCTCTGTGATGTTTCTTTATCAAGTTCATGCTTCCATGTATAGCTAAATGCATAGCCCGTGCCTCTATCGATACTGTAATCACATAATCTAATTTCTACTGCTTCCCTGGCCACAGAGTTCCAGAGTGCGTTCAGAAGTAACCTTGTGTTTACTAGATTGTGCTCGGCCACTGCCGATTTTTTTTCAAGTTCTTGTTATTACGATGACGCTGGTGTTCAGCACAGCAATCGGCGATAGCCCAAATATACTGCCCCGCGTAATTGCAGCCACATTCAGAAGGAATATTATAAATTCCTCGTGCTCTCTGGCCGAGATATTTCTTCACGTCTCAAGAGGTGGCCGCAGAACCGGTCTGATTCCTTGCCTTGCGCTTGATAATGAAAGATTACAGAGGAAGACTTGACATAATTTACCGCCTGTTATGAATGGTGGCGCTGAATTGACGCTGCACAGCAGGCATTAACATAATCTGCGGCCGGCCGAAGTGGCCGTGCGGTTAAAGGCGCTGCAGTCTGGAACCGCAAGACCGCTACGGTCGCAGGTTCGAATCCTGCCTCGGGCATGGATATTTGTGATGTCCTTAGGTTAGTTAGGTTTAACTAGTTCTAAGTTCTAGGGGACTAATGACCTCAGCAGTTGAGTCCCATAGTGCTCAGAGCCATTTGAACATAATCTGCGGACGTCACCATCTCAGCAAAACGTAGTCGGGGCCCACGAGAAATGCGCCCCCCCCCCCCCCTCCCCCTGCAAAGAACTTGTGACGACTCACTAGTCGCCTTGTCCGTCATACTTCGCGAACGCTCGGCTTCGTGCAGGACTCACGGGAAATCGATACACCAATGAAAAGGTATCCACTAAAGGTCTTTGCCATGTGCTACTGAAAGCTCGTAGGCATTTAAACGCGCCATTAAGAATTGTTAATCTCATCTCAAATAGTTACGGCTCCCCGCCGGAGATGGTTGTTGTCACTCGTAAGACCTGCAGTGTCATGTGCTATGGCTTACGTGCCGCGGTCTGGTATTCTCGTGGACCTCCAAAAGTAGTCTTACAGGCGCAGACTGCACCACCTCAGCGAGTGCTATCTGCCGACGTAATCTAACCAATCAGATGTTCTCTGAGCATAAAAGTGAAACATCGGACCATCCCCAGTTATGCGACAGTCAGATTTACCTTCTGACGACGATGACATAGGTAATTATCGAAAGCTTGTTATTTCGTCCGAATTTGGTGTAACACGTTAATCGAGAACTTTTTATCCAAGGACTCCGTCGTGAAAGACTTCGCAACCAGCAAGATGAGTACTTTCCCGCTTGACGTATGTAGTCCTAAGGACTCCATTTTTCAGTATTTCTCAGTCGCCGGGGCTATATATTGGCATTAGTATAAATTATTGCTAAATTTTGGTGAATGTAATGGAGAAATAGAATCTTTACTAATAGATTTTGTAATTGGTCGTAATGCTGATTGTGCGTACAGTAGTAGACCTTAGCAAACGTTACATCGTACATCTTTCGCTACTCTCCAGAAAGCAATCACAGAAAATGTTTTCCTTGTGCAGCTGACACAGAAAACTAGAGGGAGGAACATACTCAATAAAGAACAAAACTGGGGTATCTTAAAGAGAGAATCGTCGCAGGTGACGTTCTGACTTGTATGTAAGGGGAAAATAAATATCTACTTTCGAATAACATAAATTGAGATTAAATGGTTCACACATTTCATAATCAAGACAAAAATCTAGAATATTATTCCGCTATGAGGTTTAGTACATGTCACGGTATACTCAAATGGAGTACCTTATGGTGTATTGATGTAGACGTAGATGTAAATTATGCAGAAAAAAACCTATAAATGCCTATAATTACCACCACTTCTTACTGTCCAAGGAAGTCGGCAAAAATTTTAGTATGCGACTGTTTTGCGATAATTCAGACGAATATAGGAATGGATTTTTTCCGAGTACTTTATTTTCACAGGCATTATCTCCGCTTTCATTTCATATCTCACCAACTATTATTTTGTTCGTATCAGTAATTACGAGCATGACTTATCTGAAAAGGCTTCGATCGGAAGACTAATTCTACACGGATTATTGTTTTGTATATGTTAGAAATTTAACTTTTTACTATTTTGGTATATCTTGATTAAATAATAGACAGGTACAATCTCTCATACTAGCCCTGAAACGCATTGTAGCTTACCCACCACGAATAGCCAAGAGTGTATCTAATTCTTCATGTGGAGCTCCTTACCTGTAAAAATTAAAATGTTAATTTTAACAAGTGAATTTCTTCTTCTCATAAAAGAATAGTTATACAATTTACATATAAATTTATATATCTTCAAAGGTCACTAACAGTTAAATGTTCAAATGAAATTAAGTTCACCGTTATATACAAAAGTTCAGACTATGAACAATTCAGAATAAGATTATCAATTTGTAATTTGTCCCCGGCGGTTATTAATTACAGTAAATAAATTATCAACGCTTCTACATTGTTGTTGAGATTGGACGTAATTTACAGTAATTATTCAAAATTTTTAATGATGTAAGTTAACAATATGACTAGATTCAGACACATTTATTTTCCTTGTACTGACCGAAGGTGGGTACACTATTGTTGAATTAAGAGGAGCTGGGCGAATGCCCCAGTCTCTCATTCCAAAGGTTGTGAGGTATAAACCGGGAGGGGTCGATCGTTTTTCGGCGAGTAAAATGGTATGACATGCCTGATTATCCCGTTGAAGGGCAAGTAGATGATTTCTTCAGAAAATAAGAAACAGTTTTCAAAAAATCCGTTCACTGTTTTTCAAGTTAGATGTGCGAGGGCGCGCTGAGAAGCAAAGAATCCGAATTTTTTTCCGTTCTCAAGATTAAATGCCATGCATATTACTCAGTTGACTTCCCCTCTTCGCTGACGGAAGTTGCAACCATCTACCGCTGAAGGCAGACGTGTAACAGGACGGTGTGTAAAGTAACTGTTCCGGTGTACTGAGAGACCCTCAGGAAAGTCAAAGCACGAATTTGAAGTGTTCGTCCACACATCATGGAGCACTCTGTCCTTCGACATGATTGGTCGGTTGTTTGATTTAGAGGAGGGACCAAATAGCGAGGTCATCAGTCCCTCGGATTAGTTGATGATGGGAGACTAAGTCGGCCGTGTCCTTTCAAAGGAACCATTCCGGAATTTGCCTGAAGCGATTTGGGGAAATCACTGAAAATCTAAATCAGGGTGACCGGACACGGATCTGAACCTCCGTCCTCCTGAATGCTAGTCCAGCGTGCTAACCACTGCACCGCCTCGCTCGATCTTCAGCATGACTATGCCAGACCAGACACGAATGCTGCGACATCTGTAACAACTCAACGCATTGGATTCACTGTCATCGGTCATCCTCCACGCCGTCTCCACTTGGTTTCATCCGATTTTCATCTGTTCCTAAAACAAAAAGAACCCTTTGACAGTGAGGAAGATGAGCAAGCAGAGGTGAGGTTTTGGGTCCGTCAATAAAATCACACATTCTACAGCGACGGTATCAACAAACTGATCTCTTGTCGGGTCAAATGTGTTCGTCACCAGGGCGATTATGTTGAAAAATTACTAAGGAATTAAAACATTGGAGGCGTCACCTTCCCGCACGCCCTCGTCTGTCACATAGTTCGCCTTGATACTTCAGGGATTTTCAAAATTGTTACGCTGGCAGCTGAAGGGTGTTCACAAGAGGGCGCTCCGTACGATAACTAAGGGTTTCCACATAAAGTTATGACACAAACAACTGCCGAATTGTTTATGAAGATTTTACTGGAAGTAATTCATTACGTTGACCCGAAGCTACCCACGTCACTTCTCTGTATTAAAATCAACCACTTACAGATTTCCTGCGGGTGATATAGACCTGAAATTCTCTATTTCGCGATTCTGAAACCTCAACTTTTTTAGTCTTGATAGTTCTAAGGTTTTGTCACCGTCGACATCGCACCTAAGAGTCAATTTCAAAGTCAGATGGCTATGAGTTGTTATAAATTGTAGAATAATTGAAAAAGAGAAACAAAAAGGACATGTGCAAATTTTCGGCCGTATCGCTTTCTTTGGATGACGTGTTTCACGCTTGTCCTCGCCTTCCAATGTAATAATTCAGCAACTAAAGCTACCGTGAATTCGGTTTGCAGGTGGCACGAGATGACTGCCTCCTTGACCCTGGTCGTACATTAGAGAAGTGGCAGTATTACGTACCTGCAAATAATGGACAGAAGAAGCCCGTTGTTAAATGCTAAGATACTGAAAAAGTGCATTATAGGTACGAATCTCCTTAGCAAAAGCCAGCATGATTCTGTGCTACTAATGTGGTTCGTGATCCGTATTAAGTTGAACTTAAGGATATAAAAGGAAGTATTATATGAGTATTATATCCATATATCACTTTCCTACATACCGATTAATTTCCATCGCACAGACGCACGAGAGTAATCATGCTTCCTTGGCCTCTCTTATGAGATGGGTGGAACATTTAACATGTCGAGGAATCAGACACCCTTGGTCACTCACAAGCATTTTCTGAAAACCAATCCCGACTACCTGTTGCAACATCAAACTACATATCTGCACGATTTCTCTGCAATTCACACTTAAGTGCTTGGCGGAGGGTTCATCGAACCGCCTTCAAGCTCTTTCTCTACCGAACCACTCTCAAACGGAGTACGGGAAAAACGAACACTTAAATATTTCCGAGCGAGCTCTGATTTCTATTATTTTATTATGATGATCATTTCTCCCTACGTAGGTGGGCACCAACAACATGTGTTCAGACTACGAGGAAAAAGTTGGTGATTGAAATTTCATGATAAGATTCTGTCGCATCGAAAAAAGAGTCTTTTTATTGACTCCCCAAATCACGTATGGTATCCGAGGCACTCTCTCCTCTATTTCGCGATAATGCAAAACGGTCTGCCCTCCGTCAATCCTATATGATTCTGTTCCACATCGCATAGTAATACTTCAGACGAGGACGGAGAAGCATAGTGTAAGTAGTCTCTTTAGTAGCTCTGTCGCATTTTGGAAGTGTTCTGCCAACAAATCGCAGTCTTTGGTTTGCTTTCCCTACAATATTATCTATGAGATCGTTCCAGTTTAAGTTATTCGTAAATGTAATCGACAAGTATTTAGTTGAATTTACAGCCATTAGATTTTTGCGATTTTTCGTGTAGCCGAAATATAGCGGATTACTTTTATTACTCATTTGGACGACTTCACATATTTCCTTATTTAGAATCAATTGCCACTTTTCGTGCCATGCAGATACCTTGTCTAAATTATTTTGCCCATTGATGATCTGATAACCTGACAAGACGGTAAATAGCAGTATCATCTACAAACAATATAAGAGGGCTGCTCAGATTGTCACCTACGAGGTGCGACAATAAAGTAATGAGACTGATTTTCTTTGCAAGATGTGGCAACCCTGCAGGCTTGCGTAAGCACAATATCTTTGACCTTGATCTATTAGCTGCTTCTAGTCCAAGCGGCACATCGATGCAACTTCTCAGTCGTGAGTTGTGCTGTAGTATGTTAACATGTGTTTGTGTCTCTCGTCACGGAAATGGAACCGCATAATATTACGAAACGGTATGCCATTTCGTTTTGCGTTAAATTGGGTGAAAACGCGACGAAAACTTACGGTAAGCTTCAGAAGGCTTTTGCAGAGGAGGTTATGTCAAGAGCTCAAGTTTTTCGTTGGCATAAAATGTTTAGTGAAGACAAAACGAATGTTGAAGATGAAGACCGCAGTGGGCGACCATCAACCACAAGGACGGATGTCAACTTGGCCAGGGTGCGTGAACTCGTACGATCTGATCGAAGATTATCCGTGAAAATCATTGCACAAGAACTGAACATTAATCGAGGAACGGTTCGACTAATAACTGAAGATGTTGGTATGAGAAAGATCTGTGCAAAAATTGTCCCCAAAAATATCACTCCACAACAGCGAGAAACATGGAACAATGTGGCAGCCGTTTTGTTAGTGCAAACGGAAATCAATCCAGAATTGTTGAACCGTGTTATCACTTGTGATGAAAGTTGTTTTCTTTTCAGTACGATCTAGAGGCAAAGCACCAAAGTTCGCAATAGTGCTCAAAAGGATCATCCAGACCAAAAAAAGCTCGCATGTCAAAGTCAAAAGTGAAATGCATGCTTGTGTGCTTCTTTGATTCCAAGAAAGAATGGGTGCCTCCTGGACAAACAATTAACCAATATTAGTACAAAGAAATTTAGAAAGACTTCGTAAAAGTGTTATTCGTCTTCGTGCCAACATTGCTGATAATTGCATTCTGCATCACGATAATGCGCCATCCCATACTGCTCTGTCAGTACAGCAATTTTTACCGTCAAAACAAATTTCAGTACTACCACAGCCACCTTATTCACCAGATATCGCTCTGTCCGACTTTTTTTCTATTTCCAAAGGTCAAAACGGCGGCCAAGGGATACCATTTTCAAACAACACAAAATGTCCAAAAAAGCTGTGACGACGTCTTGGAGGATATTACAGGAGATGAGATCCAGGAGTGTTACCATCAATGGCAGAAGCGGTGGAAAAAGTGTGTGCAATGAGAAGGGAACTACTTTGAAGGCGACAACACTAAACTTAACTAAAAAGGTAAGCAACTTTTTTTTCACATCAGGCTCATTACTTTATTGTCGCACCTCGTATATAATTTATGTAGAACAGGATCAGTAGAGGGAAACTAGATCTGAAAATATGTATTTGTATTTATGAATTGTATTTCCTGTTATTAATCTCTAATACCATGTCATCTCATGCCTTAGATCCGATTTAAAAGTAATCCATGGACGAATAAAACTACCACTGCTTCTGCTGCTGCTGCTGCTGCTACTATGTAACTACACTACTGGCCATTGAAATTGCTGCACCACGAAGATGACTTGCTAAAGACGCGAAATTTAACCGACTGGAAGAAGATGCTGTGATATGCAAATGATTAGCTTTTCAGAGCATTCATACAAGGTTGGCGCCGGTGGCGACACTTACAACGTGCTGACATGAGGAAAGTTTCCAACCGATTTCTCATATACGAACAGCAGTTGACCGGCGTTGTCTGATGAAACGTTGTTGTAATGCCTCGTGTAAGGAGGAGAAAAGCGTCCCATCACGTTTCCGACTTTGATAAAGGTCGGATTGTAGCCTCTCACGACTGCAGTTTATCGTATCGCGACATTGCTGCTCGCGTTGGTCAAGATCCATTGACTGTTAACAGAATATGGAATCGGTGGGTTCAGAAGCGTAATACCAACGCCGTGCTGGATCCCAACGGCCTCGTATCACTAGTAGTCGAGATGACAGGCATCTTATCCACATGGCTGTAACGGATCGTGCAGCCACGTCTCGATCCCTCAGTCAACAGTTGGGGACGATTGCAAGACAACAACCATCTGCATGAACGACGTTTGCAGCAGCATGGACTATCAGCTCCGAGACCCTTGACGCTGCATCATGCGATGATGTACTCAGCGACGAACCTGGGTGCACGAATGGCAAAACGTCATTTCTTTCGGATGAATCCAGGTTCTGTTTACATCATCATGATGGTCGCATCCGTGTTTGGCGACATCGCGGTGAACCCACATTGGAAGCGTGTATTCGTCATCGCCATACTGGCGTATCACCCGGCGTGATGGTGTGGGGTGCCACTGGTTACACGTCTCGGTCACCTCTTGTTCGCATTGACGGCACTTTGAACAGTGGACGTTACATTTCAGAGGTGTTACGACCCGTGGCTGTACCCTTCATTCAATCCCTGCGAAACCCTACATTTCAGCAGGACAATGTACGACCGTATGTTGCAGGTCCTGCACGGGCATTTCTGGATACAGAAAATGTTAGACTGCTGCCCTGTCCAGCACATTCTCCAGATCTCTCACCAACTGAAACTGTCTGGTCAATGGTGGCCGAGCAACTGGCTCGTCACAATACGGCAGTCACTACTCTTGATGAACTGTGGTATCGTGTTGAAGCTGCATGGGCAGCTGTACCTGTACACGCCATCCAAGCTCTGTTTGACTCAATGCCCAGGCGTATAAAGGCCGTTATCACGGCCAGAGGTGGTTGTTCTGGGTACTGATTTCTCAGGATCTATGCACCCAAATTGAGTGAAAATGTAATCTGCTAGTATAATATATTTGTCCAATGAATACCCGTTCATCATCTGCATTTCCTCTTGGTGTAGCAATTTCAATGGCCAATAGTGTATATTCTAAGCCGAACAGTGATATTGGGTACTCGTTTAATAGTGACACACTTACGAAGGAACATGTTGAAAACGTTGTTGCATGACATCTTTACCTTGTAGAAGTGACCTCCCCCGAAAAAACGTACGCTAGTGAATAAAGAAACAGCAGGAAGAGAACTACAGAGATTTTTATCGAGCTCTGAAAACAGGTTAGGAGAAATCAGCTCCTGTCTGCTTTATAGAGAAACTGCGCAGGGACGCAATCACCTGAAGCCCCGGGGGACCTCTCGAGTGGGAAGTGGAGGGCGCTCCAGTATTGCAGAGGGACCGGCGGAGCGGCGCTCTGGGGCGCTCGGCGTCTCCGGTGTCGCGATCCGTTGTCTGCAGCCTCACTTGGAAGCGGTGGGCAAACAGAAAGCGACGTATTGAAAGGGGATCAGCTACGGAGCGCCGGCAAAACCGTCACAATCCGAAAGCTGTCTACACGATTGCGGAGACGAACAAATAGAACAGCGATTTGAAAGAACTAACTGATTAGCCGGTGTTATCTGATTTATACACTTTTCATCTTAGACAGCCAAAAGGAATAAAATCAGTCTACAGTTAAAAGAAAACATAGTTTATTTACACGTTCGTACGAGTATAAATGCAACATTCATTTTACGAAGTAATTTTATTACAAAGTCATTGTAATATTATTTTAATACGACAACTGATAATAGTTTCTCCCTCAAGTGCAAATATAAGTAATTCGGGCCAAAAAAACAAACTCAGTCCGAACTGGCTTCGTTAGGCCCAACGACACCGACCGACCACCATATCATCCTCATCCGATAGGCGTCACTGGATGATATGGAGGGGCATGTGATCAGTACACCGCTCTCCCACCCGTCGTCAGTTTCCGTAACAGGATCCGTTACACGTCAGTCACGTAGCTCCTCAATAGGCCTCTCACGGGTTGAGTGCACCCCGACTGCCAACAGCGCTCTAAGACCTGGCCGGTCACTCATCCAAGTGACAATCAAGGCCGAAAGCGCTTAACTTCGGTGAGCTGACGGGAACCGGTGTTACCACTGCTGTAAAGTCATTGGCTACTTTTGAGCAAGCAACGTCGAAAACTTTCGATTCGACTTTAATATCGGTCACCTAAGATTATTCCCAGATCTCATCATCTTACTATCCTCACAGATACACCTAGCTGTGGTAGACACGTCTTATCCTCACAGTGCGTTTTTTGCAGGTATCGAGCCAGATATTTACATGTCGCACCCTTCTTTCACCTCTTCCACGCATGTGCCTACGAGTGCTATCAGTCTCCTAAAGTTACAATACTTTTCCACATCAGTACGCTATCCGTTTGAATATGCATTTTGGTTGGAACCGCGCCAGGCGTTCCAAATTATGCTTTACATGGCACACTTCACTACGACCACCCTCACACCTTGATGTTAAATCTCATTTGGATGTCACAAATCAGTCTAATGAACGCGAAAACTGTGAGTTCAATGCTAATATCATATGTTTTCAGTTTTTCAAATGCTCGCTCATCTCACACCCACACCCTATCACTAAGTATAAAGGCAGTCGAATGAAAACGAGAGAGACTGTATAACTAAGCATGGCGCGGACGTTGGTAATGCAGATAAGTGTGTGTATGGAAGTGTCCTGAATTGGGAATCACGAAGTAACAGCGTGAGCGTTCACTGCTGCGCAATTTGTCTGTCAGACGTACTCGACGCGAGGCCAGTGAGTCGTATGTGAAGGCCGGGAAAGAGAAACAGCGGGGTGTAGTGCGGATTTTGACTGCGGAAGGAGCGTCTGTGTATGGCGAACACAGAGAGTCACGTGCGCTCCTGTTTGCGTGGAGTAATGAATTTCGAGAAGGTCGCGTGTCATTGGAAGACAGCAGTGGGCCTGAACAGACTCATCGTGTCATTACCCCTTCTGTCACTTCTGCGGTGGATGCTGCTGTCAGCAATGACTGCCGCTGGACGGTGGCAGAGTGTCTGAAGTTCCGGAAAATCTGTGCGCAGTGGATTCTCCACAGCCTGACGGAGGAGCAGAAGTTGAACAGAATGTCGACATGACTGCAGCACCTGCAGTGATATCACTGTGCAGAATACGAGTACGGTTTTCTGTTCCGTATTGTTGCGGCAGATGAAATACGGTGTCGTCATTTTGACCAGCGGACAGAAAGCGTCAGAGCCAATAAGGAATGCACTAGGATTGACCCCCGTAAAAGTATCCGAAGCATTGCACGGTAGCTCCGGGAAAGACATGATGAACTTTTTTCCGTCACTGGTAGGGCCCGCTGTTCATTGACTGTCTGGAACACGGCATCACGATTAATGCAGAGCGCCACGTGAACACTGCACAAACTGAAGAGCGCTATCACACCCAGACGCCCATGAATGTTATCGGATGGTGTCATTCTGTTGCAGGATAATGCCCATGCAAATCTTTTCAAGGTTGTTTCGATTACGCTGCGTAAGTTTCGCCGGGAAGGCGTTACAAATCCTCCATGCAGCCCCGATCTTTCCCCACGCGATTTCTATATTTTTGGAGTTACGAAGAAAGACATTCGTGGCTATCCATTTCATTCGGATCAAGAGGCGAACCCCTGGGTGCAATCAGGGTTTTCTGTAAGTCAACCGCAAACATTCTTCAATTAAGACATCATCCGTCTTGTCTCACAGTGGGATAAAAGTATTACTGTAACAGTTATGGTAATTACTTTTGAAATAACATTATACTTATTTTTTCCATCTGTCTCGTTTCCTTTGTCTGCTTCTTGTAGGTAAGGTACTCTTACACCTAAGAATTGTTTTCCACATAATATATCATATATCTATCAAGTTTGGATAGAATTGCCAAGGCGTTCCACGTCTAAGCTTACAGTTCAGCACAGGGTAATTATAAAATAGACAAAACATTTAAAAACATCGTCAAGATAAGTGGCCATGAACAACAGAATACACGTTTCAGCGCATACCCGACTCAGCATTTCAGGAGTGACGGTAAGAACAGCAGCTGCGATGCGGTGCCACAAGTTCAAAATGGTTGAAATGGCTCTGAGCACTATGGGACTCAACATCGGAGGTCATCAGTCCCGTAGAGCTTAGAACTACTTAAACCTAACTAACCTAAGGACATCATACACATCCATGCCGAGGCAGGATTCGAACCTGCGACCGTAGCGGTCTCGCGGTCCCTAGCAACTCTCGGCGGTGCCACAAGTCATCGAGGTTCCGTGCTAGAAGTGGAACATGAACTCTGTCCTTGATATAGCCCCACAAGAAAAAATCGCAAGTAGTCAAGTCCGGCGACCGTGGTGAACATTCGAGCAGCGCCACGACAACGGCCGCAACACGACTTATCCAAGGACGTGGGTAACGTCTCACTCAGGTAACCTCGTACACAGCTGTGGATTTGTGGAGGGGTGCCATCAAGTTGGGGCAAGAATCGCAATTGCAGTATGCCGAGGTAGGTGATACCACAGGCAGTTCTCTCAGTAAAGAAGAACGGTCCATAGACTGTGTTGTTGGACACGGCGAAGAACACGTTAACTTTTGGAAATCCCGGACATGTTTGACAGATGCATGTAGATTCTGTGTCCCCCGTATGCGTTTGTTGTGTCGACTGACCTTACCTGAAAGATGAAAAATGGCTTCAGCGCTGAAGATTAATTTGCTTGAGTAGTCATCATTTTTACGACTGTTCTGCTCATAAATAAGGAACTACAGACGGTACAATTGTCTCTATGGCTTAGGGCTGCAGAAGTTACAGTTGCTATGGCTTTATCCTTAATCGCTTACGAAGTATTTTCCATACTGTTGGCTGAGGGATGTTCAATTCCACACTAACTCCATAGGTAGACTTTGTGGAACCGCGCAACATTCCGTTTCTCCCACGGTCCACTGACTGTTCTGACATACCTGGGCAGCCTGAACGTTTTACCTTTTGTATCGCACAATCACCCTCCTGGAATTTCTTCTACCACGTCACTGTGCTGTCGTAAACTGTTTGCTAGGGAAAGCTCCATGCGCCTCTAAGTGCCGATTGGTAACAGCCAAATTCTAGCACACAAAATCATTTCTCTCTCTCGTTCACCACCATTTTCAGCAACAAGGTCGGCAGCGCACCATTTGGTGTTTTCACAAACAAAGTAGTCGGAACTACGTTCAGATAAAGCTTGCGGACTTTGTCTTCCCTTAATGCGTTATCTGTCACGTTATGTTTACCATTTGCCTACATCGGTTTTTTAAAATGTTTCTCGGACTTTATAATATGCTGTACTTTTCACCCCATTCCCCACAAATAGTAAAGTCTTACCATCGCTACGGTCGCAGGTTCGAATCCTGCCTCGGGCATGGATGTGTGTGATGTCCTTAGGTTGGTTAGGTTTAACTAGTTCTAAGTTCTAGGGGACTAATGACCTCAGCAGTTGAGTCCCAAAGTGCTCAGAGCCATTTGAACCATCTTACCATCGCCATAATTAACGATTGGCAATAGCTCATACATATATGAAGTTTGTTTGAAATGTAAAGATAAGCCAAAGGTATGATGCAACACACACTTGTAGACACACATCCCTTTATACCGGGTGTCTTTCCTAAGAGTCATCAGGCTAATTTTCTCTTACGTTTCAGCAGATATTTGCAGTTCCGTTGCAAACATATAGCTGGAGATAGCCCAAAGAAATTCTGCACATCATGTCTTTTCTTGTTACAAGAGGTATAAAAGTACTTTTCACAAGAAGATATTGTGTGATAAAGACGGCACAACCAATCCCATTGGTCCACACTCATGAGCAATGGAATTAGGCAGTTGCACTGTTGGCGGGAAGTGCTGGTGTGACCGCAGCGAGTGGAATGATTCGGCAAGCACATGCTAGAATGTTGTCAGGCTTCCTACTGGCCACCGACGGAAGACATGCGCGCAGTAGTTCTAAGTCTAGGGGACTGATGACCTCAGATGGTAAGTCCCATAGTGCTTAGAGCCATTTGAACCATTTGATAGACGATAATGGTCGACGTCATAGAGAACGGGTGGCTCGTGTTCTCTTGGAAACGGAAGATACTGCACGGGTGTCGTGGCCTGCTCGCTCTCCCAATCTGAATCCCATAGAGCATGTTTGGTATGCATCATCTCAGCATTCACCAACCACTCTCCAAGACTTGTGAGCAACTCTGCGGGAAGAAAGGGCGTTACTGCCTCAATATGAGATTGATGACATCGTTCACAGCATGCCCCATCGTTGTCAGAGGTACTCACACCCCATACTGAGCACGTTAACCAATTGTCGGAATGTATGTGCAAATCAGTTAAGTTGGAAGAAAACGAAGAATAATTGCTACACCACGAAGATGACGTGCTACAGAAGCGAAATTTAACTGACAGGAAGAATGCTGTGATATGTAAATGATTATCATTTCAGAGCATTAACACAAGGTTGGCGCCGGTGGCGACACCTACAACGGATGCCTCGTGTAAGGAGGAGAAATGCGTACCATCACGTTTACGACTTTGATAAAGGTCGGATTGCAGCCTATCGCGATTGCGGTTTATAGTATCGCGACATTGCTACTCGCGTTGGTCGAGATGCAATGACTGTTATCAGAATATGGAATCGATGGATTCAGGAGGGTAATACAGAACGCCGTGCTAGATCCCAACGGCCTAGTATCACTAGCAGTGGAGCTGACAGGCATCTTATCCGCATGGCTGTAACGGATCGTGCAGCCACGTCTCGATCCCTGAGTCAACAGATGGGGACGTTTGCAAGACAACAACCATCTGCACGAACAGTTCAACGACGTTTGCAGCAGCATGGACTATCAGCTCGGAGACCATGGCTGCGGTTACCCTCGACGCTGCATCACAGAGAGGAGCACCTGCGATGGTGTACTCAATGACGAACCTGGGTGCACGAACAGCAAAACATCATTTTTTCGGATGAATCCAGGTACTGTTTATATCATCATGATGGTCGCATCCGTGTCTGGCGACATCGCGGTGAACCCACATTGGAAGCGTGTATTCGTCATCGCCATACTGGCGTATCACCCGGCGTGATGGTGTGGGGTGCCACTGGTTACACGTCTCGGTCACCTCTTGTTCGCATTGACGGCACTTTGAACAGTGGAAGTTACATTTCAGATGTGTTACGATCCGTGCCTCTACCCTTCATTCGATCCCTGCGAAACCCTACATTTCAGCAGGACAATGTACGACCGCATGTTGCAGGTCCTGCACGGGCATTTCTGGATACAGAAAATGTCCGACTGCTGCCCTGTCCAGCACATTCTCCAGATCTCTCACCAACTGAAACTGTCTGGTCAATGGTGGCCGAGCAACTGGCTCGTCACAATACGCCAGTCACTACTCTTGATGAACTGTGGTATCGTGTTGAAGCTGCATGGGCAGCTGTACCTGTACACGCCATCCAAGCTCTGTTTGACTCAATGCCCAGGCGTATAAAGGCCGTTATCACGCCAGAGGTGGTTGTTTCGGGTACTGATTTCTCAGGATCTATGCACCTAAACGTGAAAATGTAGTCAAATGTCAGTTCTAGTATAATATATTTGTCCAATGAATACGCGTTGGCCTGCCGGGTTGGCCGAGCGGTTCTAGGCGCTACAGTCTGGAACCGCGCTACCGCTACGGTCGCAGGTTCGAATCCTGCCTCGGGCATGGATGTGTGTGATGTCCTTAGGTTACTTGGGTTTAAGTAGTTCTAAGTTCTAAGGAACTGATGACCTTAGAAGTTAAGTCCCACAGTGCTCAGAGCCATTTGAACCATTTGAATACCCATTTATCATCTGCATTTCTTCTTTGTGTAGCAATTTTATTGGCCAGTAGTGTATTTTGTGGCAAAATAAACGGAACCTTGCAAAATTTCCTAGTGTTGCTTTAATTTTGGATACCGGAGTATGTAATGCATATTACGTTCTTCGTCTTCCTCTTCTTTGCGTTCTCCCGTTTCGTATCGGGCTGAGCGTAGTTATATGGGTTCAAACACTCTCAGCCATTGACCGTGGCTTGGTGGCCGTTTGCCATATACTCTTCCGGACGCCATCCTCCCTTCCCCCTCCTCCGGGACGGAAGCTGTGTGCCCTATCTGCCTGCGTGTGGTATAAATCTTACGTTCGAATGTGAGAACGTTTCCTAAATGTTTGCGTAGTGGTGATTTGGAGCGGGAGGTGAGTACCAACCCGGTATTTAAGTAGGCTGACGTGGGCAACCATATAAAAACCAAATCCAATCTGGCTTGTTAATCCGCGAGATGGATTCGATCCGGGTCAGGCTCGCCTCTCCGAATCCCGCAAGCGGCTCGCTAACGCGCTCTGCTATCAGGGCGGGACTTAATGGATGTGACTGTTTTACTGCAATAAAATAATTATTCATCTTTCTGCGTGTTTGTGTGCAAGGGATTACATTTGTTTGCTCCTAGCTGTCGACAGGTAACGGTGTTTTTGGGTCCCGGTGGTTTCAGGAACAGTAGGGAAGAGGCGAGTGAGTGGAGTGAGTGAGACAGCAGGGCGCGGGAGGACAGCCGGCACCAGGGACGGCGCGCCGCTGGAGTGTGCCCTCCGCCTAATCGAGTGCTACTAATGAACAAGATTAGCGTTTTAGGTGCGGGGGGTGACGGCGGCGCGGTGTGGAGTCAGAGTCGTGCGGCGAGCCGCCGGGGTCGATACCGTAGTGTCTCCCACACCACAGCCGCTCCTCTTCCAACGCGTCCCATTCCTATCCCTACTGCTAATTAGATTTCTCTATAGTCTCTGTAGATAAAACGTACTTCATCCACAATGTATGCAATTGAATCCGTGACTGTCCCACCACATTGTGTAGAATAGTAACAGCTAACTAGTCACAACAGAAGGTGATTTAATTTAACACACAGCCGGTTTCAAGCTTGTGCCCTCTTCAGGTGGTTACATTCCTGTAGATGTTTCCGTCCTCAGCGTTGGAGATTACTGTTTAAATCAAAAACTGTTCATGTGATGGTGACTAAATAGACGCAAATGAAAAACCTGAAAGTGGCTAAGCGACATGCATTGTAAAATATTATACTGCTTAATGTAGCTGGTGTATCCATATCCATAGAGGGGAGCAGAAAACTGAATAAAACTTCATGGGTCAAGAAGGTATGTGATGTTATTTCAGTAATCACAGAATCGAGTAAAATAGGACGGCCATTCAATAAGTAATGCCCCACATTGTTTTCTCAGAACATAGTTATAGTTAAGAGTCAGAATTTGGTGACAATATACCGGGTGATCAAAAAGTCAGTATAAATTTGAAAACTGAAAAATCACGGAATAATGTAGATAGAGAGGTACAAATTGACACACATGCTCGGAATGACATGGGGTTTTATTAGAACAAAAAAATATATATAAAAGTTCAAAAAATATCCGACGGATGGCGCTTCATCTGATCAGAATAGCAATAATTATCATAACACAGTAAGACAAAGCAAAGATGATGTTCTTTTCAGGAAATGCTCAATATGTCCACCATCATTCCTCAACAATAGCTGTAGTCGAGGAATAATGTTGTGAACAGCATTGTAAAGCATGTCCGGAGTTATGGCGAGGCATTGGCTTCGGATGTTGTCTTTCAACATCCCTTGAGATGTCGGTCGATCACGATACACTTGCCACTTCAGGTAACCCCAAAGCCAATAATCGCACGGACTGAGGTCTGGGGATCTGGGAGGCCAAGCATGACGAAAGTGGCGGCTGAGCACACGATCATCACCAAACGAAGCGCGCAAGAGATCTTTCACGCGTCTAGCAAATCTTTGATTTTTTTTTGTTCTAGTAAAACCCCATGTCATACCAAGCATGTGTGTCAATTTTTACCTCTCTATCTACATCATTCCGTGGTTTATTAAGTTTTTCAAAATTATACTGACTTTTTGATCACCCGGTACATCAACGTGTTTTGTCCACCTCCTATTTTACTAAGTAATCTCCATCGCGTTCTATGGCCGTACGCCAACGTTGTGGAAGAGCATGTATTCCCTGCTGGTAAAAGCCCTTGTCTTGCAGATGTAGCCATGTTTTCACTGCATGACTGACACTCTCGTCATCTTCAAAGTGTAGAGCCAATTGTTGAGTTGTGATGCGTCGGTCGGTACGAATAATGGCATCCGCACGATTCAGGAAGTCTGGAGCAGTGGCTGTGACAGGACGTTCCGAGCGTGGCTGATCATGGAGCTCTGTTTCTGCATTTCCTGGAGCTGTTACTTTCTTTACCCGTCGCCCAACTGTGCGCCTATCAACTGCAGCATCGCCATACACTGCATACAAACGTTTATGTATGTTCACCATAGTTTCTTTTTCTGCACACAAGAATTTGTAACTCCATTTTTTTGCATGTTACTTACTTTTTCTCGTGGCATGGTATGAAGGATTGCTTACTTTCGCTAGCAGGAACTTCTTTTTTATTATTTCTTTCTATTCCAGCCTGCTGTGATAGAATATCTTGTGCACAATCTTATTTTTCTTTGGCGACGTAACCTTCTCTGATTATTTTGCCCGTTATTTGATAAAGGTTTAGGCCCATCTAAATTTTCAGAACAATCCCTTTACTGGTTGAATTTATTAAGGTCGCAACGGATAACGCAATGATATTCTTTGGGGCAGTCAGAGAAAACTACGTGCTGTGAACTAATCTTGTGCCAAGAAATTTAGATTTGGGGAGCGTATCCATCAAATGCTACTAATATGACACTTTTTTCCGACATGTCGAGAAATAAATTAACGATAACGGAAGTTAGCTTCAAATGACAAAATATTTATTTTTGACTAATCTTTCGCATGTTAACAGTAATCTTTTTGCATCTAACAGATGGACAAAACATTCATGATACATTTATATAAACGAACCTATGCCTTTCACATTCGAGAATTACAAGCCACGTTGGCCCTAATCTGCAGGGTCCTGCGGGGTGGGGAGATCTGGGGAGCACGTGGTCACTGCTCAATTTTGAAATACATACATTCACATCCACTAAATCCACACGGCAATCAAAATGTCGACAGCATTTTTAGTCATAAGAATTGTATGCACGTCATGGCTGGCATCGAGCAGGATTTGGTGACGGCATATCTTTAGGGTGAAGCGCTTGGAAACAAATCGACTCATCATGCCAAATGCACGTTCGATACAGTTTTTTTTTTTATAATTTAAAATGTTCACCACAAATAAAAATAAGAAGGCAAGCTGTAACTTTTAAGGTTTCGGTTGAGATTTGAATTTATAGGCCGCGTGGTTGCGCCTAACGAAAATCAAATTATTATGCAACCTATTAACTGAACCAAAAATGATAACCAGTACCTAATGGTCGTTGCAAAAATAGCTACGAGAAGAAATTGTTGAGTTTAACACATTAAAATACCTATTGTCCCTTGTTCGACACAACCGGGAACGTCTGGTCGCCTACCTGTCTTCCGAACAACTCACTCTGTAACCGTCGCGCGGAGCTCTCTCCGAACGGCCCGAACTGGTGTGAGAGGCCCATGACCAACCTCTGCTAGAAAAACGTTTTGCTTTACACATCTTTGGCCAAACGCACCTGTTCCTGCTCTCTGCTTTTCACCGACACCGTTTAGGTTGGTAGAAGATTAAGAAAACCACCACTTCTCTTGGTCGTCTGCTCCTACATTCAAATCACTCCCACTTGACAACACACTTTCAGGAAGGGTGAAAAACGGAAATAAGGACACAGGACGTGCATATAAGAATGAAAAAGTAAAAGAAATATGTAGACACATGTTGTTTCTACAGGCATGCGGTTGTTGGGGCTGAGATTAATTAGTTGCATAAAAGATCGATTTAATTATGATTTTTGTATATCAGATAGTATGAAGATTTGTTTTGGCACTAAGCCGGCCGGTGTGGCCGTGCGGTTCTAGGCGCTTCAGTCTGGAACCGCGTGACCGCTACGGTCGCAGGTTCGAATCCTGCCTCGGGAATGGATGTGTGTGATGTCCTTAGGTTAGTTAGGTTTAAGTAGTTCTAAGTTCTAGGAGACTAATGACCATAGATGTTAAGTCCCATAGTGCTCAGAGCCATTTTTTGGCACTAATTTTTAATCCTGTAGCAACACCTATTGTGATATTACAGATTCAATAAAAGCAAGCTGCTTGTAACGTGAGTCGTATGTAGACGCCATTTTTACGCTGTACTACGTCTCTGGCATCTGCTAGAACGGTTCGAGACTTCACCGGCGCACAGATAAACATAAAAAAAGCAGCACCAGCAAGGACGTTTGTCTATGCATATCAATGGGTTTAAAAAAATACAGAGCATTACTCATTGAAGGACCCTCGTACACAAAGAATTTGGCATTACGAGGCCACTTATCAGCGTAACGTTGCACCCCGTCTGGTCTGCACGCATGCACTGATTCGGCCGGAAGGCCCGCCGTAACTGTTGCAAATAGTCTTTGATATCGGGGACACTCGCACTGGGACGGTGTTTACGGCCGGTCTGGTTCCACTGATTTTCTGTCGGGGACACATTGGGGATCCGCTGGCCACGGCAGTACCTCGGCAGTTCACAGAGTCACATGCCAAATGTTGTTCTGTTGAAAAATACCACCACTCCACTGTGGCACGAGAGGACCGTGGATTTCGGGACGTGCTGTTGTGCTGTCATAGTTCCTCAGGCACACCCGACGGATCTCCATCTCGTAACGCCAGGAGTAACACCGCTGTGGCTCGCAAAACATTGTACGATGGTTGCGCAGAAAGTAATGCACCGCAGTTTTTTCTCAACCGAAAACAATGTTACAAATGCGAAACGTTACGTAAGTAGCCAGATACGGTGGCCGAGCGGTTCTAGGAGCTTCAGTCCGGAACCGCGCGACTGCTACGGTCGCAGGTTCGAATCCTGCCTCGGGCATGGATGTGTGTGATGTCCTTAGGTTAGTCAGGTTTAAGTAGTTCTAAGTTCTAGGCGTCTGATAACGTCAGATGTTAAGTCCCATAGTGTTCTGAGCCATTATTGTTAGGTAAGTATTATTTGAAGTCTCTTCAGCGAGCGCTCCAAGTTTCCGTCACTTCTGACAGATAGCGTAGCTGCAGGGCAGTTTCAAAATGGCGTCTGTAGGTGCCTACAGGCAACGTGCTGTCATTGAATTTCTTACTGCAATGTTCAATTTTCTGTGCAACCTTACGGGACTTAACTGCTAAGGTTATCAGTCCCTACGCTTACACACTACTTAACCTAAATTATCCTAAGGACAAACACACACATCCATGCCCGAGGGAGGACTCGAACCTCCGCCTTAATCAGCCGCACAGTCCATGACTGCAGCGCCCAGACCGCTCGGCTAATCCCCGCGCGGCTCTCACTACAAAGAAAGAAACTGTGGGAAATATTCAGAAACACTTGTGCAAAGTCTATGGAGCATCTGCTGTCGACGGAAGTACAGTTAGTCGCTGAGCACGGAGGGTGAGATCATCAAAAGGCGGTTCGGCGGAGCTCCACCATTTGCAGCGGCCGGGGAGACCACCCATGACTGTCACACCTGTCACACCTGACCTTGCCCCTCAGACATCCTCTTGTTTGGATCATTGAAGGATGCTATTCGTGGAAGACATATTGAGGACGATGAGGAGGCGATTCACACTGTGAAGCACGGGCTCTGCCACAAGGACAACGATTAGTACCGAAAGGGCATACACGTCCTTGTTTCGAGCTGGAGGAAGGCCATAGAACGGGATTGAGATTGCGTGGAAAAATAGAGTGTGTAGATAAAACACCATTCTTTCATATATGTAATTATCATCATGTACAATAAAGAATTGTTGAAGAAAAAAGTGCGGTGCACTTTCTGGGCAGCCCTCGTACGAATGGGACCTCCCCCAGGTCGCCGCCGGTGATGGTCACCCCGCGTAGTGCAAAACCGCGATTGATCACTGAAATCAGCGTGACGCCACTCTTCAGCAACCCGTGATTCCCGGTCACAGCACCACACCAAACAGGGACGGCAATTCCCTAGTTCGGCTGCTGCTAGCCTCCAACCAATGGTGCGAGATGAAAAAGAAACTTGCAGGGGATCCCATTACTTGTTTTCGAATTGCCGGTGCAAATATGAAGGGATTAGGATGTGCTTGGTGCACAATATGGCGATCCTACCTTCTGGCGCTCGGACGTAATCGACCGGGATCTTGGCGTGTATGCCCACGTACCCTCATGTGCCCGTGTAGTCGAACATGGGGCCACTGTCACATCCGGAAGTCCCAAAAATCTGGATATTGCACGATTCGACCAGCCGGCCCCATTTGGACCCACAATGGGCGCCTTTGAAAGTCTGTCAGGGGTTATAACGCTCAGTTGAGTACGCAGTGTCTCGTTGTCCTTTACACCGATCACTCGACCTCTGACTCTGTTCTCGCTCTTTATATACACGCCCAGGGCTGGTAACAGAAGTAAACACGAACAACATTACTGCTCTCTGGTGGCCACTCTACCAGTTACGCAAAAATTTCAACTCTAATCACTTTAAATACCGTCCGATGTCGTTTACGTGTACGAAGTTACGTTGACATACAACCATGTCTCCTGGGTGTTCCACTTTTTTGTCAGGCAGTGTACCACATCGAAAAAATAAACTTTCGTAATTAACTTTTTGTATGCCTGCAGCCATATATCTGCAACTTGGTACACTCTGAAATCCCCACGGTACAGTTGGTTGGTTGATTTGGTGGAGGGGACCAAACAGCGAGATCATCGGTCCCATCGGGTTAGGGAAGGACGGAGAAGGAAGTCAGCCGTGCCCTTTCAAAGGAACCATTCCGACATTTGCCTGAAACGATTTAGGGATATCATGGAAAACCTAAATCAGGATGGCTGGACGTGGATTTGAAGCGTCGTCCGCCCGAATACGAGTCCAGTGTGCTAACCACTGCGGCACGTGCCACAACACCGTACCGTAATACGTCGCTAGAGGAAACCAAAACAGAACGGCGTAAAACATTGATAGAGTGGAGTATCGTGCGGCAATTAGTTTTCGGAAGCATCGCAAATTTTTCAGCTGTGTCAGGCTGATCCAGATGACTTCTTAAGCCTCCAGGATTGGCCTGACCACAATTGAAACATTTGCGCTGCTTTCGAAAACTAATTGCCGCACGATACTCCACTCTATTAATCTTTTCCAGCGTTTTGTTTTGGCTTTCTCTAGCGACGTATTACGCTACTGTGGTGCGCGGATTTCAACGTGTACCACGGCTGCAGACATACAGACAGTTAATGAAAAACTTTATAACTCGTGCAACTGTTAGGAACCCACAGTTTTTTTCATTCTGTAATGAAGCACAGGAAAAATAATTTTCCGTGTATCTCTATACGAGCCCTAATCTCAAGTATTTTACCGAGCGAGGTGGCGCAGTGGTTAGACACTGGACTCGCATTCGGGAGGACGACGGTTCAATCCCGCGTCCGGCCATCCTGATTTAGGTTTTCCGTGATTTCCCTAAATCACTCCAGGCAGATGCCGGGATGGTTCCTCCGAAAGGGCACGGCCGACTTCCTTCCCAATTCTTCCCTAATCCGATGACACCGATGACCACGCTGTCTGGTCTCCTTCCCCAAAACAACCAACCAACCTCAAGTATTCTGTTCTGACGGTGCTTTATGAAATGTAAGTTAGAGACAATAGAACTGTTCCATGGTCTGTCGCAAATGCTGGTTCTCGAAACTTCCTCAAAAGTGTGTCCCAGAAATATCGTCTTCTTCCTTCCAAGGATTCCCATTCAAGAGGGTAGTCGACGTTATATTTTATTTAGCCTAACTTTTTTATTGGCTTAAAATGTTCCTTAGGGAGTTTATTTTTAAGCTTCAGCCAAATAAAGTCTGCTATAAATGTGAAAGTATTATGAGACCGCGATATTCTGCATGGGGGTCTGGCGCATCTGAGCGCTCGAACAGGCGATGAAATACTGTACAGTTACCGACGGAATAGGGGTCCTGCTAGTTTTGGGTACTATTACACAGGGCATTAGTCATCATCATCATCATCATTCAACAGTTTCAGTTTTCAGGGTACTGGTAATGAGCATTAGTATCAATTTAAATGCTATACTCAACAAGGTTTCTCTTCGTAATATGATTCGTTTATAACAAACAGTCTGAAAGTACGTGGTTGTCTCGCGTCGGTTAGTTTATCATTTCCTTTTCTTTTTTTTGTACGAAGTAAAACGTGAGTGCTTGAAAGTGACAAACAGAAGTATTTATACGGATAGAAAAGGTTCGAAAAATAATCCCAGTAGAGCAAAAACACTTCGACTAGTAAGCGGAAGCCAATTAATCGACATAATTTCGTCAAAATGAAAGTGTTACGACACCAATGAAAAAAGACCAACAGTCCGATGCTGGTATTGCCGATTAAACGTTTGCTCACTTTCATTATTAAAAAAACGCAGTTGAAACTTTAAATGCTTGTTTTCTCAAAACAACATTTTTCAACATGGCTGGCGCTATAACTCATGAAATATGCATGCAGTTGAAACTTCCTGGCAGATTAAAACTGTGTGCTGGGCCGAGACTCGAACTCGAGACATCTGCCTTTCGCGGGCAAGTGCTCTACCAACTGAGATACCCAAGCACAACTCACGCCCCGTCCTCACAGCTTTACTTCTGCCAGTACCTCGTCTCCTACCTTCCAAACATTACAGAAGCTCTCCTGCGACCCGTGCAGTTACGTTATATCTTTTTGTAACTTGTAACTCAGCGTTTTTTCTATTTTAGTATGTAGGATTTTTGCGATATATTTTAATTTCGATTTTTGGTGCACATTTTTATAACGACTTTTGTATCGAATAAATTGACTTTTATTTCGGATTGCCGTAAGTTTATTAAAACCATTTTTAAATATTCCTACGTAAAGAGCTAGATAATGTCACTAGTTTAAAGCACTTTTTGGAATTTTGTGCTAGGTTGAAAACTGTGGCGTCAGAGCTCTCACCAACCGCCCTCGCACTCCGCGAAGGCCCTTCGTCGATGTCGTGTAGTGGCATCTGGGTGAGAGGTATTTGCTTAAAAAATACGTAGCGCAATAACACAATCTTCAAGGTGTAGAATAAAGGTCTAAAGTCAATTTTGTAATGTGTTTGTTTTTTTATGGAAGAGAGAAAAGATCATAAACGTCGGTTCCAAAATCGAACCCCACCCTCGTCTACTGTCTTAAGATCACGGAGCGTTTCCCTAACACTTCGGTACTGATTACGATCCACTGGGCCCGCACAGAACATATATTCTAGAGACATTACGTAAGAAAACCCAGATTGCTTCTACAGTAGCTTAATGATGTATTTATTGTGATGAATCCATTTCGGCTAGATTGTCATCTTCACTTCAAGTCCAAATACCATCAGTGATCGCTGTCATTCTGTATCGCATTACTACGTGGTGTAGGTTTGTGGTTTGCTTCTGTTGATAATGGTCCTTTCTTTTAATTTTTATAATTTGGCGTTTCATCGTCAAATTCGACACTGGAACGTCATATTACAAAAAATACAAGAAAAGAACACCTTGTATGACGTCCGTACTTTGAGAAAAAATTTAAGTGATATATGTGTGGCCGACCAGCAGTACTTATCTTTCCAGTTGCGTATTCGTATTAGATAATTAAAAACAAATCACAACTACTCCCAATTTCTATTTTAGAGTACACAAGACAAACAAGTGTGAAACGTTTTGACACCGTACAAACATGTTTTGTGAGTTGATGCATGGCTAAAATGCACACTATTACGCAAGTGAGGAGAAACTACAGAAGGAAGATGTCAGTGTGCGATACTGGTGTCAGTTTAGTAGCCCAACAACCATTAACTCATCATTGACGTCCATCTGCGCTTGAATATCCTTCATCCTACAGTTTTTTGTCCTTATGTACTGGATCTCCATATTACCAATTCATTATTAGCTTATGTACGACACGATTAAGTAATTACGAAGTCATAATACATACACGTGATAGTAGCAGGAAATTAACCGCCAGACGAAATTATATTTACTTGGAACAACTGAGAAGATTTTTGGAGCATCAAGCTATCGTTCCCATTCACGACTAGGTCATTAGAGACAGGACATAAACTAGAATTGTCGAAGGACGGAGAACGAAATCGTACGTGTCCTCCTTCGAAGGGCTGCGCGGAATTAGCCGAGCGGTCTTGGGCGCTGCAGTCACGGACTGTGTGGCTGGTCCCGGCGGAGGTTCGAGTCCTCCCTCGGTCATGGATGTGTGTGTTTGTCCTTAGGATAATTTAGATTAAGTAGTGTGTAAGCTTAGGGACTGATGACCTTAGCAGTTAAGTCTCATAAGATTTCACACACATTTGAACATTTTTTGCCTTCGAAGGAACATCGTGTCATTTGCCTTACACGATTTAAGAGAAGCCACAGAAAAAAAATGGTTCAAATGGCTCTGAGCACTATGGGACTCAACTGCTGTGGTCATAAGTCCCCTAGAACTTAGAACTACTTAAACCTAACTAACCTAAGGACATCACACACATCCATGCCCGAGGCAGGATTCGAACCTGCGACCGTAGCGGTCGTGCGGTTCCGGACTGTAGCGCCTTTAACCGCTCGGCCACTCCGGCCGGCTGAAGCCACAGAAAACTGAAATCTAGATTTCCGGGAGGAAAACGAAGATTAATGCTCCTGAATGCGAGCCCAACCTCCTGAGCTACTGCGCCAACTCATTAAGTATGTGCCTTTTTACTGTATACCCATTCTTTTCTGGTTTCCGAGCAACTCGTCCCAAATCACGTTTACCAAAACTTTTATAGGTCCATAGACGAAACATAAGGCAGCAGGCAAGGCTTGACAGCCTACAGCAGACATAATTACGTAATTTTTGCAACATCGTTTTTCAGGCTACGACCATTTTCGGAATAGAAAAATATTGAAAATTTTTGGCACCACAGGAAAATTTAAGTCAAAGTAAGTCTCTGGCATAGGTCTATTTATGAAATCACCTGAAGTGTCTGTGGTAAATGCCAGTCGCCTAGATGTGTGTGTCGCGCCACCTTGGCGACTGCTGTAAGTGTGCTCCCGAAGCCCCCCACCCGCAGTCGGACGACGTAAGGAGGAAGCGGACGAGCTTCAGAAATTCGCCGCGCCCCTTCCATTGCCGCTGCGTTTCCCGCCTGCCCGTCATCATCAGAGACTGTTTGCCTCTTCCGCTGGAATGCCTGTCGTCTTAACGGGCTGTCCGGGCAACGCGCCTGCTGCTGACAGCTGCGGCGGCTCACTTCGGTCCGTTTCACGCTACATCAGTACCAGCTGATATTCCTACACATCATCTCTGCAACCATGTGCCCTGTAGCGAAGAATTCTTCTTCCGGCAAACGAGAACTATTAGCAGCCGTTAAATGAAAGGAGAGTTATTGTCTCAACACGCTCAAAGATATGTGCAGTTGGCTACAATACCATGCATTCGAAGATAAGCCTCGTTGACCTTTGAAAGAACAATGCATTTAGCAATAATTCTCAAGGTGTTACTGTTCATATGTATGTGAGAAAAAATATGAGGGCACCAGTTTGTACGCACTGTTTTTGACGTCAGAAAATGAAACTGAGGCTACGAAAACGCCGTCATAATGCACTTCCATCACTGCTGTGTTTTACGTTAGGAAGAATCAACGGAGAAAGATGAATTCGAACAAGGCACAAATGTAGGTGTGCAAAATCGACAATTTCGCCAAAGAAATTTCACAGGAGTCCCATGTGCCAAGTTCCAGTTTCGTCGCCGGCCGGAGGGGCCAAGCGGTTCTAGGCGCTTCAGTCTGGAACCGCGCGACCGCCACGGTCGCAGGTTCGACTCCTGCCTCGGGCATTGATGTGTGTGATGTCCTTAGGTTAGTTAGGTTTCAGTAGTTCTAAGTTCTAGGGGACTGATGACCTCAGAAGTTAAGTCCCATAGTGCTCAGAGCCATTTGAACCAGTTTTGTCGATCGTACGAAAGAGTGTGCGGAAGAAAATGCTAATTCACTACATCGTATTTTGAGTTATTGCGTGTTACAAGTTCGATGAAATTCAAAGACAAGCACAAAAAAAAACAACACAAACGAATTTATATAGTAGTCAGAGATTTCTACAGTTTCACAAGGAACTGCTTGTGGAGCATTGGAAAAAACAACCGATTAAGTGATCTGACTAATCCGCCGACCCTTTCGTATTGTGATGTGGGAGCATCAGGGAAGCACTCAACGTTATTAATGATCCGATAGGCTTAAAATTTCATCTGAATACGAGTATTTCAGCCAACATCGTAAGAGGCTCTAACTCAATATTTTCCTGGTACTGTGACAAGGCAAGCACAAATCCTTTGTTGCTTGACAACTAGAATTAATTTTTAAAAATCACAAATGCGTGTTGATCGTCATATAATAACGATATTGCAGATACGACGGATGGTGTCGATACAGACTGCTGAAAAAGCAAGAATAATCGTCGGACAAACTTCTAGGTTCCCTGCAAAACGGACGATAGTTTTTTTTCCGTTTGTGTTTTATTGTAGCTCTGTCACCAGCTTCGCTGCGCCTACTTTCATAAAATACGAGAGGATCACTCTGAAATTTTCACAAGTAACTTCTTGAGACAGTTTCATAAATAAGACCGGGCAACTCTACCAATAAAGCAGTACATTCTTAATTTTTCTTTCCATGCGCTTTTCAATGTTTATCTGCTCTCATCTTTTCATATTGATTCTGAGATAAGGAGACGGCAGCTATATACTACTGCACGAATGATTACATTTCTGTCCTTGCGTAGTATTAATTTCTTCATCCCGTATAATCAGGCAAAACGCACCCAGTTCGAAATTAATGTGGAACTGTCGATTTCGCCTTTTACGGTCTTAATCCTATAGTATAACGACAAAAAACTTTTACTACTAATTTATTTCTACTGCTACTTTTAGCTTAATATCTTGTATGCCACAGTATAGCTGTTTTTCTCACTGCGATTCTACACTGTCCAGTCATATTAATGTGACCACCAGTCAAAAGCCTGAATAACCACATTTTGCTGTGCAGACGTGCAGGAACAGATTCAATGAGCTTTGCGAAGTTACCGACAGCGATGTGGAACAATGTCGACTTCGGAGTCGTGGCCACCTGCTCTAGCTTTCTCGGTTGAGGATCCATGGCCCAAACAGCCCTTTAGAGGTGGTCCCATAAATTCTCGATTGGGTTTAAATCTGGGGCGCTCGGTGTTCAGGGCAGTGCGGTAAACTAAACTCATCTTCGTGCTCTCCGAACCACGCACGTACACTGCGAGCTGTGTGACACAGTGCATTGTCATGCTGGTAGATGCATTGTGCCGAGGGAAAACATGGTCTACCAAGGATAGATGCATACCTATGTAAAGCCACTGTGCCTTCCGAAAAGATGGGATCACCCATGGAATGCCACGAAAACATTCCCTAGGTAATAATGCTCCCTCCTCCGGCATGGAATCGACCGTTGTGGTAGAGCGGTTCTAGGCACTTCAGTCTGGACCCACGCGACCGCTACGAATCCTGCCTCGGGCGTGGATGTATGTGATGTCCTTAGGTTAGTTAGGTTTAAGTAGTTCTAAGTTTTAGAGGACTGATGACCTCAGATGTTAAGTCCCATAGTTGTCAGAGCCATTTCAATTTGAATCCGGCATGCAGCCTTCCAACGATTGTTCCAGTATGTTTGCTTCCAGATGTTTCATGCCGTACACGACAACGGCCATCTTTCCGATGGAGCATAAAACGTGATTCATCTAAAAAGACCACCTGCCGCCACCCAGTGGACGTCCAACTGTGGTATTGGCGTGCAAACTCAAGCCTTCGACGCCGATGAATAGCAGTCAGCATGGGTGCATGAATCAGGCGCCTACTGTGGAGCAACTTTCACTGAACAGTCATTGAAGATACATTATTGGTAGCCTGTTGGTTCGTTTCTTCAGTCAGTTGCTCAACAGTTGCACGTATTATGTCAACTGAAGATGCATCGGCGAAAAAGGAAAGGAAACGGAAAGAACTGATGATATCAGATGCATCGGGATTTTATGCGGAATCGGCGGCGACGAGTGAAAATGTGTGCTGGACGAGGGCTTGAACCCGGGATCTCGTGCTTACTAGGCAGCTACCTTAAGCACTATGCCAATCGAACAAAATGTTTATCGCCACGCCGGGTAGCCGCGCGATGTAGGCGCTATGCCAAGGTTCGCGCGGCTCCCCCCGTCGGAGGTCGAGTCCTCCCTCGGGCATGGTTTCTGTATTGTCCTTAGCGTAAGTTAGTTCAAGTTACATTGAGTAGTGTGTAAGCATATGGACCGATGACCTCAGCAGTTTGGTCCCATAGGAATTTACCATCCCTACCACACAGTGTTTATCGCAAATGCACGGACTGTCTTGTCACGCTCCCCAGCCGACCCATATCCCCATCCAGTGCCAGCTAACCCTAGTCCCTTTGTATGTCCTCCATGGTCGCTAATTTTAGATTCCCACAGGAGGTTGAACCATAGTGTGCCTCCACACTGAAGGTTGTCCATTGATTGCCCATCGAGTCGAATCAGTTATACGAATGCGTCGTGTCCGTTCTTTCGGACATGTCCGAAGGAACAGACGCCAATCAATCGTACAGTTGCACGTCTATTCGCCCGTACACATCTCCGCAGTCGGCGTTGACGTTTATGGTCTGTGGCCCGTGGTGCGCCACAGTTGCTTCGTCGCCGGTTTTGGATAGCGCCACTATACTATGCATGGCATATTTTAACCACGTCGGCACGCGAACACTTACAAACTTAGCCGTTTCGGAAACGCCTCCACCCTCGGCCCGAATCCAATGGCGATGCCCTTTTGGATGTCAGATAAATCGCTCCGTTTTCGATGTACGACAGCGACTGCACTGCTTTCTGCGTCCTTCCGACACTGTTTATACGCACTGCACTGCTAGCGCTGCCAATCTGACTAGCCCGTGCATTTCAACATTCGCCTTAGTTTATATAATAACATCACTACGTTTGTAAACTGAATTCCTTCTACTTCTTATCTCTCTTCGAAGAGGCAGAGTGTGAATGAAATCAGAAAGTGTTATCTGCCTTCGTAACCGACGTGACAACTCCGTCTAGGGCCAGACCCAGATCGAACGGTGTCAGCTGTGCGCCCGCTCCCTCCTCCTTCCGCCGTTCTGGTAACAAAGGCGGCGAATTTCCGATAAAGCGGCTGCGGCTTCCCCCGGTCGGTTGCCGTGGCAACGGGCGACATCCGTCACCGTCGCCGCCGGGCGGCGCGTGCCCACTGCCTAGCGGACCGCTGCGCGCAGCTGCCAGCTGCCGACGCGCTGTGATGCGCCACACCTGGCGGGCTTGTCCCACCGCCTTCCGTTTCGGTAAGGAGTGTAGCCACGAAACACCAGAATATCAGAAGTCCGTGGCCCACGTTACGACACGGAAACAGAGAACGACAGCAGCGCTCCGAGTGTCGCGCCAGTGAACTTCGCATACGACAAAAGTGGTGCGGAAATCCATATTATTATTCGATGTACGAATACTAGATGATAAAATTTTTCGCTTACACTTTATGGGTGGGGCTGATAATCTGGTGGTAAAGTGCATTTATTTGTAAAATCCAATATCGCCATTTCGACCATGTGGCAAAGAAATGGTTCAGAACTACTTAAACCTAATTACCTAAGGACACCACACACATCCACGCCCGAGGCAGGATTCGAACCTGCGACCGGATTGCGACTGGACTGAAGTGCCTAAAATCGCTCGTCCACAGCGGCCGGCTGACCATGTGGTTTCTTTCAAGTTATGTTCCTGATTAAGACATTCTTGTGCGTACTGCACTCTTTGAGTTGCAATGTTGCATGTATTCAGTTTAATTTTTGCTCTCATCCGTGATACTGGGAGCAATAAATGTTTCCATATTTGTTTTTGTTTCATATGTAACAGAAACTGGTTTCGTCACATGGTATTCCGTGGACTCATGTCTATTTTATGAATGCGTGGTGTTTGCTCTTTTGGACAATAAGTATAGTGCTCATATTCTACGTTATTTTTGTTCAAATGGCACTGAGCACTATGGGACTTAACTGCTCAGGTCATCAGTCCCCTTGAACTTAGAACTACTTAAACCTACCTAACCTAAGGACATCACACTCAGCCATGCCCGAGGCAGGATTCGAACCTGTGACTGTAGCGCCTAGAACCGCTTGGCCACTCCGGCCGGCATTATTTTTGCTACCATCTGTTTCACGCATCCTCGCATTTAACGGAGGCCACCGAAATTTTCATTGACTTCTGCTAAAATGTAGCACCTGAAAGTAATCAGAGTGAATAACAAAAAGGTAATTATTGATTTGAGGGAAAACTGAAATATTGCACGAACAGCTGCTGCTAGCTATGTAAATGAAACGTCCAAAAACATCAAATCACAATATAAATTGAATTTTCTCGGCTTTCTCTTGATCTATTTTCGCTTAATAATAATAATAGAATACCGATCGATATTTAGCCCTTTCGCCATTAAAATTTATTTTACATATAGTTGAAAAATAAAAGGTCAAAAACTGTCTTCCAACGGCCTTGCCGCAGTGGATACACCGGTTCCCGTGAGATCACCGAAGTTAAGCACTGTCGATCGTGGCCGGCGCTTGGATGGGTGACACTCCAGCCGCCATGCGCTGTTGCCATTTTTCGGGGTGCACTCATCCTCGTGATGCCAATTGAGGAGCTACTCGACCGAATAGCAGCGCCTCCGGTCAAAGAAAACGACCGGGAGAGCGGTGTGCTGACCACACGCCCCTCCTATCCGCATCCTCATCTAAGGATGACACGGCGGTCGGATGGTCCCGATGGGCCATTTGTGGCCTGAAGACGGAGTGTTTGTGATAAATAATACACTTCCACAATAAAAAATTTGTAACTGACCGATATTGAAAATCGCTGAAGTTGGAGATGCATGTGTCCCACCAAGATAACTAGATCCATATTTTCATGCGAATCTAGGATTTTCAGAGCTAAATTTTTAATTTTAGATTTTTAACCGGATGGCTATTATGAAAAAAGTGTAACATATCATTACCAAAACACATTCATATCTGACAATGAAAAACATGGAATATCACACACAGGTTTCCGGCATAACATTTGATAATTGCTTTGAAATACCCCACACCAATTTTTTCTACATTCTTGAAGTATTCTGGGGAATAGAGTTACATTACATACAAATTATGTTCAAGCCAGCAGAATTACTGAGGTGCGTAGTAATGTGATGAATAAGAAAACACAGCTACTTATTCCAATCATTGTTTTAATGAATAAGATGGCTATTCAATCTGATTTTCATGAAACAAACGTACTGTACAATCCATAAACACATGCCGCCCCATTTGACCACTCACAACCTTTTATACATCGTCCATATCATTTTTCTTCAAGCTACGATGGCATCTCGCTACATGTTGGCAGTAGACAGGTATGAGATATAGACGTCCCAAGGCTCAGAATTACATACTATTTTAGTGGGACTAATGTACCCCACTAACTGGGTAGAGTTAAATATGTGACATTTCATGCTTTCTGAATAAAAAGTTAAAATGAAGAAAACCTGAAAAAAAGTCAAATGTTTTACGAAATTATTTTTTTGAGGAAGGGAAATAAAACGGATTAGAGAAACGTTTGAAGCGTCTTTGAGAGACGCTCGAAATCATGTACAGCAAATGAGAATTTAAGGTTTAGTGTTTAAGTTAGAAACTTAGAATTTTAAAGACTAATAGAGGATATTTGTCAGGTGGTAAGTCACTCAGTGGTCTCCTTACATCAATAGCGTATGAGCACCTCAGCTGCAGTGCATGATTTAGAGTATCAGTCAAAGCCTCCTGAAATGTTTCTCTAATCTATTTCATATGTTACTTTGAGACAAATCATTTCATAAAACATTTGACGGTTTTTTTCCAAACTTGTTTATTGTCGAGTCAATTTGTAATCGTTGATAAAGCAGGATGAAACGGCTTGCGAATTGTAGAAACAACATTTACATGTATGTTTGCATTTACACTTGTTTGCTAACAAATATTCCAAAGAAATACAATCTTCACCGATCGATGAGCCTCACTTACATCTACGTCGCGAATTTTTTACCAAAACCACCGCAGTTCGCACAAGACCAGATATTACAAGACATCTATAAGTTAACATGGTTGTGGCACACATCCAGATACTGTCTGAAGAAAGTTTTTCTCCCTCTTGTTGCTCCATACATGTACAGTAGTCCATTCGCCAAGAAAAGCGTTTCTACACGAAGATTACTCTGCCTTGAATTAGATTACCATATCAGTATACCGGAACTAAAAACTGTGTTAGACCTGGATTTTGGCTGTGTTTATTCAAAGGACTCCGTTTTGAAGGAGCACATAGAAACACAAAGGACATTTGCATCAATGCTTCAAAGACTGAAGGTGGATGTGGCCTACTTACTGTGACTGCAGCTCTCATTGGCAGAGAGAAAAGATTCATTCTGATGCAGAAAGAGGTCACGATAATTGCTTGGACCTACATTCACATCCGGCCAATTGTCATAGCTAATTACTCGACTTACTGTGAATTCTGAGGAATTGTCCTAGCCTCCTGGACCACACATGCCTCCGCCCCCACCCTACATTCATCCAAATTCAGGGTTCGAAAGACGACATGTTTAATTTTCTTAAACTTTATCCAATTTAAGTGAAATTTCGCAGCGCAGGTACGTACAGACTTCTAAGTGCTACATTCACTTTCAAATTCGAATGGGTAAGAATTGAGGGTTGTGATGGTTTTGGCTACCTAGTTTAGGCTATTTTTCAGGGTCATCTGGCTAACCACTTTCAGTTAGAATGCAACTTCACCGAAAGACACACAAAATAAGATATCTGTAGAGATTTTTGGCAGGGTACACAAATAAAAAAACAAATATTCCTGTATATTTATAATTTTTTGCATATACATTTAAACACTGAAAACCATTCTTTCTTAATGCTTATTTGCTGTAGTTTTAATAACATCCAGCTTGATTTTTAACTTATAATTTCAATCTGCAGCTGACTAATAAAATTCTTTTTCGAACTAGTCATTTGTCAAAAGCAAAGACGGTGTGGCTCTCGAATACTAGCACATATCTAATTCTTTTCTTGGAACTATCCTTCTATCACCTTAAAATTAGCTCCGCTCCTTCTTGCATTCCTCGTCTTCTTATGTGTGTACTGCACACTGGTCTCCTTCAAGTTTCTGGAGAATTTATGTGTAAAACTTTAAGCTTCTAGCTTTTGAAAACGAATGCCTGTTGAACATAGTTATCACTTCTGTTTTAAGCTTTGCAAATGGCTTTTCTGATGCTAGATGCACTGTTTGCAGTCTACCACATTTAGATACAAATATGACCATCCTTTTTTAGCAGATCAAAATGGGATGGAAGTTTATAAACAGATTTTTCAGGCATCTGTCTTTTTCTACCTGTATTCCAATGTATGACCACTTTCCACTGGTATTTACGGTAAATGTTGATATTTTGCATTCCGAAGTTGCATTCATATTTTTCCACACACCGTGTTTGGCTTCAAATGGCCTGAGCACTATGGGACTTAACAGCTGTGGTCATCAGTCCCCTAGAACTTAGAACTACTTAAACCTAACCAACCTAAGGACATCACACACATCCATGCCCGAGGCAGGATTCGAACCTGCGACCGTAGCAGTCGCGCGGTTCCGGACTGCGCGCCTAGAACCGCAAGACCACCGCGGCCGGCACACCGTGTTTAAAATTAGATGAAACGCTTGCTTGCATGTCTCAGTTTACACTGATGTGACAAAAGTCATGGAATAGTAATATGTAGATATGCACATGGCGATAGTATCGTGTACACCAGGTATAAAATGGCGGTACACTGGCGGAGCTGTCATTTGTACTCGGGTGATTCATGTGAAAAGGTTTCCACCGTGATTATGGCCGCACGACGGAATTAACAGACTTTGAACGTGGAATAGTAGTTGGAGCTATACGCAAGGGATATTCCATTTCGGAAACCGTTACTGAATTCAATATTCCAAGATCCACAGTGTCGAGAGCGCGCCGAGAATACCACATTCCAGGTATTACTCTCACCACAGACAACGCAATGGCCTTCACTTAACGACCGGGAGCAGCGGCGCTTGCGTAGAGTTGCAAGTGCTAAAAGACAAGCAACACAGCGTGAAATAGCCGCAGAAATCATCATGGGACGTACGACGAGCGTATCCGTTAGAACAGTGTGGCGAAATCTGGCGTTAATCGACTACGGCAGCAGATGACCCTCACGAGTGCCTTTGCTAACAGCACGGAATAGCCTGCAGCGCCTCTCCTGGGCTCGCGACCATGTCGACTGGACCCTAGACTACTGGAAAATCATGGCCTGGTCTGATGAGTCTCGATTTCAGTTGGTAAGAGCTGATGATAGTGTTCGAGTGTGGCACAGAAACCACGAAACCACGGGCTCAAGTTGTCAACAAGGCACTTGGCAATCTAATGGTGGCCTCATGATTGTGTGGGCTGTGTTTACATGGAACAGACACGGTCCTATGGTCCAACTGAACCGATCATTGACTGGAAATTTTTATGTTCGGCTACGTGGTGACCATTTGCAGCCGTTCATGAACTTCTTGTTCCCAAACATGCCACGGCGCCATAACTGTCATCGAATGGTTTGCTAGAACATCGTGGTCAAATAGTACGAATGATTTTGCCACTCCGATCTCCCGATATGAATCCCGCAGAACATTTATGGGAGGTCAGATCGTGCACTAAATACTGCACCTGCTCCTCTGGGTACAACGTAATGCACCTGACCGTCCTTGGCATGCTGTGCGCACAACGACAGAGAGATTGCTGCTCAATGCTGCCTCAGTCTTCGACGGCAGTGTTTGAAGTTTTTGAGGAGTATTGCTGCGAGGACGCACTGAGAATTCTAACTCCTAAGTATGGGATTCATGCAATTGTGGACGGCTGTAGAGGCAACATGACTTAAAATTTCTGCAGAGGACTTCCAACGACTTGTTGAGCCCACGTCACGTCGAGTCGCTGCACTACACGGGGCAAAAAGAGGTCCGCTGCGATATTAGGAGGTATCCCATGACGTTTGACACCTCCGCGTATATTCTTTCTTAGTGGCAATTGTTTTTGCCAGATACTCCAGTTCTCAATTTTTGAGTTCACCATCTTCAATTACTACATTTATTTCGCGCACACATATTAACGTACTTAAATGAGTGATTCTGAAATAGGGAATGATTTAAGTCTGTTTGATCAATTAGTTCTTTTTCTTAAGTGGAGGCAGACCTCTCGACAGTCACCTCTACTTCCACACCACATAATTATACTGTTGTGCTGGGTTTCAGCAGATAGGCTATTCAGCTCTATGGACAGTGGTGGTAAGACATACGTTATTCCTAAGGTATCTAAAAAAAGTTTTATGCAAAACTAAAAAAAGTTACGTCACTGTAAAGTAAAACAAAACAGTAACCAAGATAATAGCAGTATATTCGAAAGTGCACATTGTGGCACATCTGTGATATCACATTGTTATTCCAGCTAACATTCAGTGCCACACTGCATCGCTGAGTACAGCTTGATACATCTGATCGCCCTTGGCATGCTGTCCACAAAGTGATCGAGAGATTCCTGCTCAATCCTGCCTCAAAGTTCGACGGCAGTGTTTGAGGAAGGTTTCTACAAGGATGCATTGACAGTTCCAACTGGTCTCAATTATGGGATTCACGTTAGCAAATACCTAAAGGGGAATCCAGTCAGATGTTTCGCTCGTCTTGGAGGAGAGTCAATCCATTCGGATGACTCATTACTCTTGGCGGAACTTGTTCACGAGGTGAGCACGATGTGCTCTTTCGTTAACGTACTGAAAGACCACCTGCGTTGACTATAGTCTGGATAATTGGTTGGAGGGATCTGTCGCAATACTGTAGATTCCCCAAATTAATCACAATAGCAGTCCTCTTCTGTGTCCATCCGTCACAATCACTCAACATACATTTTCGTCCGCGTTGTGACTTTGAAGATGTTTCCCCCTTTCCCTGTATGCGGTATAAATTTTTGTCACAGAAACACGGAAAACTTCGGCTACCTTGATTACGAAAACACTCACCATACGAGCACGAAAAATTTGTCCACGTTCGAATCCTCTTACCTCCGAATGAATGCACTCACAGCTAAACAGAACACCAATCTGACCACAACTGAAACTTGCACTATATTGAGGGCAGCAGGTGTTCAATCAAATACAATGGTGCGACCTTCAGACTCGGCTAGGAATTTTATTTCTGTTCAAGCATGAATTTCTCGCAGCGCTTGCGTAATTTTGTCCAAGTAGCTGTACAAGTTGACATTCCTAGAAACTAGGCAAATATTTAAAATGTCGAAACTTTCTTTTTCTGTGGACAGAGTCGTCGTAGGATTTCTAACTTTGATACAGCGCGTCACTTTTTCTGTGTTTTGTCATTGCACATTCTTTTCCATTCCAAATCGAGAGCTAAAGAATCAAAACGAAGCGAAAGTTTAAATCTTACAAACTATTGTGAGTAATTACATTTTTAAATTAAAAATCGGACATGGTATTTCAAGCCTCGCCCGTACGGGATACAAGATACTGTACATCACAGACTCTCTTAAGACCCAAACTTTTGTTTGGTCCAAAGGGTAAGGCAGGCACTTTAGCTTCGCTCCTTCTAAATAAGAAACTAGTGTCCCACCACGTGCACTACCTCCGTCCGTGCGCAAAGGGTGTTAAATGACTTCGATAGCTGCCCATGATGTTCACCAAACCTAACGTACCCCGAGATTGGGTAATGGTCCTGCCACGTAAAATCAATCAGCATGTATTTGAGATCTTCATCAGCTGGGTCATGGGATTATCAAAGAAGGGTATGTGGGATTACCATGGTTGCACGACAGTTGAATTCATCATCTGACTGAAATAAACAAGTTACATTCTTCAAGGTCTACGTTCCCACGAGCAACATTACATCTCCTTCTTCCGTGCGACAAAATTTAGGTTAGACCTCTGTTCCTACGTCTCTTGGACGCTAATCATCGAATCAGTGCCCCATCTAAAATCATCCTGCAGTCCCTATCTCATAGTTCCTGTGTTAAATTGCGATGTTTATTCAAAGCATGTTGTCAGCTGATTGCTATGCGCAATTCTCGAAACAGACTTAGTTCACTAAACGTTGTCCGGATTGACGTCAGGTATTCTGCTGTAAGAAGCCTCTCTGGAACCGAACCATGACGAGAGGACGCCCCTGTTTTCACAAGCTGCTGAATGATGTAGACGAGGATTGTCCGAAAAATAAAAATGCTGGCCCAACGAATTGGAAGAAACATTGTTTTTCCACAGTTGGTAGCAGTGAGACTTCCTCTCTTGCTTGCATGACGTGCCACAATTGACTAACTCTAAGCTGCGGCACCGCCGTGCGCGAAAATTGAGTTCCAAACAGCCGTGTCGATTTCAATTTACGTCAATGTGAACTTCATGCTGTAATTTGTTTTCTGGACGAGAAAGGGGAATCAGCGCGTAAAGGCAAAACCCTAAGGCCGAATCCGTTATTGGTGGAAAGAGGAACCAGCGCCTACAATAAATCACCACGTCTTTTCTGTGTTACAGATAACAAAAACGGAGCTATATCGTATTCCAAATTGCAGTAGAGAATAAGTGATGCCGAATAAGCCATCAATATTCAGAAAAACCAGAGCCAGAAAACGTCTAACCGCCATTAAAAAGGCTTAGCAGTGTTGAAATGAAATGTTCTTCAGAAAACAGTTTCAGGGAGATTTCGTCATTGTAAAGTGTGTATGCTTATTTAAGTGCCGAAAATTCTGACTGAAGAGGAAGAATTAAATCTGATGGCTGTGACATTCATTACTTGAACGTCAAAGCCGAATCAATATTTTGTTGAAACAACATTTGCTGCTGAAAATGAGGATCAGTAGAAGGTGAGGCGACTGAGAAAGTAGTGGAACACTAGTTCAAAACAGTATCCAGGATCACTGTATACTGTTTATGGACACTGACAGTAATGATGTGTCGAGGTACAATCTATACATCTTAAACCCTCCCTTAAATTTCAAAACTTTTCAACTTTATTTCAGTGTTTTTGCTTTATGACCGTGTTCCGTTACCGGTATTACACTTTGGCATCCCTCTTCGAAGTAGCGATGTGTGTGAATGAAATGTGTCATGATATTTTCATTAATATGTACTGGACAGTTCAAACAATTCATTAGATACTCTGGAGGAAATTAGGTTTTTGCATAACGCCAGCGTGCTGGGTACTGTGGGACAGCAACTAATTTTTAGATTGTAATGCAGGCAGGTACAGCTAGAGTTGCAACTAAAATGGATACTTATTTAGTCGGCGACAGGTTTTGAGCTACGCCCATTCTCAACACACAATTCGTTAACGAACATTAGTTGGGACCATGTACGCACTTTGTTTACTGACACTTTGTACAGACATTTTACTTGGTAAAGATAGGTTGATTTGAAAATGGGCATAGCCAGAAACCGGTACCGACCAAGTTAAACATCCATTTTAGTTGCAACTCTGTATAACTCTTCTTGCATCAAGAAATTGGGTTTGATCATTGGGTTTGACAAGTGACATCTTTTGTCACGACATCTTCTGTAATTTTACACTAAACAAAATTAGTTCACAATCGAATTCTTTCGTTTTACGCGTAATGATGTACTCTATGACAAGATGCAGCCTTTTTAAAGGGTTAACTACTCGTTTTGAGAACTAACTTGTATGATGTGTTTAAAATTGTAGTCTTCCATGTTTCATGTACAATCTTTCCGCACCACATATGCCAAACCCATGTGACGTCAGGAGGGCTAAAACTGTAGAGGAAGGCAGAGATTTGAATACATACAGAAAATAACTGAGGACGTACTTTTAAAAAAAAATGCTTTATACAACAAATAATATTGATACTATGAAAGAGTTTGTCAGAGGAGAGCCGGCCGCAGTGGCCGAGCGGTTCTAGGCACTTCAGTCCGGAACCGCGCCACTGCTGCAGTCGCAGGTTCGAATCCTGCCTCGGGCATGGATGTGTGTGAAGTGCTCAGGTTAGTTAGGTTGAAGTAGTTGTAAGTTCTAGGGGGACTGATGACCTCATATGTTAAGTCCCATAGTGCTCAAAGCCATTTGAACCATTTTTTTGACAGAGGAGAGGAATTCGTATGGAACCGCATTAAACCAGTCAGACGACTCAAAAGAAAAATGACGCCCTTTGTCGCGGATTCAGTTTCAAGACTGTACGGAAGGTATGACATAAACAAAATGTCAATGAAAGCTTTTGTTTGGTCCAAACGCCCTCCTCCACCCGCGATTCCGTGAAGAATCGAACTCCCATGTAGAGTACATGTGTTTACTTTACAAAACAGTTAATGTATTGAATATTTGATATTAAGCATAAAAGCGAGAAATAGTTTAGAAAAGGTCTGAACTTACGTTTAAAGCAGTTTTAAAGTCGCTGAGTGCTCTAATTGCTATCGAACAAAGGATGAGCGCTCTTTTCCAACCAAAAACTAGTTTTTCACCCATTTTCATGTTTATGACGTTTTAGCTCCTGACTGTGTGTCGTACAATGACAGAATTTTGCAGGAATATTGAATGTTATACGTTGATACTGGCTACATGTGTTGCGAATAGAATTAATATTAGAGAAGCCATAAATGAAAACATCATGCCTGGGGCAGAAGTTTCGCTACGTGAACAGAGCAAACGTAATAAACGAAAACCTTTTTTTTTTTCTTTCATAATTTGATGGGTATGTCTGTGTGGGCATGCGGATTTGAGGGCGGGGTTATCAGGGAGAAAAAGTTTCGTAAAAATTTGTAATTAAGTGTAAAGTTGGCTGGAAATCGTCACGTCACTAGTTCTTAAATACTGGGTGAATAGCCGGGATGATTCGAATGACGTGAGTTACACTTGCAAGTAGCCTCTTTGTATGTTGGCAGCGCTTTAGACTGTGTTAATATCGCTGACAGCGCTCTGCGCCCTCGACAAGAGGTTCTGTGTTTGGTCGGACTAGGAGTTAGCGAGTGGACAGGGAAGTGTATGGACATGATGTTCTTAGTGGAGACTCAGTGTTGGTAGGACACGGGTTGTAAAGTGAGACGCAAGGAAATATATGAGGATGGATGTATGGTTGATAACATTTGGGCAGCGGAATTATTGAAAACTATATAATTTTTTGAACTAGATGTCACATGAATAAGGGTAAACTTTGTAAATACATTGTTTACTCTTCAGCAAAATCTTTCTTTCGCTATCAATATGCCTCCTAGTAGTTAGAGTCTATAGTAATTAGAATCTTTTTATTTCGCTTGCTGTTGTTGCTACTGGCTGTAATTGCTGTAGTTCGTGTTATGAAGATTTTCTGTGAGGTAAGTGACTTATGAAAAATAATGGGGTTTCCACTATCGGGATTCGTGACTGAAGTGATTTTAGGCAATTAACAGAGTTGCAGGTAGTTTCATATTCCTTTAATTTCATATTTTTGGGAATTTTATTATTGTTAGGATTTTTTGCAATTCAGGGCTATTCTTTTGTGTTAGTTATTGTAAGTCGTTGTCAATGTCTAGCAGTCATATTGCGCTGGGATTGTATATTGTGGGTAATAAATGAATAGGTTAAGTTTGAGTTGTCTTTGTCAGGGAAAATTCTGTAGGTCACCACTTTTAAATAAATAAAAAAAAAAAAAGTTAGTTCCACACTGTCTCAGGGCATATACACATTTGTAACTGTAACACTTGTTTTTCCGCGATAAATTCTTAACAGAAGTTTATACCTCTTGATGAGGAAATTATGACAGTATTTTAATTTTTTAAATTGGGATAGTAATTATACGAAATATTGAAAATAAAACTTTTGTTGTCCCTGGGAGCCGCTAGCTATGCAGCATGCACCTAGAACCGGGTGACCGTGCACCAGATTAGTTGTTTAGTGATACAGATCTGGAATTCTTTTGGCCTTCTGTAGTTCGGTGTTGTACTTTTCAATGGAGAAAGGTGAATGCACGCCGAGAATTTTGAAAAATATAAATAATTTTGTGGTCCTTGTAAGGAGACATTCGCCAGTAGCAACAACTCCTACAGCGAGTCGAAACTGTTCATGGCAGTTACCTCTTCATACAAATTTAAAAATCAGCAGATTCGTAAACATTGTCAGTTACTTCTGCGAAAAAGAGAAGTTAAAGTACGTTTCTCCTGTGTTGATCGGCCTCGAAGAAGTCAGCGTGATGGTTCAAATGTCTCTGAGCACTATGGTGCTTAACATCTGAGGTCATCAGTCCCTTAGACTTGGAACTGTTGTGTCTGCAGAAAATTTTAATTTTTATTCTTGCTTTTGTGACCATAATAAGAGTCCAGGCCCCATAGGCAAACAGCCAGCCGACATTAAGAAGTAGTCCACCAAGACGTAGGGACAAGATAAGCGGTGGAGTCTGCCAAGTATGGCTTGTTGATCAAATAACTTAGTGTTTGACTTCCTGCCAGAGGAAGCAGCATGAATCAAACTTTCGCAATGGAAAACGCAAACACCAGGGCGATAATACAGCAAGAGAGAGTGTCAGTCACGTGCGGAAAAGATTTGTGTGGGACCCAAGTTGTGTGCAGCTGCAAACGAAAGTGTCGTGTGGAACCGAAGGCATTCTTGCGCAAGCCGACCAATTAGAAACGAGAGTGTCGTATGGAACCATAGGCATTCTTGTGCAATCCAATCACTTAGAAATGAAAGGGTCGTGTGAAACAAATTAACTCATGTGCACCCAAGTACATGAGAAACGAAATAAAAGGCCAGGCAGCCGAACAGCTAGCAGTAGAGATTCAGATGCAGATTCAGAGCCAGTGCCGGCAGTTTGGAGATTCCACAGCGAGACGCCACGCCAGTGGGGCCGAGTAGGCCCATAGCAGCCGATACAACTGATAAAGACTTCAACTATGAGAAGACGGTGATAGACCCTGGTGGAAACTCAGGAACTGCAGGCCAAGTAGGATTTTTAGTGTTTCATTGGAATAGTGTTGAACAGAGGCTGTCAGTATTTGTCTCAATTCCTTAGAGAGGTTTCAGTGCTAACCAAGAACAAGTGATTGCTTTGTACTTGTTTCTTATACGTACCGGCAATTAGCTTTGAAGTAGCAAGTCCGAATAAATAGACTGAATCTTACAAAGGGGTTTATGGTCCAACACCTCACATAAGTATATGTGAGAATAAACTTGATAGAAACTAACCAATCTTTTGTGCCTATTGCAATTCTGTAACCTATTTTCAGGAAACTTACTTGCTTCAAACCAAGGAGATTCTCTCCCTCTCATCTCCGATATAAAGGATGACAGCAATTTATAACTAAGCCATTGTCGTTAACGTCACGATTGCGCTACGCAGTTCGCACTTACTTCATTCTGGTATAGTGAGGCTGTGCCGGGACGCGACAGAACTACTTCAATCCAACTAACCAAAGGAAATCGCACACATCTATGCCCGAGGCAGGATGCGAACCTGCGACCGCAGCAGCAGCGCGGTTCCGGACTGAAGCGTCTAGAACAGCTCGGCCACAACGACCGGCGAAGTCAGCTGGAATCATGACGACGGGAGAAAAGTCTAATTACTTAACAAGAAAATGAGGTACATTACCTGTTCAACAGGTCGTGTACCAGTGTGGCTATGTTTAACCCTAAACCATATCGCAGTGTTGGAGTTTCACCCCGGAGCTTTTGATTTGCAATGTGATATTTCATCTCATAGGTAACGAGCCACACAGCGAGATAACGCTTCATGAATTCTCAAAGTACATCTCCCTCTTTCGATATAATTATGGAAACACTGACACAGAATTTGATAAAAAAAAAATGTCAGAAATTTGCTGTAATTTATCTTAGTATCATTTGGTTCGTAAGATGGTAGCGTATGTCAGCAGAAGCCAGTGGCTCCTTCGAGCATCCTCTGCAGCTTTCACTGGCGGCGTCACGCGCGCTATATAATATCCCCGGCCGTTTCGTCCCCTTTTATTGCGCCGTTTTCATTAAGCGGCGGTAATGGCAGTAACACAAAGTCGCGGCATTTGCCGTGTGAGGCGGTGTTCGCCATGATCGCACACGGACTGCGGCGCTCGTAAATAACCTGCTCGGAATTAGTCGGCGCGTCCCTCGGCAGCCGGGACACGTGGGCGGGGATTGGTGAGGCGCAACGGGAGGGGGGAACAGTACACACGTGGCAGCCCCCACGGCAGCGCCACCTGGAAGTGGGGGTGGGCGCCAGCTGGCGGCATTATCTGCAGCCCGACAGCTTCCGGTGTCGGTGGGCCCTTATGGACCGCTCAGACGGCATTCACACCCCCACCACTATTCAGAGTAACTCTTGGATGTCGCGCGAGCCGCTCGAGCTGCAGGGGCAAGCCTTCATCCAGATAATTTTCAAAAATGTTCAAATGTGTGTGAAATCTTATTGGACTTAACTGCTAAGGTCATCAGTCTCTAAGCCTACACACTACTTAACCTATATTATCCTAAGGACAAACACACACACCCATGCCCGAGGGAGGACTCGAACCTTCACCGGGACCAGTCACACAGTCCGTGACTGCAGCCAATTTTCTCAAGAGTTGGTGGTATTACATATTTTAACATCAAACATAGCCGGCCGGAGTGGCCGAGCGGTTCTAGGCGCTACAGTCTGGAACCGCGCGACCGCTACGGTCGCAGGTTCGAATCCTGCCTCGGGCATGGATGTGTGTGATGTCCGTAGGTTTGTTAGGTCTAAGTAGTTCTAAGTTCTAGGGGACTGATGACCTCAGAAGTTAAGTCCCATATGCTCAGAGCCATTTGAACCATCAAACATATACCACGATTAACGTACAGTCGGAAACGCCATAAAGTTAACAAGTGCTACCCCGTGAGTCCAAAAAGTTTAAAGGCTGCATTAGTAAAAGACAGATAAAATTAATATGGTCGTTTTAATGCTTCAGGTGTTCTACGTGGACAAGTCAAAAAGTGCTGGTTTTAATGCTTCAGGTGTACTACGCGGACAAGTCAAAAAGTATCTTCAATCTATTTTTCAACACGTCTCTCTAGTTGGAAAGCTTGTGGGTACCTTTAATGGACTTCGGTCTCTCAATATCTGCAAGACACAGAACCACCACTGTTGTGAGACTATTTTCAAAATCATACACAATGGATGTAATGCGAATGATTATAAATTTCCGGCCGCGGTGGACGAGCGGTTCTAGTCGCTTGAGTCCGGAACCGAACGACTGCTGCGGTCGCAGATTCGAATCGTGCCTCGGGCATGGATGTGTGTGATGTCCTTATGTTAGTTAGGTTTAAGTAGTCTAAGTTCTAGGGGACTGATGACCTCAGATGTTAAATCCCATAGTGCTTAGAACCATTTTTTTTCACTTCCATACATGGCTACGCTTCCTACAAATACTTTCGGAGAAGACTTCCTGACACTGAAATCTACACTCGATGTTAACAAATTTCTTGAATTTTATCCATAGTGAATGCTGTTGAACTCCATGTCTGTTCCTTTATATGGCGTGAAAAGACAAATTTATCTTCTTCAGAAACGCTTTTCTTCCCATATCCAGTCTACATTTTGTATCCTCCCTACTTCGACAGTTATCAGTTATTTTGCTTCCCAAATAGCAAAACTCATTTACTACTTTAAGTATCTCATTTCTAGTCTAATTCCCTCGGCAACACCTGATTTAAATCGACTACATTCCATTATCCTTGTCTTGCTTTTGTTCATGTTCATCTCATATCCTCCTTTCAAAACACTGTCCGTTCCGTTCAGCTGTCTTCCAGATCCTTTTCTGTCTCTGACACAATTACAATGTCGTGGGTAAATCCCAAAGTTTTTACTTCTGATCCACGTTTTTCGATTATTTCCTTTACTGCTTGGTAAATATAGAGATTGAATAACATCGGGGATTGGCTACAACCCTTCCTTCTCAATTACTGCTTCCCTTTCCCCTCGACTCTTGTAACCACCATCTGATTTCTGTACAAATTGTAAATAGCCTTTTGCTCTCTGTATTTTGCCCCTGCCACCTTCAGAATTTGAAAGAGAGTATTCCAGTCAACATTGTCGAAAGCTTTCCCTAAGTCTACAAATGCTAGAAACGTCGGTTTGCCTTTCCTTAACCTATTTTCTAAGGTAAGTCGTAGGGTCAATATTGCTTCGAGTGTTCCAACATTTATACAGAATCCAAAGTGATCTTCCCCGAGGTTCTTTCATTGGTCTGTAAGGAATTCGTGTTAGTATTTTGGAACCGTGACTTATTAAACTCATAGTTCGGTAATTTTCACATCTGTCAACACCTGCTTTCTTTGGGATTGGAATTATTACATTCTTCTTGAAGTCTGAGGGTATTTCGCCTGTCTTATACATCTTGCTCACCGGATGATAGAGTTTTTTCATGGTTGGGTCTCCCATAGCTAACAGTAGTTCTAATGGAATGTTGTCTACTTCCGGGGCCTTGTTTCGACTTTCAGTGCTCTGTCAAATTCTTCACGCAGTATCATATCTCCCATTTCATCTTCATCTACGTCCTCTTCCATTTGTATAATATTGCCCTCAAGTACATCGCCCTTGTATAGACCCCTCCATAAACCCCTTCCACCTTATTGCTTTCCCTTCTTTGCTTAGGACTGGTTTTCCATCTGAGCTCTTGACATTCACAGTTGGTTCTCTTTCCTCCAAAAGAATCTTTAAATTTCCTGTAAGCGGTATCTATCTCACCCCTAGTGATACATGCTTCTACATCCTTTCATTTGTCCTCTATCCATCCCCGCTTAGCCTTTTTGCACTCCTGTCGATCTCATTTTTGATACTTCTGTGTTCCTTTTCACCTGTTTTATTTACTGCTTTTTTATATTTTCTCCTTTCATCAATTAAATTCAATATTTCTTCTGTTACCCATGGATTTCTACTAGCCCTCGTCTTTTTATCTGCTTGATCCTTTGCTGCCTTCACTATTTCATCTCTCAAAGCTACCCATTCTTCTTCTACTGTATCTCTTTCCCCTGTTCTTGTCAATCGTTCCCTAATGATCTCTCCGAAACTCTGTAGAGCCTCTGGTTCTTTCAGTTTATCCAGGTCCCATCTCTTAAATTCCTATTTTTTTCTAGTTTCTTCAGTTTTAGTCTACAGTCCATAACCAATAAACTGTTGTCAGTGTCCACATCTGCCGCTGGAAATATCTAACAATTTAAAACGTGGTCCCTAAATCTCTGTCTTACCATTATATAATCTATCTGAAACCTTCCAGTGTCTCCAGGCCTGTTCCACGTATACAACCGTCTTTCATGATTCTTAAACCATGTGTTAGCTGTATAACTTACGCTCTGTGCAAAATTCTACCAGGCAGCTTCCTCCTTCATTCCTTACCCCCAGTCCAATTCACTTACTACTTTTCCATCTCTTCCTTTTCCTGATATCGAATTCCAGTCCACAATGATTAAATTTTCGTCTCCCTTTGCTATCTGAATAATTTCCTTATTCCATCATACATTCCTTCAAGCTCTTCCCTAATTCCAGTTGCATATAACTTTATCCTATCGATTTCACTTTTTAAATTTTCTAACCTACCTGCCGAATTAAGGGATCTGACATTCCACGTTCCGAACCGAACAACGCCAGTTTTGTTTCTGCTGGTAACGACGTCCTCCCGAGTAATCCCCGCGCGTAGATCCGTATGGGAGACTATTTTATCTCCGACATATTTTACCCAACAGGACGCCATCATTATTTAACCATGCAGTAAAGCTGCATGTCCTCGGGAAAAATTACGGTTATTGTGCCCCCATACTTTCAGCCGTTCGCAGTATCAGCACAGCAAGGCCGTTTTGGTTAATGTTACAAGGACGACAGTCTGGAAGGTCGGTCAATCATATAGATTGTTGCCACTGAAGCTTCCCTCATAAATGAGTAAAATTATTAAAGGTGATCAAGGAATCTTGTCTACTTGAATAATGGAGGGAATTCAGTATCACAACAGATTTATTCATAGAAACGTGAGTTAAATGGAACATAGTTCAACATAATACAATGACAATATTGTACCTCGTGTTCATAAAATAAAGTGTGCGGATAGATGGTTGAAGAAGCTGGTGGTACCTTGACTTAAACTGACTTTAAAAAATGGATAAAGCGATCTAACTGTGATTAATATGAATGACAGTGATTGTGAACTGAACCATGAAACAAACTACTACTCTGCAGTGGGCGCGCAGTGAAGTACGAGAAATTCACCCTAAAGATTGCTACTGTCGGTGCTGCAAAATGCTCACCTCGCACTTGTAAGAAACTTGAGATGCAGTGCCCAGTGCGCCACGGCGTCGGATCGGGTAGCGGACCTCAGTCTTCTCCTCTCATTCGGTCCACCACTGCACACAGTCCAAAACCAAATTTCCTCCTCGATTCACAAGCGAAATTCAATGGCACTCCTTCACGGTTTCGCCATCGTATACCTGCTGGTCCGCAAGAAGCTGCACGAGGAGCTTCTCCAAAAAGCTGAAACTATTAACTAAGACTCGCAAAGCACTCCTGCGTCAACTGCGCATCACTCAATGAGAGGGGAAAAACTGTTCCTCCAATCCCAGCTTCTCTGGAGGCATCGAACATCCATTCGCTGTCATGATTTGTGACGTCAGGGACCGTTTTCCGATCACTGTTATTTTGCTCACATGTGAAACCATCTACTTGACTTGAAAAACACACCAACACCATTCTCGGCCTCCCAGTATCTAGCCTCCAGCAGTGTTCCCGCAAAATTTTTTCGCCAGCCTGACTGATACCGATCTTAAACGAAGCTTCCCAGGAAACTATATGAGGCCCCCCCTGCCGAAACCATGGAATGCGCTTCGCCTAAGACGAGAACAGTTGCTCCTCGGAACCTTTTGGGGAGATGGTGTGTGCCTGTTTTCACGGCTACCACGTTTCCAACGCTTACCGTTTTTTCTCTGCATGGCATCTGAATAGCTCAGAGCTGCACGTATACCTTAATTCGTTGCGCTCTAGCTTGTGGTATAGAGGGGCCGGTCACACCCAGGTCGAATTCAGGTGGCGGATTAATGACCAGTAGTCTGGTTCTCTGGCCAGCCTGAATGTGGTTTTTAGGCGGTTTTCCACGCTCGTTTAGGCATATGCTGGGTTGGTTTCCAGCATTCGTCTCAGAAAATACGATACGCAAACAGTTAACACTCGATAAGACACAAAATGTTTACACAGTTCGCAGACATGGTCTGAATAGGGTTTTTAGGTGGTTTCCACGCTCGTTTAGGCAAATTTTAGATTCGTCCCCAATCTTCGTAAAGTAAAAACGATACACAAATATGACAGTACACAGAACAAAGTTTACACGGTTCACAGAGATATGGTGTACATGACTTCCGTTCCTTATCTTATGTTTACATGGGACATAAAAATTGGATATTGTCAACAGTAAATCTGGAAACTGTTGTACGGCAGCATTACGGATACACGAACTGCAGCCACATGTACGGGCCACTGTTGCTCGGCAATGGTTCAAGCAATACATTTCCGGGCCACGAGCGTTCGCACGGGGCCACACTGTTGCCACAAAATGGACAAATGCGAACCAGTGGAAGTGAGGACGTCGCTATCGACTTTTTTTACGTCACAAACGGAATAAAGTTGAAAAGAACAGGAGAAATCACTCTTTGTTGCCGCGTTCTTTTTTTTAAGTAAGCCGGATGCTTCAGAAAATTTAACTCGTGATCCGATGCTTCACACAAATGTTTTCCAGGATTTTACCAGAACGTCGAAACAGAGTTTCGAATAGCTCGTAGAAGCAACTGTTCCGAGAACAGCTACAACCGGTACTGTATATCAAGCGTGTATACTAGTTACAATCTGACTGGCGATTACCCTTCGCTTTTAACTACAAGTGATTTTTACAGAAGTTGAAAGTATCTCGTGAAGGAACACTATCTATGCTAATAACAATCAATAATAACAATCAATTTTCATGGCGTTTTCACAGGTAACTTGAGCGTAGCTTGGGGCAATGTATTTCATCAAAATCGGATCACAAAAAAGTGTCATGATTTGAAGTTTCACCTAAAACCGTCGCGTGTGTTTCTTCGTCTATTTGAAAACAAAATCTCCAAAACTATGTGACGAATTTTCAGGGCGTTTTCACAGATAATTGGAGCCCAGATTGGGGCAACATATACTCTTTATTTTATCAAAATAGCAGCGTGAAAAAAAAAACAACGGCAATTTAAAGTTTTATGTAAAATCGCCTGTTCAACTTAGTAGTTCGGATGTTTAATCAACATGTTTTAATGCACCAAATAACTGCCGGCTGTTGTGGCCGAGCGGTTCTAGGTGCTTCAGTCCGGAACCGCGCTGCTGCTACGGTCGCAGGTTGGAATCCTGTTTCGGGCATGGATGTGTGTGATGTCCTTAGGTTTAAGTAGTTCTAAGTCTTAGGGGACTGATGACCTCAGATATTAAGTCCCTTAGTGCTTAGAGCCATTTGAACCATTTTTTGAACCAAATAAGTAACAGAAGGTGCTGTAAGTTTCCTAGTACACTAAGGAACTAATGGCTGTCGCTGTTAGTTTTTTTAACTTAGTGACAGACGTACTTTCTGAAGTTTACGTCAGTAACAGAATTAAGCGCCACTGTGTTATTCTTGTGAATATAAAGTAATTCACTTGACAAGCGTGTACAGATCGACTGAATTCGCTTCGTGTATTAAAAATTTAACGACATTGCTTTACTTCTCTTGATATGTTTCATTTATTTTCTTTGCTAGGAAAAACAGTTTGTTAAGTTTGCTTTGTGATTACGTTGCCTACTCATTGTATTTTTATTTCATTTGGTTTGGAAATAAAAGCGCCAAGAATATCCTCGAATTCTTCTGAATACACTGGAAAGGCTAAAATACTGAGCACTATGCGGTCTCAAGAATCCAATGAAGATTGTGAGGTGATACTTGCTTCAGCTCGAAAACATCAAGCTTTAACGTCCGCAGCTCGTGGTCTAGTAGCTAACGTTGCTACCTCTGGATCACGGGGTCTTGTGTTCAATTACGGTCGGATCGGGATTTTCTCCATCTGGGAACTGGGTGTTTGCGTTATCATCCTCTCATCATTATTCGGGAAGTGGCGAGATTGGAAGTGGAAAAATTGAGAACCTGTACAGGCGCTGACGACTACGAAGTTGAGCGCCCCACAAACCAACATCACCATTATCAGCCTTTAACTCACTCTTTGAAAACTACTACTGAAAGTGCGGCGCTGTGTTAACTCAGATCGAGAGCATCACGCGTTACCTCGCTCCTCAGAACCCTTCATCACAGTAGCTCAAAGTTACTTCTATCGAACATAACATCAAAGAAGCAGAAATTTTGACAGGTAATGGCGCACGCGATGAGGTTTTATACCTTTTATCCCAATTCTAACAGTTTACCATATCGCTTTAAATGTACCCAATTCTTAGTGAACTTATGTTGTGCGACAATCATAAACAAAGCACAAGGCCAGATGATGTGCATTGAAGGCGTGGACCTTAGTGCCAGTTGCTTTTTGCATGGCCAGCTCTACTTGGCTCCCGCACATTTTAGTGAAGCAAGTAAGCTCTTCGTTCATGTCCCCAATCGCACTACTTCCAATGTTGTATACAAAGAAGCTATATAAGTCAAAAATAAATTCCCAGATGCAAAGATTCGGCAACAGCTGTAAGTAAACACCCGGGCAATGTCAGGTTTTTCAGCTAGATCATCAATAACTGTCTTGGTATCAAAAGATTTCATTAAAGAAAGTTCGAAATAAGAACACAATTTTTACTGATATTTCATTTTTTTCACTATCACACTCCACTGTTTACACTTTGAATTCCTGCTTCAGACATGTCTCGAGATAGTATGAAAACATAACTCATGGCGCCAAATGCAAACCATGTGGATGAAGATCCACCTGCGCTTCCACTATTCCTACACATCATTGTGGCGTTTGGTATAGATTCGAAGACATAGGAATTTTATGTATGCTCCATCAAGCGTGATTCCGAGATCGGCAACTGCTTGCTAACCGTCGTTTTTCATATTGCGAACTTTGTCTCTCTTTTGCCCACTTCTCCACTGCTGTACACAGAGTTAACAACAAGCAAATAAAGAAACAGGTGGCTTTATGTACGCGTGCAATCTTTCTGACAAAGGTGAAACGATATCGTTATCGCTCAGACACGTGACTGCGGAGCTTTACACATAAGGGCAGAGATAGATGTTGCCCTGCAATATGAAATATTCTCCTCCCTTGGTGGACAACACCGGCAACGCCTCGACAGTACGTCGGCCATACCGCATATTTGCCGTGTCTTGCAGCCACGCTGTAGCGGAAATGCGCCTTCATGTAAACTGATGACGGTGTCGGCAGAAAGGTCATACGGCCTCAGAACTTATAACAAAGTAAGTGGATCAAATAATTAAAGACGGCCTAAACGCCAGGAAAAAGATCGAGTTTTGGAAGGAGCGCATTTCTGACGAAGTTACCCTTTATTGGAAAGTCGGTCAGTCGGTCTCTCTCTCTCTGTCTCTTTCTCTCTCTCTCTTTCTCATTCACTCACTGTGTGTGTGTGTGTGTGTGTGTGTCACTCCCCTCCTCTCTCTCTCTCTCTCTCTCTCACACACACACATACACACACACACATATACACACACACTGTCTGTAGATCCGTGTGGATACTCATATTTGCGCTCGCTCTTGTGTGCGTGTGTGTTGACAAGTGCATATTTCAGCAGCGCACAAAAGTTCTCAAATATTTACGGCAGGGATCGTCTTTGCCACCCGCCTGTGCCTGGTGCGTGACTTTGAAAGGGTCGACAACCGATCCTTCAGGAGGAAAATGGGAAGGCAGAAACCAATGTTTGTTAGTAAACGCCGTAACACAACAGCAAACCCTGAGTCTCTCTGCCGCCAGCAGCCATAAACCGGTCATCGTTCCGTTCCTGGAGATCCGCTGTTGTGAGACGTACAATTTTAAATTCAGATAAAGGACGGTCACTTAGTACGTAAGAATGCTTGAAGTTTCAATCAGTACACACCTGTTCTTCAGTTGAATGACTTAGAACCGTAATTTGTTCGTTACGAATCTCTTCCAGATTTTAATGGTTTATCAACAGGTGAGCCAGCTTCGTATATTCTATTTCCATCTGAAATTTCGTGCTAGATAATTTCTGATTAAGTTGACCCAACAAAGATTCTTTAAACATACATAGCTAACCTTCAAAGCATTAATTTTTTAACGAAATCACTAATTAAGCCTATACAAAAATCACACCATTAATCCAAGATTTCTGGTTTACCTGAAAAATTAGGTAATCGCACAGAATGCATTGACCCTGTGAAAAAAAAAAAAAAAAAAATCCTCCTTACATTCTGAAGCAAAGTCATCAACACCTTAATAAACAATGGTTTAGCTTTTTAGTTTCTGTCGTTTAGAGGTATTTGCTAATTAATCTACCAAATATTCAAGATTTACAATTTGCAGGTTTTTTTCTTTCTTTTTTATTTCAGAACACACTGTTCTTTCGCAGATAATTCGTCAACATGAGACTGGCGCGATGAACACGAAACCTTCATTGGTTGTGTCTAACCTGTCTGAAAATTTGCAGCAGTCATCAGTCATTCTGAACAAAAGAACCCACTTGTAGTATGTCACACAATTCACTTATAATCGCGTTGCTGTGCATTACTGGGTGTTTTGTGATGTCCTTAGGTTAGTTAGGTTTAAGTAGTTCTAAGTTCTAGGGGACTGATGACCATAGATGTTAAGTCCCATAGTGCTCAGAGCCATTTGAACCATTTTTTTTGCTGTGCATTCATAAAGAGGGAAAGAATGTTAGTTTACAGACAAACGACCAGCTGTTGTAAATGTGGTAGAGGATGTAAACAGGAGATTCGACTTGCCGTTGGTACCGAACTGTTATTCGTGTGAGATGGTACAGGAAAACTTGGAAACGCCAAATCACGATGTCCAGATAGGGACTGGAACACCATTCTCACTATTACTATCTGAAGTAATCCGTCACCTCTCTCGGTGCATTCAAAGGTATATTTTACGTTGCGCCATCACTTCAAAAGAAGAAAGTGGAATCATCACTAAACGCTGTTATCACTGAACGCTTGAACAGCATTTGCTAAGACTGACTCAGTGATACACATTATGACGGTCTCAGACGTTTTCATAATGAAGATAACAATGTCAACTGTAGACTTTGGCAATGATGGAGAGACGGAAATAAGAAAGATTGGAGTTTAAATTCTCGGCGATGTTGATGTTGGCAGAGAGGACACTAGTTCATTCTGGCATGAGCATGAAACGAAAAGTTGCATTTAAGACAGGTGGCAAGTAAAACGTCGAAGTGCCGTCAACTAGAACAGCTGATACCAGGGCTGAGCCGTGACTAATATTCCTAGTCCAATAGAACACAAAAATGAGGTGTGCTGCAAAAGCACCAAGCACGATGCTGATACGCGTCTGACACTTCGTAACAGGTCAGAGAAAGACAATGGAAACCCACACCCAATTAGGTCTTTCTTATGACAGCAGTGCGGTATTTCCGTATTGATTCCATCGTTGCCGGCCGAAGTGGCCGTGCGGTTAAAGGCGCTGCAGTCTGGAACCGCAAGACCGCTACGGTCGCAGGTTCGAATCCTGCCTCGGGCATGGATGTTTGTGATGTCCTTAGGTTAGTTAGGTTTAACTAGTTATAAGTTCTATGGGACTAATGACCTCAGCAGTTGAGTCCCATAGTGCTCAGAGCCATTTGAACCATTTGATTCCATCGGTCATTGTCTGAATATGTGACTCTGTTTGACTTTTCACTGCTCTTTAGAATCCGAATCTAGTGTCTTATAATAGTGGAGTTCGTGCTACATTATGTTGGATGGTCTTGAACAGTGGGGTTACTATATAAGACAGTCCCTGCGATATAGAAGGAACTAATTACGTCCAATTAACATGTGTCTGATTATGGGAGGGTTAAACATTTATTAGTGGCAATTATTTATTTACAGCTCGTACAAAATAGATACGTGTTTCAAAGTTTTACTGACCTTCAAAGTAGTCACCAGCATTTGTGTATAACCCGCTGCCTGCGATGTGGAAGTCGTAGGATGCTCTTAGCAGTGCCAGGTGTGTTGACAGTTCGAGCGGCGCGCTCTATTGCCCGAAGAAATTGTAGCAGTTCTGAAGTGAATGCCGTGAAGTGTTTCCTTCAGTCTATACATCGAGTTGAACCAATGAGGGCTTAAGTAAGGGGAGTGCAGGAGGTGGTACAGCACTTAGCAGCCCCATCAGTCAAACAAATCACTAACAGCTTGCACTGTACGTGCTTCAGCATTGTCCTGCAAAATGGTGGTCAGGTCCTGCAGAAAGTGTCATCACTTCTGTCTCTAGGCTGGCCGTAGGTTGTGTTCCAAAAATGAACAGCAATTGACTCGTTTCGTATTTAATGCTCACTCCACTGCCTGAACCTTGAAAACCATTGTAGATTCCATTAGCTGCAACCGCAATAGCTTATTGCTGCTGCTACTCTGCAAAATTCCTCCAACAATAGCAACAGTCACAGTGTCGCTGCATGAGCTGTTCCGAGAGCGTTGCGGTGGACAACACAAGAGAACAGAATCGTCTGCAATCCTTGGCAGATGCCACTACGTCAGCCACATTCGCGTTGCAAGTTCAGTTGCACCAGTCGTTTCTTGCATGTGGGAAATTAATTTAAGTTCTGACGTGAAGAAAGTACCTACATTGCTGCAGTTAGTATTCCCGTCGATAGGTGCTACCAAAGTAACCTTGGTGCAGAAACAACAAAACTAACATGCAAAGTCTATCGTATAGAAACTGTTCTCTATTGAACTCTTTGAACCAAATGCTACCTTTTTCTTTCTTTTTTTAAAAAAAAAAAAAAAAAAGAAAGGGCGAGGGGTGGGGAGGGGGGTCGAGTAGTGGAAGGTACTAAAAAAAATGTGTGTGAAATCTTATGAGACTTGACTGCTAAGGTCATCAGTCCCTAAGCTTACACACTACCTAACCTAAATTATCGTAAGGACAAATACCCACACCCATGCCCGAGGGAGGACTCGAACCTCCGCCGGGACCAGCCGCACAGTCGAAGGTAATCAGTCTTGGGTTTTTGTTCTTGACTAATTAGAAGCATGTAAAGGAACGCTTTCACTTGCTACGATGGACGTGTATACGCGAATACCGGTATACCACGATAACGTCAATGTACGCTTGTTCGACTCATCATTTGTTTAAGGGAAAAACTTGCAACTCACAAAAAAGACACATTAACATAGTAAAATGAAAATCAAAACCAAATTAAGAAAGACACTGTAAACGCGTGCTACAATAATTTAACCGATCTGTTCCACAAACCTGGAGATCAACGAAAAAATTAACAAACCTGGTCCTACAGAATGCCTGGAATCATTCCTTGACTAAAATATATAAAAGATTGCATATTGAGGAAGGCAAAATTATGAACCTTTGAAACAGACAAATAAAAGCCAAGCTACTCTTCGTAATAAATATAATAAATACCATCTTCAAAAAATTACAACGTAGAAGCGTATTTTCGTGAATGCCATGACTCTTTTCAAAGTCGCTCACGTAACGAGAATCACACTTACTGTTCGCTTTCTCTACTATCGCCAAGTGTTAATCCTAGATCTTTGGACACAAATAGGATTCATAAAGTCAAGAAATGTTCTGTTTACAGAACAATTCGGCTAAACAGTGTGGCACCCTCACTCACTGTTAAATAAACACGATGCAACGGAGATAACGCGTACTCACACATTATCACATGCCGTCAGTTACTTGTGAAACGTCTGGTTGTCTCCACTCACTCGGATTACGGGGAGGATTCTACATACGTTCTATGAATACTCACTAAGCGACTGAAATTTGGTTGAACAGCTAGTTCACCCTGAATAATCAGAAAGATAGACGATTATGCAGACACGAAATTGAAACTGATGCGTGGAGATGTTCCTGAAGCTGAATCCTGACTGTTCCAGGAGTAGCACTTACACCATTCGGCAAAACAAAACATATTACAATGTGAAATATCACCTTTACAGCTCAAAATTTCCTTTCGCAAGACTAATAGTGTCGCAAACAAAATATAAGAAGCTTAATAAGTTATTTTGGTAGTGACGAAAGATAGTTATGCCATCCAGAGTTGCAGTCTGGATATCTTTGAACCGAATCACAAACTGCACGGAAGTTTCATGTGTTTCAGCCATTAGCAGTCCTGCCTCTTCGGTCTGAGACTGAATTTCACCAGTATTAATGTCAGCACACACACTCAAATAGGCTGCCACGTGATCCTACCCTTCACATCTGCATGGATACTCTGAAAATCACATTTAAGTGCCTGGCAGAGGGTTTATCGAACCACATTCACAGCAATTCTCTATTATTCCAATCTCGTATAGCGTGCGGAAAAAACGAATAGCTATATCTGTCCGTTCTAGCTCTGATTTCCCTTATTTTATCATAGTGATCGTTGCTCCCAATGTGGGTCGGCGTCAAAAATGTATTTTCGCATCGGAGGAGAAAATTAGTGATTGAAATTTCGTGAGAAGACTCCACCGCAACGAAAAACACCTTTGTTCTAATGATGTCCACCACAAATCCTGTATCGTTTCAGTGACACTCTTTCTCCTATTTCGCGATAGTACAAAATGTGCTGCCCTTCTTTGAACGTTTTTGATGTACTCCGTCAATACTACCCGGTAAGGATCCCACACGGGGCAAAAGTACTCTCTTCAGTAGATCTGTTACTATCTTTAAGTGTCCTGCCAACAAAACACAGACTTTGGTTAGCCTTCTTCACAACATTTTCTACGTGTTCCTTCCAATTCAAGTTGTTCATAATTGTAATACCTAGTTATTTAGTTGAATTTACGGCGTTTAAATTTGGCTGATTTATCGTGTAACCTCAGTTTAACGGATTACTTTTAGCACTCATGTGGATGACCTCACAATTTTCATACACATTTCTAGTGGACGAAACGCTAATCCGCCAAGGATGTCGGACGAAGCAGCGCCTGCTGTAGAGCGAATAAAAGTTCTACATCCGAGGGCATGAGTAATTGGGCTTTATCCGTATAGTACCAAATCCATGGTGTGCTCAAAGAATGTTATGGCTTTGCGACTTACAACATTTACTGTTGGCAATTCACAAACTGTCGAGATAACCAATGATATCCAAGATGTAGAGTGTCTTCCCGTCTGTTTGTTTACACAACGCATAGCGCTGCATTCTAATAAGAGAACGATGAACTACACGCTGAGAATGCCATCTCAGGGCAGTATAGCATATTTCTTCCTCGGTCTTCTCTTTTTATAGGCGTCCCATCTACACCGGGGATTCTATTCCGACATTTCTTTAGTTTCTCATACACATAAATGATCTTCCCCTTCAGTGTCACAAGACGTTGGTTTTCAGATTTATACAGATCATGAAGCTTCAAAAATGACACGTACTTCCCGCCTTCTTATTCAAAAGGCAGTAGTTAATAAAATATTTGAAAACATCAACAAATGTTTCAATGTAATTCGATCACATTAAATTTTGACAACAATCAGTACATACCTTTCATTGCTTCTCGTAGAACTCAACAAGCTACAGTCATGGTCTACTCAAACAATGAAATATACACATCAAAAAAAGCTTTGCATCACCCTGGTTCCCAGAACTCCTGAAGATAGATGTTGACTGTGGATATTGTATGAGAGACACAGTCCCTTTGACTGTTCAGAGATGTCACTAAACCCGCCCAAAGATGTAGACAACCATGCATGAGAAGCGCCTATTAGACGGAGGAGATTCGACAGCCGATCAGTTCCAGTCATTCCACGAGGAAGGAGGTACACTTCTCGTGTTGTCTGTAGTTCAACCATGCCTAGACGGCCAATACCGCGGTTCGATCGCATCCGCATTGTTACTCTGTGACAGGAAGGGAAGTGTCCAGGTGTCTCGGAGTGTTGTTCGGACATGGAGGAGTTACAGGCAGACAGGAACTGCCCCTCAAGCCGCCCAAGAGCTACTACTGCAGTGGATGACCGCTATCTACGGATTATGGCTCGAAGGAACCCTGAAAGCGACGCCACCTCTTTGAATAATGCTTTTCGTGCAGCCACAGGACGTCGTGTTACGACTCAAACTGTGCGCAATAGGCTGCATGATGCGCAACTTCACTCCCGACGTCCATGGCGAGGTCCATCTTTGCAACCACGAAACCATGCAGCGCGGTACAGGTGGGCCCAACAACATGCCGAATAGACCGCTCAGGATTGATATCACGTTCTCTTCACCGATGAGTGTCGTGTATGCCTTCAAGCAGACAATCGTCGGGGACGCGTTTGGAGGCTACCCGGTCAAGTTGAACGCCTTAGACTCACTGTCCAGCGAGTGCAGCAATGTACGTGGAGGTTCTCTGCTGTTTTTGGGTGGCATTATGTGGGGCCGACATACGCCACTGGTGGTCATGGAAGGCGCCGTAACGGCTGCACGATACGTGAATGCCATCCACCGACAGATAGTGCAACCACATTGGCAGCATATTGGCGATGCATTCGTCTTCATGGACGACAATTCGCACCCCCATCGTGCACATCTTCTGAATGACTTGCTTCAGGATAACGACATCGCTCGACTAGAGTGGCCAGCATGTTCTCCAGACACGAACCCTATCGAACATGCCTGAAATAGATTGAAAAGGGCTGTTTATGGACGACGTGACCCACCAACCACTCTGAGGGATCTATGCCGAATCATCGTTGAGGAGTGGGACAATCTGGATCAACAGTACCTTGATGAACTTGTGGATAGTATGCCACCACGAATACAGACATGCATCAATGCAAGAGTACGTGCTACTCGGTATTAGAGGTACCGATGTGTACAGAAATCTATACCACCACCTCAGAAGGTCTCGCTGTATTGTGGTACAATACGCAATGTGTGGTTTTCAGGAGCAATAAAAATTGCGGAAATGATGTTTATGTTAATCGCAATTCTAATTTGCTGTACAGGTTCTGGAACTCTCGGAACCGAGGTGATGCAAAAGTTTTTTTGACGTGTGTACAAGAAGGAGAATATTAAGGTTTTCGAAGTACATGCAGGTCACAGCGTTAATTAGAAAACGCACATTCTATCAATAATAAAACACCTTACTTTCGTTAAATTTTCTATGCGTATTCAATATAAAAATAAGAAATGTATATTTCCATTCACTAATGAATAACTAAATGCTGTTTTGGGTAAATTACTTTACGATGACAGTTTTTTGTGAGAACACAAGTATGTTATAAGGGTTGTATCTGTCAATTTGAGCCGGACGGTGTGGCCGAGCGGTTATAGGCGCTCAGATGTTAGCTCCCATAGTGCTCAGAGCCATTTTTTTGTCAATTTGAGAAGATCCTGCAGCGAGTTAAGAGATCTCTTCAAAAACATATTTCGACAACTGCTACACACACACACACACACACACACACACACACACACACACACACACACACACACCGACTGTGTGTGGCGATAAAAATGTCTTTCTCGAAATCACCTACAAAGACATTAAGGAGTTGACAATTTGGGCACATACTTACTGAGAGACCAAGCTTATTACATGCTTTATAGGTAATGTGGTGGAATTTGAGAATGAATTAAGGAATTTCTGTTGGGAACTCCTTCCAGTTCGTCGAAGAATATCTTCATAGATAGTCTTAAAACTAGTGTTTTGGTCGCATTATAGCTAACATTAGCAATGTAATACAACGATATTTCATATTCTAAAGTAATTTCATTTTGTTAGTCATGTGGTCTGTCTGAAGAATGGTTTGATGCAGTTCACCACACTAGTCTATCGTGTGCAAGACTCTTCATCTATACATAAATTACACAACCCAAATTCATTTTAACGTGTTTGCTGTAGTCAAGCCTTGGTCTCCCCCAAATAATCTTCCCTTCAGTAACAAATTAAGGATTTCTTCGTGCCTCAAGCAAAAACTCTGTTTTTGTAGTCTACGACACCGATGATAGATCTTCGTCTACTTATGTCATGCATTTAGTTACATAGGCGTGTACAGTAGTTTCCGCCATAATTTCGTGTGCTTTTCGTTGATTTCTAGAAATACTTTGGCTTCTGAGACTCTCATGCATATCGGGCACTCACTGACTCGCAAAATCTGTTGGCATGACTGTTAACATGGTTTCTGGTATCTCCGAGGAGAACCGGTTTGCAGCAGCTTTGATATGAATGCAAAAAAGCCGACAACATGCATTTCCAAGGTGAACTGGACTTGCGGCGCCCCAGGTTTGAGAACCAGGCAGTTTCATCGGTCGCTTCATCACTCCTATAAAGATACCACGAAGCGGTCTGTCGATTTGATCGTATTTAATTATGAACACACAGACTACAACCAAGAAGTACGTCGAACCCGACGCCTGCTTCGAGTTCATTCCACAGCCGCGCTGAGGGAGACTGGATAAAGCAGGGCGTACTTGTGCTGGAAGCAGGTAGCCAATAGCCACACGTGCAGCGTCATCAACTCACTTCAGCTTCCCGCTGTCACTCTTGACACTTACTTCAGAGATCAGCTGTTGTTCCCCAATTATTTCAGGAGAGTGTCGGTGATGTGTGCACTTCGACCTAGCGGTTATCGATCCCGTCTGGCGTAACGTTTGCCAATATAGCCCAACCCTGAGGCGAGGCACGTGAAGAGAGAAAGAACACGGAGGCGCTAGGAGGCGTGAGTCGCGCATGACTGTGTTTGGAAGCGTACTGGGCGGCAGTATAAGATGGCAACGCGTAAAACTGAGACTGTTGGTACTGACGTTGGTGATTGTGAGGTTCTTTGGATGGCGGGACTCTGAGTGGACAGCCTTGTTTCTGCTCACGAGGTCATTGGAACCATAGATAGATTTTTGTGTGTGTGTGTGTGTGGGGGGGGGGGGGGTTGAGCAAAATTTAATGTATTGCTGCGTCTTGTTGCCTCATTCGAAATTCTCGTCAGCTACTTCAATCTGTGCTATGGGTTGCCAACTGCCAGTCCTGAACGATTTCCTTAGTAGTTAAATGCCCGTGTTTTGATGGTTCATCAAGTGTGGTTAATTTTAATTTTATTTTCTGGACCAATTGGTTGCTTGAAGTTTTCTAGGCCATAGTTTAAATTGTGATTATTGTCTGGCCTGTATTCCCTGAAGCACGTATGAACATGTTTTTGAGGCTTGTTGAATTAACTCCATCTGTTTGTGTGTTTTAGAAACTTGTCTTGTTACTTAGTGTTCTCTCCCACGTGTACAAGACCTGCCTGAGAAGACGAGCGAGCTGGGCCTGTTGATTGTTGGAGAGTAAAAGGGCTCGTACCAAGAGCGGCAGTTCACGTGCAATGAAAGGAAAGCTGTGCAACCCTGCTTTAAGTATACGCCTCTAATTATAACCATTATCTCTTGATGCATTTGTAGTTGCGAAAGTGGTGGATTAATTTTAAAACTACGAGTTTGTTTAATGTTGTTTAATGATCCTGTGTTGTACTATTGCAGAAGTTAACTCTAAAGTCATATACTTGTCATCTTGAATTTATTTTAGAGATTTCTATATTTAATTTGAGTAATGTTTTTACGATAAACTTTGTCTTAAAATTGTATGCTCTGCGTTTTTTTCTTTTTTCTTTAATCAGTACCAAGGAATGAAAGTTGCTCAGAGAGTGATATTGTAATAAAGTGAATCATGTTTGAGAATTGTGGGCTAGTCCTTTCATTAACTGAAGCCTGCCGAGGTGGCCGAGCGGTTCTAGGCGCTACAGTGTGGAACCGCGCGTCCGCTACGGTCGCATGTTCGAATCCTGCCTCGGGCATGGATGTGTGTGGTGTCCTTAGATTGGTTAGGTTTAAGTAGTTCTACGTTCTAGGGGACTGATGACAAAAATGGTTCAAATGGCTCTGAGCACTATGGGAATCAACTGCTGAGGTCATTAGTCCCCTAGAACTTAGAACTAGTTAAACCTAACTAACCTAAGTACATCACAAACATCCATGCCCGAGGCAGGATTCGAACCTGCGACCGTAGCGGTCTTGCGGTTCCAGGCTGCAGCGCCTTTAACCGCACGGCCACTTCGGCTGGCCATGGTGATGGTGGTGATGATTATAATGATGCTGATGGTATTGGCTTCAGGGCGTTCAATGGCATGATCGTCTGGGCCCTGAGAGAACGTGAATACTTACTGAGGCGAACAAAGTGTATCCTCATTAGCAGTATTCTTCATACTGTCCCATGGACACGCATTAGAGACTTGAAAGGCCATGTGACAATGACAACACAGTGGTTGTTAATCATTATATAGTAAAATTGATACTAAAAATAACCCATATTCAAGTGCACGTTAATGGCCTTTCCTCATGTGTTAGTATAACTATAGTATAGTCTAGATATAAAATGCAAAATAATACGAAAATCATCGGGGGAAACTGCACTTTTATTCCTGAGTACTGAAGGGTGTCGTTTTGTATGAAGAACATATTTTCATTAATGTTTCGAAAGAGGCAGTATCCTGCATATACGCGTTTACTATCTCTGTGTAAGGGAGGAGAAAAGATCTCAGAAGATTACTAGTTGTTCAGTTTAATGTAATAGCAATTGTATTCTGTGACCGCTAGTGGAAATTTATCGACTAACAGCGATATTAAAATGACCTTTTGCTGAAACAAAAGTATAGGACTCTTCTCTCTCTCTCTCTCTCTCTCTCTCTCTCTCTCTTTCTCTCCTTTTCTCTGTGAGATCGCGACTTCAGACTCACTCTTGATTTATTTTCTTCTGTAATTTGTCGTAGCGACCAAATGTGTTACGTAAGTCACAATGAAATTAACTGTTTGCTGAATTAGAGGAATTAAAACTGATATCTATTTAGAACTACTGTAATTATTTCAAAGTTACCTACTGTAGTGCGGATAATTACATGACTTTCGGTATTTTTCAAATATTTTTCAGAATGGAAACGGCGGAGTGGGCAGATCGTTGTGAAGAGCCCTAACAGCCGTAAGCGCATTGAGTTCAGTCATTAATTTGTCTTGCTCGTTGTAATCAGCGGCCCTGAGATTATATGCTGATTATTTTAATGTGTCTTTCATTCATTTCATGCAAGAGATATTACGGATGATTCGGTCATTCGTTTCTGAACAATGATGCTGTCGATCTTTGCCTGTGTCAGACATTGGCCGTGGTTTTCATGATTAGATGGTGTTTGGAAAAGAAACCAGTTCAAGTGTCCCGTTTTCCATGTCATTTTACTGGGCTTGTATCTTGTTTTTCCGCGTGTTAACCCTGGGTGGAGCGCACTATCCACATCCCATTTTTCCCACTATCTTAAATGCTGTGTTATCCTCTCATGCGATCATGGTTACCTTAGAAGTGTATGCAATACTTTTTATTTAGTCCAACAGATCGTCTCGTCGACAAAATTTTTCAACGTTCATGTGAAATTCGATACAAAAAGACAGCGTGACACAGGAGAGCAGAAAGGATAGCGCGACGTAGTACGTATGGCTTGCTGACCACTAATTTGAATAAAAACAGAGAAGGAGCCAGCCACTGTAAGAACATGTGGACGTTGGTTCACAACTCTATATATGGATATTACATTCCTTTAAAAAAAGGTTCTATTTGCAGTTAAAAATATACGTATACAGAGTGAGCACAAAGTCTTGCCCTGATTATAAAAATTTATAACAGAATAACCGTTTGACATAATAAGATACATTTGATGCCGTTACATAGGTTAGTGTTACTAGTTGTGACCAATAGATGGCGCTAGTGCTCCATAACACTGTTAGGTCACGTTAGTTGCTGGTGAAATGCCGTCGAAGCGGGAGAAACCGCAACGTGTGCTTTGGTTTCACGAAACGAAACGCCCATCGAGTTCAGCGTAAATTTCGGGCTTCTTATGGACGCAGCCCTCCTGACGTTAAATCAGTAAAGCGATGGTATGCAAAGTTTAACGAGCGGTGAAGATCGTCCTCGAAGTGGCAGGCCTCGTGTGAGTGATGCAACTGTCGATCGTGTTCGGCCTTCGTTTCACCGGAGTCCGTCTAAATGAACTCGTCAAGCATCACGTGAACTTCAAATACCGCAAGCAAGTGTGGTGAAGATTCTTCATGAAAGGCTTAGGTTGCATGCTTACAAAGTGCAAATCGTGCAGGCCTTACAACCGAATGATTTGCTGGCACTTGCTGAATTTGCAACTGAAATTCTCAACAGGATTGATGGCGCTAACGATTATTTAAATCGCTTATGCTTTATCGATGACGGCCACTCCCACCGGAGGTTAGAGTCCTCCCTCAGGCGTGGGTGTGTGTGTGTGTGTTGTTCTTAGCATAAGTTAGTTTAAGTAGTGTGTGAGTCTAGGGACCGATGACCTCAGCAGTTAGGTCCCTTAGGAATTCACACACATTTGAACATTTTACCGATGAATCCACCTCTCATGTTAGTGGAATCGTAAATACGCATAATGTCCGTATATGGAGTTCAGAGTCTCCACATTCTATTGTACAGTTATAGCGAGACAGCGAAAAAGTGAATGTTTTGTGCGGCCTCATGCATGTCAAGGTTTTTGGACCGTTTTTCTTCGAGTAAAAATCCATTACCGCTAACATTTACTTAGATGTTTTGCAACAGTTCATTGCCCCATAGTTAAAAGAATATCAGCCATGAATAATTTTCCAGCAGAATGGAGCTGCCCCCCCTCCCCCCCCCCCCCCCCCCCCTCTCACCCACTGGGCTTTGATAGTGCGTGATTTCCTGGATGAAACATTTCCGGATCGGTGGATTGGAAGGCACGGTCCAACACCCTGGCCACCCCACTCTCCAGACATTACGCCCTTTGACTTTTTTCTGGGACTACATCAAGGACAGTGTCACCGTCACGCCAGTTGCTGACGTCCACGAAGGAAGGCTAGGATACACGCTGCTGTGGGTACTGTGACAGAACACATGTTACGAAACACCTGGCGGGAACTGGAATACTGCCTCGACATGCTCCGAGTTACCAAGTGAGCACACGTTGAGGTTTATTAATTTCAGTGGTCTTAAAAAAAAAAAAAAAAAAAAAAAAAACTAGTAACACTAACCTATGTAACGGCATCAAGTGTGAATTATTATGTCAAATGATTATTTTGTAGTCAATTGTTATAATGAGGCCAAGACTTTGTGCTCATCAAAATGGCTCCGAGCACTATGGTACTTAACATCTGAGGTCATCATTCCCTTGAACTTAGAACTACTTAAACCTAACTAACGTCAGGACATCACACACATCCATGGCCGAGACAGGATTCGAACCTGCGACCGTAGCGGTCGCGCGGTTCCAGACTGAAGCGCCTAGAACCACTCGGCCACCTCGGGCGGCTTGTGCTCATCCTGTATATTAAAAAATAACTGGAAAAGTATAAAACTATGATTCACTTAATCATGGGTGATATGATTTGTGACTAAAGAAGTGTAAACCAGCCAACATGTGATTCATTACGATAATCTACCCAGTAATTTCGACACGAGTCCGGTGAGCGTACTAAACCTTAAAACCTATTTCCACACTCTTCTCATTGCTATTTGAAACACTGGACAAATCGATATCAAGAAAATTTGCTGCCGCTTTAACAGAAGCTCCCACCGGAGCAGGTGCCTGTGTATGAAAGAAAATGGTTTGTTCTCAGCAGTGTTGAAGTCCCTTTATGTTAGTAGAATCAGAGCTCAATGTCCTTATCTACACGAAGACGGGGCGCTAAATCTTCAGATAGCTTCGTTTCCTTCTTCCTTCGGAAAAATGTCAACAGATTTTCGAGCCTTAACTAGTAAAGCTGGCCATTGAAGGTTACGCCATTGCCGCCAGCTTCCGTACAGCTGTCAGGCATTGTATATTGTCCTAACTACATGTTCCCGGTTTCGTCCGTCCTCCTTTCCGGAAACACGTTGCTATTGTGAAAAACCGAACGTCACCTACACGAGAAACGACAGTCGAAACAGCAACTCGGATGAAGCGTAGTGCTGCCATAAGGAGTACAAGAGAATAGGAGAGTAATAAATTCGGAAATGGAGGATGAAATGCGAATTCATGACACTACGGCACACTTAATTTGTACGATGCAGTTCACTGACTCTGACTTAAAGGGAGAGCAGCTGTCTGCTCCACAGTTCTCTGTCCTGTTATACATTGCCGTCTGAGTACGCATATCGCTTCAAGCGTAAGACATTCAAAGTCAAAGACGTCTAATACACGACGGGTTCGTAGTGTGGGGAGTAGCGTACCGACTATCCACAAATCAACTCTTGCGATGGGTATTGCAGCAGTTTTGACTACAGTGATTGCCGATTACGTTTAAGTCGTTTTGGAATTGCAAGCAATCCGTCAAAGTACCTTATCAACTGCATTCCAGAATACTAAGGTTTCCTTAATAGTTTGGGTCGGCATCGAATTTTTAAGGATCCCACCTGTTCTCAGATACGCGGAACCTCAAATGACCACTGCATCACAGAGAGGTACGACACATTCCTGGATAGCGATATAAACAGAAAAACTGCGGAAAGGAAGATTTCTCAGTAAGTTAGATGTCGCCTCTCGCATGTGGGTTCACCAACGTAACACGTCGCACGCTTTATACGTCTGAGATCTCGTCGCTCAGCGATGTTCTTGTGGCAGCCGACTACTCAGGAACACATTCAACGAATATCTGATTTGGTACTACGACGTTTGGAAGCATTTATGACGTATGTAAAAATATAAAGCTACTTAATTTCTCTGCCTTTAATAATATACACTCCTGGAAATGGAAAAAAGAACACATTGACACCGGTGTGTCAGACCCACCATACTTGCTCCGGACACTGCGAGAGGGCTGTGCAAGTAATGATCACACGCACGGCACAGCGGACACACCAGGAACCGCGGTGTTGGCCGTCGAATGGCGCTAGCTGCGCAGCATTTGTGCACCGCCGCCGTCAGTGTCAGCCAGTTTGCCGTGGCATACGGAGCTCCATCGCAGTCTTTAACACTGGTAGCATGCCGCGACAGCGTGGACGTGAACCGTATGTGCAGTTGACGGACTTTGAGCGAGGGCGTATAGTGGGCATGCGGGAGGCCGGGTGGACGTACCGCCGAATTGCTCAACACGTCGGGCGTGAGGTCTCCACAGTACATCGATGTTGTCGCCAGTGGTCGGCGGAAGGTGCACGTGCCCGTCGACCTGGGACCGGACCGCAGCGACGCACGGAAGCACGCCAAGACCGTAGGATCCTACGCAGTGCCGTAGGGGACCGCACCGCCACTTCCCAGCAAATTAGGGACACTGTCACTCCTGGGGTATCGGCGAGGACCATTCGCAACCGTCTCCATGAAGCTGGGCTACGGTCCCGCACACCGTTAGGCCGTCTACCGCTCACGCCCCAACATCGTGCAGCATGCCTCCAGTGGTGTCGCGACAGGCGTGAATGGAGGGACGAATGGAGACGTGTCGTCTTCAGCGATGAGAGTCGCTTCTGCCTTGGTGCCAATGATGGTCGTATGCGTGTTTGGCGCCGTGCAGGTGAGCGCCACAATCAGGACTGCATACGACCGAGGCACACAGGGCCAACACCCGGCATCATGGTGTGGGCAGCGATCTCCTACACTGGCCGTACACCACTGGTGATCGTCGAGGGGACACTGAATAGTGCACGGTACATCCAAACCGTCATCGAACCCATCGTTCTACCATTCCTAGACCGGCAAGGGAACTTGCTGTTCCAACAGGACAATAAACGTCCGCATGTATCCCGTGCCACCCAGCGTGTAAGTCAACTACCCTGGCCAGCAAGATCTCCGGATCTGTCCCCCATTGAGCATGTTTGGGACTGGATGAAGCGTCGTCTCACGCGGTCTGCACGTCCAGCACGAACGCTGGTCCAACTGAGGCGCCAGGTGGAAATGGCATGGCAAGCCGTTCCACAGGACTACATCCAGCATCTCTACGATCGTCTCCATGGGAGAATAGCAGCCTGCATTGCTGCGAAAGGTGGATATACACTGTACTAGTGCCGACATTGTGCATGCTCTGTTGCCTGTGTCTATGTGCCTGTGGTTCTGTCAGTGTGATCATGTGATGTATCTGACCCCAGGAATGTGTCAATAAAGTTTCCCCTTCCTGGGACAATGAATTCACGGTGTTCTTATTTCAATTTCCAGGAGTGTATTTTTAACCTTGTAAATCAAATACGACCTAATTTTCAGCGATATCTGATGACCCGCATATGGAGTTGTAAGTTTCAGAAACAGATGCGTTAGTTATTAGTGTTCAATCTGCAACAGAGTCAGAGATATTCAGTAGTTTTATATTTTTGCATTCTTACATCTTGTGCTTATTGTGCGCGGAAGGCAGTTTGCATGTAAACTAAGTGCTCCTATTTACTTATTTATATCCAGACAATTTATCCCCTGCAAATAACTGTCTATAAACAAATAATCCGCATTGTTACGTAAGATTATGTATTTTCAGTCTAATCGGAAATATTCCTTTTTTTGCATTACTGTTGCCCTAGTTTTCGAGGAATTTAAGTAATTCGCGCGAAATCTGCTGCTGACGCGAATAGCAGCCTCCAGTTCATGAAGTGGAAGTAATTGCAGAGGTGCTGAGATTTCTCTCCTCTCTTTTTTTGTCGTCACCCGACAGCTGAGTGGTTGGCGTCGCTAGCAGCTGTGAAGGCAGCTGCCTGACCGCAATATTTATACCTGAGCTGCGGCAGCTGGCTGCGCGCCGCACAACACACAGCTGCCTGGACCCGTGTGGTGGTCCGTGGGCCCGTGGCGCCTCTCTTCGCGATTTCGCACAGGCAGTTCCGAAAAAAATGGTTCAAATGGCTCCGAGCACTATGGGACTTAACAGCTGTGGTCATCAGTCCCCTAGAACTTAGAACTACTTAAACCTAACTAATCTAAGGACATCACACACATCCATGCCCGAGGCAGGATTCGAACCTGCGACCGTAGCGGTCGCGCGGTTCCAGACTGTAGCGCCTAGAACCGCTCGGCCACCCTGGCCGGCTTTCAGGAACAGTTGAGTCAGTTATCAGTACTGCGTCTACAACATTCAGAAAAAGCATCGTCGAAATAATGATGGATAGGCCCTTACGACTAGTTTTCGATAACAGTAACTCTATCATATAACAGCGTAGTCGATATGAAGGTACACAAAAGGAAATGCTGCGCGCGCGCGCGCGCGTGTGTGTGTATGTGTGAGTGTGTGTTAGAGAGAGAGAGAGAGAGAGAGAGAGAGAGAGAGAGAGAGAGAGAGATAGACAGGTGTGTGTCACAGTGGTAGAGAGAGAGGGGGAAAAAGAGAGGTGTGTGTCAAAGAGAGAGAGAGAGAGAGAGAGAGAGAGAGAGAGAGAGAGAGAGAGGGAGGGTGGGAGGGGGTGGGTGGGAGGGAGGGAGGGTGGGAGGGAGGGAGGGAGGGAGAGGGAGAGGGAGAGGGGGACAGGGGGAGAGGGAGGAGAGAGGGATAGGGAGAAAGGGAGAAAGAAAGAGAGAGAGGGGGGGAGGGAGGACGGGAGAGGGAGAGTCCGGGAAAGCGTTATTCACTGAGGTGACTTAAGTCATAGGATACCTCCAAGTATCGTGTCGGATCTTCTTTTGCCCAGCTTGGTACAGAGCCTCGGCGGGGCGTGGACACACGTACTCATAGGAAGTCTTCTGCAGAAATATTGGGTTATACTGCCTCTGTAGCCCTCAATAATTGCGAAAGTGTTGGCAGTGCAATATTTTGGGAACGAAATGACCTCTCAGTTATGTCCCATAAAGGTTCGATGGGATTCACGCTGGCGACCTCTGTGGCCAGATCATTCGTTCGAACTGCCTAGAATGTTCTTCAAATCAATCACGAACAATTGCGGCCTCGATACATGGTGCATTGCCATCCGTACAAAAATGTCTGCAAATGGTCTCCAGGTAGCCGAACATGACTATTTCCAGTCAATGAGCGGTTCACTTGGACCAAAGGACCCGGTTCACGTAAACACAGCTCACTCCATTATGGAGCCACCACCAGCTTGCACACTGCCTTCTTGGCAATTTGTGTCCATGGCTTCGCGGGAATGCGCCACGCTCGAGTGCTACCATCAGCTCTTACCAACTGAAATCGGGGCTGATCCGACCAGGCCACGGTATTCCAGTCGTCTAGGGTCCAACAGGTATGGCCACGAGCCCAGGAGAGACGCCTTTCACGCTTGTCCGTTTGAACTGACAATGCCAACTCTACGCAAACGCCGCTGCTCTCGGTCGTTAAGTGAAGGCCGTCGGCCTCTGCGTTGTCCATGGTGAGAGGTAATGCCTTAAATTTGGTATTCTCGGCACACTCTCGACACTGTGAATCTCTAAATATTGAATTCCCTAACGCTTTCCGAAATGGAATGTCTCATGCGTCTAGCTCCAACAGCCAGTCCGTGTTCAGAGACTTAATTCCAGTCGTGTGGCCATAATCACGTCGGAAACCTTTTCATATGAGTTACAAGAGTGCAGATGACAACTCCGCCAATGCACTGCCCGTTTATACCTTATGCACGCGATACTAGCGCCATCTGCATATACGCATACAGCTAACCCATCACTTTTGTCACCTCGGTGTATGTAAGCTCAACGGACAAAGTATTCGTCGCCCTCTTAAAAGAGCACGCTACTCAGTACGAAGCACTACAGATCGACAAAACTCGTCATCCCAAGGCTGATATAAGGCATGTCAGTGAAGTAGCATAATGTATATGTGTCGATCGGTTGCGTAAAATCAGTGCAAGAAGATGGTTCGACGTGGAGACGCGGTAGAATGGCGGAGAGGACATATCGTGTTTGCGCGTGCCCATCACCATAACGTGAATAACTTGTCCAATTTGCAGATCTATTAACGTGGGCTGCCGGACGTTTCTGCAGGGAATGCTGTACCACTCGCAGCCATATAACGCGGCGCAAGAACAGCTGTCGTAAGGTCATAACTAACACGGACCAGAGACGAGTGTCACACACTGTCAATCGCAATTGATCTCGAACCCGGCAGGGATTCCTATTATACGTGAATGTAGAGACTATCTCAACCAGGGAACTGCGTTCAATGGATAATTTGAAGTTAGGTAACTCCCAAAGGGCCATTTCTCGCAGCTGCATGTAAAGCATTACGTTTTCAATGAGCCAAACAACAGAGAAAATTGACTGGAGCTGACAGCAGTCTTATAGTATGGTCCAAAGAGTGTCTTTTAAAATGATGGAAACAATCAAGTGCACATGCGCGACCCAATGATGAGTCAACTCGCTGTGTGTGGACTGTGTACTTCAGGTCAGAAGTAGTTTTGTGGTTTTCTGGGGAGTGTTTTTCATACCATGAGCTGCCCCTACTTATTCAGTTTACCGTAAACTTGACTGAGGACGTTTATTTCAAAATTCTCGCTGACAAGTTGTCATTTCTTCAGCGAGGGAAGTTTAATCAGTAGGGTTCCTTATACATATAGCATGGAAGAGGCCACTCACCAACTACAGAGCCTCTACAGAATTGCGGCAAAAACCGGCTTGACTGTCAACATACAGAATACTGAGTTCATCGCCAATAGCAAGGAGGCTGCTTCTACAATCCCACTAGGAAGCAATACTATCTGCAAAGTTCCTGCAGTCAGGTACTTGGCAGAATGGACCTCAACAAGCGAGAGCGAAACCTTGACCATAAACGCCAGGTGCACCAAGTAAGAGAGGGCCTATTAATCCTGTAAGAACATCTGTACCTCCAAGTACCTATCGAAGAACATAAAGCTGAAGCACTACAATTCTTTAGTAAAACCCTCTGCACTCTGTGCCTCTGAGTGCCTCTTGATGAATTGAAAGGGTCCACTCAGGAAACTAGAACTTAAAGAGAGGAAGATCCTGAGAAGAATACTAGAACCCACAAGAGAGGAAGACGGTAGCTACAGAATCAGGCACAATAACGATCTCTACGAACATCAAGAGGACATAGTCACATGTATGAGGAAAAGGCGACTGACCTTCTATGGGCACATGACTCGCCTGAATCACTCCAGGCTCACCAACAGGATTCTCACAGTGACAAGTAGGAGAAAAGCGTCCAAAGCCAAGTGGATCACCTCTGTTAAATCAGACTTAGAGGAACTGCAGATCCCATTAAAGACAACCGAGAACCGAACTCAGTACCGACAGGCCATCCCACAGGGAGTCTTCCCACAACCAGGAAGTGTACAGGCACCACCAGACTTAAGTGTACAGATAAGGGGAAGCAGGCTCACAGCCAGAAGATGAAGGCATACCGGACCAAGGAAAAGCTGAAGACCTAAGCTGAAAGTTAAGACGAACCCCGTAGTCCCTAGTAGGCTGAAATGAATTGAATATTATATAGGGAACTTTAGCAACAACTAGTCAGCGAGAATTATACATATATCCAAACCACTGTTGTCCCAGGTCGGGTCCTGTGCTTGCAACCGACTGTTCAATGCTGATGTGACTTCATCATCGGTGTTGAAACGCTGATCTCCGAAACGACCTTTGAGTTGCGGGAACATGTGAAAATCACTTGGAGCAAGATCTGGTGAGAATGGAGAATGCGGGAACATTTCTCAGTTCAGTCTTCCGAGCTCCGTCTAGGACTTTCGAGCTGCAGGGAGCCAAGTATTGTCATGAAGGAAGAGAATTTCATGACACAAAAGTCCATGACTCTTCTTTTGATGGCAACTCGCAGATTCCTCAAGACATTACGGTACCTTTCAGCATTAATTGTTGTGCTGCGAGGCAGGTGGTGAACGTGTAACACTCCCCGACAGTCCCAAAAGATGGTTGCCATAACTTTCCCTGACAAAAGCGTGACCTTCGCCTTTTTTGGGGGCCCATTCGTCAGGTTTGGTTCAAATGGCTCTGAGCACTATGGGACTTAACTTCTGAGGTCATCAGTCCCCTAGAACTTAGAACTACTTAAACCTAACTAACCTAAGGACATCACACACATCCATGCCCGAGGCAGGATTCGAACCTGCGACCGAAGCAGTCGCGCGGTTCCGGACTACGCGCCTAGAATCGCTAGACCACCGCGGCCGGCTTCGTCAGGTTTCTCCCACCTCTGACGTTCTGTCTCAGGAGTCGAATGATTAACCCATGTTTCATCCCAATTTGAATGCTCATACTGACGTCTTCAAAGACGGAGGTTAAGCCACGATGCGTATCGACAGCGGACAGTTGTGCTGCTGCAAAAAAAGAACGACAAAACGCAGCTCACAAGCAAACATACTCTGCAATGGTGCCTCCATGTTAACTGGCAACAAGCTGGCAAGGCACTACGTTATGCATCGTGAGCCGGTGTGAGTGTTGTCAACACTATACCAGCCTTAATAGTCAGCCCTCATATGTCATGGGCACAGTTTATTTTACAGAAAAATAAAATAGGGAAACTTACTTACTGGATGATCTCTTGATGACTGTGGTCTTGACATCCCCATAAACCAAAATGATATCAGCCGTGTTCAGAGGGCTGCACGCGTGCTCCAGTTTAACTTATGGTCAGGCACCCCAACAAGCCCCGATGCGCCTACTCAATCATTCTATCGTAATTACACAGAAAATGTCTTGAACTATTTGGAACGGCGGCTGAAGCACAGGAATTTGTAGCGTCAGAACGATATGGCGCAGTTGAGGAATCATGAAGACTGACTCTGTAGCCGAACTGAGTCCATGGTCACAGCAAGACATGGTGTCACGCACTGTTACCGTCATGATTCCTGGATGTGACCAAATATTTTTCTGTATGCTTAAGTAGCTAGAATAAGGGAGAACGAGCTAGAACTCGAGCAGCTTAATGTTACGCCATCACTATAATATTACATTGATTATCTATGATTACATCTTCTCAGCTTGTTAGAATTAAAGAGAGTGACGTATAAACATTGGTGTTACACGGTAAACTGAGCCATCAAGTACGAAAAGTTTCGCTGAGATGGCTCAGTCAAAGCGAATATGAAACTGAACACATACTACACGAAGGCACAAGGCAACCACACATCAGAGATAATCTTACGTTAAATCTCTACAATAAAACAGGCTGTATAACGTCATTACACGCTACCAAAGGACATACCTGTAGGTCAACGAGACGCGTCCATCCGGTACAAAGTAGTAGTTTCAATACTCATTATTACTTGCACCTTCTCCCGTAAGTTTTGCAGGAATCAATTCAGTCGCAGGGACTGGCATCTGGATGTGAAGCAATGTTCTATCGTACCTCACTGATGCACAGAGTGACACGCAATAAGCACATAAAGAAGTTGCGGACAGGAACGAATTGCTGGAGACACGATCTCAGATGAAATCACAAGCCACTAGCCACGAATATCACAAGCTTTACAACGCCAGCAACGTTACGCCAACGAGACTTTACGAGCACTTTTTAACAGCACAGACTGAATGTGCTACTCTTGGTAAAACCGTGAGCGCTGCGAATTCAAGGGCCACAAAAACTCGTCGAGTGACAAACAAGTTCTGGCCGCCCTTTTCAAATGCAGCGCTGCAAATTAGGCCTGAAGTCTCGCATCTGTTGAAGCTTTGTGGAACAATTTTTCAAGACGACACCTCATAATTTTCATCTCTTTTCGTTCCCGTGTCTCATTAGTTTACGCCAAAAGCTTGATTACCTTTTCAGTAGTTTAAAGAAGAGAGACGCGGTAATTAAGAAACTAGGACAGTATGTTTACAGCAACGTATGTACGAGAAAATTTTTACTTTAAATAAACCAGGTAAAGAAACGATGAATAAAATAATAAGCTGAATTTGAGGCATGGAATGACACAATCAGTCTTAACATGTATACGATGGGCATACTCTCTTAAAGCGTAAACAAAAATTTTGTGGGAGTCACAGCGAAACGTAATACGTAATTTCCTTCTACTCTATCCTTTTTGCTTCCAGAATTCAAGCAGGGCACGTCGAGTCAACAATGCAATTATGTGATTACGAAAATGTTACAAATTAATGCACAACACAATCACGAACTATCGAGAAGATTACTTTATCAACAGCAAGCTAAAAATCACTGTTACGAAATGCATGTACATGAGCCACTAAATTCCCAGACCGGCTACCACGTTTCATATCAACAATAAACCTCAATGCGAACATTTATAGCAGATTAATTATATTAAAAAATCACCCATCGTCACCAGGCAGGAGGAAAACAGTGGCTCCGAAACGAAACAAGCAGTTGATGACAGGTCATTAGAGACGAAGATCAAGGAAATCACCTGTGTCCATTCTAAAGAACCATCAGCATCGCCTTCAGCCATCACCAGAATGTTACCAGAGTGCCACATGGTTTGGTGGCTACGAAAACAGTGTGGCTAAAGTGACTGCCTACGGACGCAGGCCATACTCGCCGCGCCAGAACGGTACCGAAGTAGTAGGATTACAGCAGCTGAAACATCTCCTTTTTATAAAAATGACAGTGCTGGAAAACCTCTACGTTATTTGATTTTTAAACAGCTGAGCAAAACTGAACGTACTCAGACATTTCTCTCTTTACTTATTCTGATCATCACTAAACTGATACTTTTTTTTCTATTTTTTAGCGCAACGCAGTCTGACTTTCAATAATCCCTACAAGAGAATGGCCCTGACTAACAATAAAACCTATATCTTTCATGTATTTACCTTAATAGTGTTCAAAAGTCATTATATATATATATATATATATATATATATATATATATATATATATATATATATATATATATATATAAAAAAAATCAGTTCATGACATCCATCTTACAAATTTCCATTTCATAACGGACACACGTCCAGATCGTCCTCTCTCAAAATTCTGCCATCTCTCTCCGCACATCCACCACTGCTGACGGCTCACCTCCAACTGCGCAACGATACGCGATGTTCACGTCCAGCTGCCCAACACTACAATAGCAAATATTCCAGCAATGCCAACCAGCCACAGATTGCAGACAGCACAGTCAGTGATTTTCATACCGAGCGCTACGTGGCGTTACCAACACAAAAACCTAAACAGCCTACTTACACAGTACTCTAATTTCCCAACTGTCATGCTCCTATTCTGGGCTTACAATACATATTCCTCTGATCGACTGCAGCTCTGATAATCACGCTCAAGCTCACGTTTCGCGGACTCTTTTGTAACCTGGACTGGCAGGTAGGTAACTCTTTTAATGTTTTTACTTTTAAGACTGGTCGATGTGGAAATATTTGATTAGCGTTACTTGTTCTGTAATAGTTCTGTGCAGTTCAAATAAAGGTTCTGTTCTGTGGCACATATGAACAATGCTTCTAGACACTAGAACTCCCACACTATTAGTTCAAATACAATAATCCATACTTATTATAAAAACGTATGTATGCTTGTATGTGCGTGTGCATAGGTGTGTATATGTATGTCCCACATCTCCTCCAGTGAGCGAGGTGGCGCAGTGATAGCACAAATGGCTCTGAGCACTATGGGACTCAACTGCTGAGGTCATTAGTCCCCTAGAACTTAGAACTAGTTAAACCTAACTAACCTAAGGACAACACAAACATCCATGCCCGAGGCAGGATTCGAACCTGCGACCGTAGCGGTCTTGCGGTTCCAGACTGCAGCGCCTTTAACCGCACGGCCACTTCGGCCGGCATTGATAGCACACTGGACTCGCATTCGGAAGACCGAAGGTTCAAACCCGCGTCCGGCCATCCTGATTTAGGTTTTCCGTGATATCCCTAAAATTGCTTCAGGCAAATGCTTGGGGGGTTCCTTCGAAAGGGCACGGCAGATTTCCTTCCCTAACCGAGCTTGTGCTCTGTCTCTAATGACCTCGTTATCGACGGGACGTTGAACACTAATCTCCTCCTCCACCTCCTGCTAAATCAGTGGACCGATTTCAACTGAACTTGCTGGCCGGGGTGGCCGTGCGGTTCTAAGCGCTTCAGTTTGGAACCGCGTGACCGCTACGGTCGCAGGTTCGAATCCTGCCTCGGGCATGGATGTGTGTGATGTCCTTAGGTTAGTTAGGTTTAAGTAGTTCTAAGTTCTAGGGGACTGATGACCTCAGAAGTTGAGTCCCATAGTGCTCAGAGCCATTTGAACCATTTGAACTGAACTTGGTTCACATGTTACTTACTGTCAGGCAACAATCGGTTTGGCTATAAGAACCACCTACCGGTCAAAGAATGCAGAAAAAGTAGCGCCTGAGGTATGACGTTATAATTTATTACTTCTTTACTACTTACTTCACTGGCGATATATTTTGCAGACAGAATACGCATTTACCAATGAATGTAAGTACAAAATTATATCATTGTACGACACATAGCTTAGCAGATATGACGTCATAAACAGTGAGATGCATGAAAAACTGCCGCATCATGCATGACGTTTAAATTTATTACATCTTTGGTAGTTCCTCTATTAGCAATTAATTTCGCAGACAGTACCCATATAAGGCGCTGAATATACCTACAATTTTATATCGTCTTACGAGGCATACCTCTAGGGATATGGCGTCATAAACATTAAACAGAACGGCAGGCACTGCATGGCACGGGCGTGGACGCACAGCTATTGGTAAATAATTGGGCAACGCCGGGTTTCTCCACTAGCATTCAAACACACGAACATTATACCTGTATATAATGCAGTTGTAATGAAACTTGACACTATTCAGTAGCCTAATGCGTAGAGTACTGGCGTTACAAAGTGTGAAAGTGAGTCAGACCCAGATAAAATCTACGCTCCTAATGGTCAGTGGCTAGTACAGTCACACTCAGAGGTACGTTTAACTCGGCAACGACTGGCTGGTGTCCAGTGTGGAGATGCCACATTCCTGCTCGGATGGTCAAGAAATTCCAGCCAGCTACGCGCTGTCGGTACATACGGCAAAGCGTCGAGACGTTTCCTCAAGTATTACGTGTCAGCTACTTCAACAGCTATATAAAGACGAGGAAATGAGTGACTGGGAGGAGTCCTATCTGACCCGGGCCTTTCGTATCTGAGGTAGTTAGGGGAAGTATTGTCGGTATGTAGGAATTTGGTCGCTCGGCGCGGTCGCTCGCACTGCACAAGCCACTGGCGTCTCAAACTGCTAAAATGTCACTAAGGAGAAATCAAGGGGAGAGTGAAGAAGTCTATCATGTTCGCCAAACAGCAGAAAGAACTAAATAGACTGCTGGGGAACAGAATCGAGACATTTCAGATGCCAGGATCGAGGATCTCTTCACACGAGCTACGAAAGTGTGCAGAAACCTAGATCTTGGAGAACTGATGGCATTTTAATCCAGGATACATTCAGAGAAACACACTTATGTTTCAGAAGAATGTGTGCTGCCGGTTGTTCGATTTCTTTCATCCAGATGCCTGTCATCCATGTCACGCACGATATCAGCCACGTACCCATTGCAAAAACAAAAAAAAGTATCAACGCTAAAATGGCTCCACAGTCTCCAGACTTAAATTCAACCAACAATTTTTGGGTATTGATGATTCGAGATTAAGGCCTGCAATAATACGAAACTGGAGAGTGCAAACCATATTTTTTTTCCATGTGCGAGAGTATTAGCTGACGTCAGCTACGGCATATTTGTAGCTCCCTCATCTACTCCTGTCCTCGAAGATACAACAAAAGTATTGGGCAGTGAGGGACAGTGGACTCCGTAAAAAAAGGTAAAAGGAGCACGTTTTATGTTAAATTTCACCATCCATATTCTTATTTTTTAAATGTTTGTTCACAAAAGAACGTAGAGATTCACACATCTCTCAAGTTTTGTCTGCTCTGGACAATGAGAAGTAGTGATCTACGTATGAAGCGGAAAGAGGGAGTAATTAATTTGGTTTTTTCATTTTCCATGTGATTTTTATTTTAGTCATCCAAAAACATTTTTTTCTAGTTTGCCTTTACGATCATGTTTCAATACACCTTTCGACAGTAAGGACAAAACTGCTCGTTGAACGCTCATTTACGCTTTATAATTACATGTTTTATCGCAATATAACCAAACCAACAAGTTTATCGACCCCATCTAACTAGCGCAAGCTTCTTAAAAATTATTTATTATAGAACTCTTAGTAGTTACTAGTACAATGTTCTCCCATGTCCAAATGGCATTAAATTTTTTAAAAAAGTTTATGTATAATAAACACGAGTTTTCATCTAATAAACATGTTATCGTATGAATATTTCAACCTCCATATACCATTTTTTGATAAAAATATACGAATGAAAACGAATCTTACGTCGACCTTTGTTTTCTACATATTACGCGAGCAGACAATATGGAAACAAATAATTCTATTAGTTATTGCTTTACCCCTACCCTGCAAAAGATGTTCACTATGTAGGCTGTGAACAGCATATATTAAGTGTTAATCTTTTTCTCTTTGCAACAGACGTACGTTGAAATTCCTATAGCCACACAGATGTTTTTGTCTTAAAGTAGTTCTAGATATGTAAAGACTTGTTACTTGGCAATGTGTCATAGACGCAGGGGTTCATTGAACAAAAATAAATATGTGATCAAAAAATATCATCAAAATATGTAAAAAAAAAAATACTACAGCGGGTTCGCTGTTCTGCTTTGAAACTGATTTTAAGTAAGCATACGTCGTCGCTACTGTCGTTTTTCTATGAAAGAGGACCTTAAAAATACATTTAGCTAGCAGATTTGAAAATGCGACAAGAATCGTCATTGCCTCCACGCAAAATCTATCGTAAAGGCTACTTTGAACGCGACTGCATATCGACGGGTCGGGATTGGTCTTTGTAGTTTTCCACGCCCCTGTAGGCAAACACTTAACTTGCTTCACATGTTGGCCTCAGAAACAGAGTACATAAACAACTGAAACCGATAAAAAAGCAAACAAAGTTTACATGATACGCATAACGGCAGTGTACACACGTATTTGAGATTAGGGTTACTTTGTGAAACAGAAATATTACAGAATTCAGAACCAACAGGGTCTGTAAAGGGACAATAATACAAAAAAGTAAATTAAGTAGCTAAGAGCGTGATTACAATAACAGCATTTAAAATTGACTACGATACAATAAAACTGATGTATATGAACATTCACAGTCCTGAAACCAGTCTACAGCGTGTGATAGATGGTACTTTCACTGTATACTGTAGATACCTTACATGGAAAGTGTGGAACATTTGTATGCATACGTTTATTGAAAACTACTTTACTGAGGCACAAGGTAAAAGAAGCATGGCTTCGCACTTATATGACATGCTGAATGTCATATTGACAGGAAAATTCTCAATATGCCAGAGACGGAAAGTTTGCAATAACTGTGTATTCAAAGATGTTCAAAACTATTCGGGCACCTACTAGTGGACATTAATATGGCGTTCATGTCAGCTTGATTTCTGCTTGGGACACTTTCAGTGAGATGCCTGAATATCTGTGGAGAAAAAGTAACCGATTTACCTCAGGAGTCGAAACCAGAGAAGGCAGTGATGTTGGGGGCTTGGGTCTGAAGGGAAGTCGACGTTCTGACTCATCCCACAGGAGTTCCATTGGGGGGGAGGGGGGGGGGGGTTCGGGGTGGCAGCAGGAAGGGCGACCCAAAGAAAGACAGAAAAATCTATCTTACATCCACACTTATGAAATGCATTAAAGCTTTCTTAATTCGTCAAATGAGGTCCAGAGCGTCATCCAGATGGGTAATAATGCATCGTTTTAGAGTGTAGTTTTACATCAGTGGCTTTTCTTCATGTAACATAGCGCTTTTACTTTTGTTATTGCAGTGCCGAAATTGGTTAAAACTTAGTATCAGCTACGATAAAGACTGTTTCTAAATAATTTTACGACAGTAAAGATCGCTGTTCTGCAATAATTTCATATATAATTATTTGTATACATGAATTGAGAAGCTTTTTTAATTATTCGTGATCAAAATTGACCTAGACAATGAATTCCTGGAAGATGGATAGACTATGCCAAGAAGGAGACCAGGAGGTGTGAGGGTGCACAATGTTGACGTTCGCAACGACGGTCTGATTTCACGCAGTAACAAGTTACCGACGCATATCACAGAGGCAACTGCAGAATGACTTCAGCGAAATGAAAAATGCGCCAAATGTGACATAGAATGTAACACTCGTAAGCGAGTAACATTACACACGTCAAGAACGAATCTGCAACAGGAGCTTGTCCAGATTGCTGAACCTTTGCAATGAACGCTCTGTCAGAAGTACTCTTCAGAATGGGTAAGTTCGTAACAGCGGTCGCTTTTCACTTATCAACGTATCCCACAGGGACATACGTAGTATGAATACGATAAAATGAAAAAAACCAGATATGTGATAGAACATGACACGTGGGATAAGGGAGTTTCATTACACACGTCAGGCATATTGTCTACATGCAACTTTACAATGAACACTGTGCCCAGAAGTACATATCAAAATGAGTATTAAAATATGTTGATCCTTAACGATACCCACAACGCGGTGCGAGAGGCCGTAGTGGCAAAAGCGCTGGACTCGCATTCGTGAAGACGGCAGTTCAAATGCCAGTCTGACCATCCACATACAGATTTTCTGTAATTTTCCTAAATGACGTAAAAGGTGGTTCCTTTTGCGAGGAACACGATCGACTTCATTCCCTATCCTCCCTCAATTCAAGAAACTTCTCCGCTGCTCATCTCATTGGCGACGGAACGTAAATACATCGAACGTCACACAAATATCGGTACATGAACTGTTTATATATTCGAAATAATCTGTCAAAACACACCTTTTCCCCAAATTTCGCAATAACTGTACCGCAAAGTACGCAAGAGGTGCGCGCTATTGTTAATACGCCGCTGCTTCTTCTATGTCTGCTACTCACGTATTCGAGAAGTAGTCGGTTGTTGGCGCAGTCTGCTCACACGGCCAGCGGTCTCCCAGCGTCGGCAGAGGCGGGACTGCTGAGCAAAGCAAACGGACTCGGGGCTGAGCCGAGCAGAGCCGGGCTGAGCTGCCGGCGACCGCAGAACTCGACACCGCAGCCTCCTACTAGCCTTGGAGGTTGTCTTTCGTCTTCCTGGGAAGACGTTCGTCCTGCCCCTGCCCCGACGTGCTCGTTGTCATTTCCGGCAACGCTGACGGCTGCGTTGAACTCGCTGCGGACTACGTTCACGACCCTGCGCGCTCTGCGTCTTGGAACCACTGTGACGCTGACATCTTCATGGCGTATACAGCGGTATCAAAAAAAGTATTGGCACAGACACTTTTTCGCAGCTAACACAGAATGTCTAAGTGCTAGGAACATTACATGTATACCATCAACTCCGACCCAGTAAAGGAAACAATTTGAATATTACAATATTTTCGCGACACAACAAACACATGTATTCAATTAAGCGAAGATTTTCTCCTGCTCAAAAAAGTATTGGAACACTGTACGACATTTAGTATTGTGCTTGACAGACAGCGCCACGCATACCAGATTTTTGCAATCGGAGTTGACAAACAATTCAGTCGCTTGCCTGACGATCAGTGTGAGGGGCATTCACTTGTCACGATCAGTCCAAAGGGGAAAGAGCAGTTCGTGCCGTTCCGCAACAAGGAGGTTTTATTGTTTTCGCAGGGTAAAAAAAATGGCTCTGAGCACTATGGGACTTAACTGCTGTGGTCATCAGTTCCCTAGAACTTAGAACTACTTAAACCTAACTAACCTAAGGACATCACACACACCCATGCCCGAGGCAGGATTCGAACCTGCGACCGTAGCGGTCACGCGGTTCCAGACAGTAGCGCCTAGAACCGCACGGCCACTCCGTCCGGCTGCAGGGTAAAAGTTGCGGTGAGCACTCTCTGTTAATTACACATCACTTTGGGCAATCATTGAGACTGGTACAGCAAACAATAAACACACATCGAGACGTCGAAGGCTCTTACAAATAGGGAGCGTCCAAAGATAGTTCGTCTTGCACAAAAAGAGCCTTCTGAAAATGCAGTGTCGTTTGTAGACATCCAGTCCACGTTCAACAAACCGGTCGTTGCTCAAACTGTTAGGAATGTTTTGAACGTAGCTAATATTCATGGTAGATCTCTCAGAAGGAAGCCATTTATTTCGGAAGTTAACCTAAGAAGCCTCTTGCAGTTTGGCAAAGATAATGTCGATAAATCGATTGAAGTTTGGAATACTGCGTTTATTTCCTGACGAATCCAAGTTTAACTGGATATAATGGAAAGGGAAGTGTGGTGCAAACCAAATATAGAGTTCAAATAATAACATGTCCTACCAACAGAAAAACATGGGGGAAGAAGCATAATGGTTTGGGGATGGATGATAGCTTCTGGCGTTGGTGACTTAGCAATTACTGAAGGTGTCATGGATCATCGTAAATATGTCGATGTGTTGCTAGACCATTTACGTAGCAGTACATGGAAACATGGTCTTGATGGCGTCCTTTACTTTCAACGAGAGAACTACTCTAAACATACGGCTCTGAGAACTCGAGAATTTTTATTATATAATGTTCCAAGAAGGGTTTTCACTGTACCACAGAGCCCTGATATTAACCCGATGACCATCTTTGGATACACTTGGATACAAAGTTTCGGAAACGTCGTTCTAAAAATGGTTCAAATGGCTCTGAGCACTATGGGACTCAACGTCTGAGGTCATCAGTCCCCCAGAACTTAGAACTACTTAAACCTAACTACCCTAAAGACATCACACACATCCATGCCCGAGGCAGGATTCGAACCTGCGGCCGTAGAGGTCGCGGTTCCAGAGTTCAGCGCCTAGAATCGCTCGGCCACCTCGGCCGGCAAACGTCGTACCAAGTGTTCTACAGGGAAACGGAAGTTTCAGATAGTGTTGTTGCAGGAATGGTCAAAGATTTCACCAGATATTACTCGCAACTTGGTTCACTCTATGCTAAGACGTTGTCAATTACAACCGTATGCACATGGACCATCATAATTGAGTTACGTGAATTAGAGAGACTTTAACTTCATTTTTGTGTAGGTAGATGTTTAGAGCAACTGATTTGTCTTTGTAGGCTAATATTTTTGTTGTGAGAAACCAATTATACTAGAAGAACCTTATGTTTATTACTGTACATTCAAACAGCTATAACAGTGATGTATATATAGTGATAGGTGCGCCAATACTTTGTGGTGCCACTGTACGCGTACACAACACATTCATAACAGTGTTCATAATTTTAGAATTACCCTTCAGCAACCTTTTTTCTCGCTAATGTAGGAAATAAATTTAATGCATGCGTCCGCAATCATTGTGAATATTTTGTGACTGAAATGTGTAGATCGCTTAATAAATTTCTTTATTTATCAGCACGCGGTTTCGGCTCCTGCCACGTGAAGTGCCTACAATTAAGATTAAAGAAACATAAAAAGCGACAGGCATTGTTTAAACAAGATCAACCACGTAAAGGAAAATTAAAAAATAGTATTTTAAAGGTTCCTTCATCAAGAAAATCCAAGAACTTGCAAAAGAGGGTTCAGTGTCAGTATTAGGAACATATGCCTAATCGGGGCTCAGGTAACAACTTGACTTGACAAGTATACGAAGATGTTAAGTTCTAGACAACAGGTGGCGGTAGTGAGGGGGCCGTTGGATTCAAATTTTATTTTATTTTGAAAGTTTCTGGCACATTAAGACTGTGTGCCGGACCGGGACTCTAACTCAGAACCTCTACCTCTCACGGGCAAGTGCTCTCGCACGACTCACGATCCGTCCTTATAACTTTACTTCCGAAACTGGCGGAAGTAAGGTTGCGATGGCGGGTTGTGACTCGTGTTGAGTAGCTCGGCCCGTAGAGCCCTCGCCCATGAAAGGCAAAAGTCTTGGCTTAGAGTCCTGGTCCAGCACACAGTTTTAATTTGCCAGAAACTTTCATTTCTGCGCACAGTCCGCTGCCGAGTGAAAATTTATTATGTTTTACACCCCTCACACCTCCCTCCCATTCTCTCCCCCTCTCCCCGCCCCCGCTCGCAAACGGACTTGTGACGTCACACTAGTCGCCTTGTCTGCCATACTTCGGAAATGAAATGCTCTCGGCTCTGTGCATGACCCGCAGGAAGTCAATATGTCAGTGGAAAGGTAATTACTATAGTCTCACCTTTGTCGTGTGGTAGCGAAAGCTTGTATGCTCTGAAGTAGATATTCGCTTCCCGCTGGAAACGTTTGCTGGCACTCGTAAGGCCCGCAGTGTGACGTACGGACCGTGGCCTGTCTCTCTCCTGAGCCTCGCGCCACACTGCTAGTTCTTGAAAAATGTCAAATAACCAGTTGAGGTGAAACTCACTGCGTTCGTTAAAAAGTGGAGCACTGTTGTTGTGGGTAAAAATTTCGAGGTTCCGTAGTATATTGCAAGCATGTCCTTTTGTGGCTCTGTGCAACACTTCCATACTTTAAATTATCTGTCCTAATTTACGTATTCTGCTTGTGCGCTAGTTCATAGGAGTGCTCCTCTTAGCAGTCTCTCTTCGCTTACTCTAGTTGCCATCGACGGTGTTAAATGCCCCGAAGGAAAGGGTCCGATCTTGAAGTTGCCAGTAACCGAATACTGGTCCTTTCGTTGAAATATGCTACAAACCATGTCCTGAAACTACCTGAAATTCTCTCCATCCGATCCGTTTCTCACATTCTTTTGCCCATCTTTCTGCTGTTCGAGGTGGTATATTATTTGCCTCCATAATTCAGTGCACTGAATACCTAGCCCTTCGAGATCCGAACACCTCTTGTTCTTCCATGGCCATCGTTATTTTTCAAGTTATGTAGGGTCACACAAAATAGAAGGTACACCTAAGTGTCCGCAGATGGAACCATCCCAGCATTTGCCTTACGCGATTTTGGCAAGGCGCGAAAAACTAAATATGGATGGCCGGATGGGGATTTTAACCACAGTCCTCCAGAATTCAAGCTCAGTGTCTTACCGTTACGCTTGGTTGTAAGGAAGAAACATTTCGTTTTAACAGTTTGTCGATGAAGAGGTCATTAATGGCGAAGCACAAGTTTGGAATAAGGAAGGAAATTGGCTGTGTTCCTTCCAAGAGCAATTGCCTCCCTAAGATTTTGGGAATCGACGGAAAATCTAAATCTGTTTGGCCACGAATTTCACATCACTTGCCACTGCCGCATTACGTGTCTGCCACAGGGATAAGGGCCGTGCTGAGATGAATATTCTCCGTGAGAGCAAGCGCCGAACTGCCACTTAACGTTTGACACAGCGAGTGCCGGTATCGGGATTTCTATCAGTGAACTCCAATTTAATGTCTTCTAATGAATCGTAGAGACGCACCTAAAACATATGAATAGACGCCAACTCCCAGTCTACTACAGTTCGTAATGAACACTTCAGTTAAGTGTGTTTATTTTCAGCATTGCACAGTCGTGTCATATTATCAGTCAGCAGAAAACAAATTTAGATTCTTAAAGCTTGCTACAGAAATTTTGCTGATTAATTATAAATGAGGCAACATTAAGTGCACATTGATTTCACAATTTATCGTATTTCCTTGACGCTACAATTCTCAGTAGGACTCGTTCTCTCGCATTCCATAATACAAGACACTTGTGCTTCTGCGCAAGTCTGGTGTCTAATGTTCTCCCATGCGTAATGGTAATAAGAGCTGTGTCGAACAAACAAACAGATAAACACATTACACAACACACACACACACACACACACACACACACACACACACACACACACACAAACACAGGTAATTAAATCGTTTTAAAATTACTAGCATCACAGTGTGGGCGCATTTGAGCCGCTAATGAATAGCGCATTGAATTGCTCTTTTCAGTGTATTAATCTGCCTGTCAACTATTGACACGCTGTCTTGCTAACATAGCAGCAGCTCTCTTGCTACGGGCGAGCCAACATGCTAACTGCGGTCTGTCCACTGGAATCGTACTTACAGCAATACCTTTTTCGTAGAAGGCGGTCGGCCGCTACGGGTCCATAACCACAACCGCTCTTGCACTTCCTCGTCCTACTGAAACCGATGACCACGTACGTCTTTCTTGAGGTCTCCATAGGCGCGAAAATCACACGGGGAAAGATCCGGGTTTTACAGAGAATGTTGCAGTGTTTCCCAACGAAATCACCGAAGCGTAGCCTTCGACAGCTTGGCAGTGTGGGAGCAGGCGCTATCGTGCAACAGGATGATTCTGTCCGGTACGATTCTACATCTACATTTATACTCCGCAAGCCACCCAACGATGTGTGGCGGAGGGCACTTTACGTGCCACTGTCATTACCTCCCTTTCCTGTTCCAGTCGCGTATGGTTCGCGGGAAGAACGACTGTCTGAAAGCCTCCGTGCGCGCTCTAATCTCTCTAATTTTACATTCGTGATCTCCTCGGGAGGTATAAGTAGGGGGAAGCAATATATCCGATACCTCATCCAGAAACGCACCCTCTCGAAACCTGGCGAGCAAGCTACACCGCGATGCCGAGCGCCTCTCTTGCAGAGTCTGCCACTTGAGTTTATTAAACATCTCCGTAACGCTATCACGCTTACCAAATAACCCTGTGACGAAACGCGCAGCTCTTCTTTGGATCTTCTCTATCTCCTCCGTCAAACCGATCTGGTACGGTTCCCACACTGATGAGCAATACTCAAGTATAGGTCGAACGAGTGTTTTGTAAGCCACCTCCTTTGTTGATGGACTACATTTTATAAGGACTCTCCCAATGAATCTCAACCAGGTACCCGCCTTACCACCAGTTAATTTTATATGATCATACCACTTCAAATCGTTCCGCACGCATACTCCCAGATATTTTACAGAAGTAACTACTACCAGTGTTTGTTCCGCTATCATATAATCATACAATAAAGGATCCTTCTTTCTATGTATTCGCAATACATTACATTTGTTTATGTTAAGGGTCAGTTGCCACTCCCTGCACCAAGTGCCTATCCGCTGCAGATCTTCCTGCATTTCGCTACAATTTTCTAATGCTGCAACTTCTCTGTATACTACAGCATCATCCGCGAAGAGCCGCATGGAACTTCCGACACTATCTACTAGGTCATTTATATATATTGTGAAAAGCAATGGTCCCATAACACTCCCCTGTGGCACGCCAGAGGTTACTTTAACGTCTGTAGACGTCTCTCCGGGTGATTTGACTATACGGCGCGTCGCAAAGTGTCTTCATAGCACTGCGCATTGATTGTGGTTCCATGTTCGAGGAACTCGACGAGCAGAGGCCTCCTGCAGTCGAAGAAGAAGGCCATCATGACTTTACCGGAACTTATGTGAACAGCTTTGGATATCTTTGGCGGGGGAGATGTGGTACGTTTCCGCTGTTGGTTGTGTCTGCACTCAGGCTGTCGCAACGCTGCCGGACGGAATCATCCTGTTACACGATAACGCCCGTCCCCACACAGCGAATCAGGGGAATGCTACGCTTTAGCGATTTGGTTGAGAAACACCGCAATAGCCCAAGTAATGCCCGGATATTTCACCGTGTGATCACCACATCTTTGGCGACATCAGTTTCAGTAGGACGGCGAAGTGCAAGAATGAGTGTGATTGTGGATCCGTCAACTGCCTTCTGCGTTCTATGAAACACGAACTGATCGCCTCGTTCCCCAGTGGGATAAATATCTTAATGCGTGCAGTGATTTGTTTTGAGTGGAACCATTCCATGCTCCCTTTGTGGCGGGTATTTGGTTTTCATTTGACTACTCCTTACATAATACGTCGATCACTTTTCTCCATCAAGGAGAAGTCATTTCTTCCAAAAACTGTTCTATGACACGATTAGAGACTACAAGAATTTTGACTCTCTAATATGCGTTGTGATTCTGCAAATCCATCTCTAGATTTTATGCTGTTGTTGCCAAACTCTGCACCTAATACTGATGAGAAACGCTAGACCTATCAGGATACTCAGGGTATCCTCCGCCACACACCGTCAGGTGGCTTGCGGAGTATGGATGTAGATGTAGATATCACACCATATGAAAATTTATACCTTTTTTCGGCGAAGAGTATTTAAAAAACTGTAAGAGTGCTTCTGGCCACAGTTCTTTAGATGGAAACGGTATAAGTGCCAGCATCCCGACATATTCAGATTTTGCATTAAAATCGTTCTATGTACTGCTGCTAATACTTTGGGGAAAGAATACAAGTATCAGGCCATTCTCTTTTCGTTCAAAGGCTTGTCCAAAGGTGGCTCCTGGAGTATCTACATCACACTTTGCATAGAGAGCGACTTAAGGGCCATCTGCATAGATCATTAGTGTAGAGACCTTTTATACATTCTGTTCTCTTTACTTTACCCAAGAAAAAATACATTTACGTGCTTCATTTCGTTATTTATCACATTATTGCTTTAAGATGGATCTAAATACAGAATGTTATAGCTTTAGGAAGAAAGCGGCTCCTAGGAAAGGCTTGAGAATTCATGGACAGGCTTACACAACACGAACAGGGATAAATAAATCAGCAAAAATTCCAGTACGATAGGTATGTACGGTTTTTATAATCTCAAAATATGTTTTATGAACCATATTTCTTCATATTGTTACTATAAATTAAACTTACAAATGCTGTAATACTAACAATGAATACGAATAATTAATGTTATGTAATATAGTACTCTATTGCACGTAACATTCAAATGCAAGTACAAATTCAAGGAGCTCTCGAATGAATAGAAACAGGTGTTATTCCTAGACATTTTTAATATTTGTTCACCAGCAGATCTGTAGATCAGTACATCCAAACTCAAGCTGACCCAACTCTCTTCCATTACAGTGAGTAGTTGCAACAAAATTCTGGTCAAGAAACCTTCAGTGAAACTGAGGAATGGAATGCTTATTCAATCTTCAAGAACGGTCTTACAATGCAAAATGTGACACATCTGGAGGATCTTCTTCAGTTAAATCCATCACCTCTAACAAGTGCCGAAAACAAGAAAGAACTTCTGTCTACGCTTCCTTACATGGATAAAAAATATCATCTGTTTTACAGGAATATTTCGCAGTGAGGCAAATAAATTAAACAGACAGTTGGAATTAAATTTCGAAACAATTATCTTCTCGATTTTCAGTATCTGTTATTCTGAAAGTTTTCGTTTTCAATACTAGTTAACATAAGATCTGAGATTTCTTGTTTTCCATATCCCGAAAAAAATACAATTTGCCACTTATAGCGTTTCCCAGAAATACTCCTCAGTCATCCAAAAAATGTATTTTTTATCACAATAAAATACTCCTGAGAATTATGCTTATCCATTACGGATATTTTAGAACCGTGACTGTATATTGAATGTAAATAAGTTATACAAAACTGCAACCAGTCACTTTTTTTTAATAATAATGCTTTATTCCATGGACCAGTTTTCGAACCTTTTCAGGTTCATCTTCAGGTGGTTTCGGGAGGATCCGGGAAGTTACATCATTACTGTACAGGCGGCTTTTTTGGATGTAACTTCCCGGATCCTCCTGAAACCATCTGAAGATGAACCTGAAAAGGTTCGAAAACGGGTTCATGGAATAAAGCACTATTATTAAAAAAAAAAAGTGACTGGTTGCAGTTCTGTATAACTTATTTACTCCTACGAATTCTTACCTGGATAGTCGCGCCACTGTACTAAAGAAGATGGGAAAGTTTGAAGGGCGCCGAGTGCGTAATATCAGAGATGGCCTCGTGAGGTTGCGGTGACGAAGTAGAGTGGATCAGGTGCGTCCTGCGTAGGCGTCTGAGCAGCAGTGACAAGGCGGCTCACGTGTGGCGTGTGATGCGTGGGCGTGGTGCGTTGCCCGGGCAGCGTGCGCTGTCGCGCGGAACAGCGCGCCGCCTTTTGCTACACTTCGCTCGCGTTCTGGCGGCGCACCTCGGTTCAACAGAAGCACATAGTCCCGTGTCTTGCCGGTACATTTCTGCCGCGTAAAAGAGGTGTAAGTCTTCTTCACTGTTACAGTTGATTCTACCTTTGGAAAACTAAAATGCTTGTAATTACTTTTGACTACTATACCCTAACGAAATAAATATCACTGCGAATGGAACGAACGCTAACTTTTCCCCATTTCATAGGCTGAAACTAGATGATAAGGAATACAACCACGGTTCTGTCACTTTTCAGAGAGGCAAAAGGAATACACCGCTCCTTTCTCAACGGAAGGACTGGATCAGGATCGGAAGTAGCGTCTGGAGAACCTTAAGGAAAGCGTCGTAAGATGTTTGCTGTTCACCCTTTTTACCTACATTTATTTAACCTGGTAAGATTGGGACCATCGGGCCTTCTCTTACAACTGATTAGCCATTCTACATGTTTTGTATTACATTCATTACAAGTACCGGCTACACCCAGTTTACAAAAGTATAAAAATTTAGTAATTATTACAATACAGAATGAGAAAATAAAGCACAGTTTACATTCGTCCATGAGGTCAACAAGAGAGAAAAGTTTACAACAGTATAAAAATTTAATAATTACTAGACTACAGAAAGAGAAAATAAAGCACAGTTTACATCCGTTCATGAGTACAACAAGAGAGAAAAGTTATAGGGAGGTAGCGTTAAACTATGAGGACTAGTGGCAGTAGATATGTGGCAACGACTGGAAGAGAGACAGAAAGATGAACGGAGTAAGACACAGAACAGTGAAGACACAGGGAAAAGAATACGACTACACTAATTGAGAAACGGGTTCAACGAGGTGTAGGAAGTCCGCAGCCCGTGAATAGGGTTGCTACCTCTGGATCGCGGGGTCCCGGGTTCGATTCCCGACCGGGCTGGGGATTTTCTCTGCCCGGGGACTGGGTGTTTGTGTTGTGTCCATCATTCCACCATCAATCGTGAAAGTGGCTAGATTGGACTGTATACAGATTTGGAATTTGTACGGGCACTGATGACCATGCAGTTGAGAACGACACAAATCAAACATCATCAACGAGATATAGGATCCCTGCAACGAATTTGTGTCGTCACACTAGTTGGCTTGTCCGCCACTCCTCGTGAAAGCCCGGCTCCGTGCAGGGCTCACGGGAAATCAATATGTAATTGGAAAGGTACCCACTAAAAGTCTTAATTTCGTCGTATGCTATCGAGAGCTTACATACATTTAAACTAGCAGTCAATGATGATTAAACTCGTCTGAAATAGTTACTCGCTACCGGCCGGAGAGGCTGCTGGCACTTCCGTGTTAGACCTGTAGTGCTGTGACGTACGCGCCACAGCCTGTCTTTCACAAAAAAAGTGAAGCACCCAGCAGGGAAGGAGGGACCAAAATGAAACTTCACGGGTTGAAAGGTGAGAAGGTACGTGATGTTATTTCAGAGATTACAAAATCAGATCAATTTCTTTTTCTTTCTTTTTTTCAGATGCCTCCATTACCATCGAAGTTAATCCCAGATGTCTCAACAGATATCCTTTCAACCGTTCCCTTCTTCTTGTCAGTGTTTTCCGTACATCCCTTTCCTCTCCGATTCTGCACAGTACCTCGTCATTAAACTGGAAGCACCTTATCAGTGCACCTAATTTTCAACATTTCCCTTTTCCGGTTTTCCCGCAGTCCATATCTCACCACCACACAATGCTGTGCTCCAGACATACAGTCTCAGAAATTTCTTCCTCAAATTAAAACGTATGTTTGACACTAGTCGACTTTTCTTGGCCAGGAATGCCTTTTCACCAGTGCTAGTGTGCTTTTTAGGCCCTCCTTGCTCTGTCCGCCATGGATTGTTCAAAAATGTGTGTGAAATATTATGGGACTTAACTGCTAAGGTCATCAGTCTCTAGGTTTACACACTTCTTAACCTAAATTATCCACGCCCGAGGGAGGACTCGAACCTCCGCCGGGACCAGCAGCGCCATGGATTACTTTGCTGCCCAGGTTGCAGAATTCCTTAACTTAATATACTTCGTGATCAATAATGATGTTAAGTTTGTCGCTGTCTTCATTTCTGCTACTTCTCATTAGTTTCATCTTTCTTCGTTTTACTCTCGATCCATATTCTATACTCATTAGACTGTTCATTCCATTCAACAGATCCTATAATTCTTTTCTACTTTCACTTAGGATAGCAATGTCATTGAATCTTATTATTGATATTCACCTTGAATTTTAATTCCATTCTTGAATCTTTCTTTTATTTCTATCACTGCTTCTTCGATGTACAGATTGAACAGTAGGGGCGAAACATTACATTCCTCTCTTACACCCTTTTTAATCAGAGCACTTCGTTCTTGGTCTTCCACTCTTATTATGCCCTCTTGGATGTTGTACATATTGTATATTACCCGTCTATCCTTATATTTTTCTCAGGTTCGGACATCTCGCATCATTTTACATCGGCGAACGCTTTTTCCAGATTAACAAATCCTATGAATGTGCCTTGATTTTTCTTCAGTCTTCCTTCCATTTTTAATCGCAAAGTCAAAACTGTCTCTCTGTTGCTTTCCCTTTCCTAAAACCAAACCGATCTTCGTCTAAAAGATCCAAAATTTTCTTTTCCAGGCAGTAGCAAAATAATATTTGTGAAAAGTATATTTCATTAAACTGGAAGCGCTGTCGCGCAACACAAAAAGCAACATAACGGAAGCTAACAAGCATTTTAGTCCAGCTGCGAGCAAAAACCAATACTTCTCTCGCGACCTGCCGGTGTAAATGCAGATGAAGCACACAGACAACACAACCAGCCGCCGTGTTCCTGTACCGCCACAAGAATGATTCCTGATCCGTCATAATAATCCCATATTTTTCTCGATATTTATGCCAGTTTCTCTGTGCTTATCCCGCTGTCTGCTATCTTGAAATAAGAATACAGGAATTATAACTGAACTTTCGTTATTTGAGCCAGTGTAGACCGAAAGCTATTTACCGTATTGGTATCAAACTTTATAGGAATGAAGCTCAGACTGTCCGCTGCACGATTTGCCTTGTTAGTAGTGTTAGTGCCATGACAAGCCGCTACGCATCGATACTGGTACTGCGATGTAGGGTTGAAACACAACAGTCAACATAGGTCTGCAAAAAAATGGTTCAAATGGCTCTGAGCACTATGGGACTTAACATCTCTGGTCATCAGTCCCCTAGAACTTAGAACTACTTAAACCTAACTAACCTAAGGACATCACACACATACATGCCCGAGGCAGGATTCGAACCTGCGACCGTAGCAGTCGCGCGTTTCCGGACTGAGCGCCTGAACCGCTAGACCACCGCGGCCGGCATAGGTCTGCACAAGATGAGCAGGACTTAACCCGTAAAGCTGTTTTATCAAAACAACAGCAATAGTGCTTCTGCTCTTCGCCAGTATCAACGCGTGAAATGAATACGGAGAGGCTCTCTTTCGACACCGAGGTTGAGGAACCTGATTCTGAAGTTCGAATTAACTGGCGATTTGGGAATTGCTTCTGGGAGGGTCAACGGCCAACTGCGCCAAAGACTATTGACGAAGTTTCTGTTGCTATGGCTTAGAATGCTGGACGTAATATGCGATGTGCAATCAGTACACGAGCTGTGTCACGACTACTGTTCACTCCATGGTCCATCGATCAAAAAGTGCTGCGAAAAATTGTGAAATGAGTCTAGTGCGGTTCCATACTGTCATGGATGGAGATAGTCGTCACCATTGAGCAACGTCTATAGCCTGGTATCTAAACATGGTACCCAATTAACAAATGCTACCCTCTCATGTGAAAATTTAAATGTGTTTCTTTAAATTGTCTATTTGTTATTTCTCTTTTGCGTGTCATTATAAATGCTTCCACTAAGTTTCATTGTCACTTGTTTTCCACGGGGGCCCTCTCAAGTAGCGAAAGTTTATTTATAGCACCCTGTATGTGTGTGTTTCGTTTAGAAGATTTCAGGTTGCCCTTGACTACCTATTAAAGACAAAAGTGAGCCAACATTTTGTACTCTCTGCCCTATTCTTTGACTCTCTTTGCTATTCTGTTTTTTAGAATAATGGTAAATCTGACTTGGAGAAAATTCTGCCGGCTCTAAATATATTTAACTTAAAAATCTGTTCAGAAACCACTATCAACGCGTGCATACCTTTTACACTGGACTAATGCATCATTCGACGTGCCGTCGGGCATCAAAAATGGATTTGATTTCAGTACCCTTGATCTATATTTTAAGTCTGTCTGTCTTGAAGTAGCCTGATTTAGATTATTATAAGTTCTTTTTTTTTGCTGCGTATTCAAAACACACTATTATTAACAGTTTTCTTTTCTACATAGGCTATTTAGACCCTTGCTGCTACCACCGACCGCTGGATTCAAGCCCGAGACGGCGCTACTCACGAGTAGAACACGTTCTGCGAATTCATCAGGGCAATGGCCGCCCGCTGGGTCACAATGGAAGTTTGTAACGCAGCCGCGCTAATGTGGGCCGCACTTGGCAACAGAAAAATGGAATCTGCTTCACGGGTGCACCAAGACATGTTATGTAGCAGCATAAAGCCGTCACTGTAAAGACAAGGAGAAACGCATACAATCATCAGTCAATAAGCTTTGTCTACATTGTTTAAAAGGTAACAGTATCACGCATCAGAATAAGTTTAAAATCACTTCTGCAGACATTCGCTGTGCAATGATTACGAAATTTCACGGAAGGATAACTGCCGTAATACGCTATTTTCCACTACATATCAAGTAAGGGAGTAAGACAGGGTTGTAGCCTCTCCCCGATGTTGTTCAATCTGTATATTGAGCAAGCAGTAAAGGAAACAAAAGAAAAATTCGGAGTAGGTATTAAAATTCATGGAGAAGAAATAAAAACTTTGAGGTTCGCCGATGACATTGTAATTCTGTCAGAGACAGCAAAGGACTTGGAAGAGCAGTTGAATGGAATGGACAGTGTCTTGAAAGGAGGATATAAGATGAACATCAACAAAAGCAAAACAAGGATAATGGAATGTAGTCTAATTAAGTCGGGTGATGCTGAGGGAATTAGATTAGGAAATGAGACACTTAAAGTAGTAAAGGAGTTTTGCTATTTGGGGAGCAAAATAACTGATGATGGTCAAAGTAGAGAGGATATAAAATGTAGACTGGCAGTGGCAAGGAAAGCGTTTCTGAAGAAGAGAAATTTGTTAACATCGAGTATAGATTTAAGTGTCAGGAAGCCATTTCTGAAAGTATTTGTATGGAGTGTAACCACGTATGGAAGTGAAACATGGACGATAAATAGTTTGGACAAGAAGAGAATAGAAGCTTTCGAAATGTGGTGCTACAGAAGAATGCTGAAGATTAGATGGGTAGATCACATAACTAATGAGGAAGTATTGAATAGGATTGGGGAGAAGAGAAGTTTGTGCCACAACTCGACCAGAAGAAGGGATCGGTTGGTAGGACATGTTCTGAGGCATCAAGGGATCACCAATTTAGTATTGGAGGGCAGCGTGGAGGGTAAAAATCGTAGAGGGAGACCAAGAGATGAATACACTAAGGAGATTCAGAAGGATGTAGGTTGCAGTAGGTACTGGGAGGTGAAAAAGCTTGCACAGGATAGAGTAGCATGGAGAGCTGCATCAAAGCAGTCTCAGGACTGAAGACCACAACAACAACAACAATGAACCCGGGAGAACATAAAATAAACGACGTGATATTGGAATTTGCGCTGGCTGCAGTGGCCGAGCGGTTCTAGGCGCTTCAGTCCGGAACCGCGCGACCGCTACGGTCGCAGGTTCGAATCCTGCCTCGGGCGTGGATATGTGTGATGTCCTAAGGTTAGTTAGGTTTAAGTAGTTCCAAGTTCTAGGGGACTGATGACTTCAGATGTTAAGTCTCATAGTGCTCAGAGCCAATTGAACCATTTGAATTTGCTGTTATCTATGTAGTCCTGTTAAGAACATAGGCGGTGGTCACATATATGAATCAATCATGTATCTATCAGCGGCCAAAAATTATAATACTATGAGAGATGTAAAGCGAAGAACTTTTGGCGCTGGTAGATACATGATCCAGTCACATTAATGTCACCACCTCCCATGTTCGACGTCAACGTCCAATAACCACTCACACAGGGCAGGTGGCAGCACTGGCAGTGGAGGGTATAAAAAGCGTGTCGGCGGGATGAGGGAAACACTGCAGTCTTGTCGTAATGCAGAAATGGATCGGTTTATCAGGCATTCAAAATGGGAATGATCATTGGCTTTCGGTCAAAATGTGAAAGCATTTCCAAAACAGCTAAGTTTATAACCTGACATGTGGAATAATCGGGTCTACTGCCGGTTGTTTGTGTCGCTCTGGCACAATATTTCGGCCACGTAACTCGTTGCCTTCTTCAGGTGCTACCTGAGACTCAGGTAGCACCTGAAGAAGGCAACGAGTTACGTAGCCGAAATATTGTGCCATAGCGACACAAACATCCGGCAGGAGACCCGATTATTCCACATGTCACGATACCGCCGGGAAAGCCTGAAGAGTTACAAGTTTGTAACCTGTTTGCCCACCGCCGTGGTTGAAGTATACCGTGCATTGCAAAATCACGCTATCCAAACCGGCGCCGAGGCAACTGTGGTGCACCCCGATCCACAGAGGGTGAACGACGGCTGCGGAGATATGGCTAATTGTTGAGCAACTTATTGCCCATATGAACCAAGTATCGTCTCAGCGACCGTTGCTGCGTATGGGCCTCCGCAGCAGGCGCCTGGTTCATGCACCTATTCTTCTTCTCCAGTAGCGCTACAGCCCTTGGTGAGCCTTGGCTTCTTCAACAATCTTCCTCCACACTTCTCGGTTATTTGCTGCTCTTTTCTATCCCCGGACTCCCATACTGGTGATATCCATTATTGCCTCGTCGATCCACCTTATTCTAGGTCTCCCTTTTCACTTAACTGAATGGATCACACCTTTCATAATTTTCTTTGGAATTCTATCCTCTGCCATTCTCTCCAAGTATCCTAGCCATCGTATTCGCTGTGATTTCACAAATTTTACTGTGGTGACTGCTATTCATCGGCGACGAAGACTAGAATTTGCACGCCAATAGCGCAACTGGACGTCCACCGAGTGCCGACAGGTGGCCTTTCCAGATGAATCATGCTTTACGGTCCATCAGACAGACAGCCGTTTGGATGTACGGCGTGAAATGTCCGAAAGCGAACACCTGCAACAGTCGTCGGGAAGGTCCAGGCCGGGAGAGGGAGTGTTATGGTGTGGGGAATGTTTTCGTAGTATTACCTGGGTGGTCTCGTGATTCTGAAAAGAACAAATGGTGAACACGGTTATCGATGTGTGCTTGGGGACCATGGTGCCCCCTACATGCAGTTTCTTTTTCCTCGCCACGATGTCATCTATCAGCAGGACAATGCAACGAGTCACACAGTTCACATGTGCGTACGTGGTTCGCAAAGCACCAGGATGAATTTATCATGTTCCGCTGGCCACAGAACTCCCCGGATTAAAACCTGAGACCACCTCGATCGGACTGTACGCAACAAGTATCCTCAACTGAGAACCCTAGCCAACTGGCTACGGCACTGGAGCCGCCATGGTTCTGCGTCCCTGTCGGTACCTCCGAGAACCTCACCGACTCTCTTCTTGCACGTGTCACATCGGTCCGTGCTGGAAAAGGTGGCTACTCAGGCTTTTGACAGGTGGTCACATTAATGTGAGAGGATAAAGTATATTCAGATCTTAAACAACTTGAGGACACCATATAGTTGATGATGAAGTCCCATATTGCCTGTGGTGTGCGTACTGTACGACCTTCGGTACACACACCATCAGATTATTTGACTTGTCGCTCTAACGAAGTAGGCGTGTGTCAGCAATATGTCTCGTGGTCTTATTGTGGCGTGTTTATCTTCTGCCGTTAGGTCAGACAGTAGAAATGCCACTTGCACGCTTAGAGTAGCAGATTGACGGTGGCCAACTTTAAACAGAACTTGATTAATTTTCACACACATTTATTAAAATAATAAAAAGCATAGACATTACGTAACTTGATTCTGGATGCTGTTTACAATTGACAATCTGAAGTTCCTTTGGTCTTGGTACATTAATCTTCTTCTCACATATCTCTGATACTTGACAAAGTGTCTATTCATTTATCTTCATGGCTATGTACAGGAATTTGGTAATCTTATTAGGCGCAGACTGAAACTTGACTATAGACTGGTACAGACTGGTGCAGACAAATGCAAACTAATGCAGACTCGTACAGACTGACTAATCGGAGGTCTGTACACTCGTTATAATACCTCGCGCGTTCAGGTATCACTGCGCGAGTGTGATCCGCGAGGAGAAAAGGTTCTACGTTAGCAGCAATCTCATTGGCTGCGTTACATATTAATACGCGATCGGCGGAAGCAGAACTTACTCCATCTCTAAGGCAGCGCTATCTCGTAGTGCGGAGACGGACGAGCGCTGCGTCTGCGCTGTTGTGCTTAGCGGGGCGCGCTCTAGTGGGAAAGTTGTGTACGCGCTGACTATGCGGAACTATGTACACAACACTGCCAGACAGAGCGTAGGCGAACGACGCGGGAGACCCGCGCCGCCGTACTAGGCAAGGTCCTAATGGAGGTGGTTTGCCATTGCCTTCCTCCGACCGTAATGAGGATGAATGATAATGATGAGGACGATACAACAACGCCCAGTCATCTCGAGGCAGGTGAAAATCCCTGACCCCGCCGCGAATCTAACCCGGGACCCCGTGCTCGGGAAGCGAGAACGCTACCGCGAGACCATGAGCTTCGGACACCATCCAATTATGATGTGTTAATGTGTCAGTACGGACTTACTACAGATACATGTCTTTCGATGTGTCAGTACGTTAGTATATTACATACAGTTTAGTCGAATGAAGATATTACTAGGTGGATGAAATTAAATAAGACACTGAGAAAATGAAGGATAACTGGAGGTGGACATATGGTTATATACTCGACCTTCGTTTGACTTTATAACATGACAGCAACTAATTAATCGAGGGTTGGGCATCTAGAGATCTCAGCTGAGGACGATAAAACGATATTATGCGCGTCGTGGGCGCATATGTGGAGAACGCATGTGCAGGTAAAAGGACAGTGACCACCTCACAAAAATTATCTGTCCTTCGTGCGACGACCGAAATGGCTATACCTGCAAATACCGTGTTGCAGATGTACTTGTTTCGGAAATATGGTTCTGAGATGCCCAATGCCCAGTATCTGTGTAAAAATGGTTCAAATAACTCTAAGCAGTATGAGACTTAACGACTGAGGTCATCTGTCCCCTAGACTTAGAGCTACTTAAAGCTAACTAACCTAAAGACATCACACACATCCATGCCCGAGGCAGAATTCGAACCTGCGACCGTAGCAGCAGCGCGGTTCCGGACTAAAGCGCCTAGAACCGCTCGGCCACAGCGGCCGGTCCTGTATGTGTGTTCTGATAACCAGTCGTCAGAGGAGAGAGAATCTGTAGTGAACACAAATTTGTACGCCGAGCTTCTGGACACCGAACTCACGTTCACATGTGAGGCCTGGCTTATAATTATTCACAAACAGATAGGAGACATGACATGCCTTTAGCAGCACACACAGACATTCGTGTCTGCGCCAATGTATGCTTTCTGCCATCTAACAACATTTTGGAATCAGACTTTTTCGTTGTCAGCATGGGTTTGCTCCACTAACAAGCTTCAAGTAAGAAAAACAGTTTGAAGTAAATCAGATTGATTTGCTGAAGTGGTCTGCTCTAATTCCTCCCCTCCCCCATCGAGCATATTTTGGAATGAATCCGAGTGTCGCTCGTGTATCTATACGACATTTCTCAGGGACAATTGAAAACAATTCCACGTCTAGCGCACCAGAATAAGTGGAAAACCTTTAACGAATATTAAATGCTGTGATAGTTGCAGAAGAAAGTCGTACGAGTTGTTAGCTGCGTGAATGGCTTCTTTGGCTTGAATACCGGTGAGTGTCCTCCGACACACAGTGCGTGGCTGAAAGAAGCAAGGAAGATTGTAGTTTAACGTCTAATTGATGGCCAGTGTCAGCACACGAGGTCGGATTGGCAAGGAGAGCGAAGAAAGTCGGAAATTCCCTCCTCAAAGAAACCCTTCCGGCATTTGCTTGAAGTGCTTTAGGGAAATCACAGAAAATCTAAAGCAAAATGACCGAAAGGTGTTATAAAATGGGGTCCTCTCGAATGCGAGTCCAGTATCTTATTGCGTGGCTGGAGAGAAGGAAAACTATATTTATTTATCATTCAGAATTCTCGTAAAAACAGCGGTCCTCTGTGAGTTCGAATGGATGTAGGACACCTACTATTTCGTCAGCACCGACAACAGATTCTGCTTGTGTGTTTTTCCTTATATATGTGCTTATTCGTCTCTTAAATGAGGCTTGGTGTCTGCACATATCATATACAGAATTACAGAGACGAATACATTTTCCATGGTTGAATTCACAGGTTCCATGTAACACCACTGTTGTTGAGCCACTACCTTCTTTGTTTCGGTGGAATTGCCCGCAATGGCCAGTCGGCCTGATCGATCACAGAATTGCTACTATGAGCCAATGAAAAATAGCCCTGCAACTTTTATTACTACCCATAAAAGTTTTTATGTCCGCACATTGTCCTGCAATGACGAAAGGGAGTTGAGTTTAGCGTTCTTGTGACATCGAGGCCAGCGAGAAATAAGTAAAGCTTTTAACTTCTCAACAAGGTCGAGGCTACGATAAACGGAACAGTAGCTGATTTTGAGAAGGATAGATGACAGAAATACTCACGACCTGTTCTCATCGCAGATGCACGTAACAAGGGTTAGGGAAACCTAACACCGGATTGCCAAACTCCTATTTAAATTCCAGTCTTCCACATTACGAGCGTAGAGTGATAGGCGTTTCATCTTTTCGTTCGCTTTCTTTACTGGTGTGAAAGGCCGATCAGAAGTAACATAAATGCGATGTGTAGTGAGAAATCCCTACAGCCAACATTCTAAGATGAAAGTGCATTCCTAGCCCGCGTAAATACAAAGGGAGGAATCCCCGTTTCGTAGACTCGCTATTTTGTGACAGGGGCAGCATGAATTTCAAACTACGTCAGCACTCACAGCAATGCGTGACGGCGGGCTCAAGTTACGAGTCACCATTAGAAGTACTCAGCCATCCTTCGAGCGTAACTGCAGTGTTAAGGCTGTGTCACATGGGGCGATTTTTGTTGCTGCTACTTGAATAGCAGCAAATAATCACTTCATGTAGCAACGTACTAGCTGCTACTGATTCGACTAGGAGCTATTACGAACTAACGGAGACTGGAATTGTACGTACAGGGTGTTTCAAAAATGACCGGTATATTTGAAACGGCAATAAAAACTAAACGAGCAGCGATAGAAATACACCGTTTATTGCAATATGCTTGGGACAACAGTACATTTTCAGGCGGACAAACTTTCGAAATTACAGTAGTTACAATTTTCAACAACAGATGGCGCTGCAAGTGATGTGAAAGATATAGAAGACAACGCAGTCTGTGGGTGCGCCATTCTGTACGTCGTCTTTCTGCTGTAAGCGTGTGCCGTTCACAACGTGCAAGTGTGCTGTGGACAATATGGTTTATTCCTTAGAACAGAGGATTTTTCTGGTGTTGGAATTCCACCGCCTAGAACACAGTGTTTTTGCAACAAGACGAAGTTTTCAACGGAGGTTTAGTGTAACCAAAGGACCGAAAAGCGATACAATAAAGGATCTGTTTGAAAAATTTCAACGGACTGGGAACGTGACAGATGAACGTGCTGGAAAGGTAGGGCAAGATGGTGCCCGGCCACATCGCACGGCCGACGTCTTTAATTTCCTGAATGAATATTTCGATGATCGTGTGATTGCTTTGGGCTATCCGAAACATACAGGAGGCGGCGTGGATTGGCCTCTCTATTCGCCAGACATGAACCCCTGTGACTTCTTTCTGTGGGGACACGTGAAAGACCAGGTGTACCGCCAGAATCCAGAAACAATTGAACAGCTGAAGCAGTACATCTCATCTGCATGTGAAGCCATTCCACCAGACACGTTGTCAAAGGTTTCGGGTAATTTCATTCAGAGACTACGCCATATTATTGCTATGCATGGTGGATGTGTGGAAAATATCGTACTATAGAGTTTCCCAGACCGCAGCGCCATCTGTTGTTGACAATTCTAACTACTGTAATTTCGAAAGTTTGTCTGCCTGAAAATGTACTGTTGTCCCAAGCATATTGCAACAAACGGTGTATTTCTATCGCTGCTCGTTTAGTTTGTATTGCCGTTTCAAATATACCGGTCATTTTTGAAACACCCTGTATTTACTTTTAGTAGCCGCATGTGGCGGTCATGTAATCTAGTCGGCACTTTACAGAGCTGTTATTGCCTCGTCTGACAGCTTAGTCGCTAGTCGCTCTTTTGTTAGCAGTTGGCGTTCGACTTATTTGGCTTGCTCACTGGTATTATTTTGTTTATGTTCTTTGTCATCGTGATGAAGAACCAGAACGGGAATGTGTGCAAGCGGTCAGGCAACAACGTACTGAAATTTTTGGATGTTTATCGGAAATATGAAGGGCTGTCGAATATAAATAACAATAATTATACGAAGAAGAATGGTTCAAATGGCTCTGAGCACTGTGGGACTTAACTTCTGAGGTCATCAGTCCCCTAGAACTTAGAACTACTTAAACCTAACTAACCTAAGGACATCACACACATCCATGTCCGAGGCAGAATTCGAACCTGCGACCGTAGCGGTCGCGCGGCTCCAGACTGTAGCGCGTAGAACCGCTCGGCCACTCGGGCCGGCACGAAGAAGAATGCGCGGCAAAATAATTACTTCTAGAACTGTATAATACTGTACTGAACATTCCCTCTGAACATCTGAGAAAAAAAAGAACATTAAGGACGCTTGCAGAAATGAATTAAACGAAGCGAAGAAATCCTTGGAAAGTGGAAAGGGAGCTGACAACGTGTGTAATTCCAAGTTAATATGGTTCAACGAATCAATCGCTTCAGAACTATACGAATTGGTTAATCCGACATTATGAACGAGAAAAGAGGTTTGTACGACACTCCACTAGCTACAAACTACTCCTACGAACCACCAGTTCAGTGCGAGCAGCCAATAGTGGCTACATTAAGTGGCGACCAGGCGCCGCGAGCAGCAGCAGCGACAAAAATTGCCCCGAATGACACAGCCTTTAGAATTAGATAGCGAGCGACAGTGCGGAACCCGTTACGTCCGTTGAGCGAGAGGTGGCTCGCGTGTATCGGAATAACTGTCTCGGAGTCTGAGTTACGCTAAACCCAGGGAACCGTGAACACTTACCACCCGTCAACACACCAATCAGTCCGAATGACAGGGCACTTGTTGCTTGGTGCAAACAGCCATTTCCGACTATGACTCGACTGTTATTGCACTGGGAATGGCTAATAAAACGGAAAAGTGGATAACGATCGGAGAAGACATTAATTATGGTGGTGATCCCACAAGAGCTCTCGGTCTTACTTAATGGATACGCGAATGGCATCATGATCAACTACGCCGATGTCGAATACCGCAGACTTTAATGGTTTCGAAACATGGGATAGATATCGCTTACATACATCGTCACATGTAAACATGTTTTTGAGCAGGAGAGGGGCAGGGTGGAGCGAAAATACGAGCATAGTAGACAGCAGACGTATCACGCTGCCAATCTGGTTTGAGTATGGGCTCTTTTTCTTAAAAGAACCAATACTGTCTGGCTCTTGATATAACTGCATATGACACCAATGATTATCATTCGTGTGCAGAAACATAATATCAGTGTAACATGACTACATTAAAAAATGAATTTTCAAATTGAATACGGTAAGAAGGTAAGCTGTATTCTTTGACGTTCAGGCACTATAATAGAGTAGCCAAAAACCATTAAAATGCTTATGAATCAAAAGAATTCATAACAAACCAGATGATCTTTTGAATATGAGAAACGAAACACAAATTCAAGGAAAAAGTGGAGAAGAAGAAAGACCAAACTAGCGAGAAGAGCAGAAGTAAAAACATGTTGTTAAACTTACTGAAACATTTTGGAAGAATGTGAAATCAAAATACATTAGTCCAACACATCATTTCAATACAGTAATTAAATGTATAAAGTGATAGAAAAAGATGTGTTTACTCGTAGATGATTGCAGAGTCAACGTGACTGCTCATAATGGTGCAGAAACGCGATCTTACAACTGAGCAACTTTAGTTATAGAGAATGCAGTTCAGCAAATGCCGTAAAGTTCCCTCCACTCCTTATATCTTTAGATACATTCATTCTAAATTAACCGCAACTGGAAATCATTCCTCAGGAGCAGTTGCTGCAGCAGTTACACAGTAAGGACACAGTAATAACTCATCTTCCCTTCACCTTCACACATATCATAACAGGTTTCAAAATTAAAACACGATACATTTTGCACGACTCAAGACTATCATTTCCAACTTAAAATGTCACCCCAAATGTCTCAGCCTCTTAACTTATTCGGATGACACCTCACCTACGTCGCCTTTTGCACAAATAAAACCACTTATCAAAATCAGGAGATAGTCAATATCCATCAAAATCATATTCAGAATCAATTGGGAGTGAGCATTCAGTGCCCAAGATACAGCATGTACATTTATACATGGGAGTCATTCAATGAATAATTCCCCACAACTTTTTTCGGAACACATTAATTATTATTAAAAGTAAGGACTTGGTGACAATATCAGTCAACATTTCTCTTTTATGTACTGATTTTCTACACAGTCTCCATTACGTTCCAAGGTCTTACGCCAGCTTCGTGTAAGAGGACGCATTCTCTGTTGGTAAAAACGTGAAATACGCTTTCATAATCTTTAAAGTGTGTTCCACGTAGACAACCGTTAGGTGGCACAGACAGATGGAAGTCCACTGGCACGAAGACTGGGCTATAAGGTGGCTGAGGCCATAATGTCAAACCTAATTTGGCGATGTGTTCCCGGAGTATGAGGCTCGTGTGCGAGCGTGCATAACCGCGTTTGGAGAAACGTTACTGTTTAATTCTTGACGGACTGAGATTGGCAGAAATAGTTCTCGAATTTGTTCAGAGTCTTTACTTATGGCTTCCGGTAATACATCTACGACAATGACACCGTAACTATCCCAAAAGACTGTCATCATGACTTTGTCAGCAGTGGAAACTCACTTGAATTTCTCCCTTTCTGGTGATTGCGGGTGGTGTTACACCAGTGACTGCCATGTTGTTTTCGGCTCCAAGAGATATACCCCGGTTTCGTAACCTGCACGTGGTAGAAACGCCCCACGATTGGCCTCAAATTGCACGAGCAGTCCAGCTGAAATGATCTTTCTTTAAATTTTGTAGTCTGTTGTGGGCATTCGAGGAGGCCATCTTGAGCACGTCTTTGAATATCGAAGAGTCTCAATCATTCGACACGCACATCCAGTGTTCAGCGGTAGTCTGCACGACTAGTGGCATCTGCGTGATTCGCATTGTCGGGCGCAGCGGTTGCGACAGGACATACCGAACGTGGTCGACCAAGGAGCTCAGTTTCTGCACTACCTGACCCTTTAACTCTTTTTAGCCGTCGCGCTACAGTACTCCTATAACTGCATCATTGCCATACTTGCACATTGGATACTAACGTATATGACTGTTTTTTTTTCGAAACAAAGAAATCAGTTACGAGTACAATATGCCATTTGTAGCGAATGTCTTAGGCGTACGCCACTTTGCTCATTATGGGCATGAAACCCGTAGGAATTGTTCGACTCTTCACACACCTAGAGAGGAAACATCAAATCTGAAGCATCTAAAAGACGGTTTTCCTATACAGGGTGTTACAAAAAGGTACGGCCAAACTTTCAGAAAACATTGCAGGTGTCCTCGTCGTTCTAGGTCTTCCCCAGTCGCGAGTCATAGGCTGGAATGTTCCGTGCTCCCTCGGACGCCGACCAATTGCTTCTAACGTCTTCCTCTCGGGACACCTTCGTTCTGGAAATCTGTCTCGATACAAACGAATTGCCCCGTGCTAATCCATACATCAAATGGGCATCTGCCAACTCCGCATTTGTAAACATTGCACTGACTGCAAAACCACGTTCGTGATGAACACTAGCCTGTTGATGCTACGTACTGATGTGCTTGATGCTAGTACTGTAGAGCAATGAGTCGCATGTCAACACAAGCACCAAAGTCAACATTACCTTCCTTCAATTGGGCCAACTGGCGGTGAATCGAGGAAGTACAGTACATACTGACGAAACTAAAATGAGCTCTAACATGGAAATTAAGCGTTTTCGGACACATGTCCACATAACATCTTTTCTTTATTTGTGTGTGAGGAATGTTTCCTGAAAGTTTGGCCGTACCTTTTTGTAACACCCTGTATACACTGCGCAAAATAATTAATGAGTCACTTTTTTGAAATCCATTCTTTTCCCCGATTACGACGTTTAAGTTTCAAATTTGCTTCAAAGGTGTCGACAACCTTCTTCTACTCGTCTGTCATTTCCGACTGCGAAATGTGTGTAAACGAACGCTCCAAGGGAAGGGGTGATTTCATTGACGCTCTTCGTGCCAACTCATGAGGTCTTATCGTATCGATTATGTGCGGCGATACGTATGAAATGTTTTTCTCGGCCAACCATTAGAGAACCGCGTGATTTGAACGTTGAGCATCACGATTCTGATCTCCATCGGAAAGGCATCAAGAGAATGGTTGAGCTGTGGGTCAAAGGGGAGGGGGCTGTGACGACCTTCCCAACGAGTGAGTCGTCTGCGGTGGCGTTGGGCATAATCATCAACCACCTTACACCTCACATGAGCTTCTGAGATGCGATATTTTTGCGCATGTGTCGACACATTGCTGTTTGAAGCGGCTCCGAGCCTAAGGGTACCGGCGCAGGGCGCCACGTTTTCCGCCATTACAGTGGCAGCGTGTAGGCATCTTTGAGCCAAATTGCACTTCTACCTCGCAGTAGGAGATAATGATGTGTTTTCTAAAACTTGACTCTGTAATTCTTTTGCGCAGTGTGTATTTACGGCTGTAACGGAGAGTTTGGTCACTATCTGTTGAACGGCAGACCCTTGTAATTTTTAATTGCAGTTTCTTTGGTTGTATAAAGAATCTTTCATTAAGAATGACACTTTTTAAAATAGTGCTTTCCAGTTTCTATTAATTTTTTGGGCGCTTCCAGGTGTGCAAATATCCAGTACAATTTGCAGCTTCATCATGCAGCGACTCACGCTTCCTGAACGTTTAGAAACCATTAAAAAAATTCCCCGACATCTCAGCTGTCGGTGCTCTTCGTTTGTTCAGCAGAGAATTGGGTCGCCATTACCGTTTATCTATTCAAACTCCTACGCCAGAATGTGGCCAGGTTTAAGCAGGATTTCATTCTACACGACGAGAAGCCACTAAGAAGACAACGTAAAGCGCGAAGTGAGAACAATATCTCAGAAGTAGAGGCTGGTATTGAGGAAGAGCTGAATGTGTCAGTTTCAAGACGACCTCATGGTAGCTGAGTGGTCAGCGCGACTGAATGTCATACCTAACGGCCCGGGTTCGATTCCCGGCTGGGTCAGAGATTTTCTCCGCTCAGGAACTGGGTGTTGTATTGTCCTTATCATCATCATTTCATCCTCAAAGACACGCAAGTCGCCGAAATGACGTCAACTCGAAAGACTTGCAACAGGCGAACGGTCTACCCGACGGGAGACCCTAGCCACACAGCAAGACTACCTCAACGGTTCCCGTTATCTGAGACATAACCTTGGCGGATCTTGCAGACCCATTGGGGCCTGCATCCATACGAAGTTGTATTAACTCGAGAGTTGAAGCCAAACTATCACAGACTGCGTCGTGGGTATAACGACTGGGCAGCACAGCAGCTGAGAGCTGTTCCTCATTTCAGTAGAAAAATCGTCTTCTTGAGAAAGGCGTAATTTTTGTCTTAGTGGCTTCGTCAAAACACAAAGTTATCGTTATTCGAGCTAGAAAATCCCCTATGTGATCCGTGAGGTGACACAGCATTCAGAAAAAATCACTGTGTGGTGCGGTTTATGGAGTGGCGGCGTCACGGGACGTTATTTCTTGCGAGATGATAAGAGAAATATCATTGCCGTCAATGAAAACAGTTACAGATGTATGTTACGCGGATATCTGTGGTTAGAACTAGAAATCATATATATTGGAAATACGTGGTTCCAGGAGGATGGGGCTGCTTGCCACACAGCTGATGCTACCTTCGATTTGCTGAGGGGGATGTCTGGTGACCGGATCATGTCAAGACGTGCATCTGTGAATTGGCCGCCACTGTCCTGTGATATGCCGGCCGGAGTGGCCGAGCAGTTCTAGGCGCTACAGTCTTGAACCGCGCGACCGCTACGGTCGCGGGTTCCAATCCTTCCTCGGGCATGGATGTGTGTGATATCCTTAGGTTAGTTAGGTTTAAGTAGTTCCAAGTTCTAGGGGACTGATGACATCAGCAGTTAAGTCCCATAGTGCTCAGAGCCATATGAACCATTTGTCGTGTGATTTAACACCCATGGATTTTTTTTCTTTGGGCTGCATCAAAGCCCAGAACTCTGCTGACAACCCACAACATTCGAACATTTCGAGGCGAACATTCGTCAGGCTATCGTAGACACAATGCCACTGATTTTGGTCAGAATTACTAACAACTGGAGCCACCACGTGGGTCAGTGTATTTAAAGCCGTGGTGGACACTGAGCGATATTTTGTTTAGAACGTAACTGCAATGTATAAGCCTCAACATAAAACACAATTTGCTTTGTAACATTGGCTGAGTTTTCAAATTTTAAATATCGTAGCTCTTAATGAAAGACACTTTATACAATGAAAAATGAAGCTTAAAGTTGAAAGCGTTAGTTTAGCGAATATATGGTCTGTTACAGGTGCAAATTTCACTGGAAACAATTAAAAGACCCAGAATTTGCTCTGATTCCTGTGATCCTGTTGGGTGACGCTGTGGTAAGACTCTAGAATGGTATTTGAGAGGGGGGCGGTCGGCTGTTGAAATCCCCGTCCGGTCTTCCAGATTTAGGTTTTCCATCGTTTCCTTGCACCGTGTACAGCGAATGCTGGGATGGTTCCGTTGGAAGTACACTGCTGATTTCCTTCCCAGTGCTTCCCTCATTCCGAGGTTCCGCTCCTTCTCTGATGACGGGACTGTAACACTGATCTTCCACCCTTGCTGGTTCCCCCTGCCGGCACATTATGAAGCGTGCCGGTCTTGTTAGGCGGACCTGAGGTTAGAGATCTCATGAGCGTAGTGTACGTCGAAACGTGACATTGCATGTCGCAGTCGCACAACTCGAGACGCAACAGGCTCATCCACCATGCCCTCAGGCATGGTTCAGCACTGTCTTCCCGTCAACGTATAACGTCAGGACAATGCTGCAGATCACAGGGCGTCTGACAGCGTTGTTCCACGGTGTTTTTTTGCAAAGAAGCTGGAGCTGAAAAGCTGACAGGTGTCGTTAGCACGCATATCTGACTGATGTTCAGATATACCCACTGCAGCACTGTCAGATAAATTTTTTTTCTTTGTGAGGACAAGAATATGTAGAAGCAAATGTTTGTGTGCAATGAACTGCTAGGTCACACCATGAATACTGCCGTCTTCAGTAAGAAATGTAGATGTGTAGTATTGTTTGAAACCTAACATTTTCACTATCAGTACAAAATTGAGCTGCAATTGGTTGTCAACGGGTGAAAAGATATTGTGAACGTTCTAAATTTTTAACCGCAGAAATAAATCAGAGAGCTTCATCAGGCTTTGCAGTTGGCAAACGTACAGAAGAATATGGAGGGATTTTCTTGTTATAATTTTAGATACAATCGTTGACAAAAAATGGTTCAAATGGCTCTGAGCACTATGGGACTTAACATCTTTGGTCATCAGTCCCCTAGAACTTAGAACTACTTAAACCTAACTAACCTAAGGACATCACACACATCCATGCCCGAGGCAGGATTCGAACCTGCGACCGTAGTGGTCGCGCGGCTCCGGACTGAGCGTCTAGAACCGCGAGATCACCGCGGCCGGCCTCGTTGACAAAAGCAGCTACTGTTTGTAATATGGAATTTTATTGTTATGTGATGCCCTGCTGTCCTCCGAAGAAGATTTGAACAACGTTAGTTGCAACGCAGCGTCAGGTGATTTCTGAGAGAAAGATATGACTTAGGTATCCACAATGGTTTGCTGCTGCTGTGGTCCTATGGTTACTGTCTGGGCAGCTTACAGCTATCGCAGACGCAACTGTATTTGTGTAATACTCTGCATCCCGTAAGATTCAGACTGCTCTCGATGCGTGAGACCACTTCGCCGCGCGGGATTAGCCGAGCGGTCTGAGGCGCTGCAGTCATGGAATGTGCGGCTGATCCCGACGGAGACTCGAGTCCTCCCTCGGGCATAGGTGTGTGTGTTTGTCCTTAGGATAATTTAGGTTAAGTAGTGTGTAAGCTTAGGGACTGATGACCTTAGCAGTTAAGTTCCATAAGATTCCACACACATTTGAACATTTTTTGAAGACCACTTCGGCCATCATAAAACCACCACTGCCTATTGAATCACTATTTTCTTATTGCACCAGTAGCACTTTTGGTAGTCGGATCGAGTCGTGGTAACACCACATTTGGCAGGCATAGGACTATGGATAATACACGTTCCAGTCTCATTAATGGGACCATCGCCTATGTTCGACGTCACCGTACAATAACCACTCACAGACGGCAGGTGGCAGCACCATCAGTGGGAGGTATCTAAAGCGTGTCGGAGAGATGCGGAAAAAAGTGCGCTCGCTGTCACAATGTGGAAACAGAGAGATTTATCTGACGTCAAAAGGTGCATTACCATTCCGGGTTTAGAGTGGAAGCATTTCCAAAATGGCAAAGTTAGTAAACTGTTCGCGTGCCGCCGTGGTTAAAGCATCCTGTGCATAGCAAAATTGCGTTTACCAAAACCGGTGCCCGGCAACTGCGTTGTACCAAGGACCACAGATGTCTGGGGTGTACGATGATTTCGGAGATGTGTACGGGCGAACAGATGCGCATCTGTTGAGCAACTGACGGCACAGATGAATCAAGGAGCATAACTGGGTATGGGCTGTGGCAGCAACGCCTGGTTCACGCACGCATGCTGACAGTTGCTCAGCATGGAGCAAAGATGGAATTTGCACGCCAATACCGTAACTGCACGTCCATTGACAGGTGGCCTTTTCTGATGAATCCTTTTTTATGCTCCATCCGACTGATGGTCGTTGTTGTATACGGCCCTCCAGTAATCGTCCGAAGCGCCGAGAAGGGAGCGTTATGGTCTGGGGAATGTTTTCGTAGCATTCCTTGGGTGATCTTGTCATTCTGGAAGGCACAATGGATCAATACAAATATACATCTATATCTGGAGATCATGTCCACCACTACATCCAGTTTGTTTTTCCTCGGCACGATGACATCTACCATCTATGTCGTGGTTCGAAAATCACCAGGACACTCCCTGGGTTTAAGCCCAGCCGAGAATTTGCGGGACCACCTTGTTTGGGCTGTTCGTGACATGGATCCTCAGCCCAGAAACTTAGCGCAGCTGGCCACGGCACTGGATTCGGCATGGCCCACATCCCTGTCGGTATCTTCCAGAACCTCAATGACTTTCTTCCTGCACGTGCGAGTTGCATTCAGGCTTTTGACGGGTGGTCACATTAATGAGACTCGACCATGTGGTATAAGCATCCCGATCGACAGGGTGCACGCCAATGCCTATTTTAAATCCAACATAGAAGCAATTCAGAGGCGGGCTGCTAGATTTGTTACTGGTAGGTTTGCTCATCACGCGAGTGTTACAGAAATGCTTCAGGAGCTCGGGTGGGAGTCTCTAGAGGAAAGGAGGCGCTCTTTTCGTGAATCGCTACTGAGGAAATTTAGAGAGCCAGCATTTGAGGCTGACTGCAGTACAATTTTACTGCCGCCAAATTACATTTAGAGGAAAGACCACAAAGATAAGGGCTCGTACAGAGGCATATAGGCAGTCATTTTTCCCCCGTTCTGTTTTTGAGTGGAACAGAAGGGTCGTCGAGCAGATGCGCAAAACTATAGACCTATATCTCTGACGTCGATCTGTTGTAGAATTTTAGAACATGTTTTTTGCTCGAGTATCATGTCGTTTTTGGAAACCCAGAATCTACTATGTAGGAATCAACATGGATTCCGGAAACAGCGATCGTGTGAGACCCAACTCGCTTTATTTGTTCATGAGACCCAGAAAATATTAGATACAGGCTCCCAGGTAGATGCTATTTTTCTTGACTTCCGGAAGGCGTTCGATACAGTTCCGCACTGTCGCCTGATAAACAAAGTAAGAGCCTACGGAATATCAGACCAGCTGTGTGGCTGGATTGAAGAGTTTTTAGCAAACAGAACACAGCATGTTGTTATCAATGGAGAGACGTCTACAGACGTTAAAGTAACCTCTGGCGTGCCACAGGGGAGTGTTATGGGACCATTGCTTTTCACAATATATATATAAATGACCTAGTAGATAGTGTCGGAAGTTCCATGCGGCTTTTCGCGGATGATGCTGTAGTATACAGAGAAGTTGCAGCATTAGAAAATTGTAGCGAAATGCAGGAAGATCTGCAGCGGATAGGCACTTGGTGCAGGGAGCGGCAACTGACCCTTAACATAGACAAATGTAATGTATTGCGAATACATAGAAAGAAGGATCCTTTATTGTATGATTATATGATAGCGGAACAAACACTGGTAGCAGTTACTTCTGTAAAATATCTGGGAGTATGCGTGCGGAACGATTTGAAGTGGAATGATCATATAAAATTAATTGTTGGTAAGGCGGGTACCAGGTTGAGATTCATTGGGAGAGTGCTTAGAAAATGTAGTCCATCAACAAAGTAGGTGGCTTACAAACCACTCGTTCGACCGATACTTGAGTATTGCTCATCAGTGTGGGAACCGTACCAGATCGGTTTGACGGAGGAGATAGAGAAGATCCAAAGAAGAGCGGCGCGTTTCGTCACAGGGTTATTTGGTAACCGTGATAGCGTTATAGAGATGTTTAATAAACTCAAGTGGCAGACTCTGCAAGACAGGCGCTCTGCATCGCGGTGTAGCTTGCTCGCCAGGTTTCGAGAGGGTGCGTTTCTGCATCAGGTATCGAATATATTGCTTCCCCCTACTTACACCTCCCAAGGAGATCACGAATGTAAAATTAGAGAGATTCGAGCGCGCACGGAGGCTTTCAGACAGTCGTTCTTCCCGCGAACCATACGCGACTGGAACAGGAAAGGGAGATAATGACAGTGGCACGTAAAGTGCCCTCCGCCACACACCGTTGGGTGGCTTGCGGAGTATAAATGTAGATGTAGATGTAGATGTAGGGAGAGAAGATGCTAGTTGTGGTACGAGGTACCCTCCGCCACGCACGGTATGGTGGATTGCGGAGTATGTATGTAGATGTAGATGTAGATATTTTGTAGAATGAAGCCATGGAATATTTTTGATCCTGATTCTGTCATCCTACTGATAATGAACGAGAAAAATGTCTACCGTTATGCAGTTTGATCCTTCCCTTCCTCTTGACATTACACAAACAAATGAAAGCCGGGGCAAAGGGGTCGTAAAATCCCCTTGCAAGATTGTTTCAATGTTTGCCACATAAAATGAAGCAAATTTGTTACAGCATTCGAGTTCGAATACAATGGTCTTGTATAATATTCCTTCCGTCACCTCGACGGATGGCAAACGAGCATGATGGCCTACTGGTCCACTAATACGATTGAAAATCTAGATTACTACAAATAAGCCACTGCATAAGCAATCACTATTCATATGGGTGGTTAGAAAGACTAACCGTTACTCGAGCATATTACTGAGTCGATATTGAAAAGACAGCAGCACTAAATAACGTGTTACGAGTAAGTCATAGTTTTCGTCGCACAATCTAACAGTTTTTGCCTAGTCTGCATGTTGTCGCGTAATGTTGAAGACAAACGGTTGACATGACGTCAGTTTGTAACTGGATATTTATTGTTGTCGGCAGTACCAATGTCAAGACAAAAATGAAGGCTATTCTCCTTCAGTTTTGCCATCTTTCCGTTACTCCACGTCGAATCTTATGGCAACATTCTGTAAGCTGTCAATGCGTGATAAAACTTATTAGAATCGAAACATCCTATCTGATAAAATGGAGACAACTGGAGAGCCCATTGCGATAGAGGTCCTTAAAGTAAAGAAGGTCGAGAAAATGAAATTCACTGAAGTGAAATGAATGGGGATGAAATTATGAAGACGCAATGACTTGTAATGATACCAGTTCTGTCCGTTCAGGATGTCAAATTTGCAGTGTAATGAATCTGTTCTGTGTAGTGAAAATTTCATTTCGGTAAATTTCTTTCAAATGGTTCAAATGGCTCTGAGCACTATGGGACTCAACTGCTGAGGTCATTAGTCCCCTAGAACTTAGAACTAGTTAAACCTAACTAACCTAAGGACATCACAAACATCCATGCCCGAGGCAGGATTCGAACCTGCGACCGTAGCGGTCCTGCGGTTCCAGACTGCAGCGCCTTTAACCGAAATTTATTTCAATTCCTATATACCCATAATGCAGGGTAAGTCAGCTTCCGGCCTGTGCACGTTCTTATACTGCCTAATAGCAGTAAGGCAAATGCTGGTTACAATTCATTCCACCAAAGATTTTCATTTGTAATAACATATTCATAAAAAAGGTATTTGTGCAGCTCTGTGTTGTGGTAGGTATCAGCATATTTGACACTAGCTGTGCACGAACACTTCATAGCTCATCCTGGCTATTACAGTAGCATCTGAGGTGAACCGGATACACGTTATATAACGATATAAACTTCGGGAGAGCACTCTTGGAACCAAGTGTAGACGTGATTTTTATATGTGGTTTATTGCGTACACATGAGTGTGTTGGTTGTTTTTCTCTGTGTCGAACAGTCTTCCCGCATACACTTCACGAAGACCTGATGTTTTCTGCACAGTCGTAACAGCACTAATAAGTGGAATAAGCCTGTCAGTGTACACTAACCGGTTTGCGTCTAAATGTCCGTACTTCAACACCTGACCAGCTGCCCAGGGGAAAATAAGTGTTAATAGCTTGCTCTTGCCACGTGTACTTGGAGGTGTTACCCAGTCTACGACATGTTCTAGCTACAACAACTAGTATACAAATGACACAAATACTAATGTAATAATGTGTTGTTCAGTACACTGTCCTTAGTCACCAATAGAAATTTCTACAGTTATAGCCGTTACACCCTGCATAAACATTTCCGAAATGAATGTTCACTCTGCAGCGGAGTGTGAGCTGATATGAAACTTCCTGGCCGGCAGCTGTGGCCGAGTGGTTCTAGGCGCCTCAGTCTGGAACCGCGCGACCCCTACGGTCGCAGTTTCGAATCCTGCCTCGGGCATGGATGTGTGTGATGTCCTTAGGTTAGTTAGGTTTAAGTAGTTCTACGTTCTAGGGAACTGAGGACCTCAGATGTTAAGTCGCTTAGTGCTCAGAGCCATTGGAACCATGTTTTGAATCTTCCTGGCAGACTAAAACTGTGTATTTGATAGTGATTCGAACGAGGACAAAGGTGAACCACACTGTGATGCAGAACAAGCTCTTGCAATGTCTGCCATTGGATTTGGCTAGACATCTACGTACCGCTTTCGAGCACAACTCACTATCCTCCCATTTCGAAGTAAAAGCCCTTTGAAAGTCTGTGACGTGGTATTCACACGAATGACGATGTTATAAAAACGAACTTTATTTGCGGAACGGATGTTTATATGCGGAGCCTGAGGATTACCGCTGGGGTAGCTTGAGGCTCACTGAGACAGATACTGGGTGTCCCACATACGTCCGGGACGCCTCGCGCCCTTGATTCAAGTAACAACGAACAAACTAAACAAAAATAGATAATAGAAAAATTAAAAACATGTACTTGCCTGTTTATGAGATATACGGGAAGTGGTGGCCATGGACATCCAGGCATAGCTGCGTTTGCGTGATGACGTTACCAGCAACATGCTGTAATTCTGCAGGCACGAAGTTGTTAATTTCTCTAATTTAGTTGCGCTAAAAATCGTCTATTTGCATTTTAATGTGCCCCCCCTAAATAAAAATCACACGATGCGAAGTCCGGGGATCTTAGGGGACAAATCTGTCTTCTGGGAACACGTCGGTAATGTGGACCATACTTTGGTTGGATGTATGGGCGGTAGCTCCATCTTTTTGGAATACTGCTTCTCTGCATCTGTTAATTGGACGTAGAAAGAATCAAAGTTCTCTAGACATTTGACACTGTTGAAGTTGTAATTGAAAAATATGGGGCAGGCCCTGTGACCGAGAGGTTCTAGGCGCTTCAGTCTGGAACCGCGCGACCGCTACGGTCGCAGGTTCGAATCCTGCCTCGGGATGGACGTGTGTGATGTCCTTAGGTTAGATAGGTTTAAGTAGTTCTAAGTTCTAGGGAACTGATGACCTCAGATGTTAAGTCCCATAGTGCTCAGAGCCATTTGAACCATTTGAAAAATATGCGGCCAATAACGCGTATGCCAGACAATGCACATCAAACATCTATCTTCTATGATTTCTGAAGTTTTTCATGCAGAATATGTGTGTTGCCTGGTGTCCAGTATCTGCAATTCTGAGAGTTTACGTAATATGACAAATGAAACCAGACCTGGGCGACGATGAATCAGTCCGAACGTTACCGACTATTCCGTTCAGAAGCACACATACATACATTAATCCTTGTTCCACAGATCATGGATACGACATTTCGTAATGATGTGGAATGTGTCACTGTAACATACGTATTTTTTACACAAAATAAAGTTTTTACAGTTACTACTTCATATCTAAGAATTCATCTATTTAGTAGAAGGGGTTGTCATTCAGAAATTCTTTTAATTTGGTTTTAAATGTTGGTTGGCTATCTGTCAGACTTTTAATACTATTTGACAAATGGCCAAGGATTTTTGCGGCAGCATAATTCACCCCTTTCTGAGCCAAAGTGAGAATTAATCCAGAATATTGAAGATGATCCTTTCGTCTAGTGTTGAATTTATGCACTTCGCTGTTATTTTTGATTTGGAATGGATTATTAATGACAAATTTCATAAGTGAATATATGTATTGCGAAGGTACTGTGAATATCCTGAGTTCCTTAAATAAATGACTGCAAGGTGATTTTGGGTGGGCTACAGCTATCATTCTGATTACACGCTTTTGTGCAACGAATACTTTCTCTCTTAATGACGAATTACCCCAAAATATGATGCCATATGAAAGCAGCGAATGAAAATAGGCATAGTAGGCTAATTTACTGATATGTTTATCATCAAAATTTGCAATAACCCTAAAAGCATAAGTAGTTGAACCTAACCATTTCAGCAGATCATCGACGTGTTTCTTTCAATTCAATTTCTCATCAATACACACACCCAGAAATTTTGAGTATTCCGCCTTAGCAACAGACTTCTGTTCATAATCTATATTTATCAATGGTGTTATACCATTTACTGTACAGAATTGTATAAATTGTGTTTTCTCAAAATTTAGTGAGAGTCCATTTGTAGACCCACTTAATTGTTTTCTTACTTGTTGGGTGTGATTACTATACTTGTATCATCATCTAAAAGAACTAGCTTAGCACCTCCATGAATACAGAGTGGCAAGTTGCTAATGTATATTAAGAACAATAAGGGACCCAAGACTGAACCCTGTGGGACACCATTCTTGATACCTCCCCAATTAGAGGACTCTACTGCTTTTGCAGACTATCTGTACTGTTAATTTCAACCTTCTGCATACTTCCAGTTAAGTATGAATTACACCATTTGTGCACTGTCCCACTCATAGCACAATATTTAAGCTTATCTACAGGAATTTCATGATTCACACAATCAAAGGCCTTCGAGAGATCACAAAATATCCCAATGGGTGATGTTCGGTTATTCAACGCATTTCATACTTGATCAGTGAAAGCATATATAGCATTTTCTGTTGAAAAGCCTTTCTAAAAACCAAATCGACATTTTGTTAGTACTTTATTTTTACGAATATGTGATGCTACTCTTGAATACATTACTTTTTCAAGAATTTTGGATAAAGCTGTCAGAAGCGAGATTTGGGGGTAGTTGTTAGCATTAGGTCTATCCCCTTTTTTGTGCAATGGTTTAACAATAGCATTTTCAGTCTATCTGGAAAAATGCCCTGTTTCAGTGAGCTACTACATTTGAGGCTAAGAATCCTACTTATTTGTTGGGAACAAGCTTTTATCACTCTGTTGGAAATGTTATCTATTCCATGTGAGCTTTTAATTTTGCGTGAATTTATTATTTTCCTAATTTCAGTAGGAGCGGTGGGTTGAATTTCAGTTTTATCAAATTGCTTAGGTACAGCCTCTTCCATATACTGGCTTACATTTTCTAATGAATAGCTAGATCCTATTTTCTCTACAACACTTAAAAATGATCATTAAAAATATTTTCTACTTCTGACTTCTTGTTAACAAACTTTTCATTGTGTCTGGTAGAAATGCAGTCTTCCTGTGCTCTCGGTTGCCCTGTTTCCATGTTAACAATATTCCAAATTGTTTTAATTTTATTATCAGATGCTGCCCCAAGTCCTTTGCTGTTTCTGAGTTTCTGACAGAATTGCATAATGTTTGGCAGACTTTGAATTTTATTTTGTTTACCTGAACTTTAATTCTTTTTTTCGAAAATTCTCTCCGGTATACTTTACTGCTTGCTTAACGTACAGACCGATCAATATTGTGGATAGATTACAACCCTGTCTCACTCCCTTCTCAACTTCTACACCATGTCCTTTGGCTCTTATAAATGCAATCTGTTTTCGGTACAAGTTGGAGATAACCTTTCCCTCTATTTATTTTACCCCTGCCACTGTGAGAATTTCAAACATTTCAACATTTCAAAAGCTCTGTCAAAATATGCAAATGCTACAAAGGTCGGCTTACCTTTCTTTAACTTCTTAGCTAGGTTGTAGCGTTTCTCTACATTCCTGCTAAACCTAAACTAATGTTCCCCGAAGTCTACTTTTATTTGTCTTTCCGTTATTTGTAATTTGTATTTTACAATCGTGACCTATTAAAATGTGGGTTTGGTAATATTTACAGCTGTCGGAACCTGCCTTTTTTCGAACTGGGATTACTAGATTCTTCTTTAAGTCTGCGAGGGGCATTTTTCCTACTTAGGTGTTTCAGTGCTTTTTCAGATTCTCTACATAGTATCGTATCTCCTATCTCATCTACCTGCTCTTCTCTGTCTATAATATTGTCTTCAATTTAATTTTCCTGGTATATCCCTTCGATATCTTTCTTCTACATTTCATCTTTCACTTCTTTACTTAGTACTGTTTGCCACCTGAACTCTTGCAACATTCATGCAGGAGCTTCTCTTTCCTCTTCTCCATTTTCCTAAAGGTGGCGCCTATCTTTCACCTAGTTAAACATGCCTCTACAGCCTTATATTTATCGTATAGCTGTTGCAGGTTAGGAATCTTGCATTTTATGTCAATTTCATCTTTCAGTTTCCTGCATTTCCTTCTGCCTGCTCCATTTGCTGCATTTTCATATTTCCTTCTTTCGTGAAGTACGTTCATATATCGCTTACTTTGTTTGGTCGTCCCCTGCCTTCACTATTTCGTATCTCGAAGCTACCCATTCGTCTTCCATTATATTCCTTTCACTTGCTTCAGCGAATCGTTACTCTGAACCACATCTGCTTCTTTCAATTTGCACAGGTCTCATCTCCTTCATTTCCTACCTTTCTCTAATTCTTCATTTGTAATGTACGGTTCATAAGCCGCACATTTTTGTAGTCAACGCTAAGCGTTGTCTTTGCGTTATTTTCTGTGATCGGCCTCTTCCTTGGCCATTCATTAATTTCTTCCTCTATGTTATGGACTGCATTATTGCCCGGCTTGTAGCAATAATATGTTATTTCTGAAAATGATTTTTCTTTTTCATGTTGGGAGATAACTATTTGGCTTTCCTCTACAGTTTTTTCCTTCGCTTTGCAGCCCATTTTGCTTCTGCACGCCATTAACCGTGTCCTAGGACCAAAAGCTTGCCAGTGAATGGTTTATTAGTCGTTTCTATGCTTACATTTCTGATGGTGCAGGAACAATTTTTTCTCCGCTGTGTGAAGAAAGCTGGTACAGGATTTATATTTACATTTTGCAGAAGACTACTTATTTAATCCTTTTATATGTGCAGATTAGGAAGGAAACCAGATAGTGTTAGTTTACCATATAATATCTCCGGTACTGATGTTTAATTCTAATAAATGAAGTTATTCTACATGAATAACTGTGCATGAATACTTTTTTTTTCGTGACTGGATAACCGGTAAGAATTTTATTAGTGTCTGAGATGTGAGTGGTGGAGATCAGTAATTCACGGTGGATACGGATGGAGCCGGGGCCTCCCCTTCAAGCAGGTGTCCCAGGCTGGCGAGGCGCCAGCACGGCACGTGCGTCCGCGACACGAGAGGCGGCCGCGCACGTGAGCCAAGGCAGTGACGTAGAGCTGTGACGTCACGCGTGCCGGCGGCCGGCGCTCCTGGTCCGTCCTGGCGCTCTGGTCTGGCGTCGTCGACGCCGCTGCCAAACCGTCAACAGCGGGCTGGCATGCTCGCCGAGTTCGTAGGAATTCATTAGTGCCGCAATTCAGCTCTGTAGTACTTCCACTTTCGGGCTTCTCAGAAGAAAGCGACAGCTCAGCGCTTCGCGAAAAACGGCAGACAGGCGAACACCTTTACGAAGTTTTCTATTTGCTTGTCTGGTTTCTGTGTATCAACGTGCACATATCTCATTAATACACAGTGAAACAAACACAAAATAAGCTGCTCTTCACAAAAACCTGGACGAACTGGGTTTGCGTGAACCAGCAATTTTGATGATCAAGAATAGTACCAGAAAGACCGTAACTCCCCGCAGAGTCGTTGTCACCGCAGAAATAAGGAGCTCGTACAGTAATCCGTAGACCAATCCAGTAGCAGGCAGCCGAGTTCCAACGGCGTGCCACGAGGATGGTTTGTGCAGTCTTCAGTCGGCGAACGCTATGACAGTGGAGCGCCTAGCCGCTGTTTACGAAGACATTCTGGCCTATGGGTGGCGGGACCTGGCGAATCGCCGGGAGCACCGCCTATCCTGAGTTGCAGCGACCCGCAACCTCTGACTCGATAACGCCGGTATCCTTCGCGGCGGGATCGATGTCGTTATTCAGCCGAAAAAGATTTAAGACTAATATGCGCACCACTTATATGTCTCGGCTGTCGTGCTGACAACTAGGAACTCGCGACTTGCGTGCCTAGTGTGAAGAATGCAGCAGATTTATTAATGATCTCTTACAGCTCTGTGTCTCTTACACAAAATAAGATGGCTGAAAAATTTCACCTGACCATAATCTGCCATCAAAAGACACCTACGTCAGTTTTAAAATTTCTTTTCCGCGTAGGTCTCACCAAGCTTTGAATAAAAAACACATTTTATTGACGCTTCAGTGAGCCGAGAGAGAGGGGCCAGCCGCCAGCAGAGCACATTTCATTCTCGAAAGCAGCATGTTCGCTGTCTTCTCCGTTTCGTATGTGCATGCGCAGTTGTCGGTTCTGATCGTCGTCGCTGTAGTCTGTCCGTTAGAGAGTTGCTGTGTACGAGCTGTACTGCCAACAAGGACAGTAAGCAATGTGGGTAGTCGTGGTACGCCAAGTACAGTAAACAATCTCTCCAATGACGTGCAAAAGACGGGAAAACTGTTGTAGCGTTTTAAAACCAATGCTAAGACACCAGGAGTCACTAGCACGTCTCACACGTCTGAAAATTTCGGGAAGAAGATGCCAACAAAGTGCTGAAACGTCGCGCACGTCTTCTCGGGGTAATATCAAATGGTTCAAATGGCTCTGAGCACTATGCGACTTAACTTCTGAGGTCATCAGTCGCCTAGAACTTAGAACTAATTAAACCTAACTAACCTAAGGACATCACACACAGCCATGCCCGAGGCAGGATTCGAACCTGCGACCGTAGCGGTCACGCGGTTCCAGACTGAAGCGCCTTTAACCGCACGGCCACACCGGCCGGCGGGGTAATATCGCTCTCTAGTAAAGCAAAGGTAACGAGACCTCTACAACTTACTAGCAATTTTCACACGAATCATGAATTAATCACTGGGTTATACTGTTCTGTTATTATGTGTCACTGGGTTTACACGGATCAGTATTATCGAATTATACGCGCCGAATCAAGTTATGACGACAGTTTTTTCCTTCAAACAAATCTGGGGCTGGGACGTGTCTTTTGAACATTTCACACACAATCGATCCTTCGTTAAAACTATACACTTTGAAGCTCTGTGTTGTGTCTATTCAGCAGCAATGCTACTGTTTCTTGGTTCAGCAGACGGATGACGATGTTGTAGAACCGCGGACACGGCTGACAAAACGTGCTTCTGCTTCACATAGCTCTAGTCGAATTCGCATGCCTTTTAAACAGAGAGAGGTGGGGAACGTGTCACGGTGGGGGACTCGACTGCATGGGCGATGAGTTTTGAAATGGCGAGTGCCCTCAATATCTTCAAGCGAATGTTGGGATGTTTCCTTCATCGATCCCACTCGATATTAATATTGGCCACGAAGTCGACAGGACGTCACGTACTGTAGTACAAGTGCCTTGGTTGTAGTCGTCGCCACTGACGACCTATCACTTCTATTTTGTTGGCCGTAATACCTCTACCGACAGTAGCTGAACGCTATAAAATGTGTAGTTCTTCAATACGTCATCACTATTAGACAAAAAAATTAATTGCTCTTTATATGGTCACGGATATCGAAACAGCATACACTGTTTACATTGTCATGAAATAGACACGAAGTACTTTGTTTACCTGTGTTTTAAGATACGTACGAGAACATCGATGTATCAGAAAACGAGTGAAATGTCACATGATTATTTCGGATAGTGCTCGTATTTCCTCGACATAAATACGACGAATGTTGTCAGCCTGTCATATCAAGTGTTTCAACAGTTGTAATGCAGGAGAAGTGAAGCGCAGTTCCCAATGTAATCAGCACACAAATCACACGCAACCATTCTGACGCGCAGGGTGTTTCCGTACTTACAGCGGCCTTAGGTCAGTACTGGTACACGCGCGTCACAGTTGTACCTATCCCGGGTGCTACGCCCAAGCGCTAGGTCTGTTTATCCTACGTGCTACAGCACTTTCATTGTACTAGAACAGAGTTAAACGCGGCCGATACTGGGTGCTCAGTACACTTACATCTCTCAGCGGTGAAAATGTCAGACGAATATCTCACTACGTTTTATTTACATTCAATCATACACAATGGTCAAATATCCGGAGTTAGTTCTCTATTTACATGAAAGTGTTATTACCAAGAGGAAAAGAAAACAGAGGTAACAAATTTGCAACTTGGTATACTGGCATTGTCTCGCGGAACATACAGCGCTGCACAAATGTCTGTTGTCAGTAACCTTGCTACTCTAGTTAACGTAATAGTAAGAATACAAGAGGCACCCAACGTACACAATTTAACCATTAACTGGCAGAGAAGGGCGTTTACGTTTAACCACACAAGATTATGATCTGCTTCCTCATCAATCAAGTTGATAAACATTAAAAAATAATAAGAGAAACAAGTTTAACAAATTTCTGCTCCACAAAAAAGTTTTCAACAGATAAGGCATTAGATATATACAATGTACTCATGTAAATAGACTGTATGCATGGACGTAAACAATACGAAACCCGTGATCTATTTAACCAATAGAAACGTGCACATCATAACGGAATGTAATCGTTGTAAGATACTCCTGATTGACTCCTAACCACTGGCACTGCAATATTTTGCATTGTCAGCGGCAGTGTACTGTTTTCGTGACCTCAAGTTGTTATTGTACTGATAGAGACTTAGTGTCTCTACAGTGCACTGCGAGTAGCCAGATTTAAATGTCATGTTGTAACAGATCACAAAATTATTCTGTCTGTTTTCCAGATCTCCTACAAAACCTACTGGAGCTGAACAAGCTGTCTAAGCATTGCTGAGATGACATTACAATGGTATATTCCATACTGTTTACTTTTTCCCAATGCAATGTTTACTTATTTGCGACACGCTTTTAAATCTGAAACATCGAAAATGGGAAGAAAGCACAGAACTATCATAGTTAATTCTGTTTACAAACTATTACAAAAAATAGATGCTAAAAATCTGAAGCGAATCTTCACTTAATTTTTGCCGCATGGTTCTTACCAGAACGCTGACAGATGACACTTCACCCCCCACTAAGCGGATAAGTATTTACAAATACACGTAAATGTACACATAGACGCACAAAGTATTTTGTTAAGTTCCTGCGTTTTCTTTATCTCCACTGAGATTTCGTTCATTGATTTCACTACTCGCTCGTTAGTAACGCATAACCTGAGCCAAAATGCTCAGTGGTAAATAAAACAATTCATTCCATGCCAGTATATAACGTTTTGGCGCAGTTTGAGCTTAGCAAGAACAGTAAATGCACGAAGCACCCGAAAGTTTGAGATGGCGGGGTAATTTACATAGCTACCGACGAACGCTTCTCACCGCTGGACGAGATTTCGCGGACGTAAACAAACCAGTCCGCAGCGCAGCAGCAGCCCCGCGATACTCACCAATTGTCTGAGACTGCGACGAATCCGAATCTCCCGCCTCACTGCGCCGCCGATGATGTTCCACTGTCTGACCGACGGCAGGCACACGCCACTCGCGCACTGTATTTTTGACAGGTGTTGAGAGTCGCAGCACAGCGCGCGTGCTCGGTTACACAGCACAACGCCCCATCCCGGTACGCGGCGAGACACCGACTGAGCCGCCGCCAGCTACTGCAGAGCTGTCGCAACAGTGGCGCCGCGGGGCGACGGTAGAGTGAACTAAGCCCCCGGCTCGGGCCCTGCTGCCGCCGTATTGATGTGCAGTAGCCAGGATTGCCAACTGCACTGCTACAGCTTCTGCCGCTGCAGTTCATCGATTGCAGGATCCCGGACGCCTCCAGGTTACGACGCAGTTTGTCGGCAGGACCTGTGGGAAGCTGCGTGCAAAGTGCTGCGTGAAGCATTCATACCGCTCAATGTCCTTCATCTACTGTAGTGCATCTAGAATCGTTACAGTGGCTATAATGTTACAACACTTTAAAATTCACGAAACGTGTCAAATACCTGTGACAGTGACTCTGCATTATTATTACTTTAGTTTTACGTTGGTACTGGCAGTAATTCGTGGTAACTGTAATTTTAGATAAACCATGTGATCAAAGGTACCGGGCTACCTGGCTGAAAATGACTTAAAAGTTCGTGGCGTCCTCCATCGGTAATGCTGGAATTCAGTATGGTGTTGGCCCACCCTTAGCCTTGATGACAGCTTCCACTCTTGCTGGCATACGTTCAATCAGGTTCTGGAAGCTTTCATGGGCAATGGCACCCCATTCTTCACGGAGTGCTGCACTGTGGAGAGGTATCGTTGCCGTCAGTGAGGCCTGGCACGAAGTCGGCGTTTCAAAACATCCCAAAGGTGTTCTATAGGATTCAAGTCAGGACTCTGTGCAGGCCAGTTCATTACAGGGATGTTACTGTCACGTAACCACTTCGCCACAGGCCGTGCATTATGAACAGGTGCTCGATCGTGTTGAAAGATGCAGTCGCCATCCCCGAATTGCTCTTCAACAGTGAGAAGCAAGAAGGGGCTTAAAACATCACTGTAGGCCTGTGCTGTGGTAGTGCCACGCAAAACAACAGTGGGTGCAAGCTCCGTCGATGAAAAACACGACCACACCATGACACCACCGACTCCAAATTTTACTGTTGGCAATACACACGCTGGCAGATGACGTTCACCGAGCATTCGCCGTCGGATCGCCACATTGTGTACTGTGATTCGTCACTCCTCACAACGTGTCTCCATTGTTCAGTCGTCCAACGTTTACACTCCTTACAGTCTTACACTAAGCGAGGCGTCGTTTGTCATCTACCGGCGTGATGTGTGGCTTATGAGCAGACGCTCGACCATAAAATCCAAGTTTTCTCACCTCCCACCTCACTGTCGTAGTACTTGCAGTAGATCCTGATGGAATTTGGAATTCCTGTGTGATTGTCTGGATAGATATCTGCCTATTACACATTACGACCCTCTTCAAGTGTCGGCAGTCTCTGTCAGTCAACAGATGAGGTCGGCCTGTACGCTTTTGCGCTGTACGTGCACTATCATGTCGGGAACAGTGGACCCAGGGATGTTTAAGAGTGTGGAAATCTCGCATACAGACACAAGTGACATCCAATCACCTGACCACGTTCGAACTCCGTGAGATCCGCGAAGCGCCCCATCCTGCTCTCTCACGATGTCTAATGACTATTGAGGTCGCTAATATGGAGTACCTGGCAGTAGGTGGCAGCAAAATGCATCTAATATGAAAAAGTATGTTTTTGGGGGTGTACGGATACTTTTGATCACACAGTGTAGTTTGCAAGCGAGGCAGGCTATACGCCTACCTACGATTACTGAACCACAACTGAGGTGAGACATATCTCATAAATATATGTGAGTACTAACGCTCGATGGTGTTGGGTGTGAACAATTTCACTGGCTCTGTCAAGGACAAAGCAAATGGCAGTCTCGATTCATGGAGCACGGAAACGTCAGTATGTTTACTAAGGAGACTGCTAATAAATCCTTTTGAGACATATACCACAAAAGAATCATGTCAATGAGACGCCACACTCTAGCCTTACGTTTATCTCCTTTCATTATATTTACTCTACGAACCACTGCGAACTAGAAGGCGGAGGGTACACAGAGGGGGGTGGCACAGTGGTTAACACACTGAACTCGCATTCGGATGGGCTGCAGTTCAAACCCGCACCAGGCAACACGTCTTAGGTTTTCCGTGATTTTCTTAAATCGCTTCAGGTAAATGCCGGGATGGCTCCTGTGCAAGGGCACAGCCGACTTCCTTTCCCATCCTTCCCTAATCCGATGTGACCGATGATCTCGCTGTTTGGCCTCGTGCCCCCCAAATCAACCAACCAACCAGAGGGTACGTTCCAGTGTACTGGTTAGTAGGTCTTGTTCCTGTTTCATTCACGTATGGGTCGCGGTAAAAACGATTGTTTAAATGTCTCTGTGCATACCGTAATTATCTACTCTTACACCGACGATACCTGTGGGAGAGATATATAGGAGGTCATGATCTAAAGCCGATTCTGGAAACGTTGTTAGCAGACTTTCTGGGGAGAGTCTGCCAGTTCAGTTCTTTCAACATCACAGTGACACTCCCCCACAGGTCAAACAGAGCTGTGACCATTCATGCTGTCCTTCTATGTACACGTTTAATATTCCCCGTCAGTCCAATCCGGTACGAGTCCCACAAATTTGAGCAGTATTCTAGGATGGGTCGCTCGGGTGATTTGTAAGAAATCTCATTTTTGTATTAATTTCATTTCCCTACTATTCCACCAACAAATCTAAGTCAGCCACCTTCTTTACCCACGACTAAGCCTATGTGATTGTTCCACTTCATGTCCTACCTAAGACTTACATCCAAGTATTTTAATGTGTTTATAGATTCCAACTGTCACTCAGTAATATAAAATATATAGGATCTATGCTTTTTTAAATATTTAAAACAAGCTGCTACCAATCATTGCACCACTTTGAAATCTTATTAAGGTCTGATTGAATATTGTTTAAAGCTTCGCTCCGACTGTATTTCATTGTAGATAAATGCACCATCTGCGGCGTTATTATTAATACCGTCCGCAAGATCGTTAATACACAACATGAACAGTAAGGGAGCCAACACGCTTCCCTAGGATACACCCGAAGTTACTTCTACATCTGCTAACGACTCTCCATCCGAGATCACATTCTACGTCCTCCCTACCAAGAAATTCTCAATCCAGTCACATGTTTCGTCTGATGGCCCATATGATCGCACTTTTGATAATAAGCGTAGGTGGAGATAAACTCAATTTATCTCTCAGAAATGTGGGATACGTGGGTTGGACTAGCAGGTTCAAATGGCTCTGAGCACTATGGGACTAAACATCTGAGGTCATCAGTCCCCTAGACTTAGAACTACTTAAACCTGACTAACCGCCGGCCGTGTGGCCGAGCAGTTCTAGGCGCTACAGTCTGGAACCGCGTGACCGCTACGGTCACAGGTTCGAATCCTGCCTCGGGCATGGACGTGTGTGATGTCCTTAGTTTACTTAAGTTTAATTAGTTCTCAGTTCTAGGGGACTTATGACATCAGATGTTTAGTCCCATAGTCCTCAGAGCCATTTGAGCCTAACAAACCTAAGGACATCACACACATCCATTCCCGAGGCAGGATTCGAAACTGCAGCCGTAGCAGCAGCCCGATTCCGGACTGAAGCTCATAGAACCGCTCGGCCACAGCGGCCGGCGGACTAGCAGTGACAATCGAGGTAATTATGAAGAACTGCGAGAATGGTCGCAGGCTTTTTGATTGGCAGAAACGTTGAATCATCCGAAATGTGAAGTATATGAAAAAATGTGCCCAATAATCCTACGAAAATGTAATCAAAGAATTACAAGAGCCGGTTTTACGGAGGAAACCTATGAATATCCTTCCGCGCTCGTCGTAGTAGGCCCGTGAAGCCCGTGGAGACAACTGGAAAAATAACAAACTGCACAGGAGCACGTAGGCAATAATTAGTAACTAGCCACATTCCTGTATGGAACAGGAAAACGTTAATTTATGATACAATGAAAAGTATAGTATAAGTATTACTGATAGTCGGTTTATGCTGTGTTGATACTACACGAAAGTTAACAACGACGTCCTCTTGCCAGCAAGGTATTGCTGTACTTGATAACGGATCAGTACTACTACGTCACTATCCCGGGACCCAGTACCAGTCGCAGGTTGCCTATTTAACGGTTTCCACGGGCAACTAAAATTTGATTTTCAACATTCAGCGTAATTACTGCCCGAATTCAAAAATTTAAAATGCTGACATAATCTACTCGTTAAGAGGTATAATCTTAAAATTCAAACACAACAAGGGAAGTATCATAAACTGAAGCGCTAAAGAAACTAGTATAAGCGCGCGTATACAAATACGGAGGCATGTAAATAGGCAGAATACGGCGCTGCAGTCGGCAACGCCTATAGGCCTAGAAGACGGCAAGCGCCTGGCACAGTTGCTACAACGTCAGGTCATCAAGATTTAAATGAGGCTGAACGTGGCGTTGTAGTCGGAGCACGAGCGATGGGACACAGCATCTCCGAGGTAGCGATGACGTGGGGATTTTCCCGTACGACCATTTCACGAGTGTACCGTGAATATCAGGAATCCGGTAAAACATCAAATCTCCGACACCGCTGAAGCCGGAGAAAGATCCTGCAAGAACGGGGCCAACGACGACTAAAGAGAATCGTTCAACGTGTCAGAAATGCATCCCTTCCACAAATTGCTGCAGATATCAGTGCCGGGCGATCAAGAAGTGTCGGCGTGCGAACCATGCAACGAAACATCATCGATATGGGCTTTCGGAGCCGAAGCCCCACTTGTGTACCCTGATGACTTCGCGACACAAAGCTTCACGCCTCGCCTCGGCCGGTCGACACCGACTTTGGACTGTTGATGACTGGAAACATGTTGCGTGATCGGATGAGTCTCGTTTCAAATTGTATCGAGGAGATGGGCGTGTAGTCTAGTTAGGAACTGTGGTTGGTAGCTGGGTAGGTGGCTGCCCCAATATTGCTCACAATGGGTCGTAGTGGTACACCCTCTTTGTGGATTTTAGGTAGTCCATCTGCAACATATCGCAAGAAAATGTTGGCACCACATGTGGGGAAGTGTGCACACCACATCCGCAACTCACGGGACTTTGTGGAACGTCTCAAAAACCTATGTGTCTCAGATGCAGACTTAATGGTCAGTTTTGACGTGGTGTCCCTGTCAACCAGAGTGCCCCTTAAGGACACGCTTGACTTAATCAGTGAGAAGTTTCATGGAGCTGTGCTGGATCTGTTTAAGCATATTCTAACATCGACTTACTTCCTACGTGGAGGTCAATTCTATGAACAGACTGAAGGGGTGGCGATGGGTAGCCCCTTGTCACCTGTAGTGGCCAACCTGTTTATGGAGAAGTTCGAGGACGAGGCTCCTACAACTGCCACATTACCAGCCAACATGCTTCCTGAGATACGTTGATGACACATTTGTCATTTGGCCCCACGGTCGCGAAAAACTGGAACACTTCTTGGACCACCTAATCTCAAGGCATCCGAATATTAAATTCACCATGGAGCTAGAAAAGGACGGTCAGCTTCCGTTTCTGGATGTCCTGTTGAAGAAGAAGGCGGATGGCATCTTCAGCCACAGTGTGTACCGAAAGCCAACACACACAGACTTATACCTACAGGCCGACTGCTGCCACCACCCAGCACAGAAGACCGGGGTGCTTAGAACACTCGTACACCGAGCCAAGACACTGTCTGACTCTGACAGCCTGGCAGGGGAACTTGAACGTCTTCAGAAAGTGTTTGCTAACAACGGATTCTCATACAGGGACATCCGCAGAGCTCTACATCCCGCCAGACGTCAGGATACACCGGAGAACGAGCAAGAAGAACAAATCAAGAAGCTGGCATTTTTACCGTATGCTGGGCCTGTTTCTGCCAAGATCATCAGAATACTAATTAAACATAACATCAAGAGTGTCTTCTGTCCACCTAGAAAGATCAGGGCCTTACTTGGTCAAAGGTGATCTGGGCTTAAGGAAGCCTGGCATTTACAATATTCCTTGTGAAGCAGAACACTGCCTAAATTTGGAACATTCCATGGATTATGAGAACACCAAGGTCATGGTTCAGACCTCCAGGTTCTGGGATAGTGTCATCACTGAATCTATAGAGATAAAGATGGCACAAAACGTGATTACCCGGGAAGCAGGATACCAGCTGAGCACTGCATGGAACCCGGCATTTGAACTGCTGAAGCAATACCGGAGAAAATATGTTGCCCACACCAACGAGTCTCAGACATCCGCACACTGCGGGCACGAACCAAGAAGGGAACACCAGGAAGCCTCAGCCGCAGTCGGAGGCGGCCAGAGCGGGCGGGGACGGAATAGGGAACACCTAGAGCGGCAGGATAGCGCGACTCGCGGGCGCGGACCGACTAGGGAACGGCAAACAGAACACCAGGCACCGGGCAGGCATAAATATCCGACCCGGTCCAGCAAGAAGCCGCGTGACGTGGCGCCGAAGAGCGCAAATTGCGGAGGAAAGCACGTCGCGAGCTTTCGTGGCTGCAGTTACATCGTTAACTGGGGTCGCGGGAGCAACATGAAGAAGAAGAAGCGACGACGGAAACGCGGCCGTGGGCCAGCGCCCGCGGCAGGGACAGAGCAGCAGTATGAGGGGTACCACCGCCCCCCGACAGACGCCGCCATGAAGACGCTGTACCGCACAACAAGCTTCGTGCGGCCACAGAAGAAGCAATAGCGGACCTCAAAGCTGCATTCGCGGCAGAGAGGACCGCCCTACGAGACGAATTGGCCGCGGCGCACAGAGAAATCCAGCGGCTGCGGGCTGAAGTAGCTTCTGCCACGAAAGCCTTGTGGCCCCCCGCACCTGCTCCCTCCCCCCCACCCCCCTAGGGGCGGGAGCCCACAGAAGCAATGGACACGACCGAATCAGAGGCAGATCACGCCCAGCCGCCACCCAAGAAGAAACTGGCGGTGCGGATCTCGGACTTAGAAGGGCTGCTCAAACTGGCCGCCTCCCACAAGGTTGAGGCAGCCACCAAGCCAAAGGCAGCCCAGGTCTCCGAAGAAGCTCAGACGATGAAGGTTCAGACGAAGGCTGCTCCACAGCACCCAACAACCATCCGACATATACCTCAAGACGCAGGGAACGCAATTGCTGCCCTCATTATGGGGTCATGTTCGTTCGCCGAGCCCTAACGTCATCGGCGCGTTGGGGCACAGGAAGACAAGAAGACACCGACTTCTGACATCCCTTTCCCTGATCAACCCACACCCTAAATATCCAAAATATCTTCAAACGAGTTATTCCCCTCATCCAAAACCCCAAATATCCGACAAGAGTAAAGGAACAAGTGCGTTCCGGGACTCTTAACACATGAGGACGTTAATCCTATCCGACAAAGCTCTACTCTCTACAAGCAGCCAGTCTCAGGGAACACCTGATGAAGACGTCAAGTAATGACGTCGAAATATAGTGTTTGGAAGACGCTGATATCCGGCAGAAAACTGATTTCCACGAGATGTCACGTAAAAAGATGTCTGCAGAATGCACGTGTGTGAGTCCGACAGTTGATTCCAGTTACTTTCTTTTGTGCAATGAACAGTTTTTGTCTAAATGAGGAACCACCCGAGAATTTTATCATGTAGGTTATCGGTGAATGAGAACATGTTATGTTAACCAAGGTATTTTCAAATTTATGTTAAAGTTGTTTCGCCTTAAATACTCCTTCTCGCTACAGAAAACAGGAAATAAACTACAGAACGCCGACCGTTGTGGCCGAGCGGTTCTAGGCGCTTCAGTCCGTATCTGCGCTGCTGCTACGGTCGCAGGTTCGAATCCTGCCTCCGGTATGGATGTGTGTGATGTCCTTAGGTTAGTTAGGTTTAAGTAGTTCTAAGTCTAGGGGACTGATGACCTCAGATGTTAACTCCCATAGTGTTCAGAGCCATTTGAACCTTCTGAAACTACAGAATGACACTTCAGTGGGAGAGTACAGATGAAATACCAGAACTGACAGATATCATATACACTCCTGGAAATTGAAATAAGAACACCGTGAATTCATTGTCCCAGGAAGGGGAAACTTTATTGACACATTCCTGGGGTCAGATACATCACATGATCACACTGACAGAACCACATGCACATAGACACAGGCAACAGAGCATGCACAATGTCGGCACTAGTACAGTGTATATCCACCTTTCGCAGCAATGCAGGCTGCTATTCTCCCATGGAGACGATCGTAGAGATGCTGGATGTAGTCCTGTGGAACGGCATGCCATGCCATTTCCACCTGGCGCCTCAGTTGGACCAGCGTTCGTGCTGGACGTGCAGACCGCGTGAGACGACGCTTCATCCAGTCCCAAACATGCTCAATGGGGGACAGATCCGGAGATCTTGCTGGCCAGGGTAGTTGACTTACACCTTCTAGAGCACGTTGGGTGGCACGGGATACATGCGGACGTGCATTGTCCTGTTGGAACAGCAAGTTCCCTTGCCGGTCTAGGAATGGTAGAACGATGGGTTCGATGACGGTTTGGATGTACCGTGCACTATTTAGTGTCCCCTCGACGATCACCAGTGGTGTACGGTCAGTGTAGGAGATCGCTCCCCACACCAAGACGCCGGGTGTTGGCCCTGTGTGCCTCGGTCGTATGCAGTCCTGATTGTGGCGCTCACCTGCACGGCGCCAAACACGCATACGACCATCATTGGCACCAAGGCAGAAGCGACTCTCATCGCTGAAGACGACACGTCTCCATTCGTCCCTCCATTCACGCCTGTCGCGACACCACTGGAGGCGGGCTGCACGATGTTGGGGCGTGAGCGGAAGACGGCCTAACGGTGTGCGGGACCGTAGCCCAGCTTCATGGAGACGGTTGCGAATGGTCCTCGCCGATACCCCAGGAGCAACAGTGTCCCTAATTTGCTGGGAAGTGGCGGTGCGGTCCCCTACGGCACTGCGTAGGATCCTACGGTCTTGGCGTGCATCCGTGCGTCGCTGCGGTCCGGTCCCAGGTCGACGGGCACGTGCACCTTCCGCCGACCACTGGCGACAACATCGATGTACTGTGGAGACCTCACGCCCCACGTGTTGAGCAATTCGGCGGTACGTCCACCCGGCCTCCCGCATGCCCACTATACGCCCTCGCTCAAAGTCCGTCAACTGCACATACGGTTCACGTCGACGCTGTCGCGGCATGCTACCAGTGTTAAAGACTGCGATGGAGCTCCGTATGCCACGGCAAACTGGATGACACTGACGGCGGCGGTGCACAAATGCTGCGCAGCTAGCGCCATTCGACGGCCAACACCGCGGTTCCTGGTGTGTCCGCTGTGCCGTGCGTGTGATCATTGCTTGTACAGCCCTCTCGCAGTGTCCGGAGCAAGTATGGTGGGTCTGACACACCGGTGTCAATGTGTTCTTTTTTTCCATTTCCAGGAGTGTATAACAAACTTCTTCATACATCTTCATGTTACAGCAAAACTGTATCAAATCGCTTTATACACCAATACACTATAGCTACATTGTAACAAGTTGCCTCACATATTAATATGTTGCAATAAGAATGTAACAAATTACCCAACAAACATCAATCGCCTTGTTACACAAAACTGTAACAAATTGCCCCATACATTGCAAATGCTTCCAAGAAGGTGGCTACATACTAACTGGCTGTTTAGTTTTAATTGTTGGTAAAATACTGCATTGCAATCACATGTTTCATTTTCATGGCTAGTATAACAGCCGCCATCTTGGATTGTGATGTCATGTTTTGAAAATTAATAATCTAAAATGATGTCATGGTGAAATTTTAGTGAAGGACATGTGGTTTGTGAGGTCATGGATAGGATACTGAACTGAATACATGATGTTACGAATCTGACTAAATGTTTTGCTTGTTAGAACATCCCTTGAATCTCTGGCATCAACAAGTCTCAGTTTGCTGACAAATCTCCTACATCTACATCTCCGTGATTACTCTGCTATTCACAATAAAGTGCCTGGCAGAGAGTTCGATGAACCACCTTGAAGCTATCTCTCTACCGTTCCACTCTCGAACGGCGTGCGGGAAAAACGAACACTTAAATTTTTCTGTGTGAGCCTGATTACTCTTATTTTTATCGTGATGATAATTTCTCCCTACGTAGGTAGGTGCCAACAGAATGTTTTCGCAATCGGAGGAGAAAACTAGTGATTGAAATTTCATGAGAAGATCGCGTCGCAACGGAAAACGCTTTTGTTTTAATGATTGCCACTCCAATTCACGTATCTTGCCTGTGAAATTATCTCCCATATTTCGTGATAATACAAAACGAGCTGCCCTTCTTTGAACTTTTCCGATGTTATTCATTAGTCCCAGCTGATACGGATCCCACAACGCACAGCAATACTAAAGAATAGGGCGGACATGCGTGATGTAAGCAATCTCTTTAGTAGACCTGTTGCATCTTCTAACTGTTCTGCCAATGAATCGCAGTCTTCGGTTTGCTCTACCCACAACATTATCTATGAGATCGTTCCAGTTCAGGTTATTTGAAATTGCAGTCCCTAAGTAGTTAGTTGAATTTACAGCCTTCAGAATTGTGTCACTTATTGCGTGATCGAAATTTAGCGGATTTCTTTTAGTACTCTTGTGAATAACTTCACACTTTTCTTTATTCAGGATCAATTGCCACTTTTCGCACCATACAGATATCTTATCTAAATCATTTTCCAATTCCTTTTGGCCATCTGATGACTTTACAAGATGGAAAATTACAGCATCATCTGCAAACAATCTAAGACGGCTACTCAGATTGTCTCCTATGTCGGTAATATTGATCAGGAACAATAGATGGCCTATAACACTTCCTTGAGGAACTCCGGATACTACTTCTGTTTTACTCGATGACTTTCCGTCTATTACTACGAACTGTGACCTTTCTGACAGGAAATCACGAATCCAGTCGCACAACTGAGGCATATTCCATAGGCACGCAGTTTGGTTAGAAGACGCTTATGAGGAACGGTGTCGAAAGCCTTCTGGAAATCTAAAAATATGGAATCAATTTGACATCCCCTGTCGATAGCACTCTTTACTTCATGAGTAAAGGAGCTAGATGTGTTTCACAAGAACGATATTTTCTGAACCCGTGCTGAGTATGTGACAATAAATCGTTTTGGAAATTTGTGGTAAGGATTATGAGACTAAACTGCTGAGGTCATTGGTCTTAGGCTTACGCACTACTTAATCTATCTTAAAGTAACTTATGCTGAGGACAACACACTCACACACCCATGGCCGAGGGAGGATTCGAACCTCCGAAGGGGAGAGCCGCGCGAACCGAGACAAGACGCCACAGACCCCAAGGCTACCCCGTGCGGAAATAAATCGTTTTCTTTGAGGTACTACATAATGTTTGGATACAGTATACGTTCCAAAACCCTACTGCAAATCGACGTTAGTGATACGGGCATGTAATTCTGCGGATTACGAGTACTTCCCGTTTTGGATATTGGTGTGACTTGAACAATTTGCTTTGCTACACCGAGGATATCTACATTTATGTTTCTCATCTTGGCAGTTGTTCTTGAATGGAATTCAGGAATATTTACTTCGCCTTCTTTGATGAAGGAGTTTCGGAAAACCGTGTTTAATAACTCCGCTTTAGTGGCACTGTCATCAGTGACTTCACCGTTGTGTTATCGCGCGGTGAAGGTATTGATTGCGTCTTGCCACTGGAGCGCTTTATGTATGACCAGAATCTCTCTGAGTTTGCTGCCAGATTTCGAGACAGAATTTCGTTGTGGAAATTATTAAAAGGATCGCGCATTGAAGTACGCGCTATATTACGAACTGCTGCAAAAATTTTCCAGTCTTCGGGATTTTGCGTTATTTTAAATTTGATATGATTTTTTCGTTGCTTCTGCAACAGCGATCTGAGGCGTTTTGTGTATCATGGGGGATCAGTACCGTCACTTATTAATCTGTGTGGTATATATCTCTCAACTGCCGTCGATACTATCACTTTGAAATCATTCCACATCTTTTCTACGCTTACATGATCAGATCGGAAGGAGTGAAAATTGGAAATTTGTGGTAAGGACTATGGGACCAAACTACCGAGTTCATCGGTCCCTAGGATAGCGCACTACTTAATCTAACTTAAACTAAATTACGCTAAGGACAACACACACACACCCATGCCCGAGGAAGGACTCGAACTTCCGACGAGGGGAGCCGCGGGAACCGTGATAAGACGGTGTAGACCGAACGGCTGGAAGGAATGAAGACTGTGTCTTAAAAAGGCGTTAAGAGCATTTTTATCATCTTTTTTAAATAGATGTACTTCTCGTTTTTTTTATGGTTGTAGGTGTTACGGTTTTCAGCCTAGCAGCAACTGCCTGGTGGTCGTCGCGAACCCCACCCCCATTTGTCCAGGATTATTTGTTGCTAAGAGATCACGTATGCTTTCGCAACCATTTACGGTTCGAGTGGGCTCATGAACTAATTGTTCAAACTGTCTGTGTCACCCAGCACCATTGGTCAGATGCTGCTAACGCAGCGCACACCATTACACGGCATCTTCGTGTCCTTCACAGTTCAAAATAAAGACTAGTAGCAGAAGGTTTATGAAATTTTCGTACTACTTGCAGGATGCCGCTAACGCAAAACAAAAGGCTGTGTTTGGGGTGCTGTCATGACTGAGAAGCATGGACTGCTGTTGAATAGCGTTGAATTGTGCTAACCTGGACATTCATATTGCGCTCCAAGCACATCGTAACCCCGTCACATCTGCGTCTGCTGTCCTAGAATGATAATGGACTCTTTGAACTGTTATTCACAGTGATCACGCAACGTCTGACGCTGTTCACGCCCCTTGTATACACGGAGATCGCTGGTAGCAACAGTAAACATGAGCAAAACTAATGCACTCTGGTGGGTGGCTCTACTTCTCACAGACAATTGCAGCTAATCCCTGTAGCAGCTCAAATCATCCGACCAAGTCTTTTTTTTTTTTTTTAATCAGTGTATAAGACATAGGCAATTCAGAAACAAGCATAGCGTATACAAGAAAAAAGTGCAGAGTTAACTGCAACAAAATGATACAGAGCAAGTCCTCATGTTTGGGTTATCAATCGTTCTCTCTATACATATCGTTTCTGACTTATATATTATTAGTAAAGTAAATAGTAAGACACAACTGCGTGAAAGATCATCGCAGTTTTAACCTTCATAGGGTTAGAAAGAAATAAAAACATGTTAGTGGAGATTATGTGCATATATTACGAATAAATATTGATATTGGCCATTTTTCATTTTGATTACCATGTCGACAGAGACATCTGTTCTGTCAATGTCCAGCTTTCTTGTCCCATCCACAAAGACGCTGCCGCCAGTCTGTCAAACATGTCGTCAACGAGCCAAGCATTTCCTTATTTTCTCATCTGTGGTAAATCACCATACGCCTTAGCGTCGTAGCACTCAAGAAAGCCAGCGTCAATAAGCTCTCTTTTGTGAAACTAAAAACCCTGTACGTCTTCTAAATTTTTCTTTGCCTAAGGCTGGCATTAACTTTAATTTATAATGTATAATAAATCTGTATAATTTTTTAGTAGATAATGTTATTACCACTTGTAATTATGTGTTGGCCATTTACGGCAGCGCTAAAGTATTTTTTTTAATAAATCTTTATTCTTCAATATATATGATAAATAACAACCCACCACCTTAAACAATTAGTGGGTCCTAATTGATATAATTCAAGTATTAATACTACAGCTTACTCTATGTTAGTTATTTTACTCACACTATGGGGACTACTATTATGTCTTGATTATGTTGTTCTATTTCTACCTATGCTAATCTACTTCTACCTGCAGCGTTACAGACGTGCCAGCGTTGTATAAACCTACGATGTTGGCCCTGTTCACCGAGCTAATCCCAGTGAACGTGCCCCTGGCTCCGGGCTGGCCGGAGTTGTTGATCGCTGCGGTACTATGCTAATGTTGCTATCCTAGCTTATCCTACATCTAACCTAACTTAACCTAATGTCAAAATCGGTAAGTGTCTGGATCGGTAATAAGGCGCACCCTCCCCCTAATCCTACACGTGGCGGATTCCAGCCGTGAGGCGGCTGGCCAAGTCCACGCCTCGGCGGAACGGGACAAGTGCACGGAATATTTATGCCACATAGCTCTCGTCTGTGGAACTACTTGCCAGTCTCACCACTCAGCTGCAAACAGTGTAAACGTCACATTAAATGTATTCGCAATTGCGAATATGCACAACAATCAGCTGTAGAATGGAATGACGACAGTGAAAATTTGTGCCAGACCGGGAGTCGAACCTGGAATTTCCGCTCATCGTGAGCAGTCGCCTTCCCATTTCTTTTTCCGTTGCGGTGTCTGGGCGGATGTCACAAGACATCTGATCCGTTCAAGTTGATCGTTGATTTCTTTACTCTCTCTCTTTTTACAGAGGGCGAGCAGCTGAGCTACCGTGCCGGCACCCCCATTTGGCTATCCAAGCACGACTCACAGCCACACCCAGAGTCCCATATGTCGTGAGCCACATGTTCGACAAACTGTACTCATACATCCTTTATGTATGTTCCCGTACAGGCGAGACATTTTACTTGAAAGTCACTTGCCTGGTGTCGGCGGATAAATGCGATATTACAGTGCCTGTGTTGTTCCGAACACTACGCGAAGTTCCTTTGGACGTGCATGCATGCATGCACAAAGGCACTGCGATATCGCATTTTTCCGCCGACACTGGGCAAGCGACTTTCGAGCAAAATGTTCGAGTACAAGTTGTCAACATATGGTTGACGACAAATGGAAGTTCTGATCTGGCTGTGTGCCGTGCACGGATAACCAAATGGTAAAGCGACTGCTCGCGATAGGCGGAGAATCCGAATTCGAGTGCCGGTCCGGCACAACTTTTCATTTCTCTCGTTCCATATTGTCCACTTTTGCAATTGCCTATACATTTAGTGTATATCATACTGGCTGTAGTCGGCGCATGCATGTCCAGTCGAACTTTGCATTTTATTCAGAGTAACACAGGCACTACCGTATCGCATATATGTTTTAGAGGAGATCATAAAAATAACTTTTAATACACAAATCGTTTATGACATAAGGTACATTTCGTATGTTGTTCACAATTACGCACATTACAGCAGTGAGCAAAACTTTAAGGAATGGCCGGCCGCAGTGGCCGAGCGGTTCTAGGCGCTTCAGTCCGGAACCGCGCGACTGCTACGGTCGCAGGTTCGAACCCTGCCTCGAGCACGGATGTGTGTGATGTCCTTAGGTTAGTTAGGTTTAAGTAGTTCTAAGTTCTAGGGGACTGATGACCTCAGATGTTAAGTCCCATAGTGCTCAGACCCATTTGAACCATTTTTAAGGAATGGAGTGTATACGAGGCACACATGTGCTATTCCGCTGATGCAAAGTTAGAGCGATACTGATTTGGGTTCTGCTCTCCTGGATTATGCGGAATTATAGCTCCGAGTGAGGCAAACAAGCTTTGTTGGTACAGATATTGTGCGACGAGGATCCCATCAAATTGTTAGTGTTACGCGGAATCGCTAATTGAACTGAACGAGTGTGGCGGAACACGCCACTATGAGGAACTTTAGCATCGTATTGTGCTAGTAATTCTCGGACGGATACGTCAAACTGCGCCAGGCGCGCTGCGAGGGTCATTTATTTCAATTCCATCGCCTACAAGTTCCTCGCGGCATCTCCCGACCTGGGTGTGTGACGTCAGAGTGCCCCGTGTGAGCAGAACGCTCGTAGAACTGACACGGACGTGACGTAACCAATATCCGCTAGCGCCCACACAATGGACATAACGAGTCTAATTATGAGATAAAAGAAGAGAACTAACAACGCCTCGACTCGACGACAAGTGTTGATTGAAGGGGTGTTAAATATAGAACATCTTACGCAAATACCTCTCTTGTTCTCATACCTATAATTCATTTGGCGAGAGAAGATCGCAGTTGCCAAATTGCTGTTTTGGGGTGCAAAAGGCTTTCCATACTTTAGAAGACACGTAATTGTTGATGATAAAAATGTTAACTTGCTACAATTGCTTGTCTCTCCAGAACACCCTCCCCCCCCCCCTCCACACACCCACCCACACACACAATATGGGGACACTCGCAAAACAAAAAGATCAGTGAAACCTACAAATATTTCGGATATAATGACAAAATAAGACGTTAGCTTTACTTTTTTGCACGAGAGAAAGGAAACACCGAGACCGTTGTAATCAGATGGGTATTCTGCCTGCACGATGACATTGGCGTCACTGATTCTGCTGCCGCTGTCCTCAAGTTCTGGTCAAGAAACTGCTATAGTCGGCATTGTTTATCCTCTTATGTCCTCTTTTTAATTCATTTCAACTCATTTCAGACGTCTTTTGTGGTTTTCTTTACACTTACTTTGACGTTATTCGCGAGTCAGATTTCCGCGCGGGGTAGCCGCGCGGTATAGGCGCCTTGCCACGGTTCGCACAGCTCCCCCCGTCGAAAGTTCGTGTCCTCCCTCGGGCATGGGTGTGTGTATTGTCCTTAGCGTAAGTTAGTTTAAGTCAGATTAAGTAACGTGTAAGCCTAGGGACCGATGACCTCAGCAGTTTGGTCTCATAGGATCTTACCCCAAATTTCCAAATTTTCCGAGTCAGATTCATTCACTAGTTTCTCCGCAACATCAACTTTTTATTTCACTCTGCCAGGTATGCTTTAATTTGAGATCACACATTTTAGGTGACACTGGGGTGACAACGGTGTGGTGGAACACATACTACTGCTTCTGTGCTAAGCACATATTTGTGCTTCTGTGCTAAGAATTATGTTACAGAGAGTTTTCATTACGGTTCATATGTTACGCTAATACTAAACGTTCCGTTTTTCGCCCATTCTGTTCATATTCTATGTTATTTATCTTCAACCAGCCGAAAATTTCATCTTTCTTAATAGATGTAGTGTGTATCTTATTTAATTATTCGGAATGATCCCCGTATAATCCATTACAAAAACACTACTTGAACTGACGTTTAGTAACAACAAAATAACTAACTAATATTTAAATGCATCAGCATTCATTTCTTCATGGCAACATACAGTACATTTTTATAAAAAAAAACAAAAACAGGAGGCCACAAAAACGTTCTTAGAACCATCACGAACAATAACAAATCCCCTCCCTTTCATTTGAAACACTCACGGTCCCGTAGCGTGTGCTGTCTGTGTCTCATCAGTCAACATGTATTCTCCTATAATCATTTTTTCGTCGAAGCCCTTTCCTTGGCCGCGTTTTCTTCTCATTTGTAATAGGAAAATGTGGTTCTGCCTTAGCAAACAAAACTTTTGTGTTTCACTACCCATAAACGTTTCGGAGAAGTTTCTCCATATTCAGTGGATTTTATTTATTATCTGTTGAATAATGTACAAGGAATTTACACATTATGATATTTATCAGTTTTTTTAGATTATAGTATTTACATTTCTATAAGTAGTGACAGAAATATTAACATGAAGAACAGATACATACCTTATTATTACGTATTGGTGTTAACAAGTCTGTTTGGTATTTGTAGTACAGCTACAAATATCCCTTTCCACTATGTCATCTGCAATTAATAAATCTTTATCGTTGTTTTGTTACGTAATTTCACAAAACTTTTTAGAGCCTAATATGACGTTTTTCCTTCTTTTTCTAGCACTACTGTCATTATATTACGTTGTTTGTAAAGAAAGATTCTCTATTTTTCTCTTTCAATAGAATATTTTGGGTTACAGACTTTTGAACACAAATATGTAATAGTAAGGTATATATTTATTCTTCATGTTAATATTTCTGTCAATACTTGTAGTAATGTAAGTTCTACAATATGAAAAAAACTGATAAATATGATAATGCATAAATTCTTTCTACATTGTTCAACAGATAATAAATAAAATCCACTGAAGCTGGAGAAACTTCTCCGAATGATGTATGGGTAGCAAAAAAGAGAAATTGAGTTTGCTCAAACAGAACCACGGTTCCTTACTAGAAATATTCTCTGAATTAACTCTTAACACCACACGAAAAAAACAACACCTCCAAGCCAAAATAGTTTCACGTTCAGTTAATATCTTTCCCAGTGAGAAACTTTTACCTCTGAAAGCTTAAACCAAGGAAAAGGATTGTCCTACCGCACGCGGACAAATCACAAAAATGGTTCGAATGGCTCTGAGCACTATGGGACTTAACATCTGTGGTCATCAGTCCCCTAGAACTTAGAACTACTTAAACCTAACTAACCTAAGGACATCACACACATCCATGCCCGAGGCAGGATTCGAACCTGCGACCGTAGCAGTCGCGTGACTCCGGACTGAGCGCCTAGAACCGCTAGACCACCGCGGCCGGCTATAGTTTCGTGTGTTTTGAGCTTTTATTGTAGCACCATTTCTAAAATTCATCTTCCATAAGCTATAGAAAGTTGTTTCCACGATAAACGAGAAGGGACCTCCTAACAGAATCCGTCGAATATGTTCTAACAAACCTTTCCAGGAGAGCACTCTGCAATATTAGGTAAAAACCATAGACGCCTAAGACTGTGGCAAAAGTGAGGTGTTGCCATAGAAATGTAAATAAATTCGAGTTACGTGAATGGTAGCCTGCCCTGCTATCTTCGCGGTCTAACGCGTTGCTTCCCGAGAGGGAAGGCGTGCCGGTGCCCGGCACGAATCCGCCCGGCGGATTAGTGTCGGGTTCCGGTGTGCTGGCCAGCCTGTGGATGATTTTTAGGGCAGTTTTCCATCTACCGCGGCGAATGAAAAGTTACTGGGGGCCAGGGCGAACCGCACAATAACCCTGGGTTTGGTGTGGGACGGCGGTGGGGTGGGTGGACTGCTGTGGCCTGATGTGGGGTTGTGAACCACTAAGGGCTACGGCGGAAAGAAGGCTCTCCGTCGTTTCTAGGTCCCCAGTTTCAGTACACACAATACATACAATATGTGAATGCTCGTAGAAGACATGCGGAAGACATGGGATGCGGTAGCAGCAAGCCATTGTTGACACAGAATTTCTCTGGGCGAGCGGATTGTAATTATTAAGCTACAGTTTATTTAACTAATATAAATGAATAACTCTTGAACGTTTGAAGATGATAAATGAAAGATCTCTGGGGGACGCATTAAGCTAGATACTCAAAACTTGGATGCCTACTAATTTATTCTCTTGACATTTAATTAATTATCATTACATTAACTGAGCATGGTAGAGAGAACTACGAAAGACAGGTGTGATAGATTTACGTATATGTTACGTGAGAAGTATGTAAAAAAGCAGAACAAATGCTCAAGTGTTGACTAAAATGTCACTTCAGCGATAACTGTCAAAGTTAAATACGAACAGTGAGAGAGACTGAAAATCGGAATATATAATACGAACAGAAACTGGACGTAGAACCTTAGAGGACTATAAACCACATATTTTGCTTGTTTTTATAATTGATCATTGTTATTAACGTGTTGTTTTGAATTTATTTTATTGATCATAACTGACTTAATACTTAATATAGGACTTCGAACAAGATGTCAAACGGTGCATATTGGAAGCGCGCAACCGATGTCAATTTTAGAATTTCATCGCATATGTTAATTATAGGGAAGTTGACTATGCTTAAAATAAGGGTGTCAGTCGTGAAAGGCCATGTTAGGGGCGGTGAAGCCAGCCAGTGCAGTGCTTGGCCACAAATGAAACATAGGAGTGGGAGCTTCAGATGGTCAAGCGATTAAAACATTTAGCATTTTTGACAACGGTCGCGAAAGGAGTGGAGGCTGTAAATGCCCGGCAGGAAGTAACGACCATCTTTCGCGCACCGAAAAAAGTCAAAAATATACTTGGCTCAACCTAAGACCACCTGGGGTTGCAGACGCCGGCCATTTACAGTATTGAGTGCGAATGTGGGATGGAATATATCGGACAGACACAACGATCTATCTCCCAGCGCTGTACTGAACACATCAGGAACGTACGACTAGGACAGAGAAACAAGTCCGCGGTAGCAGAACATAGCATTATCGAGGGATACACCATCGAATTCGAAAAAACGAAGAAGCTGTTCAGCGCCAACGGTTTCTGGGACTCGATCTTCAAAGAGGCAGTGGAGTAACGTCTGCACAACAATTTAGTAAACAGGGATAGCGGTTTTCAGCTCAGTGCAGCGTGGAATCCCTCAATTTACAAAATACGTCAGGAACGCTCCGATCTGAAGGCAGCGGCGTCCGCAGACAGATAGTATAGCCACCGGGTCTCGACGCCGGGCCGCGCCACCCCTCCCCCCTACCTCTTCATCTACCCGGTACCCCCTTCCGGAGGAACGTGATTGGATCGCCTACAATAGCAAATGACGGCCTAGCAGCTATATAGATATGCAGAACACAGCATCCTTGCACTTCGCACTTCGCCGGAAGATGATGGGTACGAAACCCATTGAAACGTTGCGACAAGACGACGCCACCACTCGGCTGATAACCCGAGAAGAATTCATCAGTACAAGAAATTGTTGTCATTCTGTTAATTTACCCTCCTGGAGGTTTCTCCTTTTTGAAAACTCAGCCTCTGAGTCGCGCCATGTTTGCACTGAACTAATAATACAATTCACAAAGCAACAACAAAGATATTACGTTACTGTTGAGGCTCGCCGTTTGAAACGGAAACACTTGCCTATACTTAGTAGTAGCATTCAGCCATCTCCGGAAACAAATTACACGCTGTGGCGGCTCTTGTAAAATTTTACCAGTGTGCTGCAATATTACAAAGGTAATCAGATTGTGCTTCACTATGTCCTCATGATAGGTGGTACTAAATATTGCTGTGACGTTAGCTTCAATTAATGCACTTGAATCAAGAATGTTGTTTATGTACTTATTATTTCCACTTTTTTTATTAATGCATTAATATGTCCCAGAGTTTTCACTCCTAGTGTAGCAAACGCATAACGGTTCCCGAATAACAAGCATGGACAGCAAGAAAGTGCACTGCAAAAAACACAGCAGCCAATCCAAATCTTTTAAGACACTTTCGTACTAAATTTCATCACATACCCGCTTTTTTACCACCACCTACAGCTTTTTGACTTCAAGTGTAGTACTCGTAACTAAATTAAATATATTACCTTTGTTGTTGTCGTCTTCAGTCCTGAGACTGGTTTGATGCAGCTCTCCATGCTACTCTATCCTGTGCAAGCTTCTTCATGTATAAAATGGACTACTTAAATATATTCAAATTTTGAAATTAATGGTTTAATATTGTAAAGAGTAAAATGAAATAAAAAAAAATGGTAGCAGTGAGAATCGAACTGAAGTCGATGAACTGTCATTCACTGCACACGACCAGTGCGCCATTGTACTAATACATGTGAAATAATGTAGGAACTTGAAAGGGAGAATCTTTATGCTTCTACTCAAGTGGTCTGACAAAAATTGGTGAGCACCGTTCCACAACCTCCCCTTATTACATTTAAATTTGGAGTAGTTCTACTTAGCTCTTTAACCCTCACTTCCTCCTACAAGCCCCTTTAACTTATCATCTACAGTATTCGTTACGTTACTTGCACAATATTTAACACGTACCTTCAGAGAAAAATACTGAGCTGGTACTGTGGGCAACGTAGCCCCATTAGTACTAGCAGACAGTCGAAAACAGAAAGCTGTGTCCCTTCTCCGAGTCGATCGTGGTGGGGCTGACCACCATGTCAGCGCTAGACACTGGTTTCTAGTTATCGCAGAGAGAGCGCTACAAAACATGTTTTCGTCCATTTTATTTGCTTACCTGCACGCGTAAGAAAATAAATGGTGTAATTTTAATGCAATTTCAAGCTCGCATTAGAAGACAAATGGCATCATTATTATGCCATTTTTACAGTGTGCTGGAGCACATTAGCACATGATCACCAGCTATCGCTGATTTCAGCAATATATTGTTTGAGGTATTACGAAAAATTTGAAAATTTGTGATTTAGTAGAAGAATTAATTAAAAACAATAAATAGTAAACGATGATTACTTCGGACAGATACGAAGTCAGTAACCTCAGAACAAGAGGGACCTTTTTTGAACTCCTGCAGGAAATATCTACGTTTACCAGAGATGAGAACGTGTTCTGCGTGGATTGTTACTGCGTTATTTATTTCACAGTCGTGATTTTGACATATGTGCGATTTTCAAATGACAACGAAACACGAATTCCGTCAGTAACGTCACAGGATAAAACATTTGTCACCCCCTTAAAACAGCACAGTGGTTTCTTCGAAGCGCTGTTGCTGGTGTAGTACTGTAACTGAGCGCTTATTTTATCATCCATCACTGATGTAAGGCATTACACTGAAGTGGTGTGTATGTGCCATTCAGGTGTTGCAATCAGCGTAGTGAGATGGGTCGGCTTGGATTCATGACAGAATAGCAGAAGAGAGCTATCGGTTTGCCCACGGCCATATCGTGAATGAAGCAGAGACAGAACAGCTTCAGTCCCCGTATCAGCACAGATTTAAAAAGCGCCTCTCGTTCGAAACTCAGCTTCCCCCTTTCTCACATGATATCTTGCGAACCACTGGGCAATATACGCGTACAATATTCCTAGATATCTAGAAAGTGTATGGCCCAGCGTCCCACTTCAGACTGTTAAAGAATATACTAGATACGGAATAATTTTCCCGATTTATGAGTGACCCGAAGGCTTGATAGGTAACAGAAGCCACTACGTCGTTCTTGACGGCGAGTGTTGATCAGACGAAGGGGTATTGCCAGGATATCCAAGGAAAGTGTGACAGGATCGCTCTTGTTCCCTATATATATAATGTCTGACAGGTAGGCTGAGCACCAAACTGCGACTGTTTGCTGATGACACCTTAATATTCGTGGTAGTATCATTGTCGAATGGCTGTAGAAGGATACATGATGACTTAGAATATTTATTTGGCGGGATACTGGCAACTTGTTCTAAATGTAGAAAAATGTAAATTAATGCAGGTGACTAGGGAAAACAATCCTGTAACGTTCGAATACAGTTAGTGATGTAATGCTTGACACAATGGTATCGATTAAGTAATTAGGGGTAATGTTTTAAAGCGATATGAAATGGAACGAGCAAGTAGGGAAGGCGAGTAATCGATTTCGGTTTACTGGGAGAGTTTTATGAAAGTGTCGATAATCTACAAAGTAGACGGCGTACTGAATACTTGTACGACCCATTCTTTAATACTTCTTGAGTGTTTGGGATCACCATGTCAGATTAAAGGAAGACATCGCAGCAATTCAGAGACGTGCTGCTAGATTTGTTACTAGTATCTTCGATCAAAGCGCGAGTGTCACGGAGATGCTTCGTGAACTGAAATGGGAATCCCGGGAGGTAAGACGGCGTTCTTTTCGCGAAACACTAATGAAAAATTTTTGTGCTTCGGTTACCGTAAGCATGGACAGCTTTTACTTTTCTCTCAAAATCTAGGTGACCAAAAGTTGTGTTTTCATTTGTCTACGTCTTCATAATTAGTACGCTGTGGATATCCTGTCTGTGGCAGCCTTGTTGACAAAGCAATCCTTATATGTTGCTGGCTTGATAAACACTGAGACTCTCTATCGCACCTCAAATTGCCTGTTAATTCACCCAAATCTAATCCCACACTTAACAACAGAGACTGTTTGGAACAGTGGGTGGAATATATCATTCTACGTCCCCATAAGTGAGTGTCTTCAGTTACAAGGGGTATTAGTAGTATAAATGCAGATACTTTTATTGCTGACTGAGGACCGCGTACTGAACAATATTTCATCAATATTTACTTCATTTGCAGGCTAATTTTATAGCTGTTAGGAGTAGTATGGTTTTAGGTTGGTTAGTAACTCCGCGTACAGTCGTGGACAAAACGAGCGAGACCCCTCACCTTTTCGTTATCCTGATCCGCACAGCTTTAAAGTCTGCTACACAGCGAACAGGCAAGGCGACGAAGTGCTACCAACATACTATGCAAAGGCGTGAAATTTAAAAACTATCCGAAATGTGTCAGGCTGTTTTCAATCATGTGTAAGACTATATTAATGCTGATTAGTGTGTTAACCACAACACCTAAATATAAGATATAAATAAGAGGAGAAACGCTAATTAGTACGAACTGTACTAATAAAAATGAATTTCAACTTATCGAGATAACATAACTGTTTTAGTAAGACAAAGTAACCCAGATCGTTACGAATTAGCAAAATATTATGCGCATTCGGCCGCGAAATGGTCTGTGTCAACGTTCAGACCAGTCATACTGGATTACCGTTGCTGACCTTCCATGAAAGTGCGCAAATTTAGCAATGCGTGAAGATTCATAACTAAATTCAGTTAAAAATCATTCAGTGCCACACTTAAGTCAATTCAATTACTGACAGAAGTTGAAAAACGTAGGTAGTAACAAGTATGAAATTCTATAAGAGTTTCATATCGACATCCACAGGGCGCCCGTACAGAATAAAGGTACGTATAAAACGTATTGGGGACGCGAGAATTTCTTACAATTCCTTTACTGATAGTCTATCTGCCTCCATCGAGATTAGAACCGAAAACAAACCAGACGTCCCTTGCACTAGCAAACACCTTTCACTACGCTAGCAGACAACCCAGGCAAACAGCCCTCTATTATTACCCCAGGCATGAATAAGCCGGCAATTTCGCAATGAAAATGGCAAAATGATCTACAGTTTCTGTTGCATAGAGCTTTCTGGACTCAAAAACATGTGTCGTCTACCTTTACGTCACGGCTTTTGTGACAATCATTCTGGATGTTTATCAAAATAACAAAAAACTGTTATTAGCGAGTAAATTTAGTAGGATAATTCTGCATCACCCCAGGAAATAAACGGCGACGTAGCTTCCAAACGTATTCTACAATGTTTAGAATTCTCCATTAGACATTCCACAGCCAGAAAACGTTCATTAGCCGAAGTGTTTCTTAATGCTCGCACATCTAAAACGCGGTGACATTAATAGTGGGCTCTTAATTACCACGTGTATAGGTAAATGGATTTTATTTGCAATCTTGTAAACGTGATTTGGATCGAAAGCGTAGCTACGATTAATATGCTGATGTATCGACTGCAACTGGAACATTTCGAATAAAGAATAGGGGAAATTATTATGCGGCCCTCATCTTCAGTAACTGTGGTAACTATTTTCGTCGTTAGGATTTCGTCACGTAAATCGGTAAAAATGGAACCTTACTAGTCTCACTTTCTTGGCCGTCTGTTTGTCTACCCAACCCTTAAAACCCGTTTACCTCAGTACGGGTGGACATAATAAGCAGAAATGTATCGCACTTCCTGCGGTATACGGTCCCTTGGTGGTGTAAAAAAGTGAGCTATGTCAACGCAATCTAAAGATACGGCCATTTATGTAAAGAAAATTTACGCGAAAGGTCAAAAAATGGCTCTAAGAACTATGCCTCCAACATGTTCGGGGAAGGATTCGAACTGACGGCGCAAGCAGCCGCGCGGTCCGCGATATGACGTCGTTGAACGCACGGCTAACCTGCGCCGGCAAGCTGTTAATATCACCTGGTGTTACTGAAAAGTTATTCACTTCTGGTGAATGATTTTCTGCGCAGTCCATTTAAGAAAGAATAACTAAAATATATTTGATGTTACGGAAGAGGAAGGACGCCTAATTCATTTCCCCTTGTCTTTATTCATGATGTTAGACTCTCAATCTGAGCATACGTACTATCCATGACCACACTTTAGATCCAAGTCATAGTCACATATATGCGAATACAACACATTGGCTTGTACTTGAGGTATTTCGTTTCCCACGAAGTGGTGGCAGACGATGCTGTGGCGTCTTCGAAGCGCGAGTTTCTCCAGTGCTAGCTATCTCAGCACATCAGCTGAGCGAACTTGCATAGTATGTTGGTAGCACTTCGTCGCCTTGCCTGTTATGCTGTGTAGCAGACTTTAAGGAGAGTAGGTACGTCCCATACCCACAGTGTTAAATTTGCAATATTGATGACCCATTATCTCAGAACCTCTGACAGTTTGAGATCTGAAATTTTTGGGATGTATAGTATCACTCCTTTTCTGATAACTGCACCAGAATCAAAATGTACAGAGAAATAATTAGCTAGTTATGATTTTTTAAAAACGTTGTTCAATATTTTCTTTTAAAGTCTACTTTTTCTTCCGTAAGTAAAAAACCGTTAGAGGTAGAGATGTTTTGGGAGGTTCAGTAGTTGCAGTATACTAAGTGGTAACATAGTGTAAAATTAAGAGATATGTATCTGTAATAGTTCCTGAGATAATGGGTCAAATAATTTTAAAAATGACATTTCAGGCAAATCAAGTTCAAACATTTTATTTGATATTAACTTACATATGGAGGCATGCCAGCTTCTAGAAACAGCCAGGCCCATAATCAGCATTGTCTGGATCCTGTTCTTGACTATCCTGCAAACCTAGAAGCTTCCTCCTTTTCCTGCCTCTTGCTTCTTTAGTCATTTCCTCTGCTGCACTCTGGGCTTTCATGATCCTAAGTCGATCCATTCGCTAAAAGGCTTGCAGTGTGTTGGCACCTGGAGTGATACCAAGTTCCTCTAGTACCCCAATTCTTCTCTTTATACCATCATTAAACGTTATCACAGCATCACAAACACCCAAGCATAGAGTTTTCCTTCCTACAAAGACATTTTATGGTATGCGGGTCCAAATTACATTATTGGAAGACTCATTCGGGTTTTGTGTTCGACCATGGAGACATTTGGAAAGAAGGTCAGAATGAGCTAATTCTCTACATATTGGTTTAATAGCTTCCATCACTGCAGATGGTATGCTATTTTTGTGCCCGCTGCCTGAGCTTTGCGGTATTTGCACCATGAATCAACACCAGGTGGACAAAGACCATGTATAGGTGTATTATCATAGGAAGATTTGTGGAAGAATGTAGCCCACACTGCTCGTTTCATCCCTTGTAGGTCATGTGTATTGTTTCTTATTGCCGTTCCATAATAATGCTGGAGTTCATCAATGTTTTTGTCTGTAAGTCTTCCTTTACCATTTAGAGTCTTTTCATCAGATAACTTCTCTTTTTCTTTTGTCTGCTTCAATTTTAGGAGACATGTTCCCATCGGTTTTTGAACGTGGCCCACACATTCCACCTTAACAATCTGCTTATTACCATAAGGTTGGCTGTCCACTACTGATTTGTAAGCTTTTGAATCACCATCCCCCAAGTACTCAGCGTAACACACACCTCTCTCCTGTTGTGAACGTCTGAACATAGAAACAACTGCAGTAGCCTCCATATCGCCACAGTTCCCTCATAATTCTTAGCACAATTTGTTTTATGGCTTTCACTTGTTTCATCAACTGATTTACACTGATGACAGTATTTAGTTAGCACTTCAATGTCTAAAACTTTGCCTGTGTCAACACTAGTGACAGTTGCAAATGTATTTTTTTATGTGTGACCTCTCTTCTGCCATGTGCCATCAACTGCTACAGATAAGTCTGATGTGTTATTTAATTCTACTGCTTCTTTAGCAGCAGCCTTCATAGAAGCAACGGCAACAGATTTGACACATTCACCAATTACTTTTGTGTACTTACTTGATCTGGTTGGTGGGTTTGGTAACTTCAACGTTGCACGTAATACTTCAGCTGCAGTCAATCCTTTCCCAATGCACCTCATTCCATACAGGAATCTAACATTGCTCTCAAACAAGTCATTATTGCACTTTTCATAAGTCCAAAATGATGTCGAGAGCCTGTAAACTTCGCACTGAGTATCAAGTTTGTTAGCCAGTCCAGTCCTTGCGGATGAGTCCTCAGAGATGCTAATTTGCTCACCACAAACCTTACATGACACAGAATCTTGCAAAACTTGTCCTAACACACTCAAATCTAAAAGAACATAACCTAAACTATTTTGATCTTTGTCAATAAATAAATCCTCATGGTCTCCAAGTGTCCTGTTCGGAGCACTAGTAGGCGTGTCCTTATCACGGGTCTGTGAAAAATCTATTTCAGGATCAACACTGGATTCAGATTTTGTGATATGCTGATTTCCATGGAAAAGTCGCTTCTTAAAACAACCCTTTCTTTTCGTCATGTTGAAAAGAGGTATAAGAGCGTATAATAACACACCAAATCACTATGTTTTCAAATCAAAACTTATGAAACACGACAACTACAAAGTAAATAAACAAAATGCATGTGCTATACCGCCATTTCTGTTTACGCAGTGCATCCAACCTCTTAACACGAACATTAACATGATTTCAAGGAATAAATAGCTGAAAACCACAACCATCTAGATTGAATAGTTCAAGAGATAGAGATACTTAGGCAAGTCAGTGCAGAACGACCGGATAATTTTACACACACACTGTTGACTTTGAAATGATAAAAACTACGCTTCCAATTGGAGTTTTTCGACAAATAATGCATCAAATTATTCAGGAGAGATCAAATATTAATAAGAGGTAATAATCCGAAAATGATACTTTTTGACCAATTCCGCCATACGTACTCACCTTAAAGCTGTGCGGATCAGCATAACGAAGAGGCGAGGGGTCTTGCTCGTTTTGTCGACGACTGAACATTTGGCAAGCGATTAATGCTTATTTTCCTCTGGGCAGCAGTTCAGGTGTGGACGCGTGGTTTTAAAAGGGTTAGCCTATGCTGACAGGGGTTGTCCACTTAGTGCTACAGTTACGACTTTGCAGGACACGTCACGTGGTAAATTACGTGACGTGTCTGCTGAAGACTGTCAGTCGCAGAGAAAATACAACTAACACACTGAAGTGAGTACCTAGAAAGTTACCGATGATCAAAATATCTGCACTTATATCCATAAAACACTGTATATGGCATTCCTAAGAAACTTCTGGACTCTCTTCGTCGCCGGACTTCAGGCATTATCGACGCTAGATGCAATGCTACACGGTAGTAAGTGTGATGCTTATGACTGGTTCGCTGTCATATGCTTCACCGTTAAAAGGGCATCGTCCTTCTGTGCAACCGTATTTACGTGTTTTGTTTCATCTCCGTGATAGTAAAGAGAATTCATAGCCGTTTGTATGAAAAGCGCTGAACTGACTTATCGCTTGAAAATGCCATACCTCCGAAATCACGATTGTGGGATGGATAAAATAAAACCTGTAATAGTTCTGGCTAAACATGTTGTCGTTTCTGTAATGCTGCAGAACAGTGGATCCACACTAATAATAAATAGCCCGTGTTACGTTTCAGCTCGCACTCACTCTACTTCTGAGCAGTGACTGTCGGGTTATTTAGCGGAAGTATTTAATTAAAAGTTTGTCCGCTGTGCCGGTGGAATGGAGAGGGAAAGCATACAGTGGTCTCTGTCACCGCTCTTTCGGCAAATTCAGTGAGTGGCTTCTTTTAATGTACTTCGACAAGTTTTCCCTCCCTAACGAACACCCACCCTCTTACTTTCCAGTTGAGAAGCGTCCACTCGATAGCGCCGTTTCCCCGGTTACCCAACAACGGTGCCAAGTTTTACGCTCTCTCTGGAGTTAACGCCCCTCCGTATTAAATCCACTTGGCGCCAAGATACCGATTCTGAGACATTCAAAGCAGCCGATGAGTTTCTTATGTCGAGGGAAGGATGCTTATCAAACAAGAGAAGGGTAATAATACATTCCGTTGAACGCTCGTAGAATCTTTTAACGCTCTTGAGTAGGACGGCCACACGAGTGCTAACACGATTTTTATAGTTCCTTCTACTGCGTACCGAGATGCGGCACAGAGGGGCATCTTCAGGCGACAGCTAACAACTTTCCTGAAAGACGATAGCTTTCATGTAGATGGACTGCGTTTATCATTTCTGTGGTACTCTTCCTCTTTTGAGTTAATTTTTTATACGCGTTTCTGCCATGATACTTGTAAAATGTAGCATCTGTCTTTCATATTTTATTCTTTCTGTTATAGCTGTAGTCACGGATATTACTTTTATCTTAGAAATTATTTGGTTGTGTTTTTTAGAGTTTTCTGGCCTACACGCAACAGTCTTAGATGACGTATAGCACCACTTTTCGCCTGATAATGTACTTGGAAACCACAATCGCAACATTTGGGTGCTTATTAGTTAAGTTTTATATTCTCCATCATTGTTGTCAAGTCAGCAGTACTTGTACTTATATTTCAGCTACTCAGCTGCGTCCAAAAAAAAAAAAAAAAAAAGGGGGGGCTACGAATTTGGTCCAGATTATGTTCTGCATCTATTATACGCAATATAATTTCCAATTGAAGGTTATTTACAGAGAGCAATGAAACAAAGTTGAAAGGTCTCTGTAGGATTCCTTTCATGTTAATTTCTTAAATATGTTGTCATTTACGGCATAAATTCCTCGTCTAAATTGACTGTGGCGTTTCTGACTATCTGGGAGGAGACTGAGTAGTGGAACGTGTTACTTTTACACATAAACAAGAACGATCTGTCACACTACTACACTTTAAAACACAGTTTATATGTAATTCATGTCACACAGTCTTATACGGAACCTACATCCGCTTTCTTTTATATACTGTATATGATAAGATACTGTCAACCCCCTTCCCTTCTGTGTGAGAGGATGAATGAGCAAATGTGTTTCTAGTTGCATGCTTGAGGGTAGCAGACAAGCCTGTCTGCTAGAAAACAATAGGACCAACGTCGGAACAGGTAGCTACGCTTTCTAAAAGCAGAGAGGTTTCCATTCTTAGCATGGTCCTGGCCGTCCGTTGTCATGTTGGTATAGGAAGCTGCCCCTCTGGCCACTTCCGCTTGTATTGGTGAGCCACCCCTCAGGAAGGGACCAGTCAGTCTGTCCGTGGAGAGCGTCTGAAGTGGTAAGATCTCCGGCTAAGCGCGTGTCTGCTAAGTCCGTAGGACAACGGATTTCTTAAGTTCAGCCTAACTGAAAATTTAATCACCTTTATTTCAGGTTTAGCTCTAAAATATCAAATGGTATCTTAAATTGCAACGCAGTGTAATTCGCGTGTGAAGTTCAGATTATTTTCCGGTAGTTGCTTTGTCACTACTTTGTGAGTAAAGTGGAACGACGTGTTGATCAGTAACTCTAACTAAGATCATCAATCTTAAATGCGAATGTGCGTGAGATTATAACGTCTCGTCTTGACAATATTTTGCAATATAGCAACTTTTCTTTATGTTCAACCCACGTGGGGTGTACTTTGTGAGACCAGTACCACGTGCTTATACAATTGTTTGACCCATCAGGTTAATAGTAAGACGTTAGTAACCAGTTGGAGGTTTTTCTTTTGTAAATTGCTTTTCGATCTAATTTATTTTAATTATCAAAATTATTGTGGAGTTACACTCTTTGTGTAAACCAAGTTGACCACGTGAAGCATGTGGTGTAATCATCAAAGTAGCCCTCAGCTATTCTTTTTGGGAAGATTTCACAGAGAGTTAGTATGAATTTAGTATACCAGTGTGTGGTAATTACATGACGGACAGGATTGTGCTACGAACGTAACTTCTTTGACTGAAAATTGAATCGATTGGTTGTGGTTAATTTCTTCTTGCATATGTTTCAACGTTCTTCATGTGTTATTTTATGAATGCAGTGTTGTATGCTGTCTCCCAATCTTGGCTCCATATTTGATGTGTTCCGTAAGATTACAAACTCACATTTTCACAGTCCTAAATAAGGCACCAGCTTAGTTATGACTCACGTTTAATATGCTGAAATTTCAATGATCAATGTTAAAATAAATTTCCAAATATAAACTGATTTATTTATTTTTATTTAAATTCTCTTTATATATATATATATATATATATATATATATATATATATATATATATATATATATATATATCACCGGTTGTCGTATGACTATTAAAAGATTATAATTGATGTTAGTCTGGTTGGGAATTTGGTAAGCTAGACTGGATACCTGGTGAAACAGTTGCGCAGTAACGCAAGGTTAACTTCCCCAGACAGGTCACAGCTTTTAAACCGCTTTTATTGTCTAGCAGCACCGCTTACATAGCAAATTAAGGCAACAACATTACAAAGTTAAATCTAGTATTCATTTGTGTTTTACAGTGCGGTATACATTGTTGTTCGTATCTACGCTATGTCGAGAAATCAGTGTAGCAAACACTACGCCTGGATCAGCCTTTGAGATGGTAGAGGATCCCCAATGCTAATCGTCAGCAAGATCTGTTAATGTGCAAGTTGAGTGCAAGTCGAGGAAAAATCTGTACCGATCCCTATCAAAGACAAGACAATCTGCCGTCTAGAATTTCTTTGTTTCGTATTACCATCAATTATGATCATTGCGATCACCTTCAGGAGAGGAAGAGTTGATAACAAAAATGGTAGAATCATCAAATGGTTCAGATGGCTCTGAGCACTATGGGGCTTAACATCTAAGGTCATCAGTCCCCTAGAACTTAGAACAACTTAAACGTAACTAAGGACATCACACACATCCATGCCCGAGGCAGGATCCGAACCTGCGACCGTAGCAGTCGCGCGGTTCCGGACTGAAGCGCCTAGAACCATTCGGCCACCACGGCCGGCGTAGAATCATCATTTACGATATTTATTACATAGCATTCAGAAGATACATATGGTTACTTGCACCATTATATACCACGATGCTGCTGGCTGTAATATATCATGAATCAGAATCGTAATATTGTAACAGGTCATCGATATCTAGTGATACATGTGTTCGATGTTGATTACTTTTTCAGTGCACTTCGTTAATGTAATGAAATAATTGCATGTATTCATTCATGCTGCATGTCTGTACAGATAATACGATGCATATAGACGTCATACATCTTCCGCATATGTTGTCTGAATTCGTATTTTAATGAAACAGGATCATCATGAATGCCAACCGTTTTACTGATATACAATTTTTCTTTTCGAAAAATCTGTGTAACGTGAAGACAAACGTTCTTTCGCTTGACGTAAAGCGTTATTAAAACCATTTTCTTACTTTTCATTGTAGGTTCAATATTCGTCAACCACAGTTTCAAGTCAATCTTCCAAGACCGACTTTTCCATTCCTTTCAGAACTGCACTACTGTAAAAGTGCAAATGCAGTTATCATTCTTTGAATTTGAAAGCTACTTCGTGAACTGTCTGATCTAATTACGTCTTGTTCTTCGCAGATCGTATTTGATTCCACTGGGAAGATATTCGGTAAAGCTTATCTTGCTTTCCGCACTCAACAGTATTCTCTATAGGGCGTGCCGGATTGTCAATTATTCTGCCATCTTGTTTTGTTTAATTTTAGTTGCAGATTTTAAACAGTTTTCAAACAGTAGAAAGAATGTGTATGTTCAGTAGTCTCTGTATGTGTCTGCGCGCGCGCGTGTGTGTGTGTGTGTGTGTGTGTGTGTGTGTGTGTGTGTGTGTGTGTGTGTGCAAACTATTATCTTCCAACAGTTCGTTTGGGGTGTGGATGTTGTTTTGCTGCATAGGGGATTCTGTTCATTGATGAGTTTTTTTTTTTTTTTCTTTTTTGTGTTAGTCGTATGTAATGATAGTCATGATTTGAAAATTATGGTACCTTCTGTTGCTCTATTTTGGAACCTAGAGATGTGTTGCAGTGTTAGTGCGTTAGTCATTACGTTCTATTACTTTCCCTTTTTAGTGCTCGTAGATGATCGGAATAGCTTACTCTCCAGTTTTTATACACATTGATTTGCAACCAGAGCCGAGCCGTTTAACTGATCCATTCCCGACCAGACGTACAGAGGAATCCGAACTGAATATAGCGATACAAAGATAAGAATTACAGGGAATATAAAGGAAAGTTCAACATTTGATCATTGTGAAAGTGCTGTAAGTCTAATGCCTACTCGTACCAAATGATACGTAAGTGAAAAGTTCCGTGTCATAAGTGAAATTGGTGGATCCTGTACAGAACGTGTTTTGCTTCTTAGAATTCAACAGCTGTCGTTCTGCTATCACAATGCGGAAAAGATTTTGTCAGCAGTGCAATTGATCTGAACGTACACCACGGAAGTCGGCAAACGAAGCCAACAAGGAGCTCAAAATAAATCCGTACGTAATTCAAATTCACAAGAATTGAAACAAGAAGACTGTCTCAGCATACGAATTATACTATGACAGTGGTGGAAACATTTGCAGTACCTCTCATTTTAGCGACGAGGCTACCTTATAGATAAGCGTCAATGCTAACCGACACAACATTCGAATACAGAAAAGAGAAGAGTTTTCGTGTGTAATTGAATATCAACATGACTCACAGTTAATGTGTTCTGAGCCATGTCAATAGAAAAAACTGTACCGTCCATTTTTCTACATTGAGCTAAATATTTTAACAGGTATTAACTGGACGTGTCTGAGCGATAGCTGACGCCACAGCTTGGTACGAGCTTCAATGATTACATCTTTCAGGAAACATGAGAACCCTCGCATTGCAGTATGGAGATTATCACATTTTTAAATCAATGTCTTCCAAATCGTTGCATCGATCCTACGTAAAATGTCGATGCTGTGTTTATATCTTGAACACCTTGATCTCCGGGTCTGAAATGCATTGATTTCCTTTACTGGGCTTGTGCGGAAAACTTTGCGTATGCGTCTCCTTTGCCGAGAACAATTCCAGAACTCAAAACGACCATTTCGAATGTGCCAGATTTGCTGCCTTCAGAACTTCCAGCATGAAATGGAGCGAAGGGGTCGGCAACAGAAAGAGGTGACACTCAATTTAGTAAGGAGTAGCTTGGTCGTGGTATCCGCTGTGCCTCTGAATGTAGCACATGCTAGTAACGAGTAGCTGAACTTGTACAGTTAGAAAGCGCTCTCTTCTTTGGTATTGTGTTTAAGTCTTCGCTTTTTTAAATTATTTTTTTATGACATGCAGCAACTCAAACTGAGGCTCTTGTCGGTTAGCAGTTCGTTCCACCAGCCCCTTTGATTATCGCTTAGATGTTGTCCGTATGATCAAGGGCAGTCATAAAACACCGATAAAGCACCTAAAAGCTTTTAAATCTAAGTTTTGAACTTTCTTTTACACTCTTTTTAATTCTTGTTCAGGTATCGCTCTGCATTACATACTTATAGCCCTTTGTAATCGCTACTTTCATTTTGAAATGTCCTGTTAACTGAAATCTTCCCTACATAAAATTATATTTTTATTTGCGTAGGAATTCCTTGTTCTTCAACGTTTTTTAAAGCGACTCGTTTTGTAGCCTACTTGTTTCTCATACACCATTTTGTATCTTTCCTTATTATTATTAGGGTTTTCTGTCCTTTAGTAAACTGCCTACTGTTGCGATCTGTTTGACTCACTGTGTCAAGTTGTAATATTAGTAATTTTCGCCTAACAAACATTAATATACGCTCAATAGTACACGCCTGACGGCCTAAAGTTATCGAAAAATTGTAAAGTAAAAGAAATGAACTATCGCATAGCAGCGACAGAATCTATTATTCTTCATCTTTTCCGTTGTTGCGCGGTGCCTGTAAATCTCTATGTACATGTATCGATTAATGATATAAAAAGAAATCTGTTGTTTCAAGACAAATGAGGCATTGGGCGCCTTACCTTTTACTGTTTGTATTCCATGAAAGGCGGACGCGGACTTGCTGCGTTCCGCAACGGTATTTTATGTTTTATGTGAAAATATTGAGTGAATATGCTAATTGTTATTTTTCCTATCAGAAAACATGTAGTTTCTTGTAATTGATTACGAACAGACAGAATCAAGAGGACATTTTGACTGTTACGTATAAAGTATTTAACCGCAATGGTCATCTATTGTAATTTAATATGAAAAGGTACGTAGTGTTATAAAAAAGTGTGTTACAGATAAGTGTGCTTATTTTAGTAAATTAACCTTGATGATTTCCATCTCCTTATTTACTTGAATGATCATTATTTTGTGTTAGTTCATCACCAGAAATGACGATCACGCTGATGGGCCGAACGCAGCATGAGGCAGAAGGAATATTATCGTTTTCCTATTATTGCTGAATCAACTCTTTTTTTAATTGTGTAGTGTTGCATTTCTTTTAAAGTCTATAAATCTTCTGGTCCCTTAGTGTTGTTCCGGGTATGACTACATCGCGACTATAAAAATGCATAGAAATGATAATGTTTCTTCCGAACGATCTCAAATATATCAATATGCTGCTCTTATTCAGGTATTTAATGCGCAACGTATATTATTATAATTGTGTAATCAGTCACTGATTCTGTTACCAAGTGGCCCACCAAAATGTTCACTTTTTCGACATTGTTCAAAAAAAAAAAAAAAAACAATTCTTTTTCTTTTCGCCACCCAAGAGCAACGCTACAAAGTGTTGTAATTGTTCATTCGTATTTGTTAACTGAACTTTGATTTTGTTCTTTCATTTTTCGGTAGTTACTATTTTATGATTGTTTTCACTAGACCTTCTGCGTCTGTGTTAATTTCTTGTGTGTGGATTTAGGGATTTCGTGCTACTTCACGGCCGATTAAAACTGTTTTAACCTTTCCAGAAATTTGAGAACTGCACATCTCCCTCTGCCTAAAGAAAGATTCATTCCGGATACAGCTTTCTTTATTTGTTGAAACACCCTGATTTTTATTCCCCATTGTTTTCCCATATTTCAGAATTGTTTCTACTAATAACACATGGCCGAAACATAAAATAAATACATTAATCCGCCAGGACATCATGACATCTAAGTGATAGTCGGAATATCCATCTCTGGAACGGATAACAGCGGCGACGCGTCGTGGCATGGAAGCAATGAGGCCTTGGGAGGTTGCTGGAGGGAGTTGGCACGACATCTGTACACACAAATCCCCTAATTCTCGTAAATTGCAGGGATGCGCTCTGAAGCCACTTTCAATCACATCTCAGATGTGTTCGATCGGGTGCAGATCTGACGAGTTAGGGGGCCAGCATATAATTTGGAACTCGCCACTGTGTTCCTTGAACCACTCCGTCATACTCCTGGCCTTTTGACATGGCCCATTACCTTGTTGAAGAAGGCCACTGCCGTCGGGATACATGATCGTCATGAAGGGATGTGCGTGGTCTGTAACCAGTGTACGATAACCCTCGGCCGCCATGGTGCCTTGCACGAACCTCACTGGACCCACGGATACCTACGTGAATGTTTCACAGAGCTTAACGGAGCCGCCGCTAGCTTGTAACAGTACCGCAGTGTGGGAGTCGAGGAGCTTTTGCCCTGGAAGACGACGGATTCGCACCGTCCCGTCGGCACTATGAAGAAGGTATTGGGATTCATCAGACCACTCAGCGTTCTGAGGTTGCGCCAATGTTCAGAGCCGATGGTTACGTGCCCATTTCATCTACATCTACATCTACATGGATATATGGATCACATTTAAGTGCCAGGCAGAGGGTTCATCGAACCACTTTCACAATTCTCTATTATTCCAGTCTCGTGTAGCACGCGGAGAGAATGAACACCTATATCTTTCCGTACTGGTACGAGCTCTGATTTCCCTTATTTTATCATGGTGATCCTTCCTCCCTACGTAGGTCGTTGTCAACAAAATATTTTCGCATTCGGAGGATAAAGTTGGTGCCTGGAATTTCGTGAGAAGATTCCGTCGCAACGAAAAACGCCTTTCTTTTAATGATTTCCAGCCCAAATCCTATATCATTTCCGTGACACTCTCTCCCATATCACGCGATAATACAAAACGTGCTGCCTTTCTTTGAACTCTTTCGATGTACTCCGTCAGTCCTATCTGGTAAGGATCCCCCACTGCGCAGCAATATTCTAAAAGAGGACGGACAAGCGTAGTGTAGGCAGCCTACTTAGTAGGTCTGTTACATTTTCTAAGTGTCCTGCCAATAAAACGCAGTCTTTGGTTAGCATTCCCCACAACATTTTCTACGTGTTTCTTCCAGTTTAAGTTGTTCGTAATTTCAATCATACGTGCCGATGTTGTGGTGTTAACATTGTCACATAAATGGGCCGTCGGCCCCAGGGGTCCATCGTTAGGAGTGTTCGATGCACTGCGTGTGCAGTCACACTTGTACTTTGCGCTCTATTAACGTCTGATGTTAGTTCGGCCTCAGTTCGCCGCCTGTCCTGTTTTAGCGGTCTGCCCAGCCTAAGACGTCTACATCTGTAATGAGGGGTTGCCGCGCGTTGGTTTCGCCACATGTTGAAGAAACTCAACACAGCACTTCTTGAACACCCGACAAGTCGTGCAGTTTCCGATATTCTCGTGCCCAACTTTCGGACCATTACAATCCACCATCGGTCAAACGCAGATAGATCGCACGCCTTTCCCGTTTTACACACGGACAGCGCGCTCACTCATACTGCATGCACCGTGCGTCTGTCTGACTGGCAGTCATTCCCCGCCAGGTGATGCAGCTACCTCCTACAAGGGTTTGCATCGATAGTAGGTCAGTGGTCTTAACGTTCTATCTGATCAGTGTACTTAACAAATAACTTAATGTTTCTGTTTAATGACATTTCTTGTGCTATTGTTTATTTTTGTCTGCTTCTTTTTCAGTAAAAAAATGGTTCAAATGGCTCTGAGCACTATGGGACTTAACATCTGTGGTCATCAGTCCCCTAGAACTTAGAACTACTTAAAGCTAACTAACCTAAGGACATCACACACATCCATGCCCGAGGCAGGATTCGAACCTGCGACCGTAGCAGTCGCGCGGTTCCGGACTGAGCGCCTGAACCGCTAGACCACCGCGGCCGGCTTTTTTCAGTACTTACTGTTTACGTTAAACCCTATCCTGCGTTACTGTCATTGACATACTGTCCTACTGAAAATAAGTGCTTTGATTGATCGAATTATAGGCACGGTAACGATAGACCGTCTCATCCCGAAACAAATGCAATAACTATAGTGGCACCATTCAGTGGCACCTGATAACATGATTTACCGTCGCCCTCTTAGTAGTCCGCAAATAAAGGAGTAGGCCAAAAATGTGAAAATACCTGGAGAAAGGTATGCTTGCACATACAGTAAATACAGATACTAGCCAAGCCTGAATTTTGCGCTGTTGTACTCGTAACTGACCACGAACAGCACCTGTGCTATGTGCTCAACACATTGCAAATGTCAGTCTTGGTGATAACAGTGCTCTGTGTAGCTGTGACAACGTTATGTCGGAGCTACCTGAATTCGAACGTGGGATAATTGTTGGTGCTCGTATGGAAGCCGCTTCAGTAAAGAAGGTAACCGAAGTGTTTGGTGTTTAGGAGGCACCATATAGAAGACTTATGCCGCATACAGGGACAGAAAAACATCATCCAGTAAGTCGAAACGCCGACAAAAGTGTGTGCTGAGTGATCGTGACAGACGATCGTTGAAGAGGACTGTGATGAAAAGCAAGAGGGCGACAGCTGCAGAAGTCTCTCCGGAACTGAATTTCCCACTGACAAATCCCGTCAGCAGAAAAGCATCAAGATGGGAGCTCCAGAAGCAGGGAATTGCAGGGCGAGCTGGAATTCCAAAATCACTCGTCAGCGATGCAAATGCCGTAACAGGAATACGTGGTGCCGAAACCATAAAACCTGGTCTATGGAGCAGTAGAAGAAAGGCATTTGATCGGATGAGTCTTATTTCACACTTTTCCAACATCTGGCCTCCTTCACATCTGGCGTACGCCATCCCAAGCCTACAATACAGACCGACTGCAGCCAGGAATGAAACATGGCGGAATTGGGGACCCATGTCTTGGTATTCAAAGCGTCCCACAGTTACTTTGCGAGGTCACATAACTACCAAGGATTATGTGACCATTTTGGCTGATCAGGTCCATACCATATACCATGTTCGTTCGCCATTGGTGATGCTGTCTTTCAAGACGAGAGACCCTGTGTTGTTATAAAAATGGTTCAAATGGCTCTTAGCACTATGCGACTTAACTTCTAAGGTCATCAGTCGCCTAGAACTTAGAACTACTGAAACCTAACTAACCTAAGGACATCACACGCATCCATGCCCGAGGCAGGATTCGAACCTGCCACCGTAGCGATCGCGTGGTTCCAGACTGTAGCGCCTTTAACCGCTTGGCCACCACGGCCGGCTGTTGTTATAGATTGCGTTGTCCAGGACTAGTTTTGTGACCAGGAGGAGAAATTGTCGCATCTCTCCTGGTCACCACAGTCACCAGACCTCAATATTATTAAGCCTTTGTGATCCACTTTGTAAAAAATGGCTCTGAGCACTATGGGACTTAACATCTGAGGTCATCAGTCCCCCAGACTTAGAACTACTTAAACCTAACTAACCTAACGACATCACACATATCCATGCCCGAGGCAGGATTCGAACCTGTTACCGTAGCAGCAGCGAGGTTTCGGACTGAAGCGCCTAGAACCGCTCGGTCACAACGGCCGGCAATCCACTTTGTAGAGAGGAGTGCTTAATCTCTATACATATCTAACACTGTTATCTGGACTTGTCACCGTTTTGGAGGAAGAATGGTAGAAGAACTTGGAAACCGTTGTTGTTCTTGTTGTTGTGGTCTTCAGTCATGAGACTGGTTTGATGCAACTCTCCATGCTACTCTATCCTGTGCAAGCTTCTTCATTTCCCAGTACTTAGTACTTACAGCAACCTACATCCTTCTGAATCTGCTTAGTGTAATTCCCACTATATCTAACTTTAACCTATCCATTTCCCTTTTTAAATTTTCTAACCTACCTGCCCGATTAAGGGATCTGACATTCCACGCTCCGATCCGTAGAACGCCAGTTTTCTTTCTCCTGATAACGACGTCCTCCTGAGTAGTCCCCGCTCGGAGATCCAAATGGGGTACTATTTTACCTCCGGAATATTTTACCCAAGAGGACGCCATCAGCATTTAACCATACAGAAAAGCTGCATGCCCTCGGGAAAAATTACGGCTGTAGTTTCCCCTTGTTTTCAGCCGTTCGCAGTAAGTACCAGCACAGCAAGGCCGTTTTGGTTAGTGTTACAAGGCCAGATCAGTCAATCATCCAGACTGTTGCCCCTGCAACTACTGAAAAGGCTGCTGCCCCTCTTCAGGAACCACACGTTTGTCTGGCCTCTCAAGAGATACCCCTCCGTTGTTGTTGCACCTACGAAACCATACAGGACCTGTATTTATCCATTCCGAGACGATTGGACGCTGTTTTGAATGTCAGTCGCTTTTTAAATGAACAAAAAGATAAAAGAAATGGTAAGGGGCAGTGTGTAACGAACTGCTGCAGTGAGGACACAAGCTACATGTCGTCAGCGGCCTGATATCGCAGCCTAAGTGCTTCCCACTCTGTCATCAGCGGGGGACAGCGGCAGCAGCTGCAGGCACGTGTCTGCCGTCCCACCCCCGCGACCACTTCCCCTCCTCCCCCCTCCCCACCCTCACTACAGTTGCGGCCGGCCACATTCAGTTTCGTCCCCGAAATAGCTGCGGGGGTGCGGCCGCCACGTGCCGGCCAGCCGGCGCCCGCTCCGCACCCCTAAACCCCGGGGAGTGCTCCCGCTTAGCTCCATTTGTATGGCGAGCGGCAAGCACTCTTCCATACAGCACAGCGGCCGCTTCCTGCTGTTCTTTTGCCACTCATGCGGCCTGTGCGGATAAATTCATTCCTTTAATTCATTCGTATTCACCTCACGTGTGCAAACATTCAGCATCTCTTTTCATAAATTCCAAGTGGTTGTTTTCCGCCTGACATGTGACTCGCTGGGACACTATTATCGGGACGGAACCCAGTACTGCTGGTAAAAATCTCTGAGCTATTAGGTAGCGTCATACTCCTCTTCTGACTCCTAGAATATTCGGCGTTGTAACAATACAACACAGTTTACCGCATTATCAATATTGCTTTAGAGTTGCTCAATGTTATTCTTTTTCCCCAATGTAAATGTTTTCGTTGTTTCTTTATCGCATATGATCAGTTTCAATATTACGACATTAATTTCATGTAAACAATTGTAAACCTTTTTCTTTCAGTAAATTTTGTAAAGTAGACACACTGGCAATGTAAGGGATGTTGCCTTCTATAAAATTGTTGATATACTCTGAATGGTATGATAATAGCTTTAGCGTATGAAGGAAGATCACAGAGTTGGCAGTGGGCAGCGAAAGAGCACGGCCGTGCAGTAGCTGCGAATGAAAGAGGGTGCAAGAGGGTCTTACGTGGCTCCGGCGTAGTGTTTATGCGTGCACCAATGTTTTGTGGCCGTGAGGGGCATGCAGTTCGTACGAGTCACAGTACAATAAGAGTCTTCAAGTGGATTATAAAGGAAGAATACTATTTGAGAATGCGTAAAATTATTTATGGCTGGAAGATGGGCCATGGTTGACATTAAATACGTCGTACCAGCAGCTTCACAACAAATATGACTGAACAATTCCAGACTCCCAGTTCTGTAGAAGACTTACCAGTGTGTTAGAGTATTACTGGGCAATATGCTAATTGTATGGAGCTTCAGCTCTACAGTGATTATTCACCCAGATCGTTATTACCTTAAGCATGGTTGATGTCCAATTATCCTAAACACTGAGTATCACATTATAAATGCAAAAAACTTTCAGTATAAAAAGATGATAACTTTGCCATAAATATAGGTAAACGTCCCTGTTAAATTGAAAGGTAATTTACTGTTGCTTAGTGAAACTCATTGTGTGATTTTAGACTACAATAGTCTTAATTCCTACCCCCATGAACCATGGACCTTGCCGTTGGTGGGGAGGCTTGCGTGCATCAGCGATACAGATAGCCGTACCGTAGGTGCAACCACAACGGAGGGGTATCTCTTGAGAGGCCAGACAAACGTGTGGTTCTTGAAGAGGGGCAGCAGCCTTTTCAGTAGTTGCAGGGGCAACAGTCTGGATGATTGACTGATCTGGCCTTGTAACACTAACCAAAACGGCCTTGCTGTGCTGGTACTTACTGCGAACGGCTGAAAACAAGGGGAAACTACAGCCGTAATTTTTCCCGAGGGCATGCAGCTTTTCTGTATGGTTAAATGCTGATGGCGTCCTCTTGGGTAAAATATTCCGGAGGTAAAATAGTACCCCATTTGGATCTCCGAGCGGGGACTACTCAGGAGGACGTCGTTATCAGGAGAAAGAAAACTGGCGTTCTACGGATCGGAGCGTGGAATGTCAGATCCCTTAATCGGGCAGGTAGGTTAGAAAATTTAAAAAGGGAAATGGATAGATTAAAGTTAGATATAGTGGGAATTAGTGAAGTTCGGTGGCAGAAGCAACAAGACTTTTGGTCAGGTGAATACAGGGTTATAAATACAAAATCAAATAGGGGTAATGCAGGAGTAGGTTTAATAATGAATAAAAAAATTGGAGTGCGGGTATGCTACTACCAACAGCATAGTGAATGCATTATTGTGGCCAAGATAGACACGAAGCCCATGCCTGCTACAGTAGTACAAGTTTATATGCAAACTAGCTCTGCAGATGATGAAGAAATTGATGAAATGTATGATGAGATAAAAGAAATTATTCAGGTACTCAAGGGAGACGAAAATTTAATAGTCATGGGTGACTGGAATTCGAGAGTAGGAAAAGGGAGAGAAGGAAACATAGTGGGTGAATATGGATTGGGGGAGAGAAATGAAAGAGGAAGCCGTCTGGTAGAATTTTCCACAGAGCATAACTTAATTATAGCTAACACTTGGTTCAAGAATCATAAAAGAAGGCTGTAAACGTGGAAGAATCCTGGAGATACTGACAGGTTTCAGATAGATTATATAATGGTAAGACAGAGATTTAGGAACCAGGTTTTAAATTGTAAGGCACTTCCAGGGGCAGATGTGGACTCTGACCACAATCTATTGGTTATGAAATGTAGATTAAAACTGAAGAAACTGCAAAAAGGTGGGAATTTAAGGAGATGGGACCTGGATAAACTGGATAAACCAGAGGTTGTACAGAGTTTCAGAGAGAGCATAAGAAAACGACTGACAGGAATGGGGGAAAGAAATACAGTAGAAGAAGAATGGGTAGCTCTGAGGGATGAAGTAGTGAAGGCAGCAGATAATCAAGTAGGTAAAAAGAAGAGGGCTAGTAGAAATCCTTGGGAACAGAAGAAATACTGAATTTAATTGATGAAAGGAGAAAATATAAAAACGCAGTAAATGGTGCAGGCAAAAGGGAATACAAACAACTCAAAAATGAGATCGACAGGAAGTGCAAAATGGCTAAGCAGGCATGGCTAGAGGACAAATGTAAGGATGTAGAGGTTTATCTCACTAGGGGTAAGATAGATACTGCCTACAGGGAAATTAAAGAGCTCAGATGGAAACCCAGTTCTAAGCAAAGAAGGGAAAGCAGAAAGGTGGAAGGAGTATATAGAGGGTCTATTCAAGGGCGATGTAGAGGACAATATTATGGAAATGGAAGAGGATGTGGACGAAGATGAAATGGGAGATACGATACTACGTGAAGAGTTTGACAGAGCACTGAAAGACCTGAGTCGAAACAAGGCCCCGGGAATAGGCAACATTCCATGGGAACTACTGACGGCCTTGGGAGAGCCAGTTCTGACAAAACTCTACCACCTGGTGAGCAAGATGTATGACACAGGTGAAATACCCTCAGACTTCAAGCAAAATACAATAATTCCAATCCCAAAGAAAGCAGGTGTTGACATATGTGAAAATTACCGAACTATCAGTTTAATAAGCCACGGCTGCAAAATACTAACGCGTATTCTATACAGACGAATGGAAAAACTGGTAGAAGCCGACCTCGGCGAAGATCAGTTTGGATTTCGTAGAAATGTTGGAACACGTGAGGTAATACTGACCCTACGACTTATCTTAGAAGCTAGATTAAGGAAAGGCAAACGTAAATTTCTAGCATTTGTAGACTTAGAGAAAGCTTTTGACAATGTTGACTGGAATACTCTCTTTCAATTTCTGAAGGTGGCAGGGGTAAAATACAGGGAGCGAAAGGCTCTTTACAATTTGTACAGAAAGCAGATGGCAGTTATAAGAGTCGAGGGGTATGAAAAGGAAGCAGTGGATGGGAAGGGAGTGAGGCAGGGTTGTAGCCTATCCCCGGTGTTATTCAATCTGTATATTGAGCAAGCAATAAAGGACACAAAGGAAAAGTTTGGAGTAGGTATTAAAGTCCATGGAGAAGAAATAAAAACTTTGAGGTTCGCCGATGATATTGTAATTCTGTCAGAGACAGCAAAGGACTTGGAAGAGCAGTTGAACGGAATGGACAGTGTCTTGAAAGGAGGATATAAGATGAACATCAACAAAAACAAAACGAGGATAATGGAATGTAGTCGAATTAAGTCGGGTGATGCTGAGGGAATTAGATTAGGAAATGAGACACTTAAAGTAGTAAAGGAGTTTTGCAATTTGGGGAGCAAAATAACTGATGATGGTCGATGTAGAGAGGATATAAAATGTAGACTGGCAATGGCAAGGAAACCGTTTCTGAAGAAGAGAAATTTGTTAACGTCGAGTATAGATTTAAGTGTCAGGAAGTCGTTTCTGAAAGTATTTGTATGGAGTGTAGCCATGTATGGAAATGAAACATGGACGATAAATAGTTTGGACAAGAAGAGAATAGAAGGTTTCGAAATGTGGTGCTACAGAAGAATGCTGAAGATTAGATGGGTAGACCACATAACTAATGAGGAGGTATTGAATAGAATTGGGGAGAAGATGAGTTTGTGGCACAACTTGACAAGAAGAAGGGACTGGTTGGTAGGACTTGTTCTGAGGCATCAAGGGATCACAAATTTAGCATTTGATGGCAGCGTGGAGGGTAAAGTCGTAGAGGGAGACCAAGAGATGAATACACCAAGCAGATTCAGAAGGATGTAGGTTGCAGTAAGTACTGGGAGATGAAGAAGCTTGCACAGGATAGGGTAGCATGCAGAGCTGCATCAAACCAGTCTCAGGACTGAAGACAACAACAACAACAACAACAACAGTCTTAATTAACTTCTAAAATTAGCATCTGACAACTACCGAAATTTTTGTATCAAGCAAAAGATGGGAATAATAGTTTTCAATAAAATGTATAGCCACTTTTATTTGTTTTGGTAAATTTATGTATCTAGGTCTTGGATGTCTAATTTACCGTTTCTTGTTATGTTGATCTCATTCGTATTTAATTGTTATATTTTCGATGACGAATTCTAAATATTTGGAAGAAATGGTTAGTTAAAATCAGTAACAGTAAAAATGTTCATGAAGTTACGCTACAAAATTATTACCACGTTGCGTCAACAACAATTCATTCAGACAGATTGTCGTTGGTCATTTCAGTCTCAACGAGTCTCTTCTCCAGCACTAAGGAAATTTGTGGTAAGGTCTTATGGAACCAAACTGCTGAGGTCATCGGTCCCTAAGCTTACGCACTACTTGATCTAACTTAACTAACTTACGCTAAAGACAACACACACCCATGTCTGAGGGAGGACCCGCACCTCCGACGGAGGGAGCCGCGCGGGCCGTGACAAGACGCCCTATACCGCGCGGCTACCCCGCGCGTCTAGCACGAAAGAGTAGAGGAGTCGTTTCGATAGCGGCATTGTCTTCTTAACACTTCTGGCTGAACTGGGTATTGAGCAGACGTGCTCGTCAAAGCATTTCTGTCTGATCTTGGTCGAAAGGTATCAGAATGTGATAATTTTGTGATTTATGGTTTTTGTTTACGTTTACGTTACCTCTGTTATGACGGGGAAACGTTTTGTGTTGTTATTCAGTTCCACAGTGATTTTTGGATTTAAGAAGAGTTTCGAAGGCTGTCAGTTCCATGTTACGCAGTGCCTCTTTCCGACTCTGTCACCATTGTTTTATCGTAGTGAAATGTAATCAGCACAAAGGCATATATTTGATATGTATCTGCGTTGAATGCGAAGAGGTATGTCTTTCCTTTATCACAAATAATTACCCCCGGCCCTCGCCAGTGAGCTCATTTCTGACAAGTTAACTACATCTTAAAATTTTGGGTGTTAGATGAGCACTCGTCGTTGTTGTAAATATTTTGTTTTTGATTGCATGTTGAACCATTTGACCTTGTATTGCAAATTATGGAAGCATTCCTCCACGTATGCTTAAATATTCCGAACATTTCCGACACTTTTCAAACGGCACAACTTGTATGATGGGAAAGACTAGGAGATGCTGTATAGTATGTGTTTAATCGCGTCAAAATCGAACTATGTACAGCATGTCAGAATGCTAGATGTGCTCCACCAAGTCACTTTACAACACCTGTGTTTGGCGGACGATTGACAACTGCCGGCAGCTGAATGAACAGTGGCCTTCCTGCGGGCCGAGAGGACCAGCGCAGCAGTGCCTGGCGAGCGCTGCATGGAAGGCGCCGTCGCCGTTCAGCTAGTTGTCTCATGAGGGCTCTTCTCTCCAAAGTTCTGTATGTGACCAGTTTAAGAGGCAGCCCCCAAGGATTTTAACTGTACGACGGTGGTCGTGAGAATGACATGTTGACAGCAGAGTCAGAACACGAATCAGTACTGGAATCAGACTGCAAACGCAGCATTAGGTGAGACACGGATGTCTAGCTTCAGAAAAGAAAACAAACTTGAATGCTGGTGGGAATACAATCAGACTAGAATTTAATCCAGCAAAGAATGGTATGGGAATTGGAACAACGTGAAGGAGACTTAGATCAGCACCACAGGCAAGTGCAAACCAAGTCCAAGTCTTGATATAAAGCCCCAACATAAAGTCTCTCGAAAGAATTAACACGAAATCTCACTCATCACTGAATGTATCCGTCAAATAAGACCCACCGAAAGTTCTCACCCAGTCCTACCATTGTGCCAAAAAGAAGTCCTCTCCACTCTCCAGCTTGCCAATTTTGTTGGAGGTCTCCCAGATCCTGTTCATAAATAGCGCTAAAATATTCGTCTCACATCTCATCGTTGGCTGAAGATATTTCGGTGCCAACTAAAAGACGAGTTCTCCTTCTTTTGATTTCTAATTCCAGGCTGTTGCGGCCGGATCTCAATGTATACGCGTCCAGCAAGCATACTCACGTGATTCGTGACATGTCGCAAACAAGCTTACACTCTGCACGAATTTTCAAGTTTTTTCTGGGTGATCGGACACTTGCAGGATGCTTAGCTACTGCATTGTGTTTCGAACGGAGGCGTAAGTTTAATGAAAGAATGTGTTTGCCTAGCGCCGAAAGCCGGATGACGACGAGTTCCATTTGCATAAGAAACCTTTCATATTAAGGTCTCACCAGTAGGAAAAGGTATTCTTCTCAGGTCGTCTGCATTTATTGCGTTTCGTAAAGCTTTCCGCAGACCACCAGCAAGTCCTTGCCGGTTTCTTTTGTCTGTAAATCCGCTGCATCCCAGACAAACGCTTTCTGTTTTACTTTGATATTCAGCACAATACAAACTCCCTTGATGTACTTGATTCACCTTTACATCTGTCCGTTTTGTTGAGAACAACGTGTTGAGTTCTATCTGGAAGGAAATCCTGCATACAAACATAATCTCGTTAAGCTCGTATTTCGTTCACAAAGTGACAGAGCAAAAAAAAAAGTGACAAATGGCTTCCCGAAGTCAAGGGACATGGCACAAAACTGAGCACCTTCCTTTACGTTGCTCTGGATCTTGTGGATGGACAGACCGAACTGTTTCCCAAGATGTTCCATTAATACGTACTTATTTATCCCAGTTCAACGAAGTGAAAACTTCCTCCAGGACTGTTGAAAATGGTTTAGGCGATCTCGTTGTCTGACCCCTCATTAGTTGTGAATTTTCCACTGTCATTATAAAGTCTAATGGAAAACGTAGCACCCATTTGGAAATTCATCATCATACTTTTTCCCCCTTTGCTGTACAACTAAATAAATTTGTCAAAAAAATGCCCCTATTGTGTATATCTTTCGAATTTGTTTAACTTCGTTGATAATTTGAACCTAATATGTGTGCCTCTCCTTAAATAAACTCTGACAATCTGTGCTTCCCATTTCCTGTCCGGCATGCACGTTCCTTTCTGGTTAGCTTTGTGTGTGTAATTGCTCAGGATCTTTCTACTATACAGGGTGATTCTACTCGCAACCCTCCTTGCCTTCAAATACCACGCTATGTGCAAACTATTAGCCCTACAGACAGAAATTTTTGTAGAAAATTTAAAGTAGTTAAATTTTGTACTGACATGCTTTTTCGCTAGAGGCCATAGTTTTAGAATCATTCAGCAGATACCTACAAAAGTGCCTCAAATAACGTGACCTACAGGAAACACAAAATTGACTACATTAAATTTCCTGCAAGAAGGTCGTGTTCATTTATTTGTGAGACTAATAGTTCAGTCGACCGGTGTGGCAGATCAGTTCTAGGCGCTTCAGTCTGGAACCGCGCGACCGCTACGGTCGCAGGTTCGAATCCTGCCTCGGGCATGGATGTGTGTGATGTCCTTAGGTTAGTCAGGTTTAAGTAGTTCTAAGTTCTAGGGGACTGATGACCTCAGATGTTAAGTCCCATAGTGCTCAGATCCATTTGAACTATTTGAACTAATAGTTCGTGCCTAGCAACACAAAGAATATTAAAATTTCCGCATGGTACTTGAAAGCATCCCGTGCTCCATAAAACCCACGGTAGACGTGGTTGAATCATCCTCTGTAGTTTGAAAATCTGAAAGTAGAAATGCAGGAGTTATAAACTTTCCCTTAAGGCAATAAGAATTCAAACTACAAGAGAAAGAAATTAGTAAATTGTTTGATCGTCGTCGTTTTATAGGCATCTGTCTAAACAATGTTAGCAGTGCTAGTGCTGACAACTATAGTTTTCTACGACCCATGCCAGTTTGAAACTAATTCTATAGGGGCAAATGTAGCAGCAGCTTTCACCCGGGTAGGAACGAGGTATGTAATTAGAAACTGTTTGATAAAATATCTGATGGAACAATGGGTTTTACAGCTCAAAATGGTTCAAATGGCTCTAAGCACTATGGGACTTAACATCTGAGGTCATCAGGCCCCTAGACTTAGAACTACGTAAACCTAACTAAACTAAGGGCATCACAGACATCCATTCCCGAGGCAGGATTCGAACCTGCGACCGTAGCAGCAGCGCGGTTCCGGACTGAATCTCATAGAACCGCTCAACCACAGCGGCCGGCTGTTTGACAGCTAAAGCAAGTTTAAAAACATGCTGAAACGGTTTCTACCAAACAAAAGCTTACTTGAATAGAAGGCAGCATATGAATAAATTAGAATGGAGAACATATCGAGCTTGTACAGCCATTGTGAAACTGATATATTCCATATAATAATGTTTCTCGTGAGTATGACAACGGAACGAGTATAGTAACGAAAGTTCTGCACAGACCAAACGGGAGCCGCTTCCTTCGCAGTGTGTACGCTTTAATAACGGCTGGCTCGCTTCTCTGCAGAAGAGCGTCTTTATGGAGTTGAGGCCGGCGTCATCCTCCGTTAAAGTGGCAGCCACTTGCGCGTCCCCTGGGACAGCTGCTGCTGAGTGCTGCTCCGCGTCGCACTGCAAGACGACGTGGTGCGACGTCTGGCGCCGGCGCGGGTGTCTAACGGCAGAGAGGCTGTGTCGTGGGACAGACTACGAGTCTTTAACCCTACAATGCTAAAGGGGGAGAAACGATACTTTGGTACCAAACCACAGTAAATTTTACTACTCCAAATTTATTCAAAATAAATCAAATTTCTAGGTTATGAATTAGTCACGTACAGTTATTAGATCTCCGGTGGTACTTACATATAAAATTAAGTACAAACGTCCTGTTTTATACCCTATTGCAATCGTAAATTTTACTAGGGTGTAGGAATATGAGTTTAAAAACAAAATAACAAAATGGGAGAAGACAAGCAGGCTTTGAAGAAATGTAATGACATTATGAATATAAATCCAAATCCGCTGCTTCAATTGATTTCTTTATTACAATAGACCTATTCCGACTATAATTATCTCTGTAGACCTATCTGCGAATAATACACATAATTTTATCATTATATATTTAATTTTTTTGTATTTACATGTTATAGCTATATAGTGTACACATGTACGTTGGTACTTATGTCTAGTTATTCTCAACTTTCATTTTACTTCTGTGGGTACTATCACTTATTAAATTATCGTCTTTAGCTAAGTTCGTATATAGCGAATTTACGGGGGCTTGTTGATCCTTTTTCACATCAGTCGATGCTGTCCAAAGCATTTTGGTTTATATTTATAGAGCAACGAATTACTGACAGCACATTTGATGGTTTGGTTACAAGGATGCCAAATTAAATGCCTTCCAGCCGTCAGTTCCAACCTTATTTTATCGGGAAACCAGTTTTAGCGATTTACTACGCTATCTTCAGGCCCCTGACCGACGTGTAGGATTAACGTACCTCGCTTGTGATCAAAACAGGAGCCAGCAATACTAGTATTAGTAGATATTTGTCGCAGTGACCACTTCAGCCATCACCTGCCGACTGTTAGATCAAGCTCGTCGGTCAGGGGCCTGAAGATGGCGAAGTAAAACGCTCCCTCAGGGAAGCCTGTAACCCCTAGAGGGCGAGTCCCCAGGTGGCGGATAGGGGAATGTCTCCCAGATATGGGTGATTTGAGGGAAATGCTGTCCTGCAGTCGGATGTTGGCTCATCAAGGACTAGGCTTACAGCTTGTAACATCATTGTCGATTAGGAGTAGTTAGCACAGTGTAATTAATTGTATATAACTATGGAGTGTTTATTCTGTAGAAGATCTTTGAACTTCTGGAGGGAAATGGAACTTTATGATATATAATTTGTTTAACTTAATAGTGTGCTTAAATAATGGAATTTTATAAAATATGTATGTTTGTAAAAACAAAATCACATGTAAAAAAACTGGTTCATACTTAGGGAAATTATATGATGTAACTTAAAAAGCGTAGGGAATCCCCTCCATTACGGAAGGGGCTTGGCGCGCAAGAAAACGTGGAAGTGGCGGTCTATCTGGGAGGCAAGAGAGGAAGCAAGTTAGACAGTCAGTGGCCAGCAGTCGCATAGTCAACACCGCAGGCGCCAAGTGAGGCGTTCTGAAACCAAATCTATAATGGAATGGCCTCAGATGTGGATCCGGCTGTAAAAAGGGTGCTCTCGTATTTAGAAAAGCTCTAAAGATGATGAATACCCCGCCAGGAAGAATTAAATAGAGCAAGACTCACCGGAGGAGAAACACCCCTCTGAAGATGTCCAGCGTAGCTCTGGACGAAACGTTAGGAGCTGAAGAGATTCATGGACCACGACCTTACATCCCGGAAGGTTTACCAGAAGATATGTCATCCGGTCGTGAAAGCCTTCATACTAAGAGCTTAAAACCGCCAGAAGGAGACCTGATAGCCACCATGTGCTTGCCACCAATATTGCGCAACTGCTTCAACAACTTTGGAAAACAGATATGTATGTCAGTATGAACGAGTGTGCTTGTGTGTGCTTTTGCAGTAATAATCAGTGTTGCAAAATATGTTTTTAAACTTTGAACTGCCGTCTTCATGATACCAAGTAAGGTCCTACCCTTATAGTGCTAATTATGAAGAAATGCTAATTTGTTTCCATTTAAATCTGCCTAAGTTTAGCTTTAAAGCATATAAAAGTTGCTAGTTAAATCATTTGCTTCACAGACAAAGAGAGGGGCACGTAATATGTAGCTGGTGAAAACTTTTAATTTGGTATGAACTGCTTTAATTTGAAAGTGCCAAAGTTTAGTACTAATGCACATAAATGTGGTTAGTTGGAATCACTTGCTCCACAAGTGGTGTTTTGAGGCACTTAAATTTGATCCTATTTGAAACTTAACTTGAACGTGAATTTATTTCCAAAGTTTAATTAGAATATTGCTAGCATAAATTGTTTTAAGGGGGGTAGGACGTCAAACGGGCCGACTTAGAGCAGGAGAGGCACCACACGACATTTTATTTTTTACTGTCTATATTTTTACAAATAAATTTATAAACCTTTGTCAGCATGACCAGGAAGGAATCGAGATTCTCACTCATAGCAGTGGAAGTTCAAAAACATAACAAAATAAATTTTTTTACATGTGAAATTTCATCATTTTTTCGCTTACTATTGGCTGCATTTGTTGCTACAGGTACATTTTTCTTCACAAGTAACATAGATTCTTTGATGAATTTTGCACAGCATACAAACCATACTTACAGATGTATGAAACTCTAGAATTTTCCAAATCTATTAAAAATTGTGGTAAAAATTGAAATAATTAACTACAAAATTTGATTTTTTTCTAAACATAAAGTTTAAAACGTAACAGCTCATTCATTTTTTCATAAATTAAATAGATTCTAGAGTTTCAGACACCTATAAGTATGGTTTTTATGCTGTGCAAAATTCATCAAACAGTCTCTCTTACTTATGAAGAAAAGTATACCTATAGCAACAAATGCAGCCAATAGTAAGTGAAAAAATGATGAAATTTCACATGTAAAAAAAATTATTTTGTTATGTTTTTGAACTTCCACTGCTACGAGTGTGAATCCTGAATCCTTCCTGGACATGCTGACAAAGTTTTATGAATTTACTTGTAAAAGTATAGACAGTGGAAATTAAAATGTCCTGTGGTGCCTCTCCTGCTCCAAGTCGGCCCGTTTGACGTCCTATCCCCCTTAAAGCATTGAGGACTAAATAATCTTAAGTTGAATTGAACTCTTATCAGGTACTACTTAGCCTCGTGTTGTCTTTGGGATCAATTTTTTTGTGCTGAATTAGTCAAAGGTTGAAGTGATGATTATGGTTAACAGGGGTAAAGCCTATTTTACATCTCTGTGTTTGTTGACCTATACTGCTGATAATTACTGCTACCCACAGTGTAGTTCATCTGGTCGTTATAGGTGTTCATTGCACTTTAATAAGAAAGAATTGATGAAGGTTCCTTTTGTAAGTGTATACATAAATCCATCGAGAATAATGTTTGCACACTATTATGCCTACTTAGCCTGGCGACTGTTTTTTTTTTCATTTACGTAAATTTTCTTTGCTTTCATTACTTTCTAAGTTATAGTTTTCTGTTTTCTACTAACTGCCACCCATACGAAATTCACGTTCGATTCCCTCTTTCCGTTTGGTTAATTCATGATCAAACAGAAAAATTCCTTCCAGAGGGTAACACTTACTGCATTTTAAGGTCATATTTGGCATTATAAAAATGATTCAAATTGCTCTGAGTACTATGGGACTTAACATCTGAGATCATCAGTCACCTAGAACTTAGACCTACTTAAACCTGACTAACCTAAGGACATCACACACATCCATGCCCGAGGCAGGATTCGAACGTGCAACCGTAGCGGTCGCACGGTTCCTTGGCATTATACATTCCGCGGTAGCGACATACTTGGCTTTCCTGTGGCAGGACCAGAAGTTCGGTTATTAGGAAACAGGTAGCACGCGCTGCGCCAATAGCGTTATAAGCTTAAAACTGTGGATCGGCGACAGACCCTCGTGATAGTCTGGCCGATACACTTCCGTCACATCATCATGGCTCAATGTCGAAATATAAAGGAATGGAAAATGACAGGGCGTCCCCAGCAGGCGACGTGCGCCATCCAGGCCCGAATGGTGTGAGAAATGAGCAAGGGTTACCGACTTTTTCAGAGCGAGATTGGCTAAACAAGCGAGCTCTAGTAACAAAATTTGACACTCTTAATGTCGGATCTATGACAGGAAGATCACGTGAAGTAGCGGAAGCACTAAAAAGGCGAAAAACTGACACCTGCACAGTGCAGGAGACCAGGTGGAATGGAGCAAAATCACGAGATATTGGGTATAAAATCATCTATAACGACAGCCAAAAATCAGTCAAACGAGTTGGGATAGTTGTAGCTTGAAATTTCGGGACTCTAGCAAAAGTAGCACGATGTGACGACTGTTTGGTGAAAGTGGTCTTGGCTGCGGACGAGAGAAACATCCATATATTCTCGTGTTATGCTCCGCAAACAGGCTGCACGAAGAAGACAAAAGATGACTTTTAGATGTTGCTTGATCATAAGATCTTAGAAGTGCCACCTGAAGATACTCTCATAGTATCAGGTGGTCTCAATGGTCATGTTGGTTCAAATGTAGATGGATTCCGATGCCATGGTAGTAATGGGGCTGGACGTAGAAATGTAGATGGGGAGAGAATATTGAACTTTACAGAAACACACCAACTAGTTATCACGAACACAAACTTCAAGAAGACGATGTCCCACCTTTGGACTTACTACAGTGGTAACAACATGAGCCATATACAATTCATCTTTGTACGGCGACATGACCTAAACTTCGTTTTCGATGCAAAAGCTATTCCATACGTAACAGTTGCTAGACTACGCCGCCCGCTAGTTGTCAAATTGTGCATCAAACCTCCAAGTCAATGGAAGAGAGAATGCAATGGCTCAACGTGTACTAAGTGGTAGCGACTCAAAAAAAGCATAAAGAGACATTATTTCATCCATCATTCTTCCCCCTATTACTGACGTAGGAACAATTTGGGACGCCCTGAAAGACCGTGTCATAACAGCGGCCCAGGAAAAATTAGGCACCACAAAAACAGGCCGACGTACAATCGATCGACAAATATGGCTCTGAACGGAAGGGGTGAAGATGGCTGTGCACTTCAAAAAGCAGCTATACCAAAGGTTCCTCGCCTCGGAGACAGTCGAAAAGTGGAAGGATTACCGTGAAGCTAGGAATGCGGCAAAGAAAGCAGTTCCGGCAGCCAAATCAGCCCACTTCAGAAGTCTGCGATAAACTAGAAACACCTACAGGAGAAAGATAAATTTATCGACTGGCAGCACCAGAAACAAGCAGAAGACACTGAAAAATTCTGTGGAATCAATGATGAAAAAGGCAAACTTATCACCAACAGGAAGAAAATAGAATAGCGATGGAGGAAATACTTTGAGGAAGTTTGCAATGAGGAGTTTCCACATGCTCCAATTCCATTGTTAACTCCAGTAGAGGGACCCATTGCACCAGTCACCAAGGATGAGGTTGTCGAAACATTATGGAAAATGAAAAATGGGAAGGCAACGGGGCCAGATGATCTTCCTGCACACTTGTGGAAATCGAAACACTGGGATTCAGCTGAATCGTTGACGGATTACTTTAACACGATCATTGAGAAGGGAAAGATTCCAGCTGACTGGACATGCAGCAAAACAGTTCCAGTTTGGAAGCAGAAGGGAAGTCCAGCTGAATGTAACAACTACCGCCCAATACGCCTTCTGTCACACACCATGAAAGTATTCAAGCGCTTCATCGATAAAAGTATCCGACAAATTACCAGTCTCTCCATCAATAAATGTGGATTCGTGAAGGGCTGTGACACGACCGATGCTATCCACGCAGCTCGCCTGCTTATCGAAAAGCACGGTAAGAAGTCAAAACATTTACACTTTGCCTTTCTCGACCTCGAAAAGACCTTTGGCCGAGTGCCACACTAGTTAATTTATACCTGAAGAGCTCGTTATGTGGGTGAGACTGCTCTACCAGAACCCGAAGAGCCGGATACAGTCAGCTGCCGCACTATCTGACGACTTCCCTATTTCCGTGGGAGTTCATCAGTGATCTGCTCTCTCACTCTCCTATTTATCACTGTCATGCATACCGTCACAAGAAACCTGCAGAAAACCTTACTCCGGACGTTACTGTATGCTGATGATGTGCTACTGGCCAGTGAAGGTAAGAATGATCTACAACTTCAAGTCCAGGCCTGGAATGACCGCCTTGCAGATGTAGGACAACGGCTCAATGTGTTGAAAACATATTACCTTCCCACAGATTTAAATGACTCTGTAACCATCAGAATCAATGGTGTTGACCTCCCAACAGCAAAGACTTTTAAGTACCAGGGCTCGACAATTGCCGCCGATGGAAATCTCAGTGCAGAAATCCCCAGCCACCTTAGCAGCGCGTGGCTCAAATGGCGTTCCGTTACTGGAGTACTATGCTACAATAAAATTCCAAACAGGCTCAAATCAAAAGTGTACCGATCGGTAATCTGTCCAGTTGTACTGTATGGGGCTGAATGCTGGCCTTCAACAAAGGAAGTAGAGCAAAGACTCGCTGTTATGGAGACGAAAACGCTTAGGTGGACATCGGGATTAACATTGCATGACCACGTCACAAATAATGAAGTTCGCAGGTTATACGGTGTCGCACCAATAGTAGACAAAATGAGAGAAAGCCGCCTACGTTGGTTCAAATGGTTCAAATGGCTCTGAGCACTATGGGACTCAACTGCTGAGGTCATTAGTCCCCTAGAACTTAGAACTAGTTAAACCTAACTAACCTAAGGACATCACAAACATCCATGCCCGAGGCAGGATTCGAACCTGCGACCGTAGCGGTCTTGCGGTTCCAGACTGCAGCGCCTTTAACCACACGGCCACTTCGGCCGGCTCCTACGTTGGCGCGGGCATGTTCTTAGAGCAGACGAAGCAACAGTGGCAAAGACTAGTTTCAATCTGAATGTAAATGGGAAACGGCCAGCAGGACGACCAAGGCAGTGATGGCTTGACACTCTGCATGAAGACCTCAAAATCTCAGGCCTTCACCCTGATCAGGCATAAGATCGCAAGAAGTGGCGACAACGAGCCAAAACAGTGAATCCCGCCAGCACGCGGGACAAACGCTAAGGAAGAAGAAGAAGATAAAGAGGTCTATGAAGTTAGTTGAGTCACTGTTTGATATTTGCTGCTAATTTTATGTTTGATTATGAAGTCTATTTTGTTATGTCTCCATTTATCCGTTATCGTGATTCAAGAGTTGAATAAAATTTTCTATATAGCTTTTCCATTTAAAATCTGCTCGTTTAGTATGCTCTGTGGTTGTTTAAATATGTTTATATATATTTACATGTCTTCAAGAACGTTCATCGTATGTCTCTTTGGTATTATGTGCAGGATTTTCATCGTTTGTTTCATACGTTCTGCTTTGTGGTTCTCGAATTTTAAGTTTTTGAAGAAATGGAAACATTAAGCTCCTAACCTCTAGTGTGCTCTCTATATCTAATGTCAAAATTTCGTCCTGTATGACCGACGTAAAATTTTCCACAATTTTTGCTTTCAGTTTTATAGGTATCTCTGTAAGAGTGAACTGGTAATTTCGTTTTCCGTGAGTGGATTCGTGTTTTTAAGTTATTGCTGGTTCGGTAAACGAATTTTACTGTTGTATTTTTTACTAGCTATACCCGGTGAACTTCGTTCCGTCTCTGAAAATCTTTATATGTTATAGCTGACTCGTCAAACGTTGTTTCGCCATATAAATTATCTCTAGTCTATAAGAATAATGTATACGTGTAACTCTATGTATAGGCCTGCGTGTAGCCGTTGTTGGCGGGAGCTCGTGACACAAACAATAATAATGGACGAAAACTTAGGGGGAAGTCCGGCAGTATCGGACACTATTAGTTCTAGCTTTTCTACGGTAGATCGTGCGGATTTAACGATTGCAGCCGATACACGGCTCGCCCATGAGCATACAAACATAGCGGCAATATCGCGTCAAAACGTGTTCGCCAGCATTATGAATAAGGCCAAGCGCACACGCATCGATTTTTATCGTACGTAAAAAACCTTGTACGATTAAATTCTTTTAGAGGAACAAAGGAGAGCATAGGAACTTCTTTGTTCCACTAAAAGAATTTGATCGTACGATATATTTCTTTACGATAAAAATCGATGCGTGTGCGCCAGGTCTAAATGTCGGTTTGGCGAATGACGCGTGCTACCTAGTTAAACTTCTCGGTCTAGTTATCGATTCAAAGAGGGATATTCGAGTCGTTGCTTTTGGTACGTTTTATTCAATTACCTATCTATCGAATAGTGAAAGACTATCGCCGGTATACACCTGGCGGGGATAACTGATGAAGTGATAATTGATCAGTTATTGACCGGGGTCGAAAATTATTAAATTAGTAAAAAAATTTTGGGTTTTGTGTATTTTTAATGCCACATCATAAAAAAATAAAAATCAAAAGTTTTGTCCAAAAAAAAAGAAATTTTTTTGGGGTGGACCACCCTTATCACTTAGGGGTATGAAAAATAGATTAAGACCGACTCTCAGAGCTACCGAATATACACGTAAAATTTCATCAGAATCGATTAAGCCGTTTCGGAGGAGAATTTTATATGTAAGGATTAGATATGTTTCATCGGTATGTACGAGATTTCATCTTTCGTTGGTGATTCTCTTGCTTATTTTGTGTTCTTATAGATTTCATTGTGTTTGATTTAAGTGTATATTTCATAGAATTATAGTACTATGTCTGGGTTGAAATCGTTCTGTTCGGCTGTAGCTGAAGTATGGCAAATTCTTTAGGTATGGTTAATTGTTCTAGCAGTAAATTGGTCATATTATTAATCATTGTTTGAAAGTTTGGGTATTTATGTCCTTTAGCATGACAGGATTTTGCACTGATAATATTTTCTGTCATTGTGTGCCTCCTGTAAATTTCAAATTTGTGTATGCTGTTGATGTTACTAACTCTCAGGTCTACAAAATTTTTTGATCCCTTGGTTTCAGATTTCATTGCTAATTACGAATTTGGATGTAGCTGATTTAGTGCTTTGTGTATTTGTTGAATGTCGGTGTCATCTCCGTCTCTTAATAACGCACTCTTGGATTCATATTTATAATGTCATTAGAAAATTTATATCGCGCTGTGGACTTAGAAGAACGTAAATTGCGTTATAGTGATAATATATTTTCGTTACTGCTTTCAACCCTAGTGAGAAGGGTTCTGACATCTAAGAGACTGTTCTTTTTTTAATCAAATCCTATTGGACGGTGCGAACCACAGCTACGTGGTCGTGAAACGAGACAGTACAGAATGCTGATTCAACAATTTATAAAGCAGAGAATTAAAGAATTAAAAATCGTGAAAAACCTTGTGGGAGAGTATACGAATTAAGAAACCGTCACAGAAAAAGTTTCTTAACTATTACAAGAAATTCCTGTTTGGAACAGAAGGAATGTACCACAAGGAAATCTTCCAACTTGGATTTGAATACTTGGGATTTATCATTCAATTTTCTCAATCATGTTGAAGCCTTTTGAAGCTGAAACCTGCTGAATCGGGTACTCATTTCTTCACAGAGTTTTAAGAAGTGTTGTGCAAGCGCACGTCGTTTTCCTGTCTAGTATTCATTGAATGAATGTTGTAGTTTCTATTGCGTCGAACCACAAATCCAATTATGCAACAAACAGTAAGTACAGGGATGCCAGAGTCAGATTTCCGAGATGTCTGAACAACGCCCGTCATGAAGTTCGCGAATTGACACCGCAGATCAGTCAGAGAGCACTTTTCTAGTCTAAGAACATTCTTCATAAATGAACAGAGTTTCCCTATGATGTAACTCCATACGAGACACTAGAGTGAAAGAGAGTAAAGTGAACAATCCTCTACTCTTTAGTGTCACAGACAGTGGAGATCATCTTATAACAAAGAGAGCAGCATTCAGTTTCTGTACAAGAATTTTAACGTGATACTTACAGGAAATGTTTCCACCTGCAATAGGTCCTAAGAAATAGAGATGGTAGGCTTCACTAACTGTTTGACCAGTGGGACAATAAAATTTCGATTTTAGAAGAAGGAACTGAATGCAATGCGTGTTGTTGCAGATAACCGTTAGTCTGTGCTCTGAAAGCCACGTGCTCATGTTATTGACTACCCTATTAGCTACTTCACTTATTACGTTCAACGTCTTTCACAACAGCGCTTGAGCCAACTGTAAAGAGACATCTATCATGTGTCCTCGGAGACGTCAGTCATGTTTAGTAGCGTATCATCAATGTATGAGACAACCAAATATCTTGAAAACGACGTATCGTACGAAAAAGATGTTCTAGGTGAAAAGTTAACTTTAGTAAAGCCGACATCTATCTGTGCTACAACTGGTCACATCACCCCTCCTGCGCGGGAGGGGTCAACTCTGTAGTGTCATACCCCCGCCCCCCCCCCCTCATTTTATTGCATATTCGGACTCTACTCTAAAAAACAGCATACGTTTATCCAAGCCACTATTTTCCATTCGTGGTAGATGGAGCTGTAATCGACAAATATCTGATGTGCCTGCTTTTGCAATTAAGAACAGATGAATTCGATTGTACATTTCATTTACGATGTAAATGTAACTTTAGTGTTCTGACGGTTGATATTTATGTTCGAAATTTACTTTAGTATTGCAAATTTTATTGTGCAGAACGATATGGTTGGTCGTTTCAGTGTCTGGTCAGAAACTAAGTTTGGCGTGGTCCAAGAACAACGACTTGGATGTAATAGTTTTCTGTTCCTACCGGGATATTTGATTTCTACGAGTCTCCTTTCTTGTCACTATTGGGTGTTTCATTTCGGTGAGTCTGTAACGTGCGCGTGGGGCACACAATACTCATTAAAGCCTGTACTATGGTAAGTGAGTGGGGTTTACCTTACGAGACAGGATTTTTGTATAGATATTGATCGCGTGTAACTGAATGGAGGCAAATCAGACTTACACCCACTCTGTAGTAACAATGATAAGTCAAATAAGTCCGAAATGCAACTACACGTCAGTACGGACAAAAGGCAACACAGCAGATGCTACCAATTTGTTAATAATACGGTCGCCAGCCTAATTAGGCATTAACTGAGTTTCTTCCCTGTACAAGTTGATGTACATTCATGCAAAACAACACGTAGTAACACTGCATAATATAGTAAATTTTAGAACCAGAAAATCTATTGAACTGATAGTTTCATTTTCTGTACTGATATGGAAAAACCATGAATACATAACACTACACTATAATGTATACTACCAAACTTCGTACGGTCTATTGATCTGATTAAAATCGGGCATAGGTTACCCTAGAAATAGCACTTTGGGGCCACACACAAAATGTCAGTTTTGATAAAGATAAAACACTGATAACTTTTGACATATATATTGACTTTAACTTTTGCTAGTCAAACCAATTTAGAGCACTTCAGAATTCAAATGAATAAAAAAAAGGGAGGGGGGGGGGGACCTGAAACTGTTGTGATCACTGTATTAAAAAATTTGATTACTGAAATTATTATGCGCTGAAGATTTCCAGTATATGAATTACTACTATTTTTATCGCATTTACTGCTCATTTAAATACCTTTATATCTGTCTCAAAATAATTAAACTTCATTACTATATCAGTATTAAAGTTATCTTCCAACTTTGTCAGACCTTCGTTATTCATTTACTGGTTCATTAACAAAACAGTTCTTTAAACACCATTCTAACATAGCTAGGTCTGCAGGTAATTATTATTAACACAAACTTTAATTTTTCATCTCGGGACACTCGGATTGCACAACATTTGGAAAGGACCCTGTCTAGGTTAGTTGTGAGGATAATCAAATGATAGGAAAGTTCTGATAAAATTTAAGTTGTTATTAAGTTGTTATTGAACAGTATGGAACAAAAGTAACACTGGTCCATACAAATACAGTACTAAAAGTTTCAACCGGTTTGTATCGATGCGGCGGTTGGCAGGCGGCGAGATGGCGAGGCACAAAGCACACATACAACCACAGCTATGGCTCTTGACGTATCGGCACTTTATTTCTTCATAGCGTCGCAATATTTTTCCATTTAGTGCCTATGGAATTTTGCCATGCTGTATGGGCGTTGGAACGGCATACCCGAGGCTCAATGAAACTACGTCGTCCAGGAGAGCCTCCTCGCTCCAGAACGTGTTGCTCAGACCAATGCCAAACTCCAACTACTACTGCTGAGCCCATTGTGCCGTGCAGCGCCCGTGCGCATTTTCCCGCGCTCGCCTGCCACTCACCTTTTACCGCTCCCTTACAGACAGGGTATTCACCCGAGGTTTTGCATTCTACATATCCTAACACATTGCCTACGTATGGACCAGACGCATAGTTACAATTTTAAACATCTTACAACTGTCTCAACATTTGTTACATTTCAATTCTATTACAATATTGCTTGACATTTGACATAAACATTAATATTCACATTGAAAATTGTTTACAGTTTTCTTAACACAATGGCATGAAACAAGAAAACAAATGAAATCAGAACATCAATTACTCAAGTTTAACGAAAAATCAGATGGAAAAAAAAATTATTCATATGTACAATAGTACAACGTCGTTATTGTTACAAGTCCACTTGCCCCTCACCATTGAGGAGCTTGATTTCGGTGAGATCCCTTTCCTCTCACCATTAGGGTGCTTGATTACGCTGAGTCCCCTTGTCTTTACCATTGGGGTGCTTGATTTTGGTGAGCCCCCCCCCCCCCCCCCCCCCCTTGCCTTTACCGTTGGGATGCTTGATTTCGGTGAGTCCACTTGCCTCTCACCATTGGGATACTTAATTTTGGTGAGTCCATTTGCTTCTCACCATTGAGATACTTGAATTCGGTCAGTGCACTTGCCTCTCACCATTGGGGTGTCCGATTTCGATGAGTATCCATGGCAGGTGCGCCTGTTGAAAACATTTCATGGACATATTGCCTTATTAAAATGATTGTGGTTTTTATTACGTCGGCACTCGCGTAGCCGCCATTGCGAGGGTTACGGCAGTTGCATGGAAACGAACACTGAAATCAGTCTCCCTGATGGCGGAGTTCGAGGGCGGACACGAAATCAAGCATTCCGATGGTTTGGTACTCACCACAATCAACCCTGTATCGAACAGAAAGCTATGTTACCACACAAGTAGCTAGCCACATTATTTGTACTGTACAGTCGCATTTGTAAGTAACGTTTGAATATAAGTCATTCAGTTAGAACACAAAGGTTTGGGTCTACAGAGGTTTACATGAAATGTAGAATTAAATACGCCAGTTCTTCACTGAAAAAACGGGCAAACTTGATATTTGTCGATTACAGCTCCCTCTACCATGAAAGGGAAACTATGGTTTGTCTCAATTGGTTTTTTGGTGTAGAAATAGAATATGACCTTTTGAAAAAACAAACTTGAACCGCCCACGCTGGAGGGATGGTTTGAAGGTGATAATTTGTAGCACAGACAGATGTTCCCTTTACCAGTATTAGCTTTTCACCTTCAACCTTTTTTTCTTTTTTGGCGATGTGTCGTTTACGAGATATTTAGTTGTCTCACGTTAAACAAAGACTCTACAAATCAGGAAAAGTAATGGATCCAGAAGAGAACCCTATAGTCCCCCTCCATTCCCCTCCCTACTCATGACCCCTGTCACACTCAAACCTCATCTCTGTTTGCTCATACTGGAGGACAACCTCAGCTTATTGCTTTCCAGATGTGAAGTGAATCACTGTTGAGCTTTTTCTTAGTCCCAAAATGTTTCAACTTATGCAAAAGTATTGCATGGTCCACACAATCAAACGCTTTTGTTGTATAAAAAAACAAAAAATAAATAAAAAAACGACTGTTCTCGACCCATCGTTAGCAATACTAGTGCCTCACTCATGGAATTAATAGACAGCATTTTCTGCGAATACTCCTTTCCTGAAACGAATCTACTTGTCTGACAGGTTCGAATCCTGCCTCGGGCATGGATGTGTGTGATGTCCTTAGGTTAGTTAGGTTTAAGTAGTAAGTTCTAGGGGACAGATGACCACAGATGTTAAGTCCCATAGTGCTCAGAACCATTTGAACCACTTTTGAACTTGTCTGACAATAAATTATGTCTACTGAGATGTTCCTTTAGTTTCACATAGACTAATCATCTTGGGGTTGAAGCTCTTTTCTTCCGCGTTTGCTTTAACAACAACAGCAAAGAACTCTCTTTATCTTTAACGGATGAAAACTAAAAGCCCATTGAAGATGCTGCAACTGCAGTGAAACATATTTGGGTTAAAAAACAAAATTGTGTTTTGCTAAAGGCGGATCCTATCCGAAAACATACGTATTCACATAGACTGTTTTTTAAAAACTCTTGAAACCATTGGTAGAAAGTAAAGTGGCCGATAATTCAATTGATTATTTACATTATCTCTTTCATCCTTTCCATAAAGTGGTTTCACTAACGAATATTTCAGTCCGTCAGCTTATATTCCTACCGACCATAATAAGGCAGTGTTAGCAGTTTCATAACCACAAATTACAGTTATGTCTAGAGTTCATATATTTTACTCTTCCCAAGGAAAGCTAGTACGAATTAGAATATAGCCACATTTTTGTTTTTATTAAATGTAGAAGGATTTGGTATTAAGTGGAGTGGAAAGTGGACTCTTTGTGTGTTAGTAAAATCTCTTTCAGCGTAAGGGTCTGCTAGGACTATTGTCCGCAGCAGTAAAAGAAACAGGAGGGCATTTATAGTCACGTTTTCTTTACGATGTTTACAGCCATTAAGATCCTTACACCGAATGCAGTAGTTCCGTTTGTCTGTCCCTTGAAAATATTGATTCTCAGACTTCAATAATATTTTGCGGGAAGATTGTCTAACTCCCTCCAAAGATTCCTATCTAAGCAACAGAAACATTTGCGAAACACCATCGCACTGGTTAAGTTCACCTGTAAAAATTCTAGCGGCAACCTTCTCAGTTGCTACAATCTTTCTTTAATACGACCTAACACAGTACTTGAGAACGGGCAGCGCAAGCGTTTTATACGCGGTTTCCTCTAGAGGTGCGCTACACGTCCACAGAATTCCCTTAATTATTCTTGGTCGACCGTTCGTCTTCCCAAATACTACCGTTCTCGTTCAAATTCATAACGTTTCATAATATAATACCTATATATTTATTCGACATCACTGAGTCAACCAGCATATCATTATATATGTACATCACCCTTATGATGGGTATTCGGACAAAAGCTGTGTATTTATGTGCAATAATAAGAATAAATAATAATACCTTCAGCTGTATGTATTAGTTTTTATTTTCAACTGATTTCGACGATATAGTCCATCTTCAGGCCCCTAAAAAAACAGCAAACATCTCATTTCTTTTACTACACAAAAGCTAATACCGTAAGACGTATATCTACTCTTTTAAATCATGAGATTTTTTCTATATTATAATGAACCATTTTTCTTTACGTTTGCCTCTGTGACGAGTACGGTATTAAAAGTGTAAAGACATCAAACTATAGATAGTGCCTCCGTTGTAACAATTTTGTAGTAACTGTTGGAAAACCAAACATCCTGCACAGGGTTCAGTACGGGCTAAAACCTATTAGGCTATAATAAACTTAGAAGGATGAGTGTGTTCCTGTTGTGTGAGTCACATAAACGTCAAATGTTGTGGTGTAGAATGTATCATTTGCATGGGGTGGAATGTAAACATATAATAGATTATTTATAATTAATTTGATTGTGACTGATATATATGGTAACGCGCATCATTACAGGGTAGAAATATTAGAGACACTACCTATAGTTGGTGTTTTAACGGTTTTGGTACTACGCTAGTCACATGCTCATGTGTAATAAAAAGTGGCTCACTCTTATATAGTTAATATGTCATCATTTAAAAAAGTAAATACAAATATGTTGTCTTTTGTATAGGATGATGGAAGATATTTTTGCTGTATCTAGGGGCCTGAAAATATCAGATTCTATCACCGAAGCGGTAGCAAATAAACAAAAACTGATACACACGGTTGAAGTTATTTTCATTATAGCAAAGCGTGTGATTAATACTGTATTAAAAAAGAATAGTGTTTCCTACTATTCACATTAACTTATATTTATCCACATTTAAAGCAAGCTCTCATTCCTCGCACCTAATCGAAATTCTCTCCAAGTCGTCCAAGGTCCTCCAACAGCCACTCATCGATGACAATTTCCCACTTATAACAGTGTCACCAGCAAACAGTCTCAGGCTGCAGCCTATCGTATTCGACACACAGCTTATGTACGAGGGAAACAGGAGCTGAGCTATTATCTCTGGCACACTCCTGATGTTACCTTTGCCTCTGATGAACATTTGCCGTTCAGGTCATCTTACCTATTTCTGTATCTCAAGAAGTCTTCGAGGCACATAACTGAGAACCTATTCCGTATGCTCGGACCTTTATTAACAGTCTACAGTGTGCCACAAAGTCGAACGGCTTTCCGGAAGGTGTGTTTCGCACTAAAGATGCTTCCTTATTGTGACGCTCCTTCGGCCTTTCCTGTCGCTATTTAATGCATTTCCATCGACAGAAGCTACACGTAAATTAAATAGCACAGAAGGTAGATAAGCCTTCTTTCAGTAACAGGGAGACGTATACAAATGAGATCTGATAACTGCGCAGCTTTCACTATTACATGCATACTTACTTTTAATTCACTTATCTTTTTAATTAATGAAATATACTAACAGCCGTGCTTATAAAATGTATGCCTGTACCAAAACAGTTTTTCTTTCAGTCAATAGTAACAAGATGAATAGACAACTTCACTTTCGGTAATTTCCAAGAAGCCTTGGGTATCGAAATGGTGCCCCAATGCAACCGATATATACCGGCGGCAGGTTTGGATATCGTTTTGCACGTGGCAACTCAGACAGCAAATGATAAATGTAGAACGTGGTTCAAAATGAGTATAAAAAATGATTCCTTAATACTACTACTGTCATTTTTAGCAAAATAATTAAGGAATTAGTAGACTCACTTATCTCAGTCGCCAGCGACATCCTCAGCGTGGGTAATGCAGCGTGTGAGTTTTTGTGAGAAGAATTAGCCGGTTTGGTCGCGATCTGTACGGCCGCCATTGCGGCCATCTCATTAAGATACTTTTCAGTTATAGTTATATTTATTATAAGAAACTGACTGTTTTATCTTATCGAATTCCGGTCTATCAACCCGAATAGAGATTGACGTACTTATCATTTTGAAAATTCATGATCATAACATTTCCTACGGAGTCATTTAATTCTAAAAGAAATATTTCGTGTTCACCTTTTTGATGACGAGAAAGAGGGAGAGAGATATTCAAGAATAGTAGCATTGTTGTGGATAGTCCAGCACAGTTTCCTCTCTCACCGATGTAACGGTCGTTTTATGTGGTCTGAAACTACGATTCGCTTTCGAATCAGTCCGACATTGGACATTGTTTAAGCTAAAAGATTTTTCGCTATTCCTTCTTTATCCAGATTGCATATAAGCGACATTACGCTGAACATCGAGAAAAATATCGGGGTTCGATTCACTGTAGTTTGCTGGGAGGAATCGAACAGTGCCCACTCTCCCTATGACGGAAACTCAGGAGGTAGCTGCTGGACAAGCACTGACCCTGACTCTAAAGCTGGCGACAACGCTGGGTGAGGTCTTATCACTGTCACTATCTCACGAAACTAATTTTTTCGAACTATAGCTCTTATACAAAGAGGAACTATACAGTTATCATCTTTCGGGAGCAGAAAAAATTATTGAACGTCATTTTAGCTGTCGAGAAGATTTTGTTGGTATTACAGTGTAATAACAAGACTTAACTATGGCGGAATTTGCGGTACAACTGAGATAAAGCCGATGTCACACTATCAAATTTCTTTGACGAAGTTTCTTTTTCAGAGATATTTGACGTAGTGTAATATGGAACTCATAACAAAGTTGCCTTATGTCTAATTTTATTTGGCCAGATCTAGCGCCTCGCCTTCGATTTCATCGAAGAAAGCGATCGTCTTCTGTTCACTGCAAGAAGAAATGTAACTACTTGGAGCGCTAGCATTGCTACAGCTGTTTGTCGGTTTTTGTAGCCGCGAAGTTTACATGGTGTGTTGCTTCAAATACAAAGTTGATTGAATTGTATGAGGCTGGTGAAGCATTCTATAACTCGCGGCATCCAGACTACAAAAACAATAGATATTCCTCTTTCAGGTAGTCCTCCTTCAGTGATTTATAAATAGTTTTACTCATTTCTGGTATTATTTTCATCAATGTGCACTGCGGTATTCCAATCCTATAGCGTAAACTAGAGCAGCTGCCTCATGTTGCAAGAAATCGTAGCGTTACGGTATGGCGTTACGGTAGGTCTGTCTTTTGCGGGCACAACATTTCTGATGTGAGCGTTTTGCTTTGTAATATGAGGAGCTACTTTCCTGAGCATATACTTAAATGTATTTTCGTCCATTCGCAAGTAATTTTCAAACGACTTTACGTAGCTTTCGAAAAATCTGTCGTGGGATACTCTTCTTATCTCGCCGGGATACCCACGAACTCACCCAAGTATGCCTCCTTTTTTCTGCTCCGCTTCCAAATGTAAAGACAATGGAATTGTAGTTACACGTAACTGCAGAGCATAGTGACGAGTTGTCGTCGGCCATTCTGAAGGAACTATGACGAAATATTTGATATCCCCTTTTGCGCCACATCGAAGATCTTTGTTAAATAAATATGATGAATATTTGATCAAATTTCTTTAGCAAAAATTTGACAGTGTAATACCGGCCTAAAATAAGCGAGTCACCCAATACGGATTTCACTACACCATTTCGTTGAGAATACTGCATCTGTATTTAAAAACATTAGGAATATAAAACAGACAACGGAGATGTGTGGGTGACATGGAAATGGCGTTTTCCAGGACGCACTGCAATTTTGCCACATTTTCTTGTTGTTGAATAAAATGTTCTCGGGTTTCCAACCGCGTCAATTGCTTAAAACTACACGAGCTCTCGGCCAAGCACTCCTTGGCCATTGTCAACTGGTTTGAGTGCCAGTGGGGGGGGCTCTCTCTTTTCTAATTCCTTCATCTTATCGGAAGCAGTTAAGCTGAAGGTTGTTGTCCCTTGGGGACATTTCCTTCGCTGTGACTGAGTGTGTTGGGATGTGCCATTCTGTTGTTGTTCTGTTGTGTTGAGAGATGTGTGTTCCTGTTGCTATACTCAGAAGAGTATTGATTTAGGTCACTTGTATCTGTCGTTTACTTGGTCGTATTGATCTAGTGTGTTTATAAGCTGATTGTGTGAGGTTCCGGCTGTGGCATAAAACTGCTCTGCCAAGTGTCAGAATCATCTTTGGAGTGTTTCAATGTCCGCAGCAGCATGCAGATCTGCTGTGGGAAAGCGTGGGGGAAGGTGTAGGACCCGATGGAGGGCTCTGTTTTGAATTTTTTGTAGGCGGTCTGTTGTCGATCTGGCTGCATAGCCCCATACAGGGCATGCGTATTCGAGTATCGGCCTAATAAGGCTTGTATAGACCGCTACTCCAGTGGTGGGGTCGAGTGAACTGTGTTGGTTCAGTATGGGGTAGAGGACTTGCATCCTGCCAAGGGCTTTTCTGCGGAGTTCCTCGATGTGGCACTTCCAAGTTAGTCGCCTGTCCAGTGTCACACAGAGGTATCTCGCAGTGTTTCTCCAGGGGAGATTTTGCCCTTGTAGCTGCAGCAGTTGTATGGGTCGTCTTAGGGGGCGGTGTTTTCCGAGACGTCTTGTAATCATTAAAGCCTGTGTCTTTTCGGTGTTTAGTGAGATGCGCCATTTCTTGGCTAATGTGTCTGTGCTGTTTATTGCTGTCTGTAAACGTCTCGTGACCAGGTTCCTGTTCGTGGAGCAGGAGAAGAATGCGGTGTCGGCTGCGTATTGCGCTGTTTGGACGTGCTGCGTGACAGGGATGTCGGCAATATAGAGGTTGTACAGCGTAGGACCCTTGCGGCACTCCGGCGCGTATTCTTCTCCTGCTCGACTGTGATCTATCGATCTTAACGGAAAATGTCCTACCGGTTAGATAGCTCTGTATAAGTTTTACTATCTTCCCTGGGAAGCCTTGGGTGTACATTTTATACAAGATTCCGGTGTGCCAGACTGAGTCAAAAGCCTTGGCAACGTCTAATAAGACAATCCCGCAGTATCCCTTGCGGTTGAAGCTTTCTGTAGCTGCTTCAACTACCCTCATTATTTGTTGCGGGGCGGAGTGTTGTTGCTGGAATCCGAACTGAAATTTTGGCATGATTTGCTCTCTTCTCTGTTGGTGCGCCCTTACATATGCTAGCTGCCGGCTGTGACGTCACTGGTGCCCGTGACAGTGCCATATATGGGCATGTTCGATGTGCACTCTTCAACCACGCGATCGCTGGATCCCACGCAGCGCTAAACTGCAAGCCACCATCTCTATTCAGGGCATTTGCGGTAATTTTTATTTGAGTAGCTTCCTTTATTAAACTGTTCCAGAAGCCGTCAGTGCGAGCCACGACAGAGGTATCGTCAAATTTTATGTGGTGACCGTTTTCTAACGCACGCTTAGCTAACGCAGATTTCTCTGGATAGCGTAGGCGATAATACTTCTCACGTTCTTTCCTGCGTTGTTCCACAGTGCGCACTGTATGTCTGATGTACTTCTAGCCACACTCACAAGGTATTTCGTAGACTCCAGGTGTTCTGAGACCTACTGCGTCTTTAACTGGTCTTAATAATTGACGGATTTTCATTGGAGGCCTAAAGATTGAATTGATCTTGTGTCTTTTCAACAGGCGGCTTATCTTGTCCGATACAGAGCCACAGAATGGCAGCAAAGCAAGTTTCTTTTCCTGCTCTTCGTCGGTGGTCTTATTCTGATATTTCCCAGAAATCACTTCTTTCACTTGATGGAAGCTGTAGCCGTTATTCCTGAAAACCTTTCTTGTTGTTCATTGTGATTACAAACTATCCAGTGGCAAATAGAACACGCTTCACAATATTTTGTGGGGGACAGGAAGGTAACAGAAGCATCCAGTTGCTCAGACGGATAGTGCAGAACGAGGTCACTTCCTCGACACGAGATGCGAAACAAACGGTAGGCTTGCTGGATCAGTTGCAACAGCAATTCACGTACGTAAATTTATGAAAGTGTCGAAATTGTTATAACGACCACTAATCGGAAACGGATGGGAGACGATTATGCAGTCGAAAATGGTGCACGTGTTACCGAAAGAATGTTCGCAGCGACTACTGCTAATGTTTCCGAACCACGGTACAGTAATCATTTTTAGTGCTTTTTGTCGGAGTACGAGACACCGGAACGGTCTGAAGCACCGAGGCGTGAGCGCTGCATGTCCAGTTTCCCGCGAGAGATTAACGTTGTTGAAACGTCCCCTTTGAACAATTTATATATGAGACTGTGCTTATACTGACACACAATATTTTGTTAGATAACGCAATCTGACTTTCAAAATTCCCTACAAAAGAATGGCCCTGACTAACATTAAACTATACCTTTCACAAATCACTTACCTCACAAAAATCTTCGCTGCTCAAGCTACTGCAATACAGCGAGCGCCACTACTGCCAGCTAAATAAAAGATTCAAACTATGGAAGGCACTAACTACTGATAGGGATAGTTAGCAAATGAAAGATATTAATAGAGAACAAACAATGTATTTACCTTAATATCATCATATATAAGTATAGCAGTTCATGACAAATTACAAATCTCCGCCATCTCTCTCCCCACATCCACCACTGCTGGCGGCTCACCTCCAACTGCGCAACGCTACGCGCTGTTCACAGCCAGCTGCCTAACACTACAATGGCGAGTATTACAACAATGCAAAGCAGCCACAGACTGCACACAGCACAGCCAGTGATTTTCATATTGAGCGCTACGTAACGTTGCCAATAAGAAAACATAAACAGCCTACTTACATAGAGAAAACATAAACAGCCTACTTACATAGCCCCCATGCTCCCCACAAAAAATTTTACAAATTTTTTTTGGGCAGTGGCCAATAATTATTTGATAAAATTTTTCATAATTACAATAACAAAGAAATCAAATGCACACACTTATTGATACAATGTTGGTCAAAAGCTAACCTTTTCTCACAGTCCATAAAGACAGTCCTCATCATTCGTCGCAGTAAAATTGCAGTGTTTTTCTCAAAGTTTGAGCAGTAAAAGAAAATGCACACAGAAGTAGTGGATTTCCATGCTGTCTTGAAGAAGTAGTGTTGTCCTTCCAATGGAAAGACAGTGCTGACTCTCGACATGCAGACAGGTAATGGGCCACAACAGAGCAAACCCACAGCAGAGTCAGTCGTAGTTTGGAAGAATATTGGTAGGTAGGTCATCACAGAGCAGACCCACTGTAGTCCTGGTAGAGATTACGGTATTGGTGGGCCACCAGAGGTGCAGACCCACTGCAGTCCTTGTAGAAATAATGGTATTGGTAGGTCATCATAGATGCAGACCCACTGTAGTCCTTGTAGAGATAATGGTATTGGTGGGCCACCAGAGGTGCAGACCCACTGTAGTCCTGGTATAGACGGCCAGCAGCCATCCGTTGCGACTGTGCAGGTGCACAATCACCATCGAAGATTCTTGCAGAGAATATAGCAAGTCCATAAACCACCACTTGTGCACTCAGAAAGTTTTTCTTTTAATTGTCCTTAGAACCAGCAATGCTGTTATCCAGTCCCTTGCTGAATTACCAACACACGTGCAAACACTATCAGTCCCTACTTCTCACATATTGTCCATATACTATGACCAACAGAAACGTGTGCAGTGAAATGTAACTTAATTGGAAGAACTGGTGTCTGTACAATTATAAATTTACAACATGAAAATACAATTACAAAGGTACAAAACACATCATTAAAAACGTAATAATACAGATAACGTTTGTAGTAATAGGGGCTTTACAAAAGAATAGAAATAAACATATACATCAGTGTTACAGGAATTATGACATAAGTAAATACATAAAAGATCAGAATAACTTTTGAAACATCAACTTTACACATGAGCATTAAACAGAACGGAATTAATAATGTCTAACATCTTTACAAAGTAAATAACATATTATTAACGCAAATTATATTTGAGGATAACAGTATTCCTCATCATAGTGAATGTAGCTTAATACTAAAAGAGAAAAAAAATTCTATGAAACTACACAGAGACAGGAAGAAAACAAATACACAAGGGTACACAAACACATAGTGGGATAACACCAATAGGAAAGGACAGGGTTCGTTTTCAGTGTCACATTTGGTACTGCAGTCCAACCCAAAACTTCATATATCTTTCCTCTTATTTCATCCTTTGTTTCCACCAAAAAAAATTCTATCTAAGCATGCTTTCTGTATTTATATGTTCACACATTTCTCACCTCAACATTTATTTCCAAGAAAATCCTACCTAAACCTGTTTTCTGTATTCTAACCATATTTCTTTCAAAATAAATATGGCTCATTGTACAATACTCATTTAGGCCCAAATCGTTTTCATATGACTTTCAAAGCATTATTTCCCTATTCTCCATAGTTAGGTTCTTATATAGTCTACCCCCTCATAAGCTAACTTAAATCTACTGAGCTCAGATACTAAACTAAGGAACGAGGCAATGCAGCAGCACATAAAACAATTAATATAAACAGCAATAAAAATGGAAAATCGCAAAGCAAGCTACAGTAAATGCAACATTACAACTAATATGAGCCAATGTGCAGCAACAAAAAAATTAATCTGGCTTAGCAGAGTAACACAAATTAAAGTTCAGTAGCACTATGCCTGGCAAACAGCAGCTTATATCTAAACATGACATAGCTCAAGCAGAAAAAATAGTGCACTAAAGATAACAATGCAGATAAGGGAAATGTATATTCACATCTTAATGTCTATGTAATTAAAGTGGTGCACCACAACAACTGATTGTAAAAAGAAATATTACCATGTACTTGAAAAGAAAATTATGTGTTACTGTTACTAGTTCCTTCTTATTGTTCTTTCCTTTCCAAGTGCTCCTTTTTTAAAGAATGTGGATCATAAAATAATTATTTAATTGATCTGTTGACAGAAAGTGTTCACATTAGCAAATGCATTTCATTTTATAAAAGCAATGCTGCAACACAGCTGGAAACCAGATATCAAATGAAATAAGCAATTACGCAAACCAAAGCATAAAAACATCATTCAATAGCTATGTGGCATTTCGTAAGCCAGTAGCTCTCAATTCTCGTAGAAAGACACTTGTCATTATCAGGTTTGCAGATGTAAGAATATTTCCGAGGATAATGGCCTCCCCTTTTTTTTGTTCTACCTGTGCCGCTGAAAAGGGCTCGCAATAATGGCTTTTTCTCCAGGCGTCTGACACAGCTGGGTGCCCGCGACGCATTACGTGCAGGTGGTCACTTAACTTTCGTACGGAAATATTTACGACAGCAGCTTCTGCTACCGTGGCAGTCTCACATAAAAATATTTCACAGGTCAAGAATTAGCGTTGCAAATCTGTAGAAAGAAAATCCTATGAATATAACGTTGTCCAAAAAATTTTCGCCGGCATTGTGATACATTCACGCATTTACACACATTTCATAACTCTTAAAGTACGATTCTTGGTTTCGAACATCCTTTTTCACAAGTCAAGAGTCCCTACCCACTACTCATTACTCCTTACCTTATTACACATATACGTATCCATCGACACTCGTCAATATTTCGTCATTATAAATATGAAGCATAATCAAATAACTCATATAGCCTCAGCCTATTAATCATAAACATACCTCAGCAGCATAATACACATCGTCGTCGTAAAAATAACATCATAACACCTCAGTCAAATCTCAAAATCGTCGTAGCTTCCTCCAAGAATTAAAAAATTCTCTGCTCATGTCAAAAGTGTCATCTGCCTCAAACGTACTTTAAAAATCATGAATCCATACCAAATACATCATTCAAAGCTCTAATAGTATCACAATGGTTCCGAAAAAATATGAAGAGTTCACACAGTACAGACAAAATACAATTTCGTAAGTGTGAAGTTATCCAACGGTGTAATTACGTAAACATCTGTCACTGATATAGTAAAATAAATGTTTGTCTCTCTCAGTTACATGATCAGATAGCTGTGTAATTTGTGTGTTAGAGAAATATGGTACCGATGTGTAAAGTTGTATAAGCAAATACCATATTAGCTAGGGTTCCTTGTGGTTGCCACACACATGGTACACAAAGTAAGCGTGTACCCCCCTGAGGATTAATGTAATTATACCCTCAGATGTTACAGATTACAGGAATAGAATGAAATATATCACGGAAAACTTTCTTTGTAATTCAAAAATCTTGAAAAATAAATGGCTTAAGTACAAAATCTCTCAAATGCGTGTCCTGTAGCGCTAAATGTGCGTCTTGCTGTAAGATAATTCTGTGGAAGTGTCGTACTTATCGTCCTCCGAAAGCCAAGTTCTGCAGAAGTCAATGTACTTACCTCATGATAAACAAAAGTGAAATGCTTTATGTATAGATATCTTAGTTATTACGCTTATTGCCGTGATGAAGAAAGTACTGTGCTGTAACGTATTGTTGTGCTACGGAAAAGACAATCTCATTGTTGCTGTACCACAAAAGTTACTACTAAAACATGTTTTACTTTCCAGAAGAATTCAGAAAAACTGTGCAGATATAAAACAGATACACTGCAAAAGCAACATTGTAAATTGTCACTCATTAGAAGCGTCGTGATAAAACCGTGTAGTTGTCACTTAAACTAACCACTGTGTCGTCTGGTATCTCACTGAAAGTACATTAAACCCAGAATGTATTTTCAAGTAAACCAAAATGTTGCATTAAAATCTCATTAGCAGTACCAGTATGTGTCCTAAGTATGTAAGCCTGATAGTCGTTACGTAATCGTGCAACTAACAAGCAAGAATGTACAAATACAACACTGTGTCGTCTGTTCACTATAACAATGCATTCGTAATTTCTGTTTAAAAATGTTCCCTAGGTTCTAGACTGGATATTTAACTTCAAACATTGTTGCATGTTAACAGTTTCTTAAGTCTGACAAAGCATACTAGAAATGTGAAGTGAAAAGTTTTATGGCAAAGACAAAGTTAAAAGCAGATTATCTTTCAATAAATGGTTTTACATGTGAAATGTGGTGTAAACCTTTACTCTTCCTAGTACGCAGAGTTTCAACTTCAACGCAATTATCATGTGGTATACGTCGGATTCTGTATGGTCCATTGTAAACTAGAAAGAATTTGTGACTCAAGTGTTTCTTCTTATGTGACAATAAATGAGCTTTAATGAGAACTTTCTGACCAATATACAATTTCTTTGCATTTGCTTTACCGTGTAGTTTTCTCCTTTTGTCTGCTGCAGATTTTATATTTTTAAGAGCCAAATCAATTATGTCTTTGTGTCGAAGTTTACGTGTATTCGGGAAAGGTACAAGCTCTCTGATTCTGTTCAGTGGTTCTTCATTCTTCAGTACAAGAGTAGGTGGTAAAGCAGTGGAATCATGAGGCATTTCATTCAGCACGTTTTGAAATAAGTGTAAATATCTGTCCCAATGCTGATGCTTTCTGTGACAATAAAGCCTGCAAAGCTTATTGATTTCTTTCATAATCCGTTGAGACGGGTTGCAATGTGGTGAGTACAATGAAATAAAAACAGGTTTGATTTTATGATTCCGAAGCGTGCGTGACCAAACAGCAGATCTAAATTGCGGTCCGTTATCTGAAATGACTTTAGCAACGTGGCCAATTTCACGTAAGAAATTTTTAACAAAGGCGTTGGATACAGATCGTCCAGTGGCTTTACGTAACGGAGTGAAAGAAACAAATTTTGAAGTAAGTTCAACAGCGACTAGAACGTACGAAAATCCATTGGATGTTCTGACAAGCGGTCCCAAGAGATCAACAGCAGCAAATTCTTTTAATTTAGAAGGAATAATAGGAAACAACGGAGCACGATGTGAGACAGTAGATGGTTTCGCCTTTTGACAAAGTTTACAAATAGACAAGACTCTTCGAATTCTTTTTTCCATATTGTTAAAATAACAAGTCGTTCGAAGAATATGATAACATTTTCGTGGACCAAAATGTGCGTAGCTGAAATGAATGTACCAAATGAGCTTATTAACAAAATCGTCAGGAATGCAAAGTACCCATAGCTTGTCATCAACAGTGCAGCGTTTGAAGAGTATGTTGTTTCTAACCAGGTAATAATGCCGAATCTGTGTGTGTGTCTTTTCATGCCATTTGCTCTTGATGTCTTTCCAAATCGGATCTTTATCTTGTTCATGAGCAATGTCCTTTAAAGATGTGGTGATGAAGTTTTCAAAGGCGACTTTCTGAATGTAAAGAATACTGAAATTTTTCTCGAGGTTGCCTTCTGTGGTACTTTTCTCAAGCCCAGCCGGTGCGCGTGACAGTGCGTCCGCAACAATGTTCTCCTTGCCGGGAATGTAGACTATTGTGAAGCGGAATTCTTGCAGAAACAATGCCCAACGTTTTAACCTGTCATGATTTAATTTTGAAGACATAAGAAATTGTAATGCACGATGATCACTGTATACTTTTACGTGCTTACCAGAAAGAAAGAAACGGAATTTGTTAAATGCCCAAACGATAGCTAAAGCTTCTAATTCAGTAACGGAATAATTTTTTTCAGATTTTGTTAGCACTCGGCTAGCAAAAGCAATGGTTTTCTGAATGGTAGCGTCATTTTCTATGGCTTCTTGAAATAAATGGGCACCAAGACCGACTTTAGAAGAATCCGTGCTAAGGCAGAAATCTTGTGACAGATCTGGATGAGCTAAGATTGGCGCGTGAAGTAACGCTTCTTTCAAAGAATTGAATTCCAATTGTGCTTGTTCGTCCCAGTTCCAAATAGTATTTTTTCCAGTGAGAGAACAAAGTTTTGGTGTAACAAGAATTTGCATATTCAGAAAACGACGGTAAAAATTTACGAGACCTAGAAAACTGCGGACTTGTCTTTTTGTGGATGGAACTGGAATGGCTCTGATTGCTTCTAACTTTTCAGGATCCGGCTGAATGCCTTCAGAAGAAATAATATGTCCCAAAAACTTCACCTTTGTCCTACCGAATTCAGACTTTTCCAAGTTAACTGTAATTCCAGATTCTGCAAAAATACGTAACAAACTGTTGAGGATGCAATTATGTAGTTCCCATGAAGCTTCTGCTATTAGAATATCGTCCACATATAAGGTGATGTGACGTTTTAAGAACTCAGGTAATATGGAATTTAGCCCGCGAATGAATGCTGCTGAAGAAATGTTCAAACCAAAGGGAAGTTTCCGAAACTGATAACAAACGCCGAAACAAAGGAAAGCTGTGTATTTTCTACATTCTGGATGAAGTTCGATCTGATAAAAGCTGGATCTGAGATCAATGGAAGACAACACTTTTACACCATTAAAATTTTGAAGAAGTTCTTCCAACGTTTGCGGCCTGTCTGTTTCAGGAATAATGATCGTATTGATTTGTCTCGAATCTAAGACAAGCCTGATCGATCCATTTTTCTTCTCAACAACGTGTAATGGATTGTTGTATGAGCTTACTGCAGGCTCAATAACGCCCTCGTCAAGCATAGATTGTATTTCTGTTCTAACACGGTCCCTATAATGTGCTGGAATTACATATGGTCTAACACAAAATTTAGTATGCTCACGAACACGAAATTGGTATTGAAATCCCTTGATTGTTCCTGTTTTATGAGTAAAAACTGTGGAATGTTCTTGTAAAATCTCAAAAAGGTCCTGCCTATCAGTCTCATCACAATTCTCAATTGTTTGAATTTTATTCTGAATTAACTTATTAGTGTCAAATGCGCCGTCGATATCATCCCTGTCAGTACTTGCAGAGTGATTGTTAGTGTCTAGTTCCGTAGAAAAGTCCGAACTGTTGTCTAACAGAAGGTAAAGCCGATTAATTTCCTCGTCATGGTTTGAGAGCCAATCTTCAAATTTCAAAGCTATTGACTTACCTTCTTTCTCTAAACTTATTTCAGCATCGTGAAAGTTTAAGATTGCTTTGTATTCATTCAAAAAGTCTACTCCCAATATAATTTCCGTCGACAATAATGGAACAATGAGAAAGTTCATAGAGAAGCTGTGGCTTTGACAAAAGAATTCTAAATTGGTTTGTTGGCGTACATTTACACTTTTTCCAAAGATTGCACCTTGTAATTTAATCTTACATAACGGAAGTGTGGGGCAATCGTTCGATTTGTTGCATTTGCTAAAGGCTGTTTCACTGATTACTGAAATGGGACTGCCAGAGTCAAGTACTGCCGTAAATTTTACGTCATTTACAGTAATGTGAATCACGGGATATGCAATGTTGTTATGTTTTACGTCGTGTTCCTGGAGTAAGATGTCCCTAATGTCTTCCATTTTTACGTAATTACTAGCTACGGCAGCTGCGTCGTTAGTGTCATAAGAACGTTTTGTGGCTGCCAGCGGTGTGAGTCATTGCCTATTGTCTCTTTGTTGGCGCGCGTCGTTATTGGGATTTGGAGACCTAACTTCTACAAATTCACCTTGTCGAGAGGGCCCTGCTCTGTTTGAATCCCGCCAGTTCTGATGCAATTCAGGTCTGTCGTTACGATCACATCGTCTGTCGTCATGTCGGTAGTTCCTGTAGTTTCTTTCTTGTCGGTTAAGTGGTGGAGAATTTCTCCCTGAATCGTAACTGCGCGCTGAACTGTTGCGTCTGAAGTTATTCTGTCTCCCCTGATAATATTTATTTTGGTTCCCATATTGTCTGTTTCTCTGATTGTCTCTGTGATAGTCATTACCACGGAGAGGTGATCTTTCCCTGTAGTTATTACTACTCTGCCAACGGTTGTCATACGGGTGGTGTCTATTTTGGTCACGATTTGTGTTGTGAGAATAGCCTTGTCGTGTCCAGTTATTACTTCTTTCATCGCGGATTTGTGACGGATGTGACCTGTAATTGTTGTGTTCCTGGTTTCGCGTTCCGCGATTGTCAGTGTCAATTTCTAATTCTTGTAACAGTCCCTGAAAAGCTTCAATGTCGTCTTTGCAACGTCCTGCTAAAATAATATGTCGTAAATGTTTAGGCATTTTGATTAAGCAAATGCGGATGAGTTCTGAGGGGCTGTATGGGTTTGACAGGTATTGATTCTTGTGCAACATGTCTTCAAAATATTTCACAAGACTGGAAAATTCAGATTGTTCGAAGTGTTTCATCATTATGATGTTATGTTTTACACGGTCTTGTGTAGCTTGAGACCAATATGCTGAGAGGAAGGCATGGTAAAATTCTCCTTCACTGTGGCAATCGTGAATGACCGATCGCATTCTTACAGCTGGTTCATTCTCTAAATAGCCACACATGAATTCTAATCTGTGTTCTAACGACCAGTTGGGAGGAAAACAATGAGAGAATTGATGGAGCCATGCTTGTGGATGAATGTCGTTGCCAGAATTCTTAAATGTTTTGAATTTACGTGTAGTAATGAACAGCTTATAGTCAAAATCATCATGTCGGCAAGTCGCATGTCGGTCATTGTTACGTCGTTTCGGCGGTTCCATCTCAAAATTCGGCGTACCTTGCCAACTTCTTTCACAATTTCCGAAGTGCCCTGTGTTGTTATTTTGTGTCTGTTCCGTATTTGTATGTCCCTCTTCCCGTATTGTGGCGCGAGTGTCCTCTGAAATACGTAATTCTTGTACTACTTGTGCCAACTGATCTTGCACTTCGCGGATTTCTCTTTTGTACTGTGTATTGATTTGGTTTTGATTTTGTTTGAATTTTCTAATTTGTTCATACTCTTCAGTGTCCATGAAGGCTACAGGTGTTGTGTCATTCAGATCATCATCTACCTTTGTAGATAAGTTAGTGAATTGATCCGAAAGTTCGGCTACTTTATCCGATAGTGAAATCATTTCCTCTCTATGTTTTTCTGAACCAAGTTTCAGAGTGTCCATTTGTGTTGCAATCGTGTCTACTGTGACCTTTAAGTTTTCCTGAGTTTTTGCAAGTTGCATAACCGTATCGGTAGATGCAAATGAGTCAAATTTTGCTTGCAAGGTCTCATGATTTTCATGAACAATAGTTTGCAGTTCTTTTATGGCTGCTTCGTGATTCTGTAGTGCATTTTCATGACGCGAAAAAATAGGTTGGAAATGCTCACAAATTTGTGTTTTTACGTCATTACAGACTTTTTGACATTTCGATTCAATGTGATGTAACTCAGCAGTTAAATCCTCACGTGTTCGTTCAAGAGTTTGCTCCAATGAGTCTAACTTTTTAAGATTTTGTTCCATTGTGTCTAACTTTTCAAGCTTTTGTCCCATTTGTTGCATTAATTGTAATAACAATGCACTGGTGTCTGAAACATGTTCCTCAGTGCTTTTCGGCAGTGAATTTACACCGGAAACATTCACATTTTGACAAGCAGAAAATGTGTCTTGACTTATTTGAGAAAACGGTGAGGATCCAAAACCTGAATCTACAGTATTTGCGAGATCGTGTCGTGTCATTTCGGCTTCCTGAGGCGAGCTATTGCCGACCGATCGATCGATAATGCTTCCCTCTTCACTAATTGTTTCACTGTCCACGCCATTGTTTGACGCCCGCTCCATTTCCCTGTGCACAGTTACCAAATTACTACTTTGAACATTAGTAAATTCATTACTCGGTGGCGTTAACACACTACTTTCATTTTCACTGTCATTTCTCAGTTTACTTTGGAGTCTAGTATTACGTTTTTCACACGCCATTATTGTCACAGTATTTCACACGACAACACAGAAAAACACAATCTGAAGAGCAAAAATAAGAGAACACATTAACATAACACTGAAAATAATATCTAGTTAATTACAGCTGCGAAATACTTGGTGCAAATCTATATGCATGCCACAACTGTTTTACTGTACAACAATGAAAGACTGCAACTACAAAGGAGATTTTCTCTACAATTACGCGCTAGCAATAAACAAAATCTACACTAATTACACAAACTACAAGAAAAAATCAGAAGATTCCAGTGAGGTATCCTAGGCTAAGGGTCGACATATGAAACGTCCCCATTGAACAATTTATACATGAGACTGTGCTTATACTGACACACAATATTTTGTTAGATAACGCAATCTGACTTTCAAAATTCCCTACAAAAGAATGGCCCTGACTAACATTAAACTATACCTTTCACAAATCACTTACCTCACAAAAATCTTCGCTGCTCAAGCTACTGCAATACAGCGAGCGCCACTACTGCCAGCTAAATAAAAGATTCAAACTATGGAAGGCACTAACTACTGATAGGGATAGTTAGCAAATGAAAGATATTAATAGAGAACAAACAATGTATTTACCTTAATATCATCATATATAAGTATAGCAGTTCATGACAAATTACAAATCTCCGCCATCTCTCTCCCCACATCCACCACTGCTGGCGGCTCACCTCCAACTGCGCAACGCTACGCGCTGTTCACAGCCAGCTGCCTAACACTACAATGGCGAGTATTACAACAATGCAAAGCAGCCACAGACTGCACACAGCACAGCCAGTGATTTTCATATTGAGCGCTACGTAACGTTGCCAATAAGAAAACATAAACAGCCTACTTACATAGAGAAAACATAAACAGCCTACTTACATTGTTTACGTGCCAACCCATACGGACACTAATTTACGGTGAGGATTTTGCAGCTGCGGACGGAGGTCTCAAGCGTACATCATCCAGAGAAAAAACACGTTGTTGGTAGAGAATGTTTCGAGCATTTCCTGTTATAGTTCTAAATAAAGTTAGTCTCCTACATCCTGTTTCCGGATCTACGATGGTATACGATGTCTCAAAAACATTCACTCTATTTCACAAAGCGATATGTTCTGCATTAATGAACACCTACTTATGGGATAAGTTTCAACGTCGCTTAGGACTGCAAATTTTATTTTCAAATTTGCCATACGATTTTACAGGGGCATATCTTTTACAGGTAAGTACATTTAATCTTGAGGTAAACATACGTCGATGCACTATCTTTTGCCATTTGTACTTCGTTCAGTTCCATGCAACTGCCACAGCCTATGCTCTCCTCGATTTCTTCTAAATACTTCATCCTAGGCAGTTATCTTCCTCTTTTCCCCGGTACTTTCCTTTCAATAATGTCTATGATGGCAGTTTTGTGTCTGATGACATGTTTATTAAATCTGATTTTTTTTTCTATTTATTTTTTTCAACAATCTTTTCTCTTCGTTGACTTCTCTTAAGACTTCCAGGTTGACTTTTCTTTCTCTCCGGTTCCGTTCTTGAGATTTCCCGCCTTATCAGTAGTTCAGCATCTTCAAGTCGATTCCTTTCTAACTTATCCACAGTTCAACTTTCACTTAAAAAAAAAGGGTTCAAATGGCTCTGAGCACTATGGGACTTAACTTCTGAGGTCATCAGTCCCCTAGAACTTAGAACTACTTAAACCTAACTAACCTAAGGACGTCACACACACACCCATGCTCGAGGCAGGATTCGGACCTGCGACCGTAGCGGTCGCGCAGTTCCAGACTGTAGCGCCTAGAACGGCTCGGCCACCCCGGCCGGCTCACTTTTAAAGAGCCGTGAACTCCACACAAATGTTTTGGTGAAGGAGTTTCCGTCAGTTATATTCCTTTGTTAGATGGTTAAAATGTTTTTCTTAGCCATAAATAAATGTTTTGTCAGTGCAATCCTTGTCACCGTAGTAAACAGGCTTCCTCAAACAATTCCTATGAAATTTTCCTGGGAGTTTCTACCATAATTTCGTAAGGACTTATTGCATTTGTTCTACTGCACTAACTGCCAGATTCCAGATTACGTAAGGGGCTGATCTAAAATTCCCGTGAGTCCAGTGCTAAGCTCAAGAATAGATTTTCTTTGCAAACTTGGTACGCGTTCCAGTATGCCTATGTCTCCCATTTGCCCCCCCTCCCTCCCCCCCTCCTGTTATGGCTTGTATGCGTTGTTCTTGTTGTATATCACACGCTTAGGTACTGAAACGATTTTATTAAATCCAGGGCCATACCAGTAGTTTGTATTCGAACGCCAATGCATTACTTCTTCTTTACATACGTTGTATCAATCGTTTATCCAAGTACGATGTCATGTTTTATATCAAACTGAAATCTCATCCAGTTTCTGAATCTCACTGCGCAGTTATTCAACAATCAGTTTTTGTATACTTAGCAACGTCGTTAGCAAACGATCAGCATCTACACCTACATAAAGACTCCATAAGCCACCGTTCAGTGAGTGGAAGAGCGCACATCGTGCCAATATTATCTATTTTCTGTCCTGGTCCACTCGTGTATTGATGGAGGTGTGGGAAATGCCTGTCTACGAATAAACGCCCCTGACTCTTATCCTTTCCGCATAGCCCCTACGCGAGATACACGCGGATGACACCATAATGGTATGCATTGCTCTTGTTGTACATCATACATCTAGATATTGAATCGTCTCTAAACTTAGCTAACAGCATTTCGCGAGTATTACACAGTCGTTTTTCCAAGAATTCCCATTTAAGTTCTCGAACTACTTCTGTTAGAATTTCGTGAAATGCAAGTAAATGCTTCGAGCGAACAAGCACTTACTCTTCTAGTGACTGCAGTAGAGAGAACAGCTGTACCAAGAACGGTAGATGGACCATACTGCGAACAAAACCTTCATAATTCACTACGTTCGTTGTAAATGGCTTCCAAGATGTAAATTTTGCATTTCCTTGCGATACAAACGCATAGACACTAAAGACTTATTCTATTTTCATCACGGCCATATTATTATTTCGGGATTTCAATTACCTGGCGTTCGCAAATCCTGCACTTGAATCGTAATTTGTTTAACGGCTGTCTAGTAAATGAACACGTCTTCATGCCCATATGGGCATCCTTGTTTCTCAGCTTACTTTTTTATTACATCTTATACTTTCTCTGTGTGTACACTCCTGGAAATGGAAAAAAGAACACATTGACACCGGTGTGTCGGACCCACCATACTTGCTCCGGACACTGCGAGAGGGCTGTACAAGCAATGATCACACGCACGGCACAGCGGACACACCAGGAACCGCGGTGTTGGCCGTCGAATGGCGCTAGCTGCGCAGCATTTGTGCACCGCCGCCGTCAGTGTCAGCCAGTTTGCCGTGGCATACGGAGCTCCATCGCAGTCTTTAACACTGGTAGCATGCCGCGACAGCGTGGACGTGAACCGTATGTGCAGTTGACGGACTTTGAGCGAGGGCGTATAGTGGGCATGCGGGAGGCCGGGTGGACGTACCGCCGAATTGCTCAACACGTGGGGCGTGAGGTCTCCACGGTACATCGATGTTGTCGCCAGTGGTCGGCGGAAGGTGCACGTGCCCGTCGACCTGGGACCGGACCGCAGCGACGCACGGATGCACGCCAAGACCGTAGGATCCTACGCAGTGCCGTAGGGGACCGCACCGCCACTTCCCAGCAAATTAGGGACACTGTTGCTCCTGGGGTATCGGCGAGGACCATTCGCAACCGTCTCCATGAAGCTGGGCTACGGTCCCGCACACCGTTAGGCCGTCTTCCGCTCACGCCCCAACATCGTGCAGCCCGCCTCCAGTGGTGTCGCGACAGGCGTGAATGGAGGGACGAATGGAGACGTGTCGTCTTCAGCGATGAGAGTCGCTTCTGCCTTGGTGCCAATGATGGTCGTATGCGTGTTTGGCGCCGTGCAGGTGAGCGCCACAATCAGGACTGCATACGACCGAGGCACACAGGGCCAACACCCGGCATCATGGTGTGGGGAGCGATCTCCTACACTGGCCGTACACCACTGGTGATCGTCGAGGGGACACTGAATAGTGCACGGTACATCCAAACCGTCATCGAACCCATCGTTCTACCATTCCTAGACCGGCAAGGGAACTTGCTGTTCCAACAGGACAATGCACGTCCGCATGTATCCCGTGCCACCCAACGTGCTCTAGAAGGTGTAAGTCAACTACCCTGGCCAGCAAGATCTCCGGATCTGTCCCCCATTGAGCATGTTTGGGACTGGATGAAGCGTCGTCTCACGCGGTCTGCACGTCCAGCACGAACGCTGGTCCAACTGAGGCGCCAGGTGGAAATGGCATGGCAAGCCGTTCCACAGGACTACATCCAGCATCTCTACGATCGTCTCCATGGGAGAATAGCAGCCTGCATTGCTGCGAAAGGTGGATATACACTGTACTAGTGCCGACATTGTGCATGCTCTGTTGCCTGTGTCTATGTGCCTGTGGTTCTGTCAGTGTGATCATGTGATGTATCGGACCCCAGGAATGTGTCAATAAAGTTTCCCCTTCCTGGGACAATGAATTCACGGTGTTCTTATTTCAATTTTCAGGAGTGTATTTCTTCAGTGCATTTTGTAGCAGCCATCGAAGTATAATTTTGTGTGGTTTCTACCTCCATAACACATGGTCACGCGTTGTGAGGCTTCTATTTTTGACCATATGTGGATCTATCTGGGATGGGAACCCCCATAGATTTGGACAATTTTTGTTAGAATTTACTGATTTACAGACGACTGTTTAGTGGGTTCTTCAACACAAGCCAATAATTTTCCGCATCTTTTATTCCATGGGTCCCAAAGCTCGTAACTAACGCATTTGTATCATTTAACACTATTCATGCCTCTGGCAGCAATAAAAATGCATTTTCTTTGGGCGTATAGGTATAAAGTAAGTTGTTCACTGTACATGTCCATTGGATCGTGGACGGGTAAAGAGAATATCCGTTGCGCATAATCATAAGCCAAGTGAATTCATATTAGAACTAGAGTTTATCAAGAAACGAGTTCAGTGCATTTAGTTAACGTATAAATTTAGTTACGTCAGATTCCAACTTAAACGCACGCTTAAATTCTCGATTTAAGCACACTGTTTCTCTTTTAACCACTCTACTACCTCATAGAGTGAGGAAAAAAAGGACGAAACACGATGTTGCCACGTTTCACACCAACGTTTAAAAGTATCTTGGCAGATCTCGGACCTTTGGGCCCATATAAAGTGACGGATGATTGTTTAACGCTGTCACCCCAGAGGACGTCGTGGAGAATTTAAAGACGGGGCAAAAAGATTCAGGGTAACAAGGTAGTAACTCTTTAATGTGAGCATACAGCAAGTGCTCGCCACAGGAATATCTCGCAGCTTTGCGATCACTGGCGCCAGATCTGAACGAACAGCTGGTATGAGCAAGGTCTCCTGAGGTCGTAGACCTGCCTTTCCCATAAAACTGTTAGAAGCACTCAGAAGACAAATATGTCCGGAAAATCCAGGACTATCTTCTCCGTCTGCAAAGGCTGGGGACAGAGGGGTAACTGTGCTGGTATCAGGGAACAAGGGAATTCAGGTTAATAAATTAGCGGATGCGAGAGCCAGGCCAGCACATACTCAAAATCAAGTGGCAGAATCTGCTGTCCCACCACATGCTCCTGAGGTACAGGAACAAGTGTCAGTGGTGAGAAGAGTGGCTGGAGAACTGACTATTCGGCCATGGGGTACCCCTTCTTGCCACTGAGACGAGGTGTAGCGCTTCAATCTAGCTTTGAGATAGGACACAGAATGATGACGTATGGATTCCTGCTCCTATGAATGAACCCTCCAGTGTGCGATGCTCGTGGCGGATATGCACTGGTTGTCATAATATTGTGGCCACTGTTCACGGTGAAAATGAATACCGCCTGGTGATATTGTGGACATGACACGGTAAGCATGTATAAGTGGAGCAGAAACGAATGGGTAATCGTTCTAGCGACAATAAGAGTCGCAAATGGGTAAATCACCTTATACAAGCGACTTTGACAAAGTGCGTATTTTTATGGTCCGGCGCGTGGGAACGAGAAGCATTTGGACTGTTCGTGTGCCACCGTCGTGAGCATCAGTGGAAAGTGGTTCAAGGTAGACGAAACTACGACTAGGCGACAAGATGTTCGACGTTTATGCTTCAGCTCTGAACATAGAGTTCGCAGGCTTGCCTGATCTGTAAAGTTGCGTAGACGGCGATCGGTTGCAGATGTGACGACAGACTGCAAAGCTGGCACAGGCGCAAGTATTTCGGAGCACGCCGTCCAGGTACACTGTTGCACAAGGGGTTCCTCATCAGAACACACCTACGTGTTCCCATGTTGACCCTACGACATCGGCTTATTCCTATTGCAGTGGTCGTGGGATCATTGAGAGTTGACCATGTATCAATGGAAACGTGTCGCATGGACAAATGAATCAAGTTTCTAAGAATTTTTAACATCATGCAGCCCCGTCAGCAACTGTGATAATTAAACATATAACACGTCAGCCTCAGTTGCAAATAGAAACCAATCAGACCGGCCGCTGTGGTTGAGTGTTTCTAGGCGCTTCAATCCGGAACCACGCGGCTGCTACGGTCGCAGGTTTGAATCCTATTTCGGGCATGCATGTGTGTGATGTCCTTAGGTTAGTTAGCTTTAAGTAGGTCTAAGTCTAGGGGACTGATGACCTCAGATGTTTAAGTTCCATAGTGCTTAGAGCCATTTGAACCATTTGAACCAATCAATACCTAGGTTTCAGCCAAAATAATTTGGCGTTCTTCAAAAGCTATTGCATGCCAAAGTTTGGTCATGTCAAGTATAAAACTGTAGCACCGTAGTCCCCAGTCATAAATCTGCATTACTTCGGCTGAAGAGAAATAGCAGGCCCCACTGCGCGGACGAAGTCCGTAGGTCGCGAGAGCTGCGCCGGAACTAATCGAAGCGAGCAGCTATGTACAGAGCACCGCTGATGGACATGCGCGTACACGCGTGGAAATATAGATGCATAAACAGTAGCTACATTTACATTAGGAATTGGATTAATATAACCATTAAAACTGTTAATGGCGTAATCTATAACTGTACTTACTTCTGAGGAGAACGAGAACCCTATAAACTGATTCGGAGCCCTTAAGAAAGTAGCTATTACTCGGCAAAATTATTCCTCAATTTTGAATATATTTCTATTCGACTAAAGAAAGTGGAGTCAGGCGTCGGCGAATACAAAGGCACCATAACATCAGGGCCGGTGTAGCAAAGGTTGAAAACCTTCGAAAAAGTTCTTATTTCTCAATCGTAACTGGGCATTAAGTAGGTTTTCTTTACCAAGGAACAGGTGTTTAAAGATCTGCAAATCCTCAATGATGTCAAGCCTAGTGCCTTTAACCTCGCAATTTAGTAGCTCTGTGTTATTTGGTGGACTGGGACCATGGGCCAATTGTAAAAGGTGCTCGGCAAAAGTCGAGCCACGTGTGCCATCACCACTTTTCGTGGGTATATGTTCATTATATCTAGCTGAGAGGGCTCTCTCTGTCTGCCCGCTGTAATAACTCGGGCAATCACTACAGGTGATTTTGTACACCCCAGAACGAGATAACTTGTCATTAGTATTCTTTAACGAGTGAACCAAGTTCTTTTTGAGGCTGTTATTCGTAGAATATGCAGTCTTAAAGCCCTGGCACTTTAAGAGTCACCCTATTTTATACGATGCTTTGCATATGAAGGGAACAGAAATGAAGCTAGTGCAGTCATCCTCTGGTCCGACACCTAGTGTAGATGAGGTCGCAGTTTTCTACCTGTTTTCTTCTTAAAGAGCTGTCTCACAATTTCTGGTTTATATCCATTATTATAGGCGATAATTTCAAGGGTTTGTAACTCGTTCTCCACTGATTCTGCTGAAAGAGGAATGGCGAGCGCTCGATGTATGCAAGAATGGAAAAAGGCCATTTTGTGGGCTTGGGGGTGTGTAGAGACGCCTGGCATAATATTTTCGGAAAAGGTATTTTTCCGGAAAATGTTAAACCTAATACGGTTGTCCTCTATTGCCAAATTTAGGTCTAAATATTTCAAAGATCTATTGGGAGATTCATTTTCCAGCGTAGTTTTGCCGAGTAGTAGCTAGTCTTCTCCGAATACGTTTATAGGGTTCTCGTTCTCCTCAGAAGTAAGTCCGGTTTCAGATTACGCCATTAACAATTTTAATGGTTATATTAATCCAATTCCTAATGTAAATGTAGATACTGTTTATGCATCTATATTTCCACGCGTGTACGCGCATGTCGATCAGCGGTGCTCGGTACATAGCTGCTCGCTGCGATTAGTTCCGGCGCAGCTCTGGCGGCCTACGGACCTCGTCCGCGCAGTGGAGCCTGCTGTTCCTCTTCAGCCGAAGTAATGTAGATTAATGCCTGATTAATACGGTACTACAGTTTTATACTTGACATGGCAAAACTTTGGCATGCAATACCAGGTTGATGGTTGCGTCTGTCATACAGGCGAACGGCTGATCTAAACAGACTCACAGCGGACGCAGACTAGTACATGCAGTATTTGCAATGGGGGAAACTCACCTGGGCTTCCATGGACTGTACGCAGAAATTTCCCAGATACTAGTTAGGCAGGCGGAACCTGAGAGTGTCGGTGACGTATGCGTATTACCGGCTCAGCTGGGGCCAAGAATCTTAATTTGCCGCCAAAAATTACACGTTCTCGCACATGGTTGCACAGCTATTTATGGGTAACGGGTAACGGTAACGGTAACGGTAACTATGGCTCCGGCGAAAATTAGAATCCGCCAAACTTGTATTCTACATCGATCAGTGCTTCGCTAAGTCTACATGGCACTAGTGAGCAGTGTCGCTAATGAATATACCTTCTGTTTTATAAGTGGAACAGAACCTCCATAATCGAAAGGAACATGGATGATCTCACAATCCCGTTGTTATCAAAAGCGGTGCACAGCTAACGCTCATGTGGTTAATAAGTTGTTTCGTTGTTAGAGCACGAAAAGATCAGGTGATTGTCGACCAACACCATGTTTTCATTATGTACTGTAGTCTCCTACCGTGCTGCTTAACACTTCGTAAAACAAAGATAAATAGTTATATGTACGTGTAAAAATAATACATTTGCACGGCAGTAGACCGACACATTATATGTTTCTAAAAGTATTTCCTCGGGACTGGCTTCTTGTTTTTCAGGTAGACTTAGCCTCTTTCTTCTCCTTAGCATTAACTATTGATAGTAATGCGTGGATTATCACAAAAGAACTCATTTGTGAGATTTTTTATTCATTATGGTAATTGAACCCCCGTGAACCATGGACCTTGCCACTGGTGGGGAGGCTTGCGTGCCTCAGCGATACAGATAGCCGTACCGTAGGTGCAACCACAATGGAGGGGTATCTGTTGAGAGGCCAGACAAACGTGTGGTTCCTGAAGAGGGGCAGCAGCCTTTCCAGTAGTTGCAGGGGCAACAGTCTGGATGATTGACTGACCTGGCCTTGTAACACTAACCAAAACAGCCTTCCTGTGCTGGCACTGCGAACGGCTGAAAGCAAAGGGAAACTACAGCCGTATTTTTTCCCGAGGGCATGCAGCTTTACTGTATGGTTAAATGATGATGGCGTCCTCTTGGGTAATATATTCCGGAGGTAAAATAGTCCCCGATTCGGATCACTGGGCGGGGGCTACTCAAGAGGACGTTGTTATAAGGAGAAAGAAAACTGGCGTTCTGCGGATCGGAGCGTGGAATGTCAGATCCCTTAATCGGGCAGGTAGGTTAGAAAATTTGAAAAGGGAAATGGGCAGGTTAAAGTTAGATACAGTGGGAATCAGTGACGTTCGGTGGCAGAAGGAACAAGACTTTTGGTCAGGCGAATAGAGGATTATAAATACAAAATCAAATAGGGGTAATGCAGGAGTAGGTTTAATAATGAATAAAAAAATTGGAGTGCGGGTAAGCTACTACCAACAGCATAATGAACGAATTATTGTAGCCAAGATAGACACGAAGCCCACGCCTACTACAGTAGTACAAGTTTATATGCCAACTAGCTCTGCAGATGTCGAAGAAATTGTAGAAATGTATGATGAAATCAAAGATATTATACAGATAGTGAAGGGAGACGAAAATTTAATAGTGATGGGTGACTGGAATTCGGTAGTAGGAAAATGGAGAGAAGGAAACGTCGTAGGTGAATATGGATTGGGGCTAAGAAATGAAAAAGGAAGCCGCCTGGTAGAATTTTGCACAGAGCACAACTTCATTATAGCTAACACTTGGTTCAAGAATCATAAAAGAAGGCTGTATACATGGAAAAAGCCTGGAGATACTGACAGGTTTCAGATAGATTATGTAATGGTAAGACATAGATTTAGGAACCAGGTTTTAAATTGTAAGACATTACCAGGGGCTGATGTGGACTCTGACTACAATCTATTGGTTATGAACTGTAGATTGAAGAAACTGCAAAAAGGTGAGAATTAAAGGAGATGGGACCTGGATAAACTGACTAAACCAGAGGTTGTACACAGTTTCAGGGAGAGCATAAGTAAACAATTGACAGGAATGGGGGAAATAAATACAGTAGAAGAAGAATGGGTAGCTCTGAGGGATGAAATAGTGAAGAGAGCAGAGGATCAAGTAGGTAAAAAGACAAGGGCTAGTAGAACTCCTTGGGTAACCGGAGAAATATTGAATTTAATTGATGAAAGGAGAAAATATAAAAATGCACTAAATGAAGCAGGCATAAAGGAATACAAACGTCCCAAAAATGAGATCGACAGGAAGTGCAAAATGGCTAAGCAGGGATGGCTAGAGGACAAATGTAAGGATGTAGAGGTTTATCTCACTAGGGGTAAGATAGATACTGCTCACAGGAAAATTAGAGAGACCTTTGGAGAAAAGAGAACCACTTGTATGAATATCAAGACCTCAGATGGAAACCCAGTTCTAAGCAAAGAAGGGAAAGCAGAAAGGTGGAAGGAGTATATAGAGGGTCTATACAAGGGCGATGTACTTGAGGACAATATTATGGAAATGGAAGAGGATGTAGATGAAGATGAAATGGGAGAAATGATACTGCGTGAAGAGTTTGACAGAGCACTGAAAGATCTGAGTCGAAACAATGCCCCGGGAGTATACAACATTCCATTAGAACTACTGACGGCCTTGGGAGAGACAATCCTGACAAAACTCTACCATCTGGTGAGTAAGATGTATGAGACAGGCGAAATACCCTCAGACTTCAAGAAGAATATAATAATTCCAATCCCAAGAAAGCAGGTGTTGACAGATGTCAAAATTACCGAACAACCAGTTTAATAAGCCACAGCTGCAACATACTAACGCGAATTCTTTACAGACGAATGGAAAAACTAGTAGAAGCCGACCTCGGGGAAGATCAGTTTGGATTCCGTAGAAATACTGGAACATGTGAGGCAATACTGACCCTACGACTTATCTCAGAAACTAGATTAAGGAAAGGCAAACCTACGTTTCTAGCATTTGTAGACTTTGAGAAAGCTTTTGACAATGTTGACTAGAATACTCTCTTTCCAATTCTGAAGGTGGCAGGGGTAACATACAGGGAGCGAAAGGCTATTTACAATTTGTACAGAAACCAGATGGCAGTTATAAGAGTCGAAGGACATGAAAGGGAAGCAGTGGTTGGGAAGGGAGTGAGACAGAGTTGTAGCCTTTCCCCGATGTTACTCAATCTTTATATTGAGCAAGCAGTGAAGGAAACAAAAGAAAAATTCGGAGTAGGTATTAAAATCCATGGAGAAGTAATAAAAACTTTGAGGTTTGTTGATGACATTGTAATTCTGTCAGAGACAGCAAAGGCTTGGAAGAGCAGTTGAACGGAATGCACAATGTCTTGAAAGGAGGATATAAGATGAACATCAACAAGAGCAAAACGAGGATAATGGAATGTAGTCGAATTAAGTCGGGTGATGCTGAGGGAATTAGATTAGGAAATGAGACACTTAAAGTAGTAAAGGAGTTTTGCTATTTGGGGAGCAAAATAACTGATGATGGTCGAAGTAGAGAGGATATAAAATGTAGACTGGCAATGGCAAGGAAAGCTTTTCTGAAGAAGAGAAATTTGTTAACATAGAATATAGATTTAAGTGTCAGGAAGTCGTTTCTGAAAGTGTTTTATGGAGTGTAGCCATGTATGGAAGTGAAACATGGACGATACATAGTTTGGACAAGAAGAGAATAGAAGCTTTCGGAATGTGGTGTTACAGAAGAATGCTAAAGATTAGATGGGTAGATTACATAACTAATGAGGAGGTATTGAATAGATCTGGGGAGAAGATGAGTTTGTGGCACAACTTGACAAGAAGAAGGGACCGGTTGGTAGGACAAGTTCTGAGGCAACAAGGGATCACAAATTTAGCATTGGAGGGCAGCGTGGAGGGTAAAAATCATAGAGGGAGACCAAGAGATGAATGCACTAAGCAGATTCAAAAGGATGTAGGTTGCGGTAGGTACTGGTAGATGAAGAAGCTTGCACAGGATAGAGTAGCATGGAGCGCTGCATCAAACCAGTCTCAGGACTGAAGAGCACCACAACAACAACAACAACAACAACATGGTAATTGAAGTAATGAAACTGCATGCATGAAAGGATAGGCTACCTCCCTAGGTTAAAAATATGGTTCGGATTGTTAAATTGAATGATTATGACATTAAAGTAGGATTTTCCGCCAATATTCTCACAAAATACCTGATATTTTTATGTATAAGCTTAAAAATAATTAAATTTAAAGAGTTGGCCACCTTATCGAAAATGCTGTATTATTTACTGAAGTTTTGTTGACGTCTCAGGCTAGGAGAACGACCAAGTTATAAGTGTGTTACTGGAATTTTAGCCGAAGTTACTAGTGTTTTACCGTACTTTTTTTGCAAACAGGTTAGTTAGTGATGGAAAATATATTTAAACTTTTAAGTAAAATGTAAACGAATCTCGTGAAACCCGAGAGTGGAAACTTTTCGGACGTTAATGCGCTTATGGTCTCGTTTTATAAAAACAGCCCAGATCTAATTGTTCTGGAAATAACCGTGAACACTATATTGGATGGCAACTGGAGCGAAAATACTGTGACACAGAAATAAGTCGCAGAATTTTCTTAAAACTGAGGAAATCTCGAATTGGGTTATTTGCTAGGACCATGCTGAAAAGGTTTTCCACAACTGCTTGTGGAAGCAGGCACAATAAAACAAAATGGAAACTTTTTTTCTTCAGAAGATAATTCACGTTGTTAATTTCTGAGATTGTTTGCCATGAATACAACTGTTTTCCACATATATCTTTTCTCAGTTTTCAAATGGTGTAAGAACACTCGTGAGGAACTGAACTGATTTAAACATCTGGAAAATTATGTTATACGATATGTAGTTGACGCAGAGTAGCCTTAAAGTATCTGTCGTTCTATTGCACGCTTAGCTGCTGCGGGAACACTAGGAATTAAAAGTGCTTAAGCGGGACCAACTTTCATTTTATCGTAATACCCTGGTCTTATTACATTTCCTTGTACACTCCTGGAAATGGAAATAAGAACACATTGACACCGGTGTGTCAGACCCACCATACTTGCTCCGGACACTGCGAGAGGGCTGTACAAGCAATGATCACACGCACGGCACAGTGGACACACCAGGAACCGCGGTGTTGGCCGTCGAATGGCGCTAGCTGCGCAGCATTTGTGCACCGCCGCCGTCAGTGTCAGCCAGTTTGCCGTGGCATACGGAGCTCCATCGCAGTCTTTAACACTGGTATCATGCCGCGACAGCGTGGACGTGAACCGTATGTGCAGTTGACGGACTTTGAGCGAGGGCGTGTAGTGGGCATGCGGGAGGCCGGGTGGACGTACCGCCGAATTGCTCAACACGTGGGGCGTGAGGTCTCCACAGTACATCGATGTTGTCGCCAGTGGTCGGCGGAAGGTGCACGTGCCCGTCGACCTGGGACCGGACCGCAGCGACGCACGGATGCACGCCAAGACCGTAGAATCCTACGCAGTGCCGTAGGGGACCGCACCGCCGCTTCCCAGCAAATTAGGGACACTGTTGCTCCTGGGGTATCGGCGAGGACCATTCGCAACCGTCTCCATGAAGCTGGGCTACGGTCCCGCACACCGATAGGCCGTCTTCCGCTCACGCCCCAACATCGTGCAGCCCGCCTCCAGTGGTGTCGCGACAGGCGTGAGTGGAGGGACGAATGGAGACGTGTCGTCTTCAGCGATGAGAGTCGCTTCTGCCTTGGTGCCAATGATGGTCGTATGCGTGTTTGGCGCCGTGCAGGTGAGCGCCACAATCAGGACTGCATACGACCGAGGCACACAGGGCCAACACCCGGCATCATGGTGTGGGGAGCGATCTCCTACACTGGCCGTACACCACTGGTGATCGTCGAGGGGACACTGAATAGTGCACGGTACATCCAAACCGTCATCGAACCCATCGTTCTACCATTCCTAGACCGGCAAGGGAACTTGCTGTTCCAACAGGACAATGCACGTCCGCATGTATCCCGTGCCACCCAACGTGCTCTAGAAGGTGTAAGTCAACTACCCTGGCCAGCAAGATCTCCGGATCTGTCCCCCATTGAGCATGTTTGGGACTGGATGAAGCGGCGTCTCACGCGGTCTGCACGTCCAGCACGAACGCTGGTCCAACTGAGGCGCCAGGTGGAAATGGCATGGCAAGCCGTTCCACAGGACTACATCCAGCATCTCTACGATCGTCTCCATGGGAGAATAGCAGCCTGCATTGCTGCGAAAGGTGGATATACACTGTACTAGTGCCGACATTGTGCATGCTCTGTTGCCTGTGTCTATGTGCCTGTGGTTCTGTCAGTGTGATCATGTGATGTATCGGACCCCAGGAATGTGTCAATAAAGTTTCGCCTTCCTGGGACAATGAATTCACGGTGTTCTTATTTCAATTTCCAGGAGTGTATTTTCCAAGCAATGTTCAATTTTTCTCTTTGTAAAAATCATACTGCTTTACAACAGTCTCAACGGAGAGAGATGGAAGAGGCAAATTATTATCTTCAACGATTTGTTTGGGAAGGATAATGTGGTCGGAAATTGTTACATGGTTTTTCAGATTCATCAGCATAAGTGCTGCATCAAGTATAAAATACAGTTTCTTAACACCATTCTTGTGATTCATCTCAAATTGATCAGATGTAAAATGAAGAAAATAAATGAAAATAGATATTGAAATACAATAAGATATAGAATTTAAAGCTCTTACATATCTGTTTTACGAATAAGATAAACTTGAGAAGACAGTAGTACTAAGCAAAGAGGAAAAAAAATTGCTTACAACAAAATGATCCTCACAGAAATAAACACAGGTAATGAGCACTATCTCATTCGGATCTCTCCGAGTAAGTTGAAGCCACATTTTATACAACTTCCCATTCTTTGGAACATTCAAAAGCAATTTTTCAGAATATCATACAGATGCCTATGTACGATGTGGTACTGCACACTATTTGTAGCCCATTTTCGGAAACGTAAATTGCAAAGGAAACAGAATTTTGAAAGAGCTTTGCAGCAGTTGGAGCAGCGTGCTAGCTAGTGACGTCACAGGCATCACATGACTCAAATGGAGCATCTTAGCGGTCTTTCAAATTGTCTGAATTTTATTGATTTTTTTTAATACTGAAATTCATGTAGGAATAAAAGTCATGTTATAATCGTAAAATGACATAATTAATCACTTAAGACGATTTCCAGGAAACTGTAAGATATCCTGTTATGTTGGAAAAGCATTTATTTATACGTATAGGAAATAGTCTATCACTTCAGACTGAACGAGATGGCGCAGTGGCTAAGAACCGGACACGTATTAGTAAGAAATAGAGTTCTGATTCCTGTCTCATCGTCATTATTTCAGTTATCCGTGGTTTTCGGCCCGAAAACAACCAAAACTAAAGGAAGAAATGAAATAAAGTTAAAAGCTCAAAGTTCCACTAAGAAGTGCTCGTTAGAGGTAAGGACGAGGAAAGAAATCAACCTTTGTCTTACCAAATGAATCACTCCATGATTTACGGGGGTTACAAACAACCACTTAAGTGAATGGATGGAAGTAACCATCCTAAGTGCAAATCGACTGTTTTAGTGTCAACGGAGAAACAATCATAAATAGCTACAACGACAAATGAGACAGTAAAATAGACGTGGAAAACTTCTAAAAAGACAAAATATCGGGAGAAAATATATGGTGCAGTGAGAATTGTAATCCCACAATTTATTATCATCATCTTAGTTTCCCGATCTCAGAGGTATGTCCTATGACATTTTTCGCTCCGATTTTGTATTTAGAAGAAATGCTAGTGTCTCAATATTGTCTTGCACTCTCTTGCGTTGAAGTAGTCTTAGTGAACCAATATAATAAAAGATGGTGTCTTATGAGGTTATTTTAAATAGCTGACTTATGTGAATATTTACTTTATTCATTTATATTATTTAATTTACTCCTTGTCCTCATCTGATAATTTTAACGGTTTTTCAGGAAGTATTCGTTGTTGTTCGTCTTAATACGATGATGCAATGGATCGGTTGCCATTGTTGCAGTCTTAAATGCTCACAGCATGTTCCAGAAAACGAACCTATCTTCTTTCATTTGCATGGTAACCTAAGCCCGATGTCAATTTATAAGTGTCATTTTATTGCAGACACACAAAACTGATTAATCAACTTTCCATGGTCTCGCATCATCGTATTGAAGATAGGCCTGCAAAACAGGCTTCTCCAATTTTCGCCGTTCATCATTATGAGCACCCTTTCTCTCTTTTCCCTTTTATATTCACTATAACAGATGCTAACAACTTTATAACCACCCCTCATATGTTGCGTTACTGTTTTATCGAAAGTATAGAATGAATTAATGTATCGGTTGCGAATTTCATATAAACTCAGTGATACAATTATGTGCATTAATTACTTTGAACTATATGGTTCATTGTTACGTAGTGACTATTTTGGTTAAGAGTGAGACTGAAAATGTGGGGTTCAAAATTAGATGATACAACTTTTTTTTTTAAATTTTAATGTAAATCCGCAACTGGAACTCTAATGTTACGTGAAAGATAATGGTGAATCTCTGTTCCAATTGTGTGTTATAGATTACGCTTAACCGTATAAGTAACTCCTCGATGTTCTCAAGGGTAATAGAGCAGACGCCAACTGCGTGTTTCCAACTAATATATCGCACTTTTCATAGAATATTAGAGTTATTCGCCGCATTAGATCATTAATTAATTAGTATCGTCATCGTTAGAGAAACATAGAATATGAACTAGCCGAAAGGCACAGTCAGTATCAAGGGGTGAAACCCAGTGTAGAGTAATGGCTCACTTATTTTCAGTCGTGTTCATCTCCGCTGAGAGAGGGCTGTTAAGCCCCAGGGGAGAACGGCGGAAGAGATTCCCCCCCAGTTTCGGCGATGCGTGCTCTCCGATTATCGACACACCTCGCGGCGTGTCAAGTTTGATCAATAACCCAGGTGCGTGACGGGCTGTTCGCCTGTAAAGCGGGGCTGCGAGTGTCAGGGTATACAAGAGATTCACGCAGCCTGCAACATCACAGCTACCCGAAGCCGCTTCACATCGCATTGATCGTCAAGAACTTTTTTTAAAGTCTCTCAGACAGTGTTTTATTTGAGTATACGTTTTGTGTGTAAGGCATTAACGCACATATGAGGGATGGTTGTAAAGTTTTAAGTATCTCTGAGTTTTGTTTGTCTGCAGGTAAATTTCCACGATCCTGATGCACACTGAAATCTGCTTGCCACAGAACCGTAGCACGCTGACAGGCAGTCAGTACAAAATGGCACAGTCCACTGGTAAAATTTTCGGTCCTCAATCGGCGGACTCGATGAAAGAACTAAGTACAAAATAAATCAAGGAATACAGAAATATATGTCACTTAGGAATGAAACAAACAGGAAGTTCATAGAAGTGAAGGCGAAAAGACTGCATGAAAAGTGTGACGCAATCGAAAAAGAAAGGAATGTCGGAAGGACTGACTCAGCGTACAGAAAAGTCATATCATCCTACTGTGAAATTAAAAGCAAGGGTGGCAACATTAAGAATGAAATGGGAATTTCACTGTTAAATGAGAGGACTTAGGGCGTAGGTGGAAAGAGTACACTGAAGGCCTCTATGAGGGGAAAGGCTTTTCTGGTGTCATGATAGAAGACGAAACAGCAGTAGATACAGAAAAGATATGGCATTCAGTATTAGAATCAGAATTTTAAAGAGCTTTGTAAGACTTAAGAGAGATAAAGCGGAAGGGATAGATAACGTCTCATCGGAATTTCTAAAATAAATGGGGAAGTAGTGGCAAAACGACTACTCACATTGGTGTGTAGATTGTATGACTCTGGCGATATGCCATCAACCTTTCGGCAAAACATCATCCACAAAGTTCCGAAGACAGCAAGAGCCGATAAGTGCAAGAATTATGACACAATCAGCTTAGCAGAACAGGTATCGAAGATGGCAAGAAGAATAATATACAGAAGAATGCAAAAGAAATTGGGGGATGTGTTAGACGACGATTAGGTTGGCTGTAGGAAAGGTAATGGAAGCGAGAGGAAAAAAATTAAGACACGTTCATGGGATTTGTCGACCTGCAAAAAGCTTTCGATAATGTCAAATGGTGCAATATGTCCGAAATTCTGCTGAAAAACAGAGGTAAGCTATAGGGAAAGACGGGTAGTATACAGTATGACGAGAGAAAGAGGGAACAACAAGAGTGGAAGATCAAGAACGATATGCTCGGATTAGAAAAGGTGTAAGACAGAGATGTAGTCTTTCGCCCTTTCTGTTTAATCTATACATCGAAGAAGCAATGACGGCAATAAAATAAAGATTCACGAATGGGATTAAAATTAAAGAAGAAGGATACCAATGATAAGATTCGCTGATGACCTCGCTATCCTCGGTGAACGTGAAGAAGAACTGCAAGATGTGCTGAATGGGATGAACAGTCTAACGAGCACAAAATATGGGATGCGAGTAAATCGATAAAAGACCAAAGCAATGAAAAGCAGCAGATATGACGAGGCAGCAAAATAACCTATGACGGACGGAGTAGGGAGGGCATAAAAAGGAGGCTAGCACTGGAAAAAAGGACATCCCTGGCCAAGAGAAGTCTGCTAGTATCAGCCATAGGCCTTAATTTGAGGTGAAATTTCTTAGAACGTACGTTCGGAGCACAACATTGTATGGTAGTGAAACATGGACTGTGGGAAAAGCGGAAAACAAGAGGACCGAAAAATTTAAGACGTGCTGCTAAAGAATAAGGTTGAAATATAGGTGGGCTGGTAAGGTAACCAACGAAGAAAGGAATATATGGAAAACACTGACAAGAAGAAGGGACGGAACGGTAGTGTAGGACATCTGTTAAGACATCAGGTAATAACTTCCATGATACTCGAGCGAGCTGTGGAGTGTAAAAACTGTAGACGAAAACAGAGATTGGAATAAATCCAGAAAATAATTGAGGAATTAGGTTGTTGATAGAAGCCGTCCGGCCTTGTTTTGCCGTATTTATCGGCTATTATTGACATTAGCAGCCGTAGCGGAGCTTATTGTCGAAAGGGATCAGAAGCAGAATACATTATTATAATGCATACATGCAGACTGAAGTGACGAATGAAAATTTGTACCAAGGCCATGATTCTAACATGGGCTCCTTCTCAGTAGGCTCTTGCGCTAACCCCAATGCCATCCTGGTACAGTGGCTTTGTGCAACTGCACGGACAACCCTCTTCAATCCAAATTCCCATTCATGCCTCAGCACATTTGATATTACCCCCAAACGCCAACAGCATTGTAGAGGCTTTCCAGTTGCATTGGAGTAGCACCTCAGCATCGAACGAAATGGGCTATCCTGCCTGAAATCAAGGTACAGGTGCTTTAATCGAATGTAACTACATGTTTCCAGAGACATTTTCAAGTCGCAAATGTATATATGTAAATATATATAGGCTGAAATGACGTATGAAAATTTGTAACAAGGCTGGGATTCGGAATCCGGGTCTTGTGGTGACTAGGGCGGTGCCCTAACGACTATCCCACCCTGGCAAGAGGGAGGAGTGTTAGGGCAATCTGTGCAGTTGTGTAAAGCCACTGTGCTAGGGTGAGGTGGTTAGCGCATCTGCCTAGAGACCAGGAGACTGGAATCGAATCCTGGCCTTCGTATAAATTTTCATTCGTTACTTCGGTCTGCATATATGTTTGAGACTTGAAAAGGTCTCTGGAAATATATGGCTTCATTTCATTATTGTTATTATAGAAAAAGTGCCAAAGGAAAATATTTCAAGGGACATTGGTTTCTGATACACGTACAGACAACTTTACTGATGTTATTCCCAGAATGAAATGAAAACACTGTCGAAAGACGGCGGAGCTGCCAGGCGAACATATACCTACAATTTTTATTTGGGGGGGGGGGGCGGAGGGTGGGAATCGTCACTCTTTTGACTAGTTTCATGCGGCGCACGTCGACTTCCTCTCCTGTGACAACCCGCTCAACGCAGAGCAGCACTTATATTCAACTTTCTCAGTTAGTTCCTGGTTATATTTCAATTTCTATCTTTTCCTACAGTTTATAAGTCCTACAACTTCGTCTAGTATCATGGAACGTATTCCCAGATATCTTAATACATATCCTATCATCCTGTCCCGTCTTATTACTGTTGTCCGTATGATTCTGCAGAGAACCCCGTCATTTCTTATCTTATCACTCCGCGTAATTTTCAACCACCTTCTACAGCATCACATGTCAAAGGCGGCTTCGATTCTCTTCTTTTCCGGTTTCTCTACAGTCCATGACTCACTACCATACAGTGCTGTACACCAAAGCACATCCTCAGGAATTTCTTCCCCAAATTGAGGCCAGTGTGTGATGCTAGTATACTTTTTACGGCCAGGAATACCCTCTTTGTCTGAGCCAGTCTGTTTTTGCATGCTGTTTGCTTCATTCCTTATGTGCTATTTTGTTTCCAAAGCACCATAGACCCACCACTTCGTCTATTGCGTGGTCTTCAGTTTTGATGTCAAGTTTGTCGTGCATCTGATTTCTCCTGATCTTCGTTGCTTTTGCCTTTCTTCGGTTTACTATCCTTCTGCCTTATTTGATCCCAAGCCTCCAAAGCTCTGTTAAACGCCCACTCTAATGATGGATCCTCTTTTTCCTTCGAAACTATGTCTTTCTATACTTTTAAATTTACGTCATAACTCACTAAGCAATGTGCAATTCCCATTCTCCATTGCGCTAAATACTGAAGTTTCTTCCTATTCAGTACACGTATGGAGCGCAGGAGAAATTACTGTTTAAGTACCCGTATGTCTTTGTGCTGTGATTAATGTTTTGCTGTCCCTGCGAGTGGATGTGTAGATCGCTGCGGTCTGTTTCTAGATTCTTCACTTAATATTGGTTCTTGAAATATCATAAGTAGAATTTGGTGTGATTTACGTCTATGCTCAAGAATCCGACAATTCGTCTTTCAGCATTTCCGAGGTGTACTTTCGGGAGTGAAACGAGTCTGCGACCATCGTGCTATGACTATTTGTCTCCATCAAATATCATGTTTTATTCCTGTTTGGTATGTGTCGTCGCGCCCTAGAGATCAGGCGCCGACGCACCACGCACAGCATCTAAGTAGTTTGGGTTGCCGCGAGCTTCGCTGCTGCGGGACAGACGCCGCAGGAAATCTGACTTCCGGGTCTCCGCGGCAAGAGCAGGCGGTGGTTGTTTGGTCTCAGGAGTATAGTAATGTATCCATGTTTCATCCACAGTGACGAAATGACACTTAAGGTCCTGCGGATTCTTCTTGAACAGCTGCAAACCATCCTTGCAACACTTCTCACGATTCCGTTTTTGGTCAATCGAGAGCAATAGCGGAACCCATCTTGCGGATAGCTTTCTCATGTCCAAACGTTTATGCAAAATATTATGTACCCGTTCATTCGAGATGCCCACAGCACTAGCAATTTCTCACCCACCTTAACTCTTCTGTCATCCATCACCATATCAAGGATTTTACCAATGAATTCTGGAGTCGCAACCTCCACAGGACGTCCAGAACGTTCAGCATCACTTGTGCCCTTATGGCCATTCCGAAAACTTTTAAACCACTTAGAAACTGTTCTAATCGAAGGTGCGGAGTCATCGTAATGTTGATCAAGCTTCTCTTTAGTCTCTTAAAGCGTTTTTCCTTTCATAAGGTAATGTTTAATCACCACACAAAATTCTTTTTCGTCATTTTTTAACAATCACTCGACTTTCTTGATTCACACGAACGCCAACCACAAAGAAATAGACCAATATGGCTGAAACTTGGTGTGCGTTCTTTCCAAAGATGCTACTAACGAAACAGGACTTCGATACGCGCCGGTGTTGGCATCTCTCGCACTTTTCACGGACTTTTCAAACTCCCCTCGTACCTACCGTATACAAGTCTACACCAACACCCCAGGCGCACAAGTCTGGAACTACCAAGGTTTTCGTTAGACCTATTACACTATACATCTAACGTATACATCTGCATCAGCGCCACAGGGGCACATATTCAGAACTGCAGGCTTGTTTACGTCGTTGAGTGTGAAAGCTGATATTTTTGTACAGCCCCTTTTTTCTCATATTGAAACTTCTGAGAGGTCTAGGTCCTGATTTATTAAGTAGTTACTTTTATCTTGTGCAACTACAATGAAATTACGTTATGTTTGCACGCCATTATGGACTTAAGTGTTCGTTTTATGTCATGCTGGTACAAGCAAATGATTAAGTTTACGTTTCACAGCATTTTAGACATGGAGGACGCAGTTATGTATGCAGCACTTGCCGTGATAGTGGTGGCCGTAATCGTTAGGAGAAGGGCAGAACGAAAACGTAATGCCAGGCTTGGAATTTGAGTTCCGCCCTGGCTGGGAAGGAGGGGTGAAGCCAGGGTCATTTACCCCCTGTTAATGAAGGAGTTCAGAACTGAATGTCCACAGGAATTCAGGAACTTCGTCAGAATGGATGTGCCTTGTTTTGCAAGCTACTGTCGTCTTCACATGACGCGACTCCCGCTAATGGCACAGTAATTAGGGAACTACCACACACTGGGATTACGCACTTTTATCGTGCCAATGCCACTCTCATCAGTCTTTCTTTTTCTCGGCACTATAGTGCGACGGCAAAGCTCCAATGCGGCTTTTGAGTCCTCACTTTTCGCGGTCGGCACAAACGCTCTGACTCTTGTGGCAGTCTGGAACAATGCAAAAGATACAATCAAATCGAGCAAGTAAGTTAATTTCACCAATTACTGTAATATGTACACATGTCGAAAGTAAAACTGTATGCAAGTTTCCGTAAACGTGTGTACCAAGCATTAAACATTTGAAAACGTACCTTGTTATGGTACGGCTTATCTAGGGGACCATGTAGATTCCTTTCCTTCCTGAATGTCTCAAAAAGCACACTTATACTTTCTTTTACTCCATTCTCTTTCTACAGTAAGAAACGGTCACTAGATATTATAGCTTTTCGAAACGGCAATAGAAACAGGAGAATTTTCACTTGTTTTATTACTGTATTTATAAAAATTACTTAGTGAAAAATGTGTTGTATATCTCGTGTAATAGCCAAAACAGGCCTCAAGAGTCATTTATATCTCGTTTGCTGACCACACGTAAAAACAACAACAAGCAGCAAAAACCCTGGAAGAGCTGCGTTCTGCGCATGTGTTTGCACATCTCTTCTGCCCTCCATGCGTGGATCCACGACAGAATAGAACGGTTCCTTTCTCTCCCGGGCGGATGAACCGTCTGCTGAAATCGCAGCTTCATGCGTTCATCCGCAAGGCTTCAGGGCGTCTTCACCTGTTGTGTACACGTTAGATGTATCGTCTAATACGGCCTTAAGTTTGATCGGCGAACTGCTAACGGTCGGTAGAATTTCAATTGTTTTTACTTCACTGACAAAATAGTGTCAAGACTTCACTTTGTACTTCTATCTTTCAAATACTTACAAATTTTCCATACTGTCTGATTGTCGAAACTTCCTCCTGTTAAGTACGACTGTACGATATTTTAAAAGTGTTGGCTTCCACGACTTAAGCTAGGTTACAGACTTCGTTTATTTTGAAACCCAAGAATTAAGGCACCTATTTTATACTGAACTTTAACTTTATTCAGACTTCAAGATTTTTCTCACCCTTAAAGTCTCTTGTGTCGAGGAACCTTTTTTTTATTCAGGAATTGAATTTTGTTTTCCATTGGAGAACTATTGTTTATTTTCACTTGTGGTACAACTTCGTTTAATTTGGGACTTTTAGGAACTTTGCTTCCATAACACATTGAAGACTTTGTCAAAACTGTGCTCGAGAAATAAACTTCTTGTATTGTGTCTACCTGTCTCTCTCTAGTGGATACCTCCTTGTAATCGAGAATATCAGTATGGTTCGCATACATTTGAGAAATATTCTAGGCTAAGCCGCAAGAGCTGCTTTGATAGCAATTCCCTTTGTTCAACTGGTTGCATTTTTCTAGTATTTTACGTTAGTGAACATTCCACTTCATACCGCTTCGAACTGTTACCCCAAGGTATTTAAAAGTCCTGAGGATGCAGACCGTACGTGCAGAAACAAACATCATGTGAATGCTTGGCAATAGGCACTATTACCAAATAAATTAGTGAGATACGAAAATTCTAATCACAAGCCCCATAGTAAATCAGCATAGGCGCAGCAGATGCGGGAAGATGAAATAATTTGTTTTACACAGGTATTTGTTTATATAGCACGAAAATTGTTAGTCTCCAGACAAGGATTTCAATCATCTACCCCCTTTGTGTCCCGGAGGTTGAATGGGATGTTAAAGAAAAACCCTTCCTATGCTCACCTATTAGCTTCTCGAGCCCTTCTCGAGATCTGTTATTGAGCATTCTATTCCTTTATAGCACAGGAAAGCCTCGACTATCAGTTAAAATTATTAACTATCTTATTTTGTCGTCGTATTTATTCTGGACTGATTAAAAAATGCTACAAATTATTTATATTTTCTTACTGTGTGACCGAACTGTTTGAGTGACACATATTCTGACGAAAGTTGTTAAAGAATATACTGAGTTTGGGTCATAAAAGACATAATATTTTTGACTTGTGAAGAAAATTTAGTGTGCAGAAGTGTGGACATAGATGAACAGCAATTCATACATTTGCCAATCAGTGCTTCTACCAGACGAGATATCGTGCAGTGGTTCAAGGACTTGGGTATATCTTTAGTCTGAACTTCAGGAGCGTGGCAGTGATGATTTAATGTTTTGCTTCCATATTCCAGGTCTTTGCAACCACTCAGTGGACAAACCGGAATTCCTGCTCGGCGCGAGCTGTATGCTTGACCGCGCTGGCTATCCGATAACGACTCCCAGCCGAACCAAACTCTCAACTTGACGCACGAAACGTCCCTAGAGCCCCACAGTCTACCATCAACAATGCTCGCCGCATTTTAGTTTGATTCCCGCTTAGGGTGCATCCACACAGATGAATCGTCGTCATACCATAGATTTATATTGTATGTATGGTGTCTGTTCTTACTGACATGTCCTAATCAAGCGGGAAATCTTGGTTCGAGTCCCGGTCCGGCACAAGTTTTCACTTGTCGCCTTTGAATTATTTCAGAGTCAGCATCTTCCTGAGATTGGCAATTCACTTTCATCTTGTGTATACAGGGTGTTGGTACGGCTAGATTTTCAGGAAACATTCCTCACACACAAAGAAAGAAAATATGTTATGTGGCCATGTGTCCGGAAACGCTTACTTTCCATGTTAGAGCTCATTTTATTACTTCTCTTCAAATCACATTAATCATGGAATGGAAACATACAGCAACAGAACGTACCAGCGTGACTTCAAACGCTTTGTTACCGGAAATGTTCAAAATGTCTTCCGTTAGCGAGGATACATGCATCCACCCTCCGTCGCATGGAATCCCTGATGCGCTGTTGCAGCCCTGGAGAATGGCGTATTGTATCACAGCCGTCCACAATACGAGCACGAAAAGTCTCTACATTTGGTATCGGGGTTGCATAGAAAAGAGCTTTCAAATGACCCCATAAATGAAAGTCAAGAGGGTTGAGGTCAGGAGAGCGCAGAGGCCATGGAATTGGTCCGCCTCTACCAATCCATCGATCAGCGAATCTGTTGTTGAGAAGCGCACGAACACTTCGACTGAAATGTGCAGGAGCTCCATCGTGCATGAACCACTTGTATCGTACTTGTAAAGGCACATGTTCTAGCAGCACAGGTAGAGTATCCCGTATGAAATCATGATAACGTGCTCCATTGAACGTAGGTGGAAGAACATGGGGCCCAATCAAGACATAATCAACAATGCCTGCCCAAACGTTCACAGAAAATCTGCGTTGATGACGTGATTGCACAACTGCGTGCGGATTCTCGTCAACCCACACATGTTAATTGTGAAAATTTACATTTTGATCACGTTGGAATGAAGCCTCATCCGTAAAGACAACATTTGCACTGAAATGAGGATTGACACATTGTTGGATGAACCATTCGCAGAAGCTTACCCGTGGAGGCCAATCAGCTGCTGATAGTGCCTGCACACGCTGTACATGGTACGGAAACAACTGGTTCTCCCGTAGCACTCTCCACACAGTGGCGTGGTCAACGTTACCTTGTACAGCAGCAACTTCTCTGACGCTGACATTAGGGTTATCGTCAACTGCACGAAGAATTTCCTCGTCCATTGCAGGTGTCGTCGTCGTTCTAGGTCTTCCCCAGTAGCGAGTCATAGGTTGGAATGTTCCGTGCTCCCTAAGACGCCGATCAATTTCTTCGAACGTCTTCCTGTCGGGACACCTTCGTTCAGGAAATCTGTCTCGATACAAACGTACCGCGCCACGGCTATTGCCCCGTGCTAATCCATACATCAAATGGGCATCTGCCAACTCCGCATTTGTAAACATTGCACTGACTGCAAAATCACGTTCGTGATGAACACCAACCTGTTGATGCTACGTACCGATGTCCTTGATGCTAGTACTGTAGAGCAATGAGTCGCATGTCAACACAAGCACCGAAGTCAACATTACCTCCCTTCAATTGGGCCAACTGACGGTGAATCGATGAGGACTAGTACATACTGACGAAACTAAAATGAGCTGTAACATGGAAATTAAGCGTTTCCGGACACATGTCCACGTAACATCTTATCTTTATTTGTGTGTGAGGAATGTTTCCTGAAAGTTTGGCCGTACCTTTTTTTAACACCCTGTATACGGCAGCGGAATCATGAATGTGTCGTGTCTGTTCTTTCGGACACGGGACACGGGACGAGACAGCTTACGTCGACGTGGCAATCTACGAGTTTTGTGACCTCACTTCCTGCTAATTCACGTTGAGGAGCCATTTAGTCACGTGAAACTCAAAAGAAGTTCTGCGACGTTTCAGCGACGTGCCGTGTAAAGTAGAACCGATAGGAAGCTCCATACGTCACAACCAGAAAACAAGACGCCATACTGTATTTGTCGTGTTCAATAGAGGCCTATATTCTGTGGGGTTTATGTTATAAAATGGCTCTGAGCACTATGGGACTTAACATCTATGGTCATCAGTCCCCTAGAACTTAGAACTACTTAAACCTAGCTAACCTAAGGACAGCACACAACACCCAGTCATCACGAGGCAGAGAAAATCCCTGACCCTGCCGGGAATCGAACCCGGGAACCCGGGCGCGGGAGGTTTATGTTAAACATTACACCCCATTAATTTATGCTGTTTAAAAGCACCAGGACATTGAATGTGTCAAGAAAGAATCGTTATTAGTATGTTTTGTTCCGTCTAAGGCGCTGCAGTCATAGATTGTACGGCTGGTCTCGGCGGAGGTTCGAGTTCTCCCTCGGGCACGTTTGTCCTTAGGATAATTTTGGTTAAGTAGTGTGTAAGCTTAGGGACTGATGACCTTAGCAGTTAAGTCCCATAAGATTTCACACACATTTGAACGTTTTTATGTTTTGTTGTAATAAAACGGCGAGAAAAATCGTATTGGTTGTTAAAGGATTTTTGTATTCAGTTATTTCCGCGTTAGCGATCACGTGTATGAGAGTAAGCCGTTTCAAGGTAACGAACCACTGACGGGATTTTGTGGTAAGTTCCTATGAGACCAAACTGCTGAGGTCATCGGTCCTAAGGCTTACACACTACTTAATCTAACTTAAACTAATTTACGCTAAGGACAACACACGCCACGCCCGAGGAAGGACTCGAACCTCCAACGGGGGAGCCGCGAGGACCGGGGCAAGGCATCCTAGACCGCGTGGCTAACCACTGACGATTCATTGAATCATGTCGTTCTTGTGAAAATTTGTTATAATTAGACGTTACTTTAGCCGAGTAAAGGCTTTAGAAGACTGTAACTCAAAATGCGAGGTCAGTAACAGTAGAGTAATTAAAACTTCCGGGCTAAGAGGCCGTGGTCCAATAGTAGAAATACGACTCACCTCAGATGATGTTGCCCGCAGCTGGCAACGAAACGTCAGGGAGAAGTATTTCTACTATTGGACCACGGCCTCTTAGCCCGGAAGTTTTAATTACTGAAGACGCCGGCCGTGAAAGCCTACACGCTATGAGTAACAGTAGAGTTTCATAACAGAATAGATGGTTCACGCTTTACTACACGAAACCGAGGGTCCGTTTCTTGCGACACACAAAATTTTTCTTCACGTTTGCTTTTTCTAAAAGATTAGGCGTCTTCGTACGAAATGAACAGAAATAATTTCTGTGATATTTGATCTTCTGTAAATGTAAGTCCGCTCTGCGTCAGGAGTGAGTTTGTTCCATTTCGTTAACTTTTATAAGCTGATGTTCTTACTAAATCGACATTTATCTTCCATTTTTGACTCGTTACACGCTCACGGATATTGTATATTGTTATTTTTATGGAATTTTCGATTTTATAGACAAGATTAGCACGTCTCCTTGGTTTTCAAATAGTGTATTGAAATGTTCATTGAAACTGAACTCGCCTTGTGTGTGTTTTGCCGTGTGGTAATATGCTGGTAAAGAACTGTGTCAAATTTTTGTTCCGTGTTCTTGAGTCCGTTGAAAGTCCCGTGTTATGTCTCTCCAACTCCACATCGACGTAGTGTAGCTGAAACTTTCTATACCAATTAGAATGACTAGAAAGAGTGATCTTTATGTATGGATCTCACCTAAATATTTATCAGAGATAAACAATTGTTTATTTCTTTCTTGAGTATAGCTTTTACTCTATCTATCGAGGTGCATTACGCAGCAGGCCGCAGTGGCCGAGCAGTTCTAGGTGCTTCATTCCAGAACTGCGCTGCTGCTACGGTCGCAGGTTCGAATCCTGCCTCGGGCATGGATGTGTGTGATGTCCTTAGGTTGGTTAGGTTTGCGTAGTTCTAAGTCTAGGGAACTGGTGACGTCAGATGTTAAGTCCCATAGTGATTAGAGCCATCTGAACCATTTTGCGATTCGTAACATTGACAATTATAAGTACCCTTCGTCTTTACCAGAGAAAGAACAAAATCGGAGTTATTAACAGAGATAATAAAAAATATTGAGCAAGCAGTAAAGGAAACAAAAGAAAAATTCGGAGTAGGTATTAAAATCCATGGAGAAGAAATAAAAACTTTGAGGTTCGCCGATGACGTTGTAATTCTGTCAGAGACAGCAAAGGACTTGGAAGAGCAGTTGAATGGAATGGACAGTGTCTTGAAAGGAGGATATAAGATGAACATCAACAAAAGCAAAACGAGGATAATGGAATGTAGTCGAATTAAGTAGGGTGATGCTGAGGGAATTAGATTAGGAAATGAGACACTTAAAGTAGTAAAGGAGTTTTGCTATTTGGGGAGCAAAATAACTGATGATGGTCGAAGTAGAGAGGATATAAAATGTAGACTGGCAATGGCAAGGAAAGCGTTTCTGAAGAAGAGAAATTTGTTAACATCGAGTATAGATTTAAGTGTCAGGAAGTCATTTCTGAAAGTATTTGTATGGAGTGTAGCCATGTATGGAAGTGAAGCATGGACGATAAATAGTTTGGACAAGAAGAGAATAGAAGCTTTCGAAATGTGGTGCTACAGAAGAATGCTGAAGATTAGATGGGTAGACCACATAACTAATGAGGAAGTATTGAATAGGATTGGGGAGAAGAGAAGTTTGTGGCACAACTTGACCAGAAGAAGGGATCGGTTGGTAGGACATGTTCTGAGGCATCAAGGGATCTCCAATTTAGTATTGGAGGGCAGCGTGGAGGGTAAAAATCGTAGAGGGAGACCAAGAGATGAATACACTAAGCAGATTCAGAAGGATGTAGGTTGCAGCAGGTACTGGAAGATGAAGAGGCTTGCACAGGATAGAGTAGCATGGAGAGCTGCATCAAACCAGTCTCAGGACTGAAGACCACAACAACAACAACAATAAAAATCAGGGATAATGCTATGATAATGTTCACTTTTTTTTATGCAAGGAGTAACATCTTTGGTTCCTACACACAGCTCAGTATCAGATAGTTTTTTCCATAACAAAATATGATACTACAATTGAAGTTTTTATTTATGTGTATCACAGACAGAACAACAAGACTAGCATATCGTCAAAAGAGGATATGCGCGTTTTCATAGAGCTAAAGGAGGAATTCCTACGTGCACCATTTTCTGGAACAAAGTATCAAGCCTAATGAAGCCGACAACTGCCGCTGGAGAGCAAAATCAGGTTAACCAGCTCATGCCGTGACGTTGGATATCCCTCTGCAAGCATGTGAATGTTAGCTGCTGCGCCCCATCTGCCGACGGCTTTACCCCATCAACAATAACGTCACCCGATGCTGTAGTTTTGGTTTCATGCGCCAGGAGCGCTGCTGCCGAGTCGTGTGACCTGGCAGTTCGCAGGCTTTAGAGAGTACGTGAATGAAGCCCTCTGATGACCAAAGGCTGCTCGCTCCTGCTCTACGCTGCGTGTGCTGCACGCGGCCCCACGCGGCGCCCGCAGCCGCCCGCTCGCCGGAGATGAGGGGCGTGCCCCGACAACACGCTCGGCCGCGCCGCTCATTGTGCCGCCCTGGGAAGACGAGACGCGGTCTGCGCCGCTTCCGGACGTCACAAACTCACAGCGGCCGCTCAAAAACAGCGCCGCTCTTTTGTTTCTCTGCGTGTCCCGGACTGACAGGTACCTGCGGCAGAAGATGATTTACAACATACTGTCTAGCTACAGATGTACAGTGAAGTAAAGCTGAAACGTGGTTTTGCTCTGTAATAACTACTCTGTGGCGGGAGGTGCAGTACCAAGTGGAAGTCCGGTACGATATCGTGGGTCGGCTATAACTATGGACAGCTCACACTAACTCCGAAGGTTTCACCTGCCCAACACTCGAACTCCGCAAGGTGCCCAAAACTGTTATTATGGCCATTGAACCAACACAATCGTTATTTTACACTGTCTGTATGCTATACAGGTCTTTCGTAAATTCCCGTTAAAAACGTCTAGGCCTTAAAGAGGAGAGTAAGCAGATAATATTTTGAACTGGACCTCATGTCCGGAAACGTACCGTTTCCGCGCTACAACCATTTGAAGACATGTTGGTAACGCGGCCACTTTCAGAAGTGACTGGTTCAAATGGTTCTGAGCACTATGGGATTTAACTTCTGAGGTCATCAGTCCCCTAGAACATACAACTACTTAAACGTACTAAGGACATAACACACGTCCATGTCCGAGGCAGGATTCGAGCCTGTGACCGTAGCGGTCACGCGGTTCCAGACTGAAGTGCCTAGAACCGCACGGCCACACCGGCCGGCAGTAAGTGATTAGACGCAACCCAGGACACCACTTCTTTTGCAGATCCAACCATTAAGTAGGCAAAGAAAGTGCTCGTGTACTCGTCGACGGGCTCTCTTCAACGAGTTGCAGTACGGCCTCTTCAGGTCCGGGTGAACGACATCTCATTGGAACATCACATTGCCGGCCGTTGTGGCTGAGTGGTTCTAGGCGCTTCAGTCCGGAACCGCGCTTCTACCACGGTCGCAGTTTCGAATCCTACCTCTGGCATGGATGTGTGTGATGTCCTTAGGTTATTTAGATTTAAGTAGTTCTAAGTCTAGGAGACTGATGACCTCAGATGTTAAGTCCCATCCTGCTTAGAAACATTTGAACCATTTTGAACATCACATTCACGCCTGCTGCGGGTTAAGGTACCCTCTGTGGTGAAAAGGGTACGCCATGGGATCGGACTTTGTGGAGACCGATCTTCACAAAGATGACGCGCAACTCTTCCATATAGTGTAGATGTAGAGGCTTATTTCAAAAGTGGTACAAGTTCATTTCCTCCACTTTTCTGTCTATAATGCTTCTGAAATTAATGATCCAAACAAACAGAAAGAAAGGTTCTTCTCTAGCAAGAAGCCATATGCTTGAATATTCCTCGTATCTCAACTGCACATTTTTGTGCGCTCATTTAACTTTAGGACTCTATATGAACAAAAATGGACTTGTACCACTATTGAAATAAGCCCTTTATCTACCGTGAGCTTTGCCATACTGTCTGCCCCGATAGCTGAGTGGTCAGCGCGGCGGTCTGTCACGCCAGGGGGCCCTGGTTCGATTCCCGGCTGCCTTCGACATTTTCTCCGCTCAGGGACTGTGTATTCTGTTGTCCTCATTATCATTTCATCATCATCATCATTACTGGAGGGCAGCGGGAAACCACCGCTGGAATCACTTCCCTAGACGCTCACGCGGTGGACCTCTCTGACGAGGCTTCCCCCATGACAAGACCTGCCGTAAGGCAGAACACAAAGTTTTTTTTGCCATACAGAAGGATTATGTCCGTGTGTTCTGCAAACATGTACACAACCTTGCCGCTCTAACACAGACACGTGAAAGAGGCCCGAAACAAGTCAGAGAGGTAGAACACGGACGTGTCAAACGACATCAGCCTATCCGAACCGAGGGAGGTGGCGCAGTGGTTAGCACACTGGACTCGCATTCGGGAGGACGACGGTTCAATCCCGCGTCCGGCCATCCTGATTTAGGTTTTCCGTGATTTCCCTAAATTGCTCCAGGCAAATGCCGGGATGGTTCCATTGAAAGGGCACGGCCGCCTTCCTTCCCCGTCCTTCCCTAAACCGATGATCTCGCAGTTTGGTCTCTTCCCCCAAAAACAACCCAACAACAAGCCTATCCGACGTAACCCTCTCCCCCCTCGTCCCATGAATACCCTGTTACAAGTTTTTAAGCGGCTGTAGCACGGACATGATACGCGTCCGGACACAGATTCCTATTGAAATTATTCTGTAATCAATCCCTTCTGCACAGCAAGTTTTAGATGCCTGTAACGGTGATTTCCGAACAAGGTGCATTACAGTGTATTTCAGACATGCACACATAACAGTGTAAGATATAAGGGGCGATAGAGAGGTTTCTGTCTGAAGGCCATACAGTCTAGAGTCGATATACTGTTCAGGCAAAACAGCCGAGAGCCCTGAGGCTATCATCCCACCTACGCACCAGATTGAAGGTAGACTTTGGTGAAACACCGTGTCCTGCTGCGTGAAGAAATCTGTACCTTCCTGCTGCTCGTCGTCGACTGATACGAAATGTTGAGCCTATGAGATCTCTTTTAAGTGGCCGAAGACGTGATAATTGCACGGGGTAAGATCCGTACTATAGAGCGCGTGCTCGAATGTCTCGTACTTGAGTCGCCGTAACTTCTACGTTACGACATTTGCGATATGGGTACATGCGTTATCACGAAGCTGCAGTTTTCTCGGACATTTTGCCTTAACTGCATCCCGTAATTTCTCCAGCGTTGGCCGTACTGTTACCCAGTGACGGAGATACGAGGTTCCTTAAAATAAATAAGCAATGAGCGCTGCGTATATCACATATCCAGCAGACGGCTGACTCTTGAACTTCTTGGGACGAGGGGACGATACGTGACACCACCGCATCGTCGACGTTTTCGACTTAAGTTCCTAGTGACGGCACCAGCTTTCGTCGCCTGCGACAATAAGCTCAAGAAACGTGCCACCGCCACTGAACTCGGCGAACCGTACCACGTCGGTGCTTTTCAACAGACGTGGTGCACCATACACATTCTTCATTGTTCGATGGATGCCTACCGGTGTTGGTCATTCGACAGGCAAAAAAAGAATAAGAGCACGTTGGTGCTGTTTGGACGCATTTGGTAACAGCATCGCCATAGTTTACGTTACCGCATTTACGTCGTGCACTTGGGAAGGACATGAATGCCACACTGATCCCTTGTCCAGATGTCAGTTCTTATATACCCGCATCGGAGTTGCCCTGCGTTGCATATACGCTACAGCAACACCCTCATACGGAAACTTTTTGGTAAAACACAGACATTCTCAACGATTGTGTTACGGGTTAAAACAACGTTAATAACTTGTCTCTCCCTGTTCCGGGAATCAGATGACGTGCGAACATTGGGTGATGTGGACAGTGTGGCAAACGGAAGCTCGGGTTGGTCCAGGAAGCGCGCACGGTTAGCCGTAGTGGCCGAAGTGAATAAGGCGACCTCTCGCCGGGTTCGAGTCCCGGTTCGGCACAAATTTTCATGTGTCGCTAATAAATAGTACTGCCAACGTAAACTTAGATTAGGAAATCACCAATCGATTTGGTATCAGTTAACGATCTCCGCAACTAGCAGCGGACTTGTGATTTTCTCTTGCCCGCCTTCCGCAAATAGAAAGAATATGCCATACTGCAGGAGTGTTCCAGAGTGATGCTAATGAGTACAGTTGTTATTATTGTTGTTTTGTGGTCTGCTTTCCAAATCTGATGGAGCTCTCCACGTTACTCTGCACTTGTGCAAGTCTCTTCGTCACAGCGTAAATACCGCAAATTATTTCCATTCGAAAGCGTTTATATTCGACCCTTGGTCTCCGTCTGCAATTTTTATTCTTCCACACAACCCTCCATTACCGAATCCATCATTTCCTTGTGCATCAGGATGTGTCCCTCCAGCCGATTTCTTTTAGACATGTTGTGCTACAAAATTCTTTACTTCCCAGTTCAACCGCTCTTTTAACTGGGAACAATATTGGTTCAAATGGTTCAGATGGCTCTATGGCACTTAACATCTGAGGTCATCAGTCCCCTAGAACGTAGAACTACTAAAACCTAACTAACCCAACGACATCACACACACCCATGCCCGAGGCAGGATTCGAACCTGCGACCGTAGCGGTCGCGCGGTTCCAGACTGTAGCGCCTAGAGCCGCTCGGCCACCCCGGCCGGCGGGAACAATATTATCAAGCTTATTCTCATATACGGGAGAGGTGATCGATAATATCGGTAATAATTAGTAACATTTAAAAAGTTGTAATTAAAATTATCGCCGTATAATTTGTCATTAGAAGAACGCCCGCAGCAAAGTATAGCCTCTGGGAAATCAAACAGGGTTCAATGCGGCTACTTTTGTTTCTAAATTCCACTGTTAAACCGTGCGCGGGTATTGCTAGTTCTCTTGTCTTGTTTTCTGCGCTCTGAGTAAGTCTACGTAGGTGCGGCGTGCGGTATAGCTGGTATTTCCGTGTGATATGCTATGGAAGGGATCAGGGCACTTCTGTTAAACTGCAAGAACAGTGACTATTGTTAATTTATACGGGACAGACTTACTTTGAAACTTATACTGATGTCTAGGTAGACCTCCACCGCAAGGTCACGAATATCATAGGAATTGTGTGCGTGAGAGAAAGTAGCGCTCAGTATTAAACTATGTTATATGTCGAATAACCGATAACAGGATCTGCGGACTATACGAAGAGACGTTAAATTGAATATAAGAACGGAAATGGACATTTAGCCTTGGGAAATAAAAACATACGAAGTCTGAATGACTGTATCGTAGTAATGGACCATAGTCCATCTTATAATATCTTTGAGTGACGAACAATAAAAATCACGGACATTTTACTTTCCGTAATTGCTGAGAGTAATTGTAGGATCAAACCTCCTTTTCTCTATATATAAAACGCAATCATTCATGGTCATTTATTATTATTAAATGTTGTTAATAACAAACTAAAGTTAATTTCCACAATAACATGTGTATTAGTCAACAATAATCATATGGAAGCTGCAAACTGTATCTCTGGAAGACGGAAGGTTCGATTATGAAATATCACGAAGTGTAAAGTGTGACTTAAAAGCTGTTTAACATTTCATTTGCAATCGTACAGGACTAATACAAAATCGGTATCAGTGTGGATAAGTAGTAACGTCGGAAAAAAATGATCAACGTCGACTTAATGATGTCTGACGTAAAAAACTCTTCAACAAAAGTAGCATTTAACAACCAAAATATTCAACGGATTGAGAAATTCCGCTCAGTAACATTACTTTGCTTTTTACACATCCCACACAGTCCTGAGTACAAACTTCGTATTCGAAGCGCTAAATAGCGAATAGATTTTCTGAATAGAGAGAAGTAATATCATGCTACGCACACCTTTCCAATGGTCTACGTAGATGAGTCGGTATCTCATACTTCCAGTATATTTCCAGTAATCATTTAAGTTTCTGCGACTTTTTCAAAGCTTTACTGAGTAGAACAGTCTCGTATTTCAAGTGTGTCTATCCTTCACACGAGACAATAACGTACCAACACATTCGTAGTCAAATTCTTAATATACCGCATCCGTTCTACTATATACCGCACACTCATCTTTACCTAATTTTACGTACTTTTATACCTCAATGTCACTTAATATGAGTACACCCAACCTTCAGGCGAGCCATTAACATAGCTTCGTTCACTGTCTCTCCTTCTGCACTATTCCTTAATGCGCTAATTAACACTACAGTAAATTCATTTTTAGCGGAAATTTCTCACTCAGAATCAGAAATTTTGATGTAGAATGCTTACATAATACTTCTAAAATTATTGCAATTTTTTTTAATTTACGTACTTGTAAAACATTTCTTTGAGAAAAATTAAAATACTGCGAAAGTTGTTATTCTGTCTACCAACAGATGACAGCCAAGTGCCAGTACGTATCTTGAAAGAACAAAGTTGCTACAGCCACTAATTGATGGCGTGGGAATGTACTTTTTGGCTTACAGCCGGGACGATACTTCATTATACACTCTCAGAAAAGTATATGAAAAAAGTTACAGCAAGAAAAAAAGTTACGTTAGAACTTTTGTCCAGTGTGCTGTACTGTTACAACTTATCCCCCTGGAAGTTGTCATCAGCGTCGAGGAAGCCATCAGGTGTGAAAAGAAGCGTGCTCTCCACGGTAATGTCCACATAGTCCACAACTGTTGTGTTGCTCCCGGTTCCTACCACAAGCCTAGATGATTATCCCTCACAGAATAATACTGCCCCAACTTATCTACGCCTGTGGTGGTTACATGTTATGAACAGCCGTTCGCCCGGATGGCGGCGTGATCACTACCATACAACTAGTGGAAAATGAAGCGGGTTTCATACGACTACACAACAAGTTTCCTTTGAACTGTGATACCGTGCCCGCTGCAGATGTAGTTGTCAACATGGGCACAGGTAGGGGTCTTCTGCTTCGGAGACCCGTGTTCAGCAATGTCCACTGAACGGTGTGCTCTGGACAATTATTCTTAAAGTAGCGTTATACTCTGTCTTCAGATATGCCACCAATCGTCTGTCGTGCTTTACAGACAGGGTAAACCTCCGACATCCATTTCTTGTGATGAGACGCGGACGTCCAACATATTGTCACCTACTAGTCGTTTCGTTGTCCTTCAACCACTTTCCATACACGCTCATGGCAGTAGCACGTGAAGAGTCGACCAGATTTGTCTTTTCAGAGATGCTTGTTCCCAGATTCTGGGTCATAAGAATCTGTCCATTTTCAGAGTCGATTACGTCGGTGAATTTACTATATGCGTCCTATATCGTCGCTAGAGTGACTCACCAATTGTCTCTGCTCCGCTTGTACATTTTCTTTATCGTTTCACGCGCACAAAACTCCACCAGACCGCATTGGATCTCGTAGTGACTCAATACAGTAATATTCTTGCGTAGGATCTACAGACTATTGTCAGATAACTTCCTTCATCATAATCGATTTTTTTGTTAAGCCTATAACCGTGTCACTCATGATGTAAATAATGAAAAACCTTACCAATTACTCGTTTTTTCACGCTTAGCACAACGCGTTTCGTGAATTTACTCTTATTTTCAAAAGCATTTGTTTACATAATTAATATTTATTGTGGTACTTGCATGTGTCATTTTCTGCCTCTCTTGCATTGTACAGCAGTACAATAATACAATTGTACATAGTACAATAGTAGTCTCTCTCTCTCCCTCACTCTCTCTCTCTCTCTCTCTCTCTCTCTCTCTCTCTCTCTCTCTCTCTCTCACACACACACACACACACACACACACACACACACACACACGCGCATACACACACGTACATTCAAAATCAGCGCCATAACACACACAAGACCAACGATGAACAAGTGAGCAACGACAATAACATGACACATCTCACTGAGTGTATTGTCAGAAGTGTCTGCTCAGATCACATTTGGCCACATTTTGTGTAAGTGCATGTGAGGTGAAGTAGTGAGCGGAAATTTAAGAAGAACTGAGTGAAAGCAATGAGCTAAATAGTAGCTGATTCAGACACCAATCAGGTACACGAAACAGGAAGAAAAATGTAAGTACAGAAACGTACATAACCTCTAACCTCGAAACAGCTCTCCACAAATACGAAATAATTTTCTTCATAGCTACTTTGCAGACGACATGCTGTCAAAAAAACGACGAAAACGAGCACTAAAATCGATGTATAATAATACAGTTCAATTTGCGATGCAATTTTAAGGTGAGTGTCCAAACAAAACGAAGCAAATTGCAAATATTGTATTTCTTAGGCCTACAGTAGTTAAATTATTACAAATGTGATATCGAACTTTACAGAAAATAAAAAAATTTAACCCACAGAAGATGACACATTGGTGTCGAAACATGTCTGGGAAAATATAAAAATAAACCAATTGTGTTTGGATAAGGCTGATTTACAAAACAACCCCGTTTTTACAATAGTTGTCTTTTAGATTTTATACTGCAATGAGAGAATCTGACAAAATGTGTCTTGGAATGTTTTTATGTGCTAATATTAGAGATGGTATTTTTGTTTCTCTACTTACTAGTATTGTGCCTCCTTAATTACACACAATATCACACGCAGGTAAATCATCGCATACACTATTTGTTTTTGTAATCTGGAGATGCTACATAGATATTACAACACTGTCGTTTCACAAAGGCTTACACTATTAGTTTTTATAATCAAAAGATGATACATAGATATTACGACACTGTCGTTTCACAAAGGCTTACACTATTTGTTTTTGTCATCGAAAGATGCCACATAGATATTACGACACTGTCGTTTCACAAAGAGTCAGAGATGTTACATTTTCTGTTTATCATCTCGACTTGGTGAAACCGTAGTGTCGTGATATTTCTGTAGCACGTTTTGATTACAAAAACTAACAGTGTAAATGCTGATTTGCTTGTGAGTGATATTTCGTGTAATGGAGAAGGCAAAATACTAGTACATAAGTAGACAAACAAAAATACCAACTCTAACATTATCGTATGAAAACATTCGAAGATTCATTTTGTCCGATTTTCCGGTTACAATATAACTTCAAAAAGTCAATTACAGTGCAAGAGAGGTAGAGAACCACACACGCAAACTTCTAAAAAATATTTATGTAAAGATGTGTGCTTGAAAATGAGGATAAATTTTCGAAATCCGTTGTGCTAAGCATAAAAAATAAGTAAATGTTGTGATTCTTTATTATTTAAATCTTCAACCGTCAGATAACTTCATTTTTTCTCTCCGTGAGTGGTAACATGTTATTCGTTCTATCCACGCGAGTCTGAGTCCAGAATCGGTCATTATACTGAGCCGGCATTCATATGAAGACATCATTATCGCCCGATTAGCAGACGTATAAGGCTGTCCCGATGGTGTCTGGGAGGTGGTAGAACCAAGTATGCATTTCCAATCCGCACAGTCGTCAGGTGTTCGTGAGGAAAGCATTAATGACTCGAGTGCTAGCGAGATCTGAAACACTTCGTGAAGGAACAGCGATTTCATTACCGTTCACCAGTTGCGCCATATAGATAACGTCTCAATGTATTGTTCAAATTCCATGATCTCCAGGTCATATGACTTGGTAACAGCAACTTTCTCCAGTCCTGAAGTCACCTACCATCCTGACACCGGCCTCAAGCCGACCAACTTCCCTTTCATTCAGCCTGGGCCTTGTAGCCATACACTTAGATAAATGTGCAGGAATATGCTATTTGCAGATAAACATCTCCAAAGAGGAAAGATTACTTTTAGTTTTACTGTGGTCATGGTTTAAAAACTGTGTCCAGCAAATGTGAGCCCATATAGCGCTATCGCGGGTACCGCTGGACGGGTAGCTGATTAACGTCCTGATAGTTCACGCAGGGACGATTAAACACTTCAATGACAGAGTTCTAGATCTTAATGTCAAACAGTACCCATCTACTGCCTGCTGCATTTATCGTGAATTTGACAGGGCGAGGAAAACAGTCAAGTATCCTCACTATTGCTGTTACCACGTTCTGTTGCCCTATCTTAAAGATTTACCTATTTGATTGATTGACGAATTACGTCATCTTATTGAAATATTGCCCCGTAAAAGCTTAGACAGAAGTATCCTCTATGGTTTCCCTGTTAGCCTGTTAGGTAGTAACAAACTTCTCTTGAGCCATGCTTAGTATACCTATTATCACACAGCCAGAACCTGTGAAAATGTGATGGATTGAAACTTAAAGAATTCACAACGGTTTTTCTCTGTCACATTGATCTAGCACAAGAAAAATGACGGAGGTAAAAATCTTAGAAAAATGTGTGTGCCACTTTAAGTCACATAGACCGTGACTTAACAGATCGTAATGGATCAAACGCATGAGGCTGTGGTTATTCGGTTTAAACGTACAATTAAGTATTACGTAAACTGAAACGGCTCCTGACATAAGAATAAGATTGTAGACGTATTATCACTGTGGAAATGTAATATTTTTGTAACTTAGCTCACATGTCTATCAACAAGTGACATTTCGAGGAGTTGACCCATGGATCATCAAAGTAGTGAAATGCATGCAGCGAATTCTACGCTTCGCCTGCAGTGCAAGCTTCTTTGCGCAGCGCTTGTGTTGTGTGGGACGCCTACACACAGGCGCCTTACTCCTAGGCAGCCGGTAGCACAGTATGTAGACGACTGCTGAGCTAATATTGTAACAGATAAATGGATCTTAGGGTAACTGGTAAACAAATGAATTTGTAAATCACGTGTAGAGTTATTTAACAGCAAACTGATTTCCATTTGAGGTAAGTTCCTTTCTGTTTCATGTCCTTTATTTATTTATGAATTCATTTCAGATATCACTATTACAGATCTCTCTTACACCTTACAATATATTTTTAGCGAGCAACAAAGCAATACGTACAGTGCACGACGATATAACAGTAATAATGACAATGATATTAATTATAATATTAGCAATAATAATGTGATATTAAAATATGTCAAAAGTTGCACAATTCTTAAAGGCAAAATATCTTTGTTAATATTGACCAAATAAGCAAAAGGACAAACCGTAGATTAAATACGTATGTCACCGTGTAATGTACAGAACAAAACCTTATTGTCACATGTTCGATAAACGCAAATTACAGCTTGAAATTTCCCATTGAGTGCTATATTAAACTAGAGGTCTTAAACTGCTTTCGATAAAAGTCAGTTGTATATTTGAGATAGAAAGCACCACAGCGGACTCAGGGATTAGTGACCACCATGTCGTCATACCGAGATACACAGCTGCAGTATCCAAACCTACCAAAAATAAACACAATACACATCTATTTAAATGGAGATAAAAATTTCCCTGACGCGTTCTTAAGTGATGGTGTCGTGCCCTCCCAGGTAACTGTGTAATGGTTCACCAGATGTGGCCTACATTCAAAGGAATTATGTCAGCGGCAGTTGAGAGATTTACACGGAAATAATTAATAAAAGACGATACTGATCCCATATACGCACAACAGGTCAGAACACTGTTGCAGAAGCGACAAAAAATTTACAAGAACACAATATCTCCAAGACTGACAATGTTTTGTTGAAGCTCGAAACATAGTGCCGACTTCAATGAGAGATGTTTTTAACACTTTCCATCACGAAATTCTGTATCTAAATCTGACAGAAATTTCAAAGAGATTCTGTTGCATGTAAACCACATCAGTGGCAGGACATAACCAGTCCCTTTATTGCATGATGCCAGTGGTTATATTACCGAAGACAGCGTCACTAAAGCGGAGTTATTAAACAGCGTTTCGTAATTTCTTCACCAAAGTACTCGAAGTAAATATTCTAGAATTTGCATCAAGAACAGCTGCCAACATTAGTAATTTGTTGCGAAACAGCTAAAACCACTTAATAAAGGCAAGGCGTCCAGTCCAGATTGTGTACTAGTTAGGTTTCTTTCAAAGTGTGCTGATGCAGTAGCGCCATATTTAGCTATCATAACAACCGCTCGCTCGACAAAGGATCCGTACCAAAATATTAAATAAGTTGCACGGGCCACACTAGTGTCCAAGAAATCAAATGGGAGTAATCGGATGAATTACGACCCAAACCACTGGCGTCGATTTGCAGTCGGATTTTGTAACATATACTGTGTTCGAACGTATTACCACGAACATAACGGTGTACTGACAATTAGCACGGATTCAGAATATAACGTTCTTGCGAAACACAACAAACCCTTTATTATCACCAAGTAATGAATGCCGTAGACAGGGTACCTCAAATTGATTCCATATTTCTAGATTTCCAAAAGGCATCTGAGACGATTCCTCACAAGCAATTGCTAATAAATTTGCGTGCTTGTGGAGTATCGCTTAAGTTGTGCTACTGGATTCGTGATTTTCTATCAAAAAAGTCACAGCACGTAGTATTCGACGGAAAATCTTCGAGTGAAACAGAAATGATATCTGACGTTCTCCAAGGAAGTGTTTTAGGCCCCCTGCTGTTCCTAATTTATATCAATGATTTGCGAGACGATCTGAGCAGCCCTGTTAGATTGTTTACAGATGATGCTGTAGTTTAGCGTCTAATTAAGTCATCAGAAGATCAAAACCACTTGCAATATGAGTTAGACAATATATCTGTATGATGCGAAAAGTGATAAACCTGCATAAGGAAAAATGCGATGTCATCCGCATAAAAAACCAAAAGAAATATGTTAAATTTCGCTTACACGATAAATCACACAAATCATAAGGCTGCCGACTCAACTAAATACCTAGGACTTACAATTAGAACATCTTAAATTGGAACTATCACGTAGATAATTTTTTCGGTAAGGTAGAACGCTTAGAAGATGCAACAGACCTACTGATGAGTATTGCTGTGCTGTAGGGGATCCTTAGGAGATAGGACTGACGGAGGACATCAAAGAAGTGTAAAGAAGGACAGCTCGTTTTGTGCTATCGCGAAATAGGAGAGGTAATGTCGTGAATATGATAGCGAGTTGGGGTGGCAATTATTAAAGTAAAGCCATTTCTCGTTGCGGTGAGACGTTTTCACGAAATTCCAATCAACAACTTTTTCTTCTGAATGTGAAAATATTTTATTTTCGTACCTACTTAAGGAGAAATGATCATCACACTAAAAAAAGAGGAATCTGAGCTAGAGAGTAACACGGTAGATAACTAGTCTGAAGGTGATTCCAAGAACCCTCTGCCAGACACGTAAGTGTGAATGGCAGAGTAGTCATGTGGATGTAGATGCACACTTAAACAAAATTAATGATCTTGGTGGAAGGGTGGTGGGTAGGAGGAAACTAACTGTACTCTGTGATAAGTGGTAATGTGAGTTAAGCCTTACCGTTAATCACTATAAAGTTATTACATTATGTGAATGTGCCACAGCAGGATTGTATTTGTGAAGAGAGGACATCTAAAATCAATTTTGCAACGAAATGCATCAAGTTTCAAGCTGGGAACAATTCAGTGCCTATCCTTGTGTAAAGAAGCGTAAATGATGGGAATAAATTTTATTTTTTATCTTTCTGGTCAATCATCCGTTGCTCAGAATATTATTTTAATGATTTTAGTTTATATCTATCTACATACAACTGAATAAATAATTAATGTAAGGTTAGTTAACTGCTAATGCAAAATGTCCTTTCTTCAGAAGTAAAACACCTGATAGATTTTTATCAAAATTTAGTGATAAATGCTTGAACATTTAAAACATCTTGATATATATTTAAAATCAGAGTTAAAATTAGTGTGTTTAAAATTTCGGGTTTGTTATGTTATTAGATAATCGTTGTGTGACCAGCAGAGGCATTTAAATTGAAGAAGGCTAAAACCACGTTTCGACATGCACATGTGTTCATAATCAAAATGGCTCTGAGCACTATGGGACTTAACATCTGAGGTCATCACTCCCCTAGAACTTAGAACTACTTAAACCTAACTAACCTAAGGACATCACACACATCCATGCCCGAGGCAGGATTCGAACCTGCGACCGTAGCGGTCGCGCGGTTCCAGACTGAAGCGCCTAGAACCGCTCGGCCGCACTGGACGGCCATGTATTCATATTCAAACTTCTTAAGGTAAAAGTGGATGAAGATGCTGTATTTTATAGATAGGGGAACAACATAGGGGCGGCTGTGAAAGAGGATGTTTTGTGTTCACGCTAGAACTCTCCCCTCGAGAAACACAGGAGCCTGTTTTATAATTTTATTGCACTTTCTTCTCTAGTATCGCATGTTATGCATTGTCTTCGCTGAAAAATCAGATATTTCTAGGCACATATCATTATTACATACTGCAGAGAACTTCGTGACAGGAAGAGGAATTATTAACTTCTTCTTATATTGCCTTGCAAGTCTTCTGAGTCCTGCTGCACTGTATTTTATTAGATGCATTAGCACTCAGTTTTCTTTCCTCTGCAACATACGATTGAGACGATTTTTCTTTACATTATTGGACTTCTATACAATATTACATTGTTTTTTTGTACTATGTATGTGGTATTATCGTTAAAGATTTCTTAGTTACGTATTTTTTTTTTTGCTTAGCACAACAGGTTAAAAGTTTAATATTTTCAATTTTATGCTAACATTTGAATTCCAAAATCTGATAGACGTTATGCTATTTCGACTTCTGAATACGATTTGGCGTTTTCCTAAATTTTCAATAAGTCGGTCTTGACAGCTTTAAATCAAATTTCATGTAAATCTTGTACGGTAGATAACATTTCAAGCAGTAGAAACTACGATCCTGCTTTGTTGTTGATATCTTACGAACGCCTTCTAGATACATAGGCCTATGGATAGCATCGAATTGGGACGAGACGTCACTAGCTGTTGACCATTTGTTACACAATGCTTCAGTTCATGATTGTAGTGAGTTGAAAGTTCGTGACACTTGAAATTATTATAGTTGAAGCAGTATACACTTGTAGTTCTTGTTTAAATTATAGGATACAAGTATTGTATTCCCTATTGCAATGGAAATTATAAATCCGATGAAGAAATGAAAGTGCACATATTCCGATGCACCAAATGAAAGAAGGTGAGGAGTTGCCGGCTCCTTGCAATTCCCAGAAAGGATTTTGTGCCTGCAAATCGTTGAACACAAAGTGAGTGATGATAAATTTCTGACATGTTATCTGTATCCACCACGCCACATTTGTCAGTTGTTTTTAAATGCAGTTATGTATAAAGTAACGATATCATTATTCTGTAATTAAACTCCACAGCAGACAAGATCAGTACGAAGCTGGCTATGTAATGTTTGTCATTAACGTAAATAGTTTGACGAAGGATAGTAGTACTGATTGTTGTTGTGCTGTGATAGATTTGTTACAAACATTTCCAACCGGAAAGTGTTGTTTAGACAGTAGCTGCTTTCAAGAGAAAACAAGGCGGGTTTTAAATGTAAATCTCGAAAAATCGAGGATAAAAGAAGCATGTATTCCGTCGATATTTACTGGTTGTACATCCTACTTGTCATCACAGCTGGCTTTCTGGGAATCGCCTGATGAAAAGCGAAGCACAACTTTTGAAAGTCATGAATGTAAACGTGGTACCAACTGAGGAATATCAAAATGAAAATAAAATTTCAAGTATATCTCGGTTAATAAGGGGGCATAAAGGCGTTTTCTTTTTTCTATTTCTTTTTTTTTTCTTCAAGACCGTCATCAGTAAGACACAGTGTAATGTTTGTTAACGTAGAGACACCAGTATCTGTACCTCAATTGCGTTACTCGGTAACTACTAAAGGAAGCTTCAGTTTTTTATAAAGCAATTTTTGTTGTAAGTGTCGAATATAAATAAATTCTCCCTGAAAGTAAATTATTATCATGAAATTGGAGTATAGCTACTGAAGTCTGTTGAAAACCATGCACGTCCTGATTCTGAAGATGAACTGCTCTTATTAGAGACACTATAATGTATTTTATATGTGCTCATTGAAAAAAAATTTATGATATAGGTGTCATTTCAATTTGTAAACTTTGAAATACATCTTGTGAGTAGCAGGCACAGACTAAGATATAAATCAGAGGACCTATTGTTTTTCTCTCTTATGCAAATTATTTCTCCATCTACCTATAGGTTCCTAAGATAATCTGGAAACCCGTTAATGCCTAACCCAAGTACGTTTCGTTTTCATATGACTCTTCCACTAGGCCCAATGCTGCTACAGAACAGACCGTCTTGTACGGTGTGTGAACTCGTTCAACGAAGCTATCATTCCTTTTCTTCTTGGATTCTTCTAAATCCATTCTAAGAATTCTTGTTGCCTGTAAATTTTTCTGTAAAGCATTTCCTTTGAGCTGGGGCCATTTACATAACCTTACTCATTTCAGAGAACATCACCATCTGTCTACAGTCCAGAATAGTTAAAAACTGGTTCATATGAGCAATAGTGTGAACTGGAAGTTAAATACCTGAGTTCAAAGATTCAGATAAAATATGGAAGTGGCTAGTAAGACCCTATTTTAGTTTATCTTGAATATTTTGGGATGCTTTCACTTTAACTACCTCTGGGATGTTTTAAAGGAAAAGTGGATTCATAGCACTGTAAAAATATTTTTTTGGAGAGATATTCAATTCTCATCCCCTGTGTGTCCCTGTTAGAAGTCTTCCGATTGTTCATGTAATGAATTATTTCTGAGTGGGGCAGCCTGATGAGCACTTATCATTTTGAGTAACTGTGCTTTCTCTCTTCTGTAACTAAATATGCCAGATGAAGATGTTTTATTGCTGCCCTGTGACCATCGTAGCCAGAGAACCCATTTACTATGGCGTTCACATTTGTTTCATGAAAGATAGCTGGAATTAGAATAAATTATCAGTCGCTATAGTGCTACGTCCTTTTTATTGGGAATATTACTATGGGGAAGGCACCAAATTTAGACAGCAGCGCCCTCAACCAGAACTTTTGGTGTTCCCAAGATGAAATATATATTGAAATAGGCGCATAGAATGACTTCCTGGTTATTTCTACTAAATATCATTAGTACTCTACTAATGTGGTGACTGTCAGAACTAAAATAAGTTAACCCCAGTGATAAGAATCATTATGGCACTGAACTTTATTCCACATTTTATGAATGTAGCCACTTCTCCTTCCCTTGTATTATGCCTACCATAATTTAATACTGACCGTAATACATTTAGATCCATCTGTTCACTCTCTACGACACCCAAATGATGTTTTGTTACATATTATACAGCTGTAGAACTACCTTCAGATTTTTCAGCAGCCTTTAGTTAAATCATCTTTCTTATGTATCAGGCTTGTTATGTTTTCATGAAACAGTCCAAATTTATTTCGATAAGGTCTTTTACAAACTTAAGAGTGAGCATAGTCTTATTTTAGTAAAGTTTGAATTCCAATTTGCCACAACTTCCTTCAGTTGACAATGTGCCAAACAATGAAATGTGGTCAAGTTTTCTGAATAACTTACCTGTCAACAATACATCTATATCCACATCTACATAGATACTCCGCAAGCCACCGTACGGTGCCTGGCGGAGGGTACACGGTACCACTACTAATCATTTCCTCTCCTGTTTCACTCGGAAATGGAGCTTGGGAAAAGTTACTGTCTATATGCTTCAGCAAGAACTTTAATTTCTCGTTCCTTATTCCTTACGCGCGATGTATGTTGGCTGCAGTAGAATAGTTTGGCAGTCACCTTCAGATTTGTGTTCCCGAAGGATCTCCGTTAACATTTACGTGTTGTTCGAACATGTCGGCAACAAATTTAGCAGCCCACCACTGAATTGCTTCGATGTCTTCCATCAACCCGACCTGGTACGGATCCCAGACACTCGAGCAGCGCTCAAGAATAGGTCGCACCAGCGTCCTAATTGCGGTCTCCTCTACAGGTAAGCTACTCTTTCCTAAAATTCTCCCAATAAACCGAATTCGACCACTCGCCTTCTCTACCACAGATCTCACACGCTCGTTCCATTTCATATCGCTTTGCAACGTTACGCCCAGATATTTAAACGACTTGACTGTGTCAATCAGGACACTAGTAACACTGTACCCGAACTTTACAAGTTTGTTCTTCCAACTCATCTGAATTAACTTCCCCTTTTCCACATTTAGAGGTAGCTGCCATTCATCATACCATCGGGAAGCTTTGTGTAAGTCGTCTTGTATCTTCCTACAGAGACTCAACTTCGGCGCCTTACAGTACACCACAGCATCTACATCTACAACTACATCTACATCTACATGCAAACTATGCAAATTATACTTAAGTGCCTGGCAGAGGGTTCATTGAACCACCTTCACAATTCTCTATTGTTCCAATCTCATGTAGCGCGCGGAAAAAAAGAACACCTATATCTTTACGTACGAGCTCTGAATGAACTTATTTTATCATGGTGATCGTTTCATCCCGTGTATGTCGGCGTCAACAAAATATTTTCGCGTTCGGAGGAGAAAATTGATGATTGGAATTTCGTGAAAAGATTCCGCAGCAACGAAAAATGCCTTTGTTTAATGATGTCCATCCCAAATCCTCTATGATTTCAGTGGCACTCTCTCTCATATTTAGCGATAATACAAAACGTACTGGTCGTCTTTGAACTTTTTCGATGTAGTCCGCCAATCCCGTCCGGTAAGGATCCCGCACCGCGCAGAAGTTTCCTAAAAGAGGACTGTCCGCTTAGTGTAGGTAGTCTCCTTAGTAGACCTGTTACATTTTCTAAGTGTCCTGTTAATAAAACGCAGTTTTTGGTTAGCATTCCCCACAACATTTTCTATGTGTTCCTTCCAATTTAAGTTGTTCGTAATTATAATTCCTAGGTATTTACTTGAATTTACCGCCTTTAGACTTGACTGATTTATTGTGTAAACAAAGTTTAACGGATTCATTTTAGCATTCATGTGGATGACCTCACATTTTTCGTTATTTAGGCTCAATTGACAATTTTCGCGCCATATATGTTTTCTAAATCGTTTTGCAATTTGCTTTGAACTTTTGAAGACTTTGTTAGCCGATAAACGACAGCATCATCTGCAGCAAACAACCTAAGACAGCTGCTCCGATTGTATCCCAAATCGTTTATACAGATAAAGAAGAGCAAAGGGCCTTTAACACTACCTTGGGAATGCCAGAAATCACTTCTGTTTTACTCGATGACTTTTCGTCAGTTATTACGAACTGTGACTTCTCTGTCAGGAAATCACAAATCTAGTCACATCACTGAGACGATATTCCATAAGTACACAATTTCACTACAAGTCGCTTGTGTGGTACAGTGTCAAAAGCCTTCCGGAAATCCAGAAATACGGAATCAATTCGAAATCCCTTGTCAATAGCACCCAACATTTCATGCGAGTAAAGAGCTAGTTGTGTTTCACAAGAACTACATTTTCTAAAACCATGTTGACTGTGTGTCAACAGACCGTTTTATTCGAGGAAATTCATAAAGTTCGAACACATTATGTGTTGCATAATCCTGCGGCATATCGATGTTAATGGTATGGGCCTGTAATTAAGTGGATTAATCCTACTACCTTTCTTGAATATTGGTGTGACCTGTGCAACTTTCCAGTCTTTGGGTATGGATCTTTCGTCGAGTGAACGGTTGTATATGATTGTCAAGTATGGAGCTAATGCATCAGCATACTCTCAAGGTAACCTAATTGGTATGCAGTGTGGACCAGAAGATTTACTTTTATTAAGTGATTTAAGTTGCTTAACTACTCCGAGGATATTTACTTCTACGTTGCTCATGTTGGCAGCTGTTCTTGATTCAAATTCTGTGTCTATTTAAATTTGGCATGTTTGTTTCGTTGTTTCTGCAAGAGTGTTTTGAACCGTTTTGTGTACCAAGGAGGATCAGCTCCGTCGTTCGTTAACGTATTTGGTATAAATCTCTCAATTGCTGGCGATACTATTTCTTTGAATTTAAGCCACATTTGGTCTACACCTATGTTGTTAATTTGGGAGGAGTGGAGATCGTCTCTCAGGAAGGCGTCAAGTGAATTTATATCTGCTTTTTTGAATAGATATATTTTTCGTTTATTTTTGAAGGATTTTGGGGTTACAATATTCAATCTCGCTACGACAACGCTGCGTTCACTAATCCTTGTTTCCTTTTTGATGCTGGTTATTAACTCAGAATTATTTGTTGCCAAGAGGTCAAGTGTGTTTCACAACCGTTTGCTATTCGCGTGAGCTCATGAACTAACTGCTCGAAATAATTTTCAGAGAATACGCTTAGCACAATTTAGGATGATAATTTATGCGTACCTCCGGGATTAAACATGTACTGTCGCTAACAAATCGAGGGTAAATTAAAGTCACCACAACTATAATCGTATGATTCGACTACGTTTTTGAAATCAAACTCAAGTTTTCTTTGAACCTTTCAGCAATTGTACCATCTGAATTGGGAGGTCGGTAAAAGGTCCCAACTATTATTTTATTCCGGTTGCCAACAGTGATATCTGCCCATACTAACTCACAGAAACTATCTACTTCAGTTTCGCGACAAGATAAACTACATCTCACAACAAGAAACTCCCCACCACCAATCATGTTTAGCTTACCCTTTCGGAACATTGAGCTTATCTCCGGCTTTAGCCAGCTTTCAGTGCCTATAAAGATTTAAGCGTCAGTGCTTTCTATTAACGTTTGGAGCTCAGGTACTTTTCCAACACAGCTACGATAATTTACAACTGTTATACCGATGGTTCCTGTATCTATGCTCTTCCTATGTTCGGTCTGCATCCTTTATGACTGAAGCCCTTTTTGGGTTTTCCTTAGACCCCCCCCCCAACCTAAAAAACCGCCCAGTCCACGCCACACAGCCCCTGCTATCCGTGTAGCCGCCTCCTGAATTTACTGGACTCCCGACCTACTCAGTGGAATCTGAAACCCAACCACCCTTTGGCGCAAGTTGAGGAATCTGCAGCCTACACGGTCGCAGAACCGCCTAAACCTCTGATTCAGGCCCTCCACACGGGTCTGTGCCAGACGTCCGCAATCGATCCTGTCGACTATGCTGCAAATGGTCAACTCTGCTTTCACCTCGCAAGGAAGACTGGCAGACTTTATTACTTCTGTTAGCTGCTCGAAACCAGAGAGAATCTCTTCTGATCCAAAGTGGCACACATCATTGGTACCGACGTGAGCTACCACCTGCAATTGTCTGCACCCTGTGTCCTTAACAGTATCCGGGAGGACCCGTTCACACGTCTGGAATGACTCCACCCGGTATGCACACCGAGTGCATATTGGCTTTATTCACCTTCTTGGCAGCCATGTCCCTAAGTGGCTTCATAACGTTGAAGCTCCCAACTATCAATAATAGCACTCCCCGTGATTGTACGGATCTTGTAGGCTGAGAGGTTTCCTTTGAAACAGGACAGGCGACGGCATCTGGCTCAGCGACTGTGTCAGCCATAGACAGCACCTGGAACCTGTTTGTCAGACAAACCGGAGAGGCCTTACATGTTGCCCTCTGGGAAGTCTTTCGGCCACTGCTACGCCCCAGGGCGACCATCTACTCGACCACAGGTAAGGGGTCAACCTCAGTGCGAGCAGTAACTGGGCTGGCTACCGGCGAGGACCGATCGGAGGACTCGGACGTGCCAGACATCCTTTCAATCCATACAGCTGGCCCGCAACAGTAGTGCTCATCCACTGCAGCCTCAAGCTATGTAACCAAAGTCATCACAACCTGGAGTTAAGAGCGAAGTGTCACCATCTCGGCTCGCATCTGCATACAACAATCGTAGTCCCTATCCATACTAAAGACCGTGGAAAACTAAACTACCCAGATAAACGGACTATCGGCACGTGCTGCCGAACTCTACTGTAGACACTGACGAAAATGCAGGAATTGTTATAATAAATTGGATTAATACGCAGAGGTTCAAAAACCTAACTACCGAAGAAATTAGATGAAACAAAATAATTCTCACCTGATTAGAAACTTGTAATATGTCACAAAATCAGTTTACTTCCAGACAGAAACGAAAACGGGAGAACTGTGGATGTTAGATATTAAATTTGCATGCCGAAACTCAAGAAACTAAACTATTAAGGCTCACAGATGATGTTATAAAATTCGCTCCTGGTTAGGAACTCGTAAAAGTCACAACATCGGTTACTTCCCTGTTGCTGCATCTGTCTCTGTCGGCTGCTGCTGCTTGACTGACAAATCAGCAAACAACCGCAGTTTGCTGCCCAGACTGTCCAGCAAACCATCTATGTACATAGAGAACAGCAGCTTCTATCATACTTCTCTGTGATACTCCTGACTGTACCGTTGTCTGGGATGAACACTCGCTGTCGAGGACAACATGCTGTCTCCAAGCCACTCACATATCTGAGAACTTATTCCATATGCTTGTACTTTCATTAACAGCCTGCAATGGGGCGCTGTGTCAAATGCCTTCCGGAAATCTATAAATATGGAATCTGCCTGTTATCTATCATCCAATGTTCGCAGTATATCGTGTGAGAAAACGGCAAGCTATTGCACGAGCGGTACTTTCTAAAACCATACTGATTCGTGGACATAAGCTGGTCAGTCTCAAAAAAGTTTATTATATTCGAACTGAGAATATGTTCAAGGATTCTGCAGAAAATCTAAGTTAGGGATATTGGTCTGTAGTTTTGCGTGTTCGTTCTTTCACCCTTTCTATATACTGGAGTCATTTGTGCTTTTTCCCAGTCTCTTGGAACTTAGTGCTTGGCGAGAGAGTCACGATAAATACAAGATAGGTAAGGGGCCAGCGCCGTACTCTTTGTGAAACCGAACTTGGATTCTATCCAGACCTGATTTATTTACTTCCAAATCTATAGTTGCTTCTTTACTCCAGGGATGCTTATTACTAAGTCGTCCATATTGGAGTCTGTCAGATGATCAAATGACGGTACTTCTGTACGATTCTCCTGTGTGAACGATTTATTAAACGTGAAGTTCAAAACTGCTGCTTTCGTTTTGCTCTCTTCAACTGCCACAGTAGACCGGTGAACAAGAGACTGAATGGAAGCGTTAGACTCGATTAGCAGTTTTACGTAATACCAGAATTTTCTCGGGTTCTCTGTCAGCTATTTTGCTGAGGTGGGACAGTGGTAGTTCTCGTATGCTTCGCGCATAGATCTTCTCACAGACGAACGATTCTCTTCTAACCTTCGTTTGTCGTCATTTGTGTGTTCCTTTTTAACCGAGGTACAGCAGCCTTTGCTTCCTCAGCAATCTCCAGATTTGGTTATGAAACCATGGTGGATCTTTTCCATCCTTTATTCACTTACTAGCCAACTCTCCAGACCACGATTTACAACCTGCTTAAACTTTGCCCATAATTCCTTTACATCCATCTTACTGGAACTAAGTGATGTCAGTTCATGGTCTAAGTGAGGTGCTAATAACTTCTTATTTGTTCTATCTAGCAGAAACACTCTCCTAGCCCTACTGACCGATTTATTAACTTTCATAATCATAGTTGCTATAATGACATCATGATCGTTAATCCCGTTTTCTGTGCTGACATTGTCAATAAGGTCAGGCCTTTTTGTAGGTACAAGGTCTAAGATATTTCCACTTCGGGTGGGCTGCCGAGCAAGCTGCTCAAGACTGTTTTCAAAAAACGTGTTCAATAGTATTTCGCGTAAATGTTTGTCTGTCCCCCCACCTCCCGGCAATGTCTCCATATACTTACGCGCTATTGAGCATAGACTTTCTTTGAATGACTCTAGAACTGCCACAGCGGAATCGGGTAGCCGGTAAAAACATCCAGCGATTAACTTGGTTTCGCCTACACCTGTTATGTGTTACAAGATAACTTCACTGTCACAGCCAACTTCGACCCCAATAAAGACAATATTTTTGTCAACTGCAATGTGTCCTCATAGCTGAGTGTTGCATCGTTGATTTGTAAGTGGTGTACCCACGTTAAGCAATCCTCTCCTAGTATCAATTTGTGTTCTGAGAGAGTTACAAGACATTAAGTAGTTATTTCTTGATCTTGATTCACTGGATACTGGTGACAAAATAATTTTTTCCCCAGTTGTTGGATGTACGAAAGCTCTTTGGAAAGTAAGGAACGATAGGGAGCGAAATGGAAACCACAGCGAAGTTCACAACTGTTTTATTTGCAACAGTTAACACCTTCCAGCCACTTCTCTACATAGTCGCTGCTCCGACTTAGATATCTGTCGTAGCATTGTACCAACCTTCCAATACCCTCGTCACGGAAGACAGCCCAATGTGATTTCCTACAATTTTCTGCGCTGGACTGCAGCTCGTTGTCAGTGCCGAAATGTTGTTTTCATAGACAGCTGTTCATTTGAGCGGAGAGGAGAATCAGAGGAGCCAAGTCCGGACTGTACGGTGAGTGATCAAACACTTCCCATCGAAAACACTGCAGGAACGTCTTTATTGCCCCAGCAGTGTGCGGCCGACACCTGTCACGAAGAAGGAAATGCATGACAGTTATTTTGGTAAGTGTCATGCAGGTTAGCATGACAATTATTTTAGTAAATATTTGTGTCCACTCATCCCTCAAAATGTGCTGACTTCACACGAAATCCCCGTGACTTGCTGAAATGGACCATATTCTGAGACAATGTTCATTAAATCAGAAAACACGACAAACATCTTCAATTTCCCTTATTTTCCAGGCCTGTAGGAACTTTAAATGCGAAAAATTTATGTCTCTTGTATATTATTAATTCAGAATTCTGTAAAAGAGTGCTATTAATTTCATTAAAAGGCAGTTACACAGTAATTCTTCTTGCTACATTGTTTAATCTATGAAACAATGAATTCACTGAAACAAGTTTCAGAGGTAATTTAATTTCAGAACTATTTCGGAAGCAGCTGTTTTTGTATAAATGTCCAAAATGATTCTGTAGACATTTGTATAGTTGTCCAAAATGATCCTTTAGCTCTTTGAAATAAAAATCCTGGAAACTCAAAAAGCTGACAGAAAGATAAGGAATACTAAACGTTTTAGAGTCACAGAGAGAACTAAATGGTCCAAATGGCTCTGAGCACTATGGGACTTAACATCTATGGTCATCCGTCCCATAGAACTTAGAGCTACTTACACCTAACTAACCTAAGGACATCACACAACACCCAGTCATCACGAAGCAGAGAAAATCCCTGACCCCGCCGGGAATCGAACCCGGGAACCCGAGCGTGGGAAGCGAGAACGCGACCGCACGACCACGAGCTGCGGACAGAGACCTAAAATTTATCCTTAAGCACATAAATGTTTTATTACAACAAGAACCTGTAAATCATTACAAAAAGACAGAGAGATATATAAGGCACACAGCAATACAGTACAATATAGTGAGATATTTGTATCACTGTAAAAAAATAAAAAAAGACAAAATCGTTCATTTCTTTAATACTTGAAACACAAATGTGGTTAAAAATTGATCGACATACGAGGGCTATTCGAAAAGTAAGGAACGATCACTTGCGAAATAGATACCACAGGGAAAATCTGATGAAGCTTTGCACAGATGTGTTGGGTAGTGTCTTTGGTTTCCCTATAGATAATCGTCACGTCGCTCGTCTCTGTTCTGTGCGCGTGAAGATGCCTACAAAACTGTGTCTACCGCCAAGTATGAGTGCCTTCCGTGAGATTTCGCCTGATTTCATGCAACTAAACTAACAAGGAAAATAAATTCTTATACTCTGTAGAAGCACTGTTGCTTGATTTCAAAAGGGAAAAGTGTGTCTTTTTTGCACGTGACTAACTTTTTACTACAAGGAAAGGTAAATTCCAGAGGCAAGAGAGAAAGAACGAACTTAAAACTGCAGTTTCTCTCCAGGCCTACAGATGTGTATTTTCAGTAAATTGTGAAAACAATTTCACCTGCTCACAAATCGTAGAGCAATTCCGTTCCAATATTTTAACAACATAAAATTACCGAACGTGGGTAATTTCAGTGTAACAATGACTAAACTCTTATGAGCATTGATCAATATGAATTCTATCGTCTTTGGCTACACAGATCATCTAAGCACGTGTGAGAACACGAACTGAACAAATAATTATGGTTGTTAGATAATGAGTACAGCTGCGATTGTGTGGAAGTGAACCTCTAGATACATAGGACGTGTCATCGATCGAGGGTTCCATGCAAGACTAAATATTGATTTTTCAAAAAATTCTTAATGAGATGCTGCTACTGAAGGACATGGTACATAGTAGGGTGTTGTGAAGTGACGTTGTGCAACCTAATTCTTGAAGCACTCGATGTTGTTTGTATTCTAGCCTTCCGTTTCTTGCAGTCTGTAGATAAATTGAGATGTTCGATTCCTACATTTCTTCATTTTGAATATTTTACTTCCTAAAACAGTCTTTACTTTACTGTTTCGACCATTTTAAAATGTTGTCTTTCACGTTCATTGCTTATGTATTTAGTAGTGTACGGCAGCGGTTTTTCTGAGCATTTAATTACAGTCAGCTGAGAAGCATTTCTGATTAGTCTGTAGTATTTATCCGTTGTAAAACAGGAAACAACACTTTTATTTCTAAAATGTTTTAGTGCTATCAATATTAATGTTCACAAAATAACTTTCTAGCAACGCTTTTAATAAATCTTGGCGCTATCTTTACCATCTTGACGATGTTCATTCGATAAGCCTTTTCTCACCTCACTCACCGCCCGGCATATTAAGTCCTGCGCCTTCGATGATGGTTATTAGATGTTGCCCTTCACCTTTCGCAAGTAGCCGCTCTCTTGCGCTTAATATGGTATGTGCCATTTGCGAGTGTACGATGAGCATCCTACGTGAAAACAGACTTTATGAGAGCTTCGCATGTAACGTACGTCGCTCTAGGAACACACTTGTAACTAATCCCTACGTGCTGAAAACAGATATTTGATTATTATGGATCTAACAAATTTTGCTCAGCCATCTTTACGCAGAAAATCCTTTATTTATCGTCATTTCATTTCCACAATAGGAGGAGGGCGTTTCTAACAATCAACGATGGTGGTTCGTACGGTGAACGTTGTGGCGTTGGTGTTATGCTGAATGAAGATCTTGGTTGTATAAGGAGGCGAAGCAGAATAACAGGGAGACAATGAAAAGCGGAATTTTGGCGGGGAGCTAATGGTGTAGGGTTGGAAAATGGAATTTGTCAAGTTTTACTGCGAGGGCTGTGGTAAGGACACAGGATCTGGTAGAACATGTAATGGGTTTGAATGAAGATGTTCTGGAAATGATGCACGTGGTAAAGTGGGACTAGAATCAAACACGAGTATATAGACAGAACGAAGCAATGTGTGAGTGGTTCTGTGAGCCTTTTCGATTGGCGATATGGGGTCTCTCAAAGGGGAGAATACTTCGCAGGGTAGTGGTGATGAAACGGATTATATCTCCAGAGCTGCGGGCGAGATGCAGGGAACTTCATGGGTGTAATGGTGAGTCGACGCGGCAGCTGAATGTGGTAATTTATTTCGAGGCAAGGCGATTTGGCTTTCATTTAAAGTAATTATTCCTGTGAAACACGTTACTGGTATAACACAGAGATGGAGATTGTAAGTTGGCACATTGTTTTAGAAGATGACTGCTGCGTTTCCAGTGGGGACAACTGCGCGAGTGCAGAAATTCTCGACTTAGATGATCGTTGTAAGTCAGGCATTTTTTGGCAAAATCAGTCTTGCGCTTGGATTTTCGTAGGTTACGTCTACTGTGATGACTGTGGGAGCTTCATTAATGAGATATGGATACTTGATAGGAATTTTGAAAATTAATGTCGAAAATGACACTGCCAACTTCAATATATTACGCATTTCATGTAGACACACGACTTTCCTAATCGGAGTTGGCGTCTACCCCCTGCTTAAGTGTGCACAAACATATTAGTCGTGAGAAACTAATATCTTGTTTTGTTTACGCTTTTTATCTGTAGCCTGAAACAAATTCAGAAACAAGGGTGTAGCTGTGATAAGTTGTAAGTGATGTACGCTTACCGTTTTCGACATTAACGAAAAGTTTAAGTTACAGATAGATTTTTGTCGGAAACTGTCAAGAGTACACCATTTGTTTACATTATTTATCTTTTTAGATAGTCCCGTTTCCTCCCAAAACCATCTATACACCGGAGCCATGTAACTGCTTTCAAAGATTTGTCGTTTTGTAGTTAAACATCAGCTTCTTACAAGCTGATTACAGAAAAAACGGTGAAACGTCGTCCGCTCTATTTGAACCTAATTCAGCCGTTCTAACTGATATTGCCGGGAGTGATATTCGAAATATCCTTGAATGTCCCAAGATTATAAGCTGTTAATGGATGTTAGCCTGGAGGATCTCAGACGTTACGAGTACCCTTCACTAGGTGTTCTTGGAAATTGAGTATTGCTGCAGTAAGAGTATAAATGATTTTACGGCACTGTATAAAAATACAGAAACTAAAAGGACTTGCCTCTGCTCGTTCCATTTGATGTTTGAGAAGGAAAACTCATTACGTGAGCTGAATGGCTCTGTAATTGGCGGCTGACAAGTTAACAGCACCTGCGCGCCGCATCTACTTTTTATTGGTCTATCTCGAGTAATTTGTAGTTTCGGCACAGACCTCTCCCAGACCTCTCAAAAGAAATCTCAGGTAAACAAACGCTAATCTGTGTTTCATTTCAGTCAGGCGTCAGAACGAAATACTATCGATCGTTGCTTACATAATTACAGTAGAAGTACGAAGGCTTGCTGAAAAGTAATACCTCCGAATTTTTAATGTGGAAAATCTTGAAGCTTTTTGAAACAAAACAAACGTTACTAGCATGCAACATCTTCATTCTTCATGTACACTCAGGCTACTTGCAGCCCCCTGCCGCTAGAGGCCTCTGAATTATAGTGTTTAACACGGCGGTGTGTATAGTAACCATGTCGCTGGGTGAGAAACAGATTGCTGCAATCGAGTTTTGAATTCTAAGAGTTATCCAAATTTGGAGTACTTCTCCTTCATCATGACAATGCCAGACCGCACACGAGCGCTGCAACAGTGTAACTGTTTGGCACCTTGGGTTCGTTGTCATCGATCATCCTCCATACATTCCCGAGTTCGTCCCATCCGATTTTCATCCGTTTCCAAATCTTAAACAACACCTTCGAGGACTTCACTCTGATAGTGCTGAAGCGCTGCAAGCAGAGGTATCAACAAACTGATCTCTCGTTGGGAGAAATATGTTTGTCCCCAGGGTGACTACGTTGAGAAATAAATATGTAGACATGAACAATAAAGATCGAGAATGTTCATAACAATTGTTTTATTTAAAAAGTTGTAAAAATTCTCACATAAAAAGTTAAGAGGTATTACTTTGTAGCACACCGTATATCGAAGCGTGAAGAGAATTCTTTCTTGGTTGAAGACTATATTAATTGTTCAAAATGGATGTAACAGAAATATTGAAGCAGTAATTAAGTAAACGTCCCAAAAGCTTAGAAGATACAGGATACAAGCTATGTTTAGCCACTGCGCAAGTAAATGGTCTCATTCAGGTAAGTCGTGTATGCTCTGAAGACTGCTTTTATATGGTCACATTCAGTAATTCTGAGCAATTGTGACACATTCACTGAAATTCTTGTGTTGTTGTAACCAAGTCATGATATAGGATGAAAAATTTTGGCGTGGTCCATTAAAGACTAGAAGTTTAGTGAATCTGTCACTGGTAGCAAAAACCTACCTACACTTATCATATAATTCGAAATTCCTGTTAGAGATTTCGGGAGCTTTAACTGATCGTTGCGTAGGCAACGTATTGGGTATGGACTCTTGCCCATAGAATTCGTTTCTTGTTATAACTGATATAAAATTAAATCAAAAAGTGAAAGTGTTTCAACCCTGATGAAGTAATACAAGCATCGCACCCTGTGTACCTGCTAATGATACAATAGGGGGTCACGCTACCGTAAATCTCATGAGATGTTTGAAACTGAGGTTACAGAAAGAACGGAAGGGGGCGGATGGACTCGGTCCACTTATCCAATTTACGATATCCTCGCATCCACACTGCGGTGTCTGGTAAATGGTATGGTATTTCTTGTACCACTAATCATGTCCTTTATTGTTGTTCAGTGTATGAATGATTTGTGGAAGGATGTATTGTTGAAAAATCCTCCACATGGACTCTAACTTATCTGATTTTAGTATCAGTCTACGTTGTTTATGTGGGAGGAGGTAATATGTTGCTTGACACTTCTTGAAGAGGTATTCTTGACATTTTAACAGTAAAATTTGCTATGATGCATAATGCCTCTGAAGTTTGTTGAGTCTCTCCGTGGTGCATTTTTGCTTACGAAACGTATCCGTGCTCTCTTTTGGATCTCTTCCATAACATCTATTAATCGCACTTACTAAGTGTCTCAGAGACATAAGCCACTCTCAAGATTCAACCGAAAGAAAATTTCGTAAACTACCTGCATCATGGGTGACACTTCAACACGTTAAACTGCAAAGCCAGTTTAAAGGTTAAAACCTAAAACCTCACTTTAAGAAGAACTGTGGCCAATTTCATGCTTAAAGGCTGTTTTCAGTTCACACCAAAATCAGCAGTAATAATCTTGGAAAATAGGACACAGCACCGGTCTCCAATTCGTGGTCAGTTAACTCTACATCTGCTATTTTATTGTTTTCCAACGATTTAGTAAGTTCAAACTCAACATTTCTTCATTCTTCGTGTCATTATTTCGGTTCCAGTATTGTTATTGAGCACTGAAGGCTGACTTTGAGCCTTCACTTTGCATCAGACAGAAAATTTTTAGGATATTTCGTCAGTTCGATGGATAGAATGTTGTTTTCGATTCCATCAGACGTTTCTTGGTTTGCCCACTTGTTATGGGACATTTTTTCCCAAAACTGCTCCGTGAGTTAATTAATAACCCACTATTCAAATTAGGCTACCAATTCAATCAAAATTACTAGCGATCAGTGAAAGTTTAGATGTAACGGAAACAAACACCAATGATTGCGAATCTAACAAGAACTTTTCAGTTTCATTTCCACGGAGTGAGAGATATGTGTAATGTTGTTTTGTAAGCTGGGTCTGCTGTGTAACTGTGAGAGAGTGAAGACCACAGGGGCACAACAGTAAGCGAGGAGTATAACTGTTCCTCACTGAAAGGCTTCATTCGCGAGCCAGGGGCACATTGGATGGATGTGCGCTGTCAGACGCTGTCCCCCACATTCCGATAAGATCTTCGCAGAGGGCTGGAGGTGGCATTGGGTATGCCGTAAACTTCCATTGTGTGAAGCGGCATAAGAAAAATAATCGCACAGTATCATTTATTGACAATATGGCGCAGCAGGTGTGTGCCGAGGACAGCGATATTAAAATTGCTTAATGCATGACTGCCTCTTCGTCACTTACATGATACGCTACATATGGGGCTCTGTACTGCGCATTCTTGTCATCAATTAGATTTCAGCTGTTTTATCTCCATATGGTTATGCATTTCCTTCTGATCTAAGAAAATATTTCAGTTTCTACCTGCTGGCAAAGTAATTTTACAATTGTATACCAGTTATCACATTTTTACGAAAATTAATATGTCGATTTACAGTTGACTATGACATGAACACACAAGCTCTCTCTCAATTTCGTCCTCGACTCGTTTCTCGCTGTGCAAGCATATTTTCGACAGATTTTAATGTGTGGTTATTTTGTCTTATTTTTGATGTTGCATAAAGATATTATTTAGAAATATGACCTAGGTTGTAGTCTTAGTGACATGTTATTTTTTTCGTATTAGTGTTTTCCTCCGATATGGTTATGTTTTTCCTTCTGTTTTTAGAAAATTTTTAGCTTCTAACTGCCATCAAAATAATTTTATAATTACATACTAGTTATTACATTTCTATTGAAATAACTTTTTTATATTTGCAGTTGATGGCAAGAATACACAATCGACCCTTAACGGCACTAAATGGGAATATGTTCTCAAGTAACTTTCGTTGTGTGTCACTTCAGCGACGCTCTTGCATCAGTGATGTACTATGTGATCTGTAATATCGGACGAATACACTTGGTGAAACATTTTGTAACTACTGGTTTTAAACTTGAACATATTGTACATACTGGTTTTAGCTTTGACATGTCAATACCTCTTACGTCAACTGTCCAGCTAATTAAAATATGGAGTCCATTTATAGCTTAAATTGGCCATATGTGTTATCCTGTACTGAAGTATGTGTACTAATATCAATCTGTGTATTATATTAATGAGAGGTACGATAGTTTTCATAATTTAATATGTTTTGCGCGCAGCTGTTCACACATCAGATGATGATTTATCGAAGTTGGGCATCGTAAATAAATGTTTTACAAATACGATAATGGGTGAGAAGTAATCTCTCTTCAAACTGAGGGTAACGTAAATTGCTGTAAGAGACTTACAGAGACATCAGCAGGGTGCAAAGCACCAGTGTAGCAGTGAGTAAGCCACGCTGTGATGTGGTCTGCTGCGGGACTAGACGTTACGTCATATGAGCACCGTCGTGTATCCTGAAACTCTGGTGGAAGACACTGTGGATAACGACTTGCGCGTGTTTTACGTCTCCACATACAACGATTTCCATGTGCACCAGCTTAGTTACTCTTTTTTCTGCAGACAGAAACCAGCTTTGATAAGGATACTTAATGATGTTTTAAGTATTTAAAATCACAACGTATGTAAAAAAAAAAGTGTACTAACCGTTCTACAGCTCAAATGTTTTTCGAAGAACATACTGCACACGATCATCGGCGTAATTCATAACCAACTTCACATGTATTTACAGTGGTTCTACTGAACTTCAAATCCTCCGATGAGCAAGGTGTAGTGGTACAGTGATCTTATGACCAAAATTATGATTTCTGGATTTCCGGAAGACTTTTGACACTCTACCATACAAGCGGCTTCTAGTGAAATTGCCTGTTTATGGAATATTGTCTCAGTTATGTGACTGGATTGGCGATTTCCTGTCAGAGAGGTCACGGTTCGAAGTAATTGACGGAAAGTCGTCGAGTAAAACAGAAGTGATTTCTGGCGTTGCGCAAGGTAGTGTTATAGGACCTTTGCTGTTCCTTATCTATATAAACGATTTGGGAGACAATCTGAGCAGCCGTCTTAGGTTGTTTGGAGATGAAGCTGTCGTTTATCGACTAATAAAGTCACCGGAATATCAAAACGATTTAGAAAAGATATCTGAATTGTGCGAAAAGTGGCAGTTGACCCTAAATAACGAAAAGTGTAGGGTCATCCACATGAGTGCTAAAAGGAACTCATTAACGTTCGGTTACACGATAAATCAGTCTAATCTACGAGCCGTAAAATCATCTAAATACCTAGGTATTACAATTACGAACAACTGAAATTGGAAGTAACACATAGAAAATGTTGTGGCTAAGGCTAACCAAAGACCGCGTTTTATTGACAGGACATTTAGAAAATTTAACAGACCTACTAAGGACTCTGCCTGTACTACGCTTGTCCGTCCTCTTTTAGAATACTGCTGCACGGTGTGGGGTCCTTACCAGATAGGACTGACGGAGTACATCGAAAACGTTCAAAGAAAGGCAGCACGTTTTGTATTATCGCGAAATGTGGTAGAGAGTGTCACTGAAATGATACAGGATTTGGGTTGAACATCATTAAAAGAGAGGCATTTTTCGTTGGGACGGAACCTTCTCAGGAAATTCAGATCAACAACTTTCTTCTTCGAATGTGAAAATATTTTGTTGACACCGAACTACATAGGGAGGAACCATCACCACTAAAAAAAGGGAAATCAGAGCTCGTACAGAAAGATACAGGTGTTCGTTCTTTCCGCGTGCTATACGAGATTGGAATAATAGACAATTGTGAAGGTGGTTCGATGGACCCTCTGCCAGGCACTTAAATGTGATTTGCAGAGTATCCATGTAGATGTAGATACTTCCGATGAAAGTGGTAGAATTTACTTGACGGTGGAACAACCAGTCCACTTCAAGAACAGCACAACAGCCTCAGTTTGAAACGATTTTTTCCTCTGAAATTTCTAAGCAGCCACGTGACGAAACCTATCACACTAGTAACGGCTATTTTTTGTCCACAATACAATATAGGGCTAGCCTAAATTCAAACTACAAAACCTTAAAGTCATATTTCCAGCGTTTGCCCTCTTCCGTGTTCCAAGGCTTTCCACTCGGTGTTGTCTGTACTGCACTGGCCATTAGTCTTCTCAAAAACATAATTTGCTTATCACAAAAATAGGACATGCTGTACCGCTAGTTAGTGTTCAGAAATTAGTTCAAGGGTGAACGGTCATATGTTAGTGTATACCGGGCACAATATTTCCGCAACTGACCGTGTTTTCATCATCAGATGAGCTGCAATATGACTGCCGGTGGGCGGTCGCAGGGCTAGTATCCACCCAGCTCGTCCCACTTGCCTGCTTCGGTGAGTCTGGAGCTTCACGAGCTTTGTGAGATGTTGCTGCCATTCTTGACGCACTCAGAAACTGTGTTAGTCTTGGCCACTATATTTGTTAATATTACATTGCCTTGTGCGTTTCGGACTTACGCCATTCCCAAAGGTTCAGAATACCTGTATCACATTCTTAAGTGCAATATACGACACTGAATTTGTCAAACGTGGATACAAAGTATCTGGTCTACATTACTTGATGACACTGATGAGACTAGAGCTTTCACTCGAATATCATCAAGTAATACACGCCAGATATTTTATATCCATTTGACAGATTCATTATCGTTCTGCGTAAGAATGTGCCATAGATATTTTGAGCCTTTGAGAATGGTGTAAGGCCGAAACGCGTAAGGAAGTATAAATTTAATAAGTTTTAATCTCAAGATTAATATCAGGTTTTGAGAGCTTGTAGCTGTTCATGTCGTGGATTGTTCCAGTGCTCCGTCCGATGTTTGCGCCCAGGGGCGTGTGTTATGAACATGTGACCACTGGTGATCTGCAGCACAGATGTGCTTGACTCCATCGAGGTTGCAGCTCTTGTCACGGTGATCAACCTGCTATTATTCTAGCCTCAACGTTTCTTTGTAACATAGTGCCAATAGCGCGACGAGTGTAACAGAATAGCGACAAACAGTCATCTTTCACAGCAGAATTGTTTGGTTGTAGGAGCACGACATATCTGTGGTTTTTCAGACAATGATGTTCAGTAGCGGGTTCTGCCTACACTAAATATGGCAAACCATATTGGTTCGCACTTCGATATGCAGGGTTAGTCACTAATTATTGCCACCTAGAATAACTCCGAAACCGCGCGAGGCAGCCGCGCGGCTCCCTCCGTCGGAGGTTCGAGTCCTCCCTCGGGCATGGGTGTGTGTGTTGTTCTTGGCGTAAGTTAGTTTAAATTAGATTAAGTAGTGTGTAAGCTTAGGAACCGATGACCTCAGCAGTTTGGTCCCATAGAACTTACCACAGATTCCTAATAACTCCGGGAGTATGATAGTAGCTGAAAGGTTTGTGGGGCAGATGTTGCACGGGGCAACGGGGACCATACTATGACGTTGGTTTTTTGTTGCTAGGTGGGGTCTCGTCAGAGAATGGAGGTCAACAATGTTTTTCTACACTTCGACACTTACCGAAGCGCATACACTGACAATTCTCTCTCGCATATCGTGAAAATAGTGAATATTCGCCGATTACGGCGTATCCATCTAACGTGCCATTGGCGTGTAAATACCATTCGACGGTTTCACAATACAACACTAATAGGAACGGAAAGACTAATATTGTCGAATCAAGCGAATGTGAATGATATATCCCTTCGAAGACCAAGTCGATATGCTTCTCGTTTATGGAGAATGCCAACGAAATTCAGTGAGGGCTAGAGACTTATACGCTGGAGGACGTACTCACCCTACAAGTCGCACATTGAAATGTGTGTATGATAAACTGAGAACAACTGGATCTATAACGCATCGGAAACATATCCGCCAAAGGAAAGTTACTAACGAGGAAACGGAAATTGGTATCCTTGCCAGTGCGGTTGGAGATCCTTGTGTTAGTTCGCATCGAATCGCAAGGGAATCTGGCATGAGCCAGAGTAGTGTTGTTCGTGTTCTGCATCGCCATAAATATCATCCTTACCCTATAAGTCTCCACCAAGAATTAACTGGTACGGATTGTATGCGTCGCATTGAATTCCGTCGATAGGCTCAACTTCACATTCAGAGAGATGACACATTTATTAATTTTTTATTTACTGACGAGGCTACATTCACGAACCATGGAAATGTTAATTTGCATAACACGCATTATTGGGCAACTGAAAATCCATGTTGGCACGGCAAGTTGCAAACTAAAAACCGTGGTCGGTGAATGTATGGTGTGGGAGGACAGAATTATAGGCCCTTTTTTCATCGAAGGAAATCTTAATCGTAGGAAGTACACCACATTCTTGCAAGAAACATTCGGTCTGTTATTGGAAGAAATACCTTTAGGAACAAGGACCAGAATGTGGTATCACCACGATGAATGTCCGGCACATTTTTCGCTGATGGGTAGAAATGAGTAGCAGAGACAATGCCCAAATCGTTGGATTGGCGCGGAAGAGATGTGTCGTGGCCGGCTCGTTCGCCAGACTTGACGCCTCTGAATTTTTCTTCTGGAGATTCGTAAAAGACATTGTTTATAAAGACGTTCCAACTACACCTGAAGATATGCGAGAGAGAATTGTCAGAGCATGTGCTTCGACAAGCGCCGATGTGATAAGGAATAGGAATACCACTCAATACATGCTAAGAAGATTGCAGCATTGCATTGATACCAATGATCATCACTTCTAACGCCTTCTGTGCATGGACGTTCATTCCACCTTTGTGACCTTCGTTGACCTACGAAGACCTTACTGTTACACATCATTGAATTCGTCTCCATAGCCGCTATCAGAAAATAAGTACCAAACTATAGCATCCCCATCTAGCAACCACAAAAACCGACGTCATATTACGGCCCCCGTTGTCCCATGCAACTTTTGTCCCACAAACGTTTCAGCTCCTATAATACTTCCAGAGTTATTCTTGGTAGCAATAGTTAGTGACTCACCCTGTAGATCAGACTTGTGCAGTCAGAGGTTGTCTTTGACACCCCAAGTAGCGAACGAGTTTTGGTATATGAGCAGAGGACTGTGTTAATTAATCGTGTCTTCAAAATTCGTCTGATTTTCTAGATAGTGTGCCGCTGTGCGGAGGAATCTCAATGTCTAAGTACTTTTCCAGCCACCTTTTGTTTCTGAAGGTTGTACAGTCAATGTTTTTGATATAGGGCTTGTCTAATCTGTTGTTTTATGCAGCTGTTCTTACAGAAAATCGGTTTCACGAGTTCCAGTTCTTTGGTAAGACTTCCCTTGTCTGAGATGTTGCGAGCTCCAAGAAATAAACTATTTTTGAGAATGTTCGGAGGCTTACAAATCTATATTTTCGCAATTTACTGGTAGGATTGTCTTGGATATTTAACTTATTTCGTAGCAAATCAGCGTTTTTGGTTCACAGTTACTGTCAAAGAATAGACCACCCCTGAATTTCATCGTATATAAACGGAAATAGAAGTGCACTTCTGAGAATTTTCGGAAGTTATCATTGTCCTGTGCGTAATCTAATTTTTAGTAAATCGGCGTTTGTGATTTAGTTACTGTAGCAGATATTCCAGCTAACATATTGTGCCTCATCTAGCTTTCTCTTAAAGAGGAGTATATAATTAACCATCCAACTATCAATTGGTAAAATTGCTGTTTTGTTTGTGGTAGACAGGATAAAGCATATTGTGAAACATTATTAAATGGCTTCTCTGAAAACTACCTGGAACAGATAGCCCGGAACCCCACTCATGATGGAAATACATTGGATCTAATGGCAACAAATAGACCTGACCTGTTTTAGTATGTCCATATCGAAACTGGTATTAGTGACCATGAAGCGGCTGTGGTGACAATGATTACCAAAGTACAACTTACAACTAAAACAAGCTGAAAGATATATATGTTCAGTAAACTAGAGAAAAAAAATCAATAGCGTCATATCTCAATGAGGAATTTGAAATTCTCAGCACAGGACAGGAGCATGTAGAGGAGCTACAGCTCAAGTCTAAGAGAATAATTGACAATGCACTGGATAGATATGTAGCCAGTGAAACAATTTATAGTGGGAGGGACCCTCCGTGGTTTACAATAACTGAAAACAAACTGCTAAAGAAACGGAGATTGCTGCATAATAGGTGTAAAACCATAGAGCTGTAGATAGAGAGATGCTCACTGAAATGCGTTTGGCTGTTAAGACAGTAATGCGTGAAGCCTCCAATGACTACCGTGGCAGAATATTTTAAAATTATCTTTCACACAACCCAAAGAAATACTGGTCGTATGTGATGGCTGTTAGTGGCACCAGAGTTAGTGTCCAGGTACCGGTAATGAGACAGGAACAGAAATTGAGGGTATAAAAGCAAAAGCTGAAATGCTTAACTTCGTTTTCAAATGTTCCTATACAAAAGAAAACCCAGGAAAACTGCCCCGGTTGAATCCTCGTACCACTGAAATGATGAATGGAGTAAGTATTAGTGTCAGTGGTGTTGATAAACAGCTGAAAAGAAACCTCCAGGGTCCGATGGAATACCTATCAGATTCCTTATTGAATATACGGCTGAGCTAGCCCCTCTTCTACTATAATATATTATAGATCTCTCGAACAAAATACCGTCTACAAGAAGGGTAGTAGAAGTGATCCAAAAAACTACCGTCCAATATCCTTGACATCGATTTGTTATAGAATAAAAGAACATATTCTGAGCTCAAACATAATGAGGTATCTCGAACAGAATGGCCTCATCCATGTCAGCCAGCTTGGATTTCGTAAACACCCATGATGTGAAACCCAACTCACACTTTTCTCACATGACATCATGAAAGCTCTGCACCGAGGCAGTCAGAGAGACGCTGTACTTCTTGATTTCCGGAAAGCATTTGACTTCGCTTATTGTCAAAATTACGATCGTATGGGTTATCAAGTGAAATTTGTGACTGGACTGAGGACTCTTTAGTAGGGAGGACTCAGCATGTTATCTGGGATGGAGAGTCATCGTCAGATGAAGAAGCAACTTCGGGTGTGATCCAGGGAAGTGTGTGGGACCCTAGCTGCTCATGTTGTATGTTAATGACCTTGCAGACAGTATTAATACCAAACTCAGGCTTTTTGCAAACGATCCATTTATCTATAAAGAAGAACTGTCTGAAACTACCTGCATAACTATTCAGTCAAATACTGATAACATTCCAAAGTGCTGTAAAGATTGGCAACTTGCTTTAAATGTTCAAAAATGTAAAATTGTGCACTTCACAAAACGGAAAAACACAGTGTTTTACTATTATAATATCAATGAGTCACTGTTCGAATCGGTCAACTCACACGGATGCCGAACTTAAGCTCTTTATAGAGAAATGAAATGGAGTGATCATGTAGCCTCAGTCGTGGGTCAAGCGGTTTATTGGTAGAATACTGGGGAAGTACAATCAGCCTACAAAGGAAACTGCTTACGAATCACTCGTGCGACCGTTTCTAGTATATTGATCAAGTGTGTGGGACCCGTACAGAATATGACTAACAGGAGATGTTAAGCGTATACAGAGAAGGGCAGCACGAATGGTCACAGTTTTGCTTGATAAGTGAGAATGTGTCACCGAGATATTGAAGAAACTAAACTAAACTGCCAGTCTCTTGAAGACAGACGTAAACTATTTCCGAGGAAGTCTACTAACAAAGTTTCAAGAACCGGCTTTAAATGATGACTCAAAGAATATACTTAAACCTCCTACGTATAGTTCACATAGAGATCGTGAGAATGAGATTAGAATAATTACAGTACGCACAGAGGCTTTCAAACGATCATTCTTCCTTCGCTGTATACATGAATAGAACGGGAAGAATAATAACTGGTACAATTGGACTTACCCTCTGTCATGCACTTCATGGTGGTTTGCAGAGTATAGACGTAGATGTAGATGTAGAGTGAGCATCCTGAGTGATCCGTTCTTCTGTAGTGAATGGTCGCAGTTGACATCATTCAAATACTAGTCAGTATTCATCTTTGTTCTCGTGTACATCTTGACTCACCTTTCCATTTGTTTTCTGTTCTTCTAGGACGTACAGACGTCTCCATCCATTTCGAATTCCATCCTGGAGTTGAAGTCAAGATGTGTAGAACTGAGATATTCCTCCAACATTATTCTTCCCTGTGGTCATATCACGTCAACGTAACTAAAGGAACATGTCGGTTACGAGCGTGTTGTTTGCAATACTTGTCGCGGATGACAATGATTTTTTTTCTGACTGACATTCACTTCAGAAAGATCCAATGAATACTCTTTATTAACCAATACCGATTTCGAAGCACTTACAACAATCGATGATTATGAAATGTTGTATATTGTTGTAGCACAATGTGTTGATGATCAGCATGTTTCCTGATGATGAAGCCTTTAGCGTTTCGAAATCTGTAGCAACTAATAAACAACATTAAATGCAGCTGTTTGAATTGGCTATCAGAATAAGAAAAATATATAGTTCATTGTTCTCCGAAGGAAAAGTGTATCAGTCGACGTCCCCAGTTTCTTCCAGCAAGGTGCAATATGTGAGTTCCCTCTCCAATTGACGTATTGGTACAGCCGATGAAATTGTGTCTGTTAGTAGTATACACTCGCAAAGAGAAAATATGGTGGCAGAAAGCGTCCACGAGCTGGCTTAAATAAGTTTGCAGTTCCTACAGTTTTTGGCTGATGAGCCTGTAGAGGAACTCTAGTAAACAGAGAGACGACATCAGTACCGACAAGGATTTCAGAATATTTCAGGCTGAAATTTTTGTGACGCTGCGCAAAGTCTACAGCAGGGGTGTACGATGATTTTAGGTTACATGGGTCACATTGGAAGAAGACGAGTATTTCTGGGCGGCACATAATACACTTTACCTAACACTAACAATAAAAAACCAAAAAGTCTTTTAATTTATTTGTATCTCTAACTTCTACCGACTTGCAGCGATCAGAACTACAGTGAAAGGTTCTGTATCACTATTCTTTGTGTTTCCGTAAAATTATTTCACTAAATGTCTCTAAATATCTAGTTTCGCAGTTGCAGCTGAAATAACGGTAAGATAACAGGCCAGCGTGCTCTGACGGATTCATCGGTTATAAGACCGAGACTCTGGCGGTTCATTATAGCATGGGTGGAAATGTTAAGAACGGGATGGACCAATGAGAGAACAGCATCGTGTGGCGAAAAATTCAAATTGAAAATAGTCAGTTTATCGTAACTTTAGATAACTGCAATTTTCTTTTCTATCTATCATGTGACAGATGTTCACTTCTTGGGCCGCACTGATTCTTGCTTTGGACCGCTGGTTGGACAGCCGTGGTCCACGGAGCTGAAAATGCGACTGTCATCTGACGTAGTGGGCGCTAATCCTTAAGGTATTCAATGAATAGGGGCGTTGAAACCTCTATCTTCTGTTAATGACAACCCATGTTTATGCAACTTGGAAGGGCAATAAAATAATGGTGAAATCGATGTTCTGTTTAGCCTGAGTCTTTAGAAAGTCCATGGTCTTCCGTTTCACTTCTCTGTTGAGTCAGCATCGATATTCTGGTACGTATTATCTTCTAGGAGACAACGTACTTCCTTAAAGCAATTCTAGTGCTTTCGAAAACTGTCAAGTTGCCTCCATCGGTAGGGTAAAATTGTGAATTATATATGCTTCCCTCTGTAAAAGGCTATTCCATTTTAGAAGTTGAGGTAAAATGGCGCTAAGTATTATTCTGGACGCACCATTCAGCAAGCTAGTGGGTCAACTTCGACTAACTGATTCAGTAAATTTGTAACGTACTGATGCTCTCCAGCTTGTGAAATGTAAAGCAGAGTATTAAAGAATTCATTTCATACGACACACAGAACTTTTATATAAAATTCCAGCAATTGTCTACATTCCATTCGAAGATCCAATTTGCCGATGTACAGGGACTACAGAAAAGGCAAATTTCGGCCGAAAGCTTCCTGCAGAGACTTCTGTGATGATCAACGAAATATGTGAGTGATTACGCAACCCACGTGACGAGAACACCCTCCATCCACACTACTTGAGATTTTAGTGCAGTTAGTAAGCTAGTAAAGCTAAGTCACGAATTGTAAAAAATGATTATCGTTGATCTTGTTCAGTTCAGAAATGTATGTCACGGATATCGTTTAACTTTATCCCCTGTTTACAGATGTGTACTTGAAAGACCGAAGCAATATTCGAGTCTAATAGGAGAAAGTGTAGAAGAGTTGTATTACGTTAATGAGTCTGGCAGATACGCTCTCGCAGTTGTACGAAACTTCTGCGGAACAGCTATAGTTCAGTAGATTGCTGAGGGTCGTTGTTGCGTGTAGCTGTACAGGCCACCAGCTCTTACGCTTGTACAGTATAGCTAACGATAGCGGCGAGACATTTCTTGTGTTGGGCAAGCGTTTTATGGAAGGCACCACGTCCTTCGCTGTTGCTGTTTACAGCTGATGCTGCTGCAACCTGCCCGATTCGATTACGCTCGGTGTTTTTACGCCTGCAACAGCTGTCGATCGAACACCTGCAAGCAACGTCCTTCTATCGTATGTCAAATAAGAGTCTTCCTCCGCTCTTAAAATACACTTCTTGTGTACCACCACACCAACAGGCATTCCCACGTTCCCAGAACTTCTTCATCCTGATTTCTGTAATTTAGTGAAGCAGCTCCTATACTGACGAACAATCCTGCGAATGACACGCATTACTACTAGGTAGGAAATGTAAGGAAGCTAAACACATACCAAGCTGTCGTACATCATGAAATGATTGGGTATTACTGATAATTCCAATAAGGACATGCAACGCATTCGTTGCGAAAAACCATGAATATTATAATTTCATTCTCTATTGAAATCGAGATAACTATGCATCACGGAGTGGCTTAATACTGAAATTTCGGGAACTTAGGTTCCAAAAAGAGTCGGGCAAGATATAACTTCCTGTCACGTACTTCCGTGAAATGATCACGAGAAAATTAGAGAAATTATTTGTTGTACTGAGCTCTACCGAGAATCGTTCTTCAGAAGAGCCATTCGTGAATAGTACAGGGAAGGAGGAACAGATAGTGGTGCCAGAGGCACCCTGCAGCATAATGTGTCTTGCGGAGCGTATATATATATATATATAACTTAATTCTGCTTTATATATATATATATATATATATATATATATATATATATATATATATATATATACCGGGGAAAACTGAATAAATCACGGAATAATGTAGATAGAGAGGTACAAATTGACACACATGCTTGGAATGATATGGGGTTTTATTAGAACAAAAAAAAAAAAAAAAAAAATACAAAAGTTCACAAAATGTTCAACAGATGGCGCTTTATCTGATCAGAATAGCAATAATTAGCATAACAATGTAAGACAAAGCAAAGATGATGTTCTTTACAGGAAATGCTCAATATGTCCACCATCATTCCTCAACAATAGCGGTAGTCGAGGAATAATGTTGTGAACAGCACTGTAAAGTATGTCCGGAGTTATGGTGAGGTATTGGCGTCGGATGTTGTCTTTCAACATCCCTAGAGATGTCGGTCTATCACGATACACTTGCGACTTCAGGTAACCCCAAAGCCAATAATCGCACGGACTGAGGTCTGGGGACCTGGGAGGCCAAGCATGACGAAAGTGGCGGCTGAGCACACGATCATCACCAAAAGAGATCTTTCACGCGTCTAGCAATTTTTTTTGGTTCTAATAAAACCCCATGTCATTCCAAGCATGTGTGTCAATTTTTACTCTCTATCTACATTATTCCGTGGTTTATTAAGTTTTCAAATTTATACTGACTTTTTGATCACCCGGTATATGTAAGGGGGATTGTCAGTGGTCAAGCTGATGGAGCCATCTAGCATTTACTTGGGCCTTTTTCTCCGCTCCAATAGGACGTAAGTAAAAGACAAGCATTTATAAAAAAAATGTTTTATTACTAAAAGTTAGGTACATTTTACGGTTGCTTTTCGACATAATCACCTTATCAACTGAGGCATTTGTTGTACGTGTGGACAAGCTTTCCAACACCCTCTCCATAAAATGTTGCCACCAATGGATTGAAATGAGTCCTGATATTGTCTTAGAGCTCTTCGTTAGTTTGGAAGTGTTGTTCTCCTAGGCACTTTTTCAGTTTAGGGAAAAGATGGAAGCACATGATATACGTCGGCACTGTATCACGGGTAACCGGAGGCAGGATAGATGGTCGGTTTCCCGTTAGAAAATCGCTTATTCAGCAGTGTTAGATTACAGTTGATGGAACTGTGTTTATTACATTCAGAGTCAACCCTGGGAAGGGATGTAAGAGGTGGGAACGGGAAGGTATGAGTGGGGAGACGAGGGTTCGTCGGCAAATCACATCAACGTACTCTCAGCCAACAGGAACCATTTGAGGTTTATGGTCTGTAGTGAAAGGATCAGTATGTGTGTAGTGGAAGGCCATTCCTTCTCTCTCTAACCAGTGAGACCACCAAGACAGCCAATACGTATAATTTTTCTGTGCTCTGTAGCGAAAGGATTATTTTGTTATAACTAGTAATAACAACTTAATTCTATCATTATTCAAGTTACCTGCATTTCACCATTCACTGTAGTGAGAACAGTCATTTCCCCCACAAATATTACCATAATTTGTGAGGTAAGACACTTCGACAATATAAATTAATGAGGTCATGGCATGCTGTGTAAAATGGAGGCAAATATTAAAGTAAGGTTCTTTGACGTTATAGTGTGGAGAGGGAGGAAATTAGTGTTTACGTCCTGTCGACAATGAGGTCCTTAGAAGTGGAGCACAAGCTCGGATTACCGGGAGGATGGAGAAGCGGCTGCGCCCTTTCGAAGGAACCATTTCGGCATTTGCCTTCAGAGATTCAGGAAAATCACGTAAGACCTATAGCAGAATGTCTGTATGTGGTTTTAAACTGTCATCCTCCATAACGCGAGTCCACTGTGTTAACCACTGCGTTACCCCGCTCAATCATTACACTGTGTATATAATTTAAAGACGTCATGATAAAATTCTGCAAAAATTTTAGTCCTCTAGCGGATTTGTGTGTGTGTGTGTGCGTGTGTGAGAGAGAGAGAGAGAGAGAGAGGGGGGGGGGGGAGAGAGAGAGAGAGACAGGGTGCTATCCTATCTAAAAATGCTAACATATCGCCAACGCTTAAGTGCATGGCAGATGGTACATCCAACCACCTTCAGACTGTTTCTCCACCTTCCTATTCCCGAACGGCTATAGCGTAAAACGGACATGTAAATCTTTCATAATCATTGATGCACAACTTTTTTCAAGAAATTCACTTTTATTGCACTGATGTTGTAGCTGCTGGAATGCTGGAATAGCTATACTTAACGACAAATCGTTTGCTGTATATGATAGCTAACTTGAATCGTACTTTGACTTCGTAAAGTACAAGAGAGGTATATTTCTACCACTACCTTCAATCACAAACCTATGACACTTGTCAAGCTAAAGACTTTTGCTCTGTTTCTGTTCACAGATTTCACATTAATATCTGGATTGTTTTGATCACATATATTTGATGTGGTTTGCATATATCCAAAGAAATGGAAGCAGGTTATGAAGTTCTTACACTGATGTAGCCACGAAGAGAGCTGCCGCAGCTACAGTAATCTTATCTGGGCAGCCGGCCGGAGTGGCCGTGCGGTTCTAGGCGCTACAGTTTGGAGCCGAGCGACCGCTACGGTCGCAGGTTCGAATCCTGCCTCGGGCATGGATAAGTGTGACGTCCTTAGGTTAGTTAGGTTTAATTAGTTCTAAGTTCTAGGCGACTGATGACCTCAGAAGTTAAGTCGCATAGTGCTCAGAGCCATTTGAACCATTTTTTATCTGGACAAGCAGACGCATTGCTGGCATGTATGCGCGCAGCACCTCAGAAGTGACCTATTAGACAAGCTGTTCGCAAGCAGCCGCCGCACAAACCAGTCCAAGTCTACAGCCAGTAGAAGCTAGGTACTTCAAGAAACGGTTGCTGGACGTGGAAAAGGTATTAGTTACTAGGTTTCCCCCCATACCTCACTACCGTTTGGCGATTAACGTTGAGACAGTGAAACACACAAGTGGAAGGATAGTTGGCGTAAAACTGGATTTAGTGGTATCAGAAAAGCTGTATTGGCCTCACTGATGCTCATTCACAAATATACGATAGACGATAATAGAGACGAGAAGTCTGAATTAGAGACATACCAAGGCCAAATTTGGAATTTATCGTTTATGAATGCAACGCCCATTTAGAATCAAAGTGATTGTTGAAGTAGCAACATACAAGCACAGCTATGGAATTCACGGTGGTTGTTGAAGCACCAACATACAAGCATATCTCTGGAATTCATGGTCGATGAAGCCACCGACCATATACACTGAAGAGCCAGAGAAACTGGTACCCTCGCCTAATATCGTGCGGGGACCCGGCGAGCAAGCAGAAGTGCAGCAGCACGACGTGGCATGGACTCGACTAATGCCTGAAGTAGTGCTGGAGGGAACTGACATCATGAATCCTGCAGGGCTGTCCATAAATCCGTAACAGTACGAGGGGGTGGAGATCTCTTCTGAACAGCACGTTGAAAGGCATCCCAGATATGCTCAGTAACATTCATGTCTGGGGAGTTTGGTGGCCAGCGGAAGTTTTTAAACTCAGAAGAGTGTTTCTGGAGCTACTCTGTATCAATTCTGGACGTGTGGGGTGCCACATTGTCCTGCTGGAATTGCCCAAGTCCGTCTGATTGCACAATGGAAATGAATGGATGCAGGTGATCAGACAGGATGCTTACGTACGTGTCACCTGTTTGTCACCTGTCAGACTCGTATCTAGATGTATCAGGGTGCCAGATCACTACACCTGCACACGCCTCACACCACTGCACAGCCTCCACCAGCTTGAACAGTCCCCTGCTGACATGCAGGGTGCATGGATTCATGAGATTGTCTCCATATCCGTAAACATCTATCCGCTCGATACAATTTCAAACGAAACTCGTCCGACCAGGCAATATGTTTCAAGTCGTCAATAGTCCAGTGTCGATGTTGACGGGCACAGCCGAGGAGTAAAGCTTAGTGTCGTGCAGTCATCAAGGATACACGAGTCAGCCTTAGGCTCCGGAAGCCCATATCGATAATGTTTCGTTGAATGGTTTGCAAGCTGACACTTGTTGTGACCCAGTATTTAAATCTGCAGAAATTTACGGAAGGATTGCACTTCTGTCACGTTGAACAATTCATTCAGTCGTCGTCGGTCACATTCTTGCAGGATATTTTTCAAGTTGCAGCGATGTCGGAGATTTGACGCTTTACCGGATTCCTGATATTCGCGGTACAGTCGTGAAATGGTCATACTGGAAAATCCCCACTTCATCGCTACCTCGGATATGCTGAATCCTATCGCTCATGCGCAGACTATAACACCATGTGTATCCCCACTAAAATATTGACAACCTGTAACCGATCCGAGAACTGTACCAGGCACATGTTGTCTTATATAGGCGTTGCCGAAGGCAGCGCAGTATTCTGCCTGTTTGTATATCTCTGTATTTGAATATGTCCGCCTAGACCAGTTTGTTTGGTGCTGCAATGTAGAATAATCGTGTTTGTAGAAGGAGTATTGAACAATGTGGTATTCGTTTGAATCATAAGCCACTCCATATTTAGTTCTGTTTCTATGCCATAAGGTTCAAAAATGGCTCTGAGCACTATGGGACTCAACTGCTGAGGTCATTAGTCCCCTAGAACTTAGAACTAGTTAAACCTAACTAACCTAAGGACATCACAAACATCCATGCCCGAGGCAGGATTCGAACCTGCGACCGTAGCGGTCTCGCGGTTCCAGGCTGCAGCGCCTTTAACCGCACGGCCACTTCGGCCGGCTATGCCATAAGGTACATGTGTATCTCCGACAGGGCAAACCGAGCGAGGTCGCTCAATGCTTAGCACACGGAACTCGCATTCTGGAGGACGACGGTTCAAACCCGCGTCCAACCATCCTGATTTAGGTTTTCCGTGATTTGCCCTAAATCACTTCGTGCAAATGCTCGGATGGTTCCTTTGAAAGGGCACGCCGACTTCCTTCTGCACCCTTCCCTATTTAGATGGGACCAATGACCTAGCTGTTTGTCCGTTCCCCCAAATCATCCAACGAACCAACAGGGCAATACATATGGTGGTACCCGAAGTTGTATCCAAGACGGTCACAATTCCCGTCTTCCATTGTAAATGTATTTGAATGATGGAGATTTTCTTTCCAGCTCCTGGATCCGGCCCTGATAGATGATTCACTCTCCACTGGCAACCGTCATCCTCTGTCAGTGGCATAATTCGGATGCGGAGTAGTGGCTGTCGGGTCAGCACAACGCACTCCTGGGTGTCGTCAGTTTCCTTGACATCGGAACCGCTACGTCTGTTTCAAGCAGTTCCTCAATGGGGCTCCAGAGGCTGAATGCACCATGTTACAGTCCTACCGCCAACGAAAAATACCTGTAGGTACCACACACGCTGATCACTCAGCTATCGAAACGAATACGGGGTGACTTCTGGTCGTATCCACACACATCAGAAAAAAGTTTTGATTCACCTCGGTTCCGAGAGTTCCGGAACCTGTGCAGGAAATTGGAATAGAGATCGACATAAACATCATTTTGCCCTTTTCATTGCTCATGAAAACCACACATTGCATATTGTGCCACCATACAGCGAGACCTTCAGAGTTGGTGGTCTAGATTGCTGTACACACCGGTCCTCTAATACCCGGTAGCACGTCCTCTTGTGTTGATGCATGCCCGTATTCGTCGTGGCGTACTATCCACAAGTTCATTAAGGCACTGTTGGCGGAGATCCCTCAGAGTGGTTGGTGGGTCACTTCGTCCATAAACAGCCCTTTTCAATCTATCCCTGGCATGTTCGATAGGGTTCAAGTCTGGAGAACATGCTGGCCACTTTTGTCGAGCGATTTCGTTGTCCTGAAGGAAGTCATTCACAAGATGTGCACGATGGGGGTGCGAATTGTCGTCCATGAAGATGAATGCCTCGTCAGTATGCTGCCAATGTGGTTGCACTATCTTTCAGAGGATGGCTTTCACGTATGGTACAGCCGTAACGGCGCCTTCCATGACCACCAGTGGCGTATGTCGGCCCCACATAATTCCACCCCAAAACAACAGGGAACCTCCACCTTCCTGCACTCGCTGGACAGTGTGACAAGGCGTTCCGCCTGACCGGGTCGCCTCCAAATACGTCTCCGAAGATTGTTTGGTTGAAGGCAGTTGCGACACTCATCGGTGAAGAGCACGTGATGCCAATCCTGAGCGGTCCATTCAGCATGTTGTTGGGCCCATCTGTACCGCGCTGCATGGTGTAGTGGTTGCAAAGATGGACCTCGCTTTGGATGTCGGGAATGAAGTTGCTCATCATGCAGCCTATTGCGCACAGTTTGAGTCGTAACACGACATCCTGTTGCTGCACGAAAAGCATTATTCAGCATGGTGGCGTTGCTGTAAGGGTTCCTCCGAGCCATAATCCGTAGGTAGTGGTCATCCACAGCAGTAGTAGCCCTCGGGCGGCCTGAGCGTGGCATGTCATCGACAGTTCTTGTCTCTCTGTATCTCCTCCATCTCCGAAAAACATCGCTTTGGTTCACTCCGAGACGCCTGGACACTTCCCTGGTTGAGAGCCCTTCCTGGCGCAAAATAACAATAAGGACGCGATCTAGGAATGGATGAACTACAGGCAACACAAGCCGTGTACCTCCTTCCTGGTGGAATGACTGGAACTGATCGGCTGTCGGACCCCTTCCGTCTTATAGGTGTTGCTCGTGCGTCGTTGTTTACATCTTTTGGGACCTCTCTGAACAGTCAAAGTGACTGTGTCTATGATACAATATCCACATTCAACGTCTATCTTCAGGAATTTTGGGAACTGGGGTGACGCAAAACTTTTTTTGATGTGTGTATATTAAATGAAACAGTCCTTGATTAACTGTGACACTACGTAGAAGCAATGTGGAAACTGTCTCTAAACATGACATCCATCTATGTAAACCGTTGTAACACTCCATTGTATTTAAAGGAAAAGATAGTGGAGATGTTGTCCATGACAATATGTTTATATGTATACGACGCTATAACAACCAGCAGTGTATAGTCTGTGTACGACGTAAGTAAAGTTCATTCTTATTGGACCATAGCCTCTGAGAGTTCCGTTTCCATTGTCCACGTCGTATAGTACTCCATTGCGATGTACTCCGCAAGTTCAAAATGTTTAGAGATTGGATTAAGAAAAAATAGAGAAAAGTTAAAATAAATTTGAAGCCATTTTGACTATTTTTCTACCATGACTGCCTCAAGATATATGTAAAGGTTTTTAACTACCGCAACCAGTCACAAAATTTGTGAACTAATGTATTATTTATTTATTGTGCGACATGGTTCGAGGGAATACCTCAACATCAGGCTATGGAATTACAAAAACATTTTCACAATATGATCATACAGATGTTAAACTATCTTTTCATAAATGCTTTGATTATCCTGTGGAAGAAGAGAAAACCTAGTAAGAGAAGATGTCAGTTTGTATGCTGGACTAATGTTTGCATGAAAATGTTTTGTAACAGTCACTCACTTTGTTCTTAAGGCGTGGTAGTCTCGTTGTGATGAGCTGAGGTGTTACCATTTCTGTGGCTCTCTTGAATTTCTTGATCACTGTTCATAAATTTTCGCAAACGCACCAGTAACTTGGAAACACGATCACAAAATCAAATCTGTAGTGCAGTGAACAATATGGCGGTCAAAATGCATCTGGTTTCGATTTGACTATCGATCTGTCGATGTATGTGGTGTCAGATGTTTACATGTCTTCTGCAGGTCTTGCTATCGTATTACAGATGTAGGCTGACGAAATACATTACAAATGAAGCACCTGTTACAATATTATTTTACAAATGATGATATAGCGAAACATGCAAATGAAACAGGACACAGTGTTACAATAGACAACAATCTCAAAGTACAATACTACATAATTTAGAAAAAAACTGGAAAATGGAAGTGGTGGAAGAAATGGAAACATTCATCCATGGCCACATGGGGAGTAACGAGATCCCGAATGAAATAAAAGATTTCAAAAATTCACACTTCTTTTCCAATTTCACTACAGTACTCTTAGAATAAAGGATACGAGTACATAACATCACAGTCGTTTGACTCTAGCCCCAACAATAGCTTAGAGATGTGTAAAATAAATAGTTCTTATATCATAATTTGTACAATAATATTGTAACAGGTGCTCAATTTGTAATGTATTTCGTCAACCTACATCTGTAATACGATAACAAGACGTGCAGAAGACATGTAAACATCTAACACTACGTAGACCGACAAATCCATTGTCAAATCGAAACCAGATGTATTTTGACCGCCATCTTGTTCACTGCACTACAGATTTGATTTTGTGATCGTGTTTCCAAGTTACTGGTACGTTTGTGAAAATTTGTGAACAGTGTTCAAGAAAGCCAAGGGAGCCACAGAAATGGAACACCTCAGCTGATCACAAAGAGACTGCCACGGCTTAAGAGCAAAGTGAGTGACTGTTACAAAACATTTTCATGCAAACATCAGTCCGGCTTACAAAGTGACATCGCCTGTTACTAGGTTTTCTCTTCTTCCACAGGATAACCACAGCATTTATGAAAAGACTGTTTAACTTCTGTATGATCTTATTGTGGAATTGTTTTGTAGTGCCATAGCCTCATGATGAGGTATTCCCTCGAAACATGTCGCACAATAAATAAATAATACATTAGTTAACAAATTTTGTGACTGGTAGCTGTAGTTAAAAACCTTTACATAAAGTTAAAATGGTTGCACTGTTTCATGTGTTTTACATAGTCTCCTCCACGAAGCACAGGGCGTTCACACGACCATGTGAAAATGTCAGAAAAGTCCTCGTGAGGGATGTTGTTCGACTCGTACGTCAGAGTGGGTGGAATGACAGTTATTTCGTCAAAGCTTTGACTCTTCATGTGAATTTCTATATTTTGTCGTTCTGAGGTACGTTCATACTGGTAACACTGATTCTCATCATCTACTACTATTTATTCCAGAGAACTGTCCGCCTATCACATTTTAATCAAGTCACGGCAAACATCCAGGCGTCGATTTTTCTTTGTACATACTTCTCTCTCCGCCGAAACAATCTGGACTTTATTTACTGACGTTCAGTTTGTTGCCCCACTGCAACCTACGGCGCGAAAACGTCGGCACACTACGGTCGCACATCCACTACTTACCAATGCCTGTTCACAACTGACTGGTTGAATGGACGTCGATTGTTTACGGTTGTTAGTTCAAGCTGCCACCGTTGTTATTGCACTGACGGCGCTTATACGCCAAGTATAAGGTCAGTCTAGAAACTTTTTGTACAGTTGGTGTATCCACTATAAAGTAACCTTTAATTGGTGGAGCAACTGCATTTTGACAAGCAGGGGATGTGAATGAAACTGTAGGAAGATGGTTTCAGACAATCTCATAACGAGAATAAAAGCATAGCGGATAACCGAAATAAGACGTCTTTATTTCGATGTGCCCTTGTCTAGCAGATAACGCTTGTACATAGCAGTTAATATAAGTTATTTACAAGGTGTGCGGTGCAGTCCAGAGGCGAGACGGTGTCGGCAAAGTATTCAGTAGTGGACCTTGGAGTGCGGCGTCAGCAGCGAGGAGTGCGCCGTCTTGAGAGGCGCGCCGTACACTGGCGCGGGGGCGGCGACGCCGGGGGCGACGTAGCCGGGGGCGACGTAGCCGGGGGCGACGTAGCCGGGGGCGGCGAGGCCTGCGGCGACGGCGGGGGCCAGCGCTCCGGGTGCAACGACGCCGGGGGCGTAGCGCGACAGAGCGCCCGGCACCACGCGTCCTGCAAAGCGGAACAGACGCCGTCTGTAGCGGTAACCGTAGTGTGTGTGTGTGTGTGTGTGTGTGTGTGTGTGTGTGGTGTGCGCGCGCGCTGAGGGGACGCCGAGTGTGTGCTGGATGCAGCTGTATCCACAAGCTTGGTCCGATCAGAGGGATGACAGTTGGTGGCACAGTGGTAAAAATTGTGAGTACAGTTCGACATTCCCTTAAGGATAAGCTCATTAGAGGCGATTTGGAAAATATTGGGAAAGAAATTTGTTGTATCTTTCTTAAAGGATTAATCCAAGCATTTGCGTTAACTGGCTCTGGAAAATGACGAGAAATCTAAATCTTAATGGGTGGACTGGATTTTGAAATGCCTTCCTCCTCAATACGCATTGACCTGTATCTCCTCTAAGGTATGGAAACGACGTCCTTTCGAAGTGTTTTCAGTCTGGGAAACAGGAAAAAGGCTGCTGGGACTGCTCCGGAGGATATGGTGGATGGCGCACAACGGGTATGTGGTGATTCGCTAGATAGCTGCAGACAAGGAGTAACGCGTGAGCTGGCGCATTGTCATGATGCTACATCCAAATCAGGTTTTCCCATAATCCAGGCCTCTTCCGCGCACAGCATCCCTTATGCACACTAGGATTCGCTGGTAGACTTCCTTGTTTCTCATCTGACCACGTGGCACAAATTCGTGATGGATAACCCCTTTGTTCTGAAAAAACGTAACCACCATCACCTTGATCTACGACCGACACATGCGTGGTTTTTTTGGACGAGGTGACCCTCTGCCCACCCACTGCGACGACTGCATCTTCGTTATCCGTACCCCACGTCTCGTTGCCTGGTATCAAAGGTTTTCATTGTCATTAACAGCGGCAAGCAGTTCCTCACACATTTCAACACGGGTCTGTTTCTGATCTTCAGCCAACAAACGCGGTACGAATTTGGCACTTGCACGACGCATCTCAAGTTTTACACTCAAAATTTGATCACATGGTCCTATGCCGATGCCCACCTCCTCAGAAACTTCCCGAACAGTTAAACAACCATTTCCGCGAATCACAGAACGAACGCTATCCACATGCCCGTCTTATGTTGATGTGGAAGGACGTCCACACTTGGAATCGTCACAGACCGACATTCTGCCTTGCTGAAATTGTTTAAACCATTCACAGCACTGCGTGCGACTCATACAGTCCTCCCCGTATGCTTGGATAAGCATTTGAAAGGTCTGTGTGAAAGCTATGTCAACTTCGTAGCACAATTTCAAGCACACAGATTGTTCTTCAACTCCTACATTGCACTAATCCGACGAGCAGGCTATACACGTGCTTACTTCAGCGGCTGTGGTTCGCTTGCAAATTGTCAGAGCTACACGAGGCAAATGGCAGTTTGTTGTCTAGGGCGCGCTATTTCAAAAGTTCGATTTCTTTTGAACACACCTCGTATGTGCAATGTCTCACCACTGTGTCATCTCGTTCGGTGACATAGAAGCAGTTAAGGTGAGTTTATCCTATGGTTGTAGGAAGACGTGGTATTTTCATATAACACTGAGAAGCTTATTGTCCGATGTGTTTTGTTACACACATATGATCTCCTGATGAAGTTAAGTCGATGGTAATCCGTGTGATCTGTATGTAGAGTGCTACAAAAAAGCACTGCACACGTAGCACAACAATTTATACAGGTAACTAATCCTGAAACCCTGTATCCAGAACGATTTCTCGTGTATGCCAGATGATATTGTGTTCCTTGTCAAGCCTCCACCTGCCTCAAATTACCTTCCTGGAAAGGTTTGTATGTGTAGTAGTCCGTCGGATTAGTATGCTTATGCTTTGTCTAGGTATGAGGTTAAGTCTTAAACCACACGTAAAAAGCTACCATTGTCGTTATATCAGGACTGTCACTATTCTGCGAATTCAGTAAGTTTTTTCGTGTTGGTGCATCAGATTGTGGAAACGGAAGTCCCTTGATGAGGTCCAGGTTCGTTCGAATTAGTTGTATCTGCCTTTGCTCCGAAGTTCTGAATTGTTTTATCAATCATGTATAGAAATCTCTTTTATGTAGAGAGACGGAGCCGTGAGGGGATGGCGTCGACCACGCATAAAACTATCACAAGTCGTCATCCACACAGATTAACCAATGATATTTATTTATCGTAAGCTTTCTTCGTAAACCTGAATATTTGGCTGCAGGATCCATGTAACTAATGAGTTCAACTGTTAAAGCGTTCAAAGAATATCATATGAACCATCACTAATGTAATATTAATTTCGATGACAATGCCAGCGATACAATTTTACGCTCATATGGAAGCATGACTGTATCATTTTTAATTTAACGCTAAGACGTAAATGACGATTAAATGTCTTCCTACTCGATCAGTTAATGCAGTTTCACACTACCATTCGTAAGATAAGTGTACCTCCTACACACCCACACTTTAATCGCAAATTGATGACAGTAATTTTCCACAGGAAATGTAGACTGGCAATGGCAAGGAAAGCGTTTCTGAAGAAGAGAAATTTGTTAACATCGAGTATAGATTTAAGTGTCAGGAAGTCATTTCTGAAAGTCTTTGTATGGAGTGTAGCCATGTATGGAAGTGAAACATGGACGATAAATAGTTTGGACAAGAAGAGAATAGAAGCCTTCGAAATGTGGTGCTACAGAAGAATGCTGAAGATTAGATGGGTAGATCACATAACTAATGAGGAAGTATTGAATAGGATTGGGGAGAAGAGAAGTTTGTGGCACAACTTGACCAGAAGAAGGGATCGGTTGGTAGGACATGTTCTAAGGCATCAAGGGATCACCAATTTAGTATTGGAGGGCAGCGTGGAGGGTAAAAATCGCAGAGGGAGACCAAGAGATGAATACACTAAGCAGATTCAGAAGGATGTAGGTTGCAGTAGGTACTGGGAGATGAAAAAGCTTGCACAGGATAGAGTAGCATGGAGAGCTGCATCAAACCAGTCTCAGGACTGAAGACCACAACAACAACAACAACAAAGTAAATAACGTATAAATATTGACGATTAAATGTCTTCCTACTCGATCAGTTAATGCAGTTTCACACTACCATTCGTAAGATGAGCGTACCTCGTACACACCCACACTTTAATCGCAAATTGATGACAGTAATTTTCCACAGGAAAAAATGCTTCAATTAAGATGAAGAATGTTTTCCTATGTACGTATTATCCCAGCAACCACAAACTGCTCACCGCAACTGATTTCCGCAACGAAGATAAACAGTTTGAGTAACCTTTCTGTAGCAGGTGACCCCAAATGATTGGTTCTCGTTGCCAGTGGTAATTGTAGCGGCGCTCGGAAAGCACGCATCTGGATTTATAATTGCCACTGGGCGATGTGGGGCTGTGAGTAACAGGGGCAGGGCGGTACGTTTCGCCAGATGGGTGCTTGCTCCCGCCCGAAGCGCCCACCGAGAGCGGCAAAGCGTTCGGAGCATGCTGCACGCTATACAGCAGGCGGCCTTGGCATTTGCAGAGCTGACGAGGAAGACCACATGCTGGCTTCGGAGGGCGGGGTGCAGCGCCACACCTATCCGCCTGTGCTTTCGCCAGGGGCGAGCAGAAGTGCACACCGCACACACGTTTGCCTACTGTCTCGTTTATAACTTCTAAAACAGCGGCAAGGTTCATCTACTTATACACCTTACGGTGTGTGGTGGAGGATACCTATGGTATCATTATCATTTCATCCTTCCGTGATCCATTCAAGAATGGTGCTTAGGCCTCTGTATGACCTCTAATTTTTTCTGATTTTCTCGTCGAGGTCATTTCGCGAGACTTACGTGGGAAGATGCAATATGATACTTCTTCCAATGCACAGTCTCCATCTCGGTGATATACAGCACCTCTCTTGTACCGATTGCCTCTGGAAGTTGCTGAGCATCTCCGTAATATTCTTGCACTTACTGAAAGATCCCGTAACGAAACGTGCCGCTCCTTGTTGGATCTTCTCTGTCTCTTCTATTAATCAAATCTGTTAAGGCTCACAGACTGGTGAGTGGTATTCAAGAATTGGTCTTAAAAGGTGTTTTGTAAGCCACTACTCACAGGGTGAACTACATTTCTCTAATTTGTTTCCAATTAAGTTTAGCTCTCCCTCTGCTTTGCTATAACTAGTCTTAAGTGCTTAAGTGGCCATTCCACTTTAGGTCCCTCTGGATGCTTACACCAGAGGTTTCTTACGGCAGCTACTGTTTCCAGTGACTTACAGCATAGCTTAATCTAGCAGCAGTGGATCTCTACTCCTATTTAAGCGCGATCACTTACATTAAATTACGTTTGGGTCAACAACCAGCACCTGTACCAATCATCGATTTTTTGCAGGTCTTGCTGCTTTTCCATACACACTTCTGGCGTTGCAACCTTCCTATAGACCACACTGTTATCTGTGAACGGCCTCTTAGAGCTTCCGAAGTTATAAGCTACATCACTTGTATGAATTGTAAAACTCCTTTGATTTATTCCCGAAAATTTCGGTCCATCGTTTACTAGGAGGTCTAAGGTATTGCCCTCAGAATTCGGCTCTCAATCAGTTCAAAGTAGTTGTTCAGATGAGAGATGCAGAAGCATCCAGTGAGAATCCATGTCCCTGACACCAGTTTTAATAGAGTGAATAAACACGTGAACTGTTGCAAAATCAGTCCTATATCTCACGTTGTCTAATTCCTGCCTGAAATAATAGACAGATAAACGGATATAAAATTTAAAGACATACTGCGTGAGGACGACTGGGTTCACAAGAAGTACAGATCAGCCATTGTGAGTGAATATTTACTAACAGAAGAAAGAGTGAAGGTAAATCAAGATGCACAAACAGAACTTGTGGACCCAGAGGTAGCCTTGGCAACGTAAAGTATGATGACATACAATATGCTAGAAATACTGAGAAATTGGGGAAAGTAATACAGTACTGAATGATTAATACGATGTCCAAGTTGGAATAAAAAAATTGTGAAGTAAAGAAATAAAAGTTCCCGTTGATAAGGTAATGAAAGGACGTTGCATACCACTGGTATTGCTCTCAGACAGGATAAAGCTATGTGTGTAACGAACAGGAACGACAATTTTTCTCATACATCCGAAAACAATCATGAACTGAAAGAGCTGCTTTTTTAGCAGATAATAAGGTTTAAAGGTAAACAAAGCAGTTGTGAAACTGAGGGAGATTAGTTGCAAAGAAAATAGCACATTATTACAGTTAAAGAAGGTATAGTAAAAGAAAAAGTGTAATAATTATTACACAAGATGCTCATGAGAAAAGAAACATCAGAAACATATTAATGTACTAGGGAAAAATCATGCAGAAGCAGCTGTATTGGCGTACAGTACATTAAACAGAGGAAGGCGTTTTTAAAAGAGTACCTCAGGAACACAGTATTGTATGCAAGTGAAACGGGATCATAGGAAAACCGGTAAGAAGTAAGTTACAACATTTCAATTGACGCTATATGAGAAGTAGAAAATCTGTGGAGCAAACCCTTGACAGGGCTATTGCCCCGCTGCAGGTAGAGTACAGCCTTTCTCGCAGCAGCGTTAGGAGGGCGAGGATAGTGGGCAGGACCTTTGCCCCAGTCGCCTTTTACCACTAGGAAAGACCCCCATTACTCAATTGACAGCAAGCAGAGTGGACCTGGGGGCGCCGCGGAAGCAATGAAAGGAAGAAAACTCTCCATCCATACCTGGTATTGAACATGGGGCCCCCGGATGTGGAGTCTAGTGCATACCAGATAGACCACCACAGGCACAGTGCTGTTTTATGTTCCTGAAAATTACGTGGAAGGGTTTGGCACAACATAAAAATGGTGGAATTTATGATTGCAACCACAAGAAGGAGCAGGTTAGTGAGGAATATGGAGGGGCATATGAGAATGGTTAATTTCTGACCCGTATCAACAGTACTGACAGAATTTTATAGAGGAAAGGTTGGGAAATGTAGAATTTTATAGAGGAAAGGTTGGGAAATGTATTATATGATAGAGATTAAAAGAAACAGAGACAGAGAGAGAGAGAGATGGAGGGAGAGACAGAGATATTAAAGGAAATTACATTGCTTGAGATTAAAATTTTGAAGCATTGCTCTGTCGACTATTTTCTTAAATCTCCATTCTGCAAAGTCGAACAAATATTTCAAACAATGGAAAACATGGATTATGTCGTCAGTGGTCTAATACAATTCATTTGAAGTACGTCCAGTTCGCAATTCTTGTGGAGAACGTGCTTGTCTAAATATATGAAGCAGCCATATTCATTTTCAGAAGGTTCACACTTTGCAAAAATAATTTTTTTATTATTTATTTTTGCTTATTCCTTAGTGTGAACAGCAACAACAGTGAGAAACTTCTTTATTGCCTTGCCGGACAAATTCGCTTGTGTCTGTTCTCTGTTGAAAGGTTTTCTCCATCGGTAATCTTCAGATCGAATAAGTATCATGAGATATAATACTGTGCACACACAAGTCATCTGTTGTAATAATTGATTGACTATAATAGGACATGAGTACAAGTATTGGGGCATTCAACTTATTGGATACAAGGATTACCAGTTACTTTCGAAAGCAGTCAGTAGCTAATAGGTAAAGATTGGATCAGACACTTGTTTAAAACGTTTACCAATGGTGTACTCCATTTTTCTAGGACTCTAAGGATTGTCAAGCAAACTGGAAGTTATGTAAACAACCGGTTCACGTTGTTGAAATGACGGAACATACGTAACACGTATTCCATGGAGTTTCCGGATTTCAGCCGAATGATGACACCTTGCCACGTTATTTTGGCCGGCAGCCATTCAGGCGTCTTCAGATGAATTGCTTTTTACAATGGAGATTGTTGGAGCATGTCTCTAACTTCATGCCAAAAATTGGCCCAGAGACACTTACGCATCCGCTACATGAGCGTCCTCTGTTGCATATTGAAACATATGTGCCTGTATCTCCGCGCCAATTTTCGGTGTAGAGACGTGCAGTAGCAGTCTACAGCGCAGAACATTCCCCTGAAGATGGTTGAACGGTTGTCAGTCGAAACATCGTGGCAACGCTATCCGGCTGAAATCCCTAAACTTCGTGGAACACTCATTACGCCGAGGAAAGTTGGAGCATTTTAACTTAACACTTGCCTGCGAGGGCGGCTACGGCATTGGGAGCGACGGCAGCTCCGAGAGGTGCAGGGCCGGTGGGGACTCCGTCCTTAGTGACGACGGCGTTGAATCCGGCGCCGGGGGCGGCAGTGTACTGCACGGTGCGGACGCTGCCGTCGGGCTCGACCAGGCTGTAGCTGCCCTCCACCACGTCGCCGCTGCGGCTCTCCTGCTGCTGCTTGGCGTCGCCGGTCAGGGCGTCGCTGACGCTGTAGCTGAAGCTGTACTGCGGGTTGGGGTCGTAGTAGGCGTCGACGGCTTCGGCAGCGGGCAGGCCCAGGCGGCCCAGGCCGGGGTAGCGGGCGGCGGCCAGGCCGGCGTAACCGGGGGCGTAGGCGGCGGCTGCGGGCAAGCCCGCGGCGGCGGCCGGGAGACCGGCGGCTGCCAGTCTGGCGGCGGCGGCAGCAGCGGCGGCTCTGGCGGCGGGAGACAGCGCAGCGGCCGCGGCGGGCGCCAGGGCACCCGCGTAGCCGGGAGCGTAGGCGGCGGCGGGCAGACCGGCGGCGGCTGCGGCAGGGAGCCCGGCGGCGGCCAGCCTGGCTGCGGCGGCGGCTGCGGCGGCTCTGGCGGCGGGCGACAGCGCTGCGGCCGCGGCCGGCGCCAGGGCGCCCGCGTACCCGGGCAGGCCTGCGAGCAGCCGAGGTCAGCTATCAAAGGTACTGCTCGCGCCTCCAGTAATCTGTGCTGGCCTGCGACGTTCGCGCATCTCAAACATCACTGGATCCCTAAATCACTCTTCCTCGATCGAACTGTCAAATGGCGTGCTGTACGGCGTAGGGCGATACAGAAAATAACCAAAAGCTGTCCTCAGGGGTCAATATGTGGACCTGCATTCCGAATTGACTTTCACGCTTGTACCTGGCAGATAAAGTAATACGGAAGGCATGAAACTTCCTGGAAGATTAAAACTGTGTGTTGGACCGAGACTCGAACTCGGGACCTTTGCCTTTCGCGGGCAAATGCTCTACCATCTAAGCTATCCAAGCACGATTGACGCTCCGTCCTCACAGATTTACTTCTGCCAGTACCTCGTGTCCTACCTTCCAAACTTTACAGATACTCTCCTGCGAACCTTGCAGAACTAGCAGTCCTGAAAGAAAGGATATTGCGGAGACATGGCTTAGCCACAGCCTTGGGGATGTTTCCTCATTTTGAATACAGAAGGCGTATCGCAGTCCTCAGATCGTTCAGTGTGGGGACACTTTAAACCTCTATGAGTTAATTAAAAGGCGAGTTATATGACACTGAAGTTATAAATAACTTTGGGGCGGACTTCTAAAATGATGGTAATAAAAAGAGACTGAGAAATCAACAAAGTTCGAAAGAGAGAGAGAGAGAGACAGAGACAGAAAGAGAGAAATCAAAGGAAATTACATAGCTCTAATTTACAATTTTGACGCTTAGCGACTCCTAGCACAACTTTCTTAAATCTCCTATTACAAAGGATGGGTAAGGAGGTGTATTTTTGCAGTAGGTCAGGATACGTGGGTATTAAGAAGAACGAAACGACGGATGTAGCAGCCAAGAAGGTATCTCGAAAATCCCAGTTCATTCAGTGTGCCACTCCCTTGGATGCTATCAGCTCGATGTCGAGGTGCAGAGTCATGCATCGATAGGAAGAAGAGTGAGTGGAAGTGAGAGAAAATATGCGGCGTCCGGTGAAGTCTGCAACTCGGCCATGGCGTACCTCTTTCCAGCCACGCTGACGGGATGAGGTCCTTCTCATATGTCTTCACATAGGACACAGGCCTCTCATGCACAGCTTCTTGCTCCAGTGAGAGTATTCGCCAATGTGTGGTGCTTGTGGCATACAGATCACTGTACATCACGTTCTACTACACTGTGTTTTGTATTCAGACAAGAGGACAGCAGCTCATCTGCCGTCCGATTTATCCACTGCTTTATTGACAATGACACGAATGTCGCACGTATTTTAAGTTTCTGTAAAGTGTCTGACTTATTCACTAAAATTTTAGGGTCTCGTTTTCAATATGTTATTAGGGTGGCTAGTTCATCTGTTAGGGTGACTAGTTCATCTGTACATTTTTTGTAAGTGATCAGGCAGTCACATATTCCTGTGAATCTGTTGTACATTCCCTCTTGTCTTATTTGTGTTTCAACTGAGTTTTCCAACATAAGACCATTTTAATGCTACCTTACAGAATATGAGCTAATGTGACTGTGCGGGTGATCATGGATGAGACTGGGAGAGAGTGAGTGAAATTTTATATCAGATTACTTCTTTCTTTTATCCCATTGCCTACTTTTAACCGCATTCGCTTGGACTAATTTTCGCGTGGGCGCTGATAACCTCGTCGTTGAGCGCCTCACGACAAGCACCACACACAACACCGCCTGTATTCAAGGACCTAACCATACTTCTATGGTTGGATTTAGTGGTTGGATGGCATAATGAATGGATCGCATAGAGTAGACAGATCCGTTGCCAACGGTCTCACGTGGAATCTGTTGACTCCAGACCAAAGATAGAGGTCACGGAGTACCGCGGACTTTCGGAGATCAACTAGCGTGTGTACAACAAATGAAATACACCCGCACAAAAAACTATGTATCTTTCACTTAAGGGTAGGTTTGCTGTTACTAATTATTAGGTTGTATGGCTTCTCAGTAAAAGGGATGCCGATATCCAGGTAGCCAGGTTTGAATACCGACTCGTAAATAAATTTGTCGGCTCACCTAGCCACAGATTTACAAAAGGCCACCATGTATGCACAATAGTACGTGAAAGGAACTAATTTACTAAAATCAGACGAGTTCACGATACATTTGCAGATATCAAGTAAAGGCTAGAGCTGTATCACTTTCATCCATTTCAGGGAATAATTCATCTCATTATCGCTCATGGTTCCGAGCCGCAATGTTTGTTTAAAATGCAGAAATGTCACTCAGGAACTTTCTTCAGTTGCTCCGTTGTCCAGGTTTATGGCTTCTGCACCACGTTTTCCTATTACGGCCATTTGCATCACTTACGAGTGGTTTTGAAATTCCAGTCCGACGTGCAATACCCTGCTTTGTGTTGTGGTGGTCACGAAGTTCGCAAATGCGGCAGTCAGTTCTGCAGTGTCTTTTTCAGCTGTCATCCACTTACTTTTTTTCACTGTCCTCTTCAATGACTGTCACGATCACTCAACACACTTTCGTCCGCCTTGTGACTTGGCGGATGAAGGTTTTCTACTTCTACTGTGTGCAGTTTAGCTCTGCGGTACAGAGCTTCTTTAATCACGAAACTGTTTGTCTACCTTGATTACGGAAGGACCCACCATAACAGCACCAACAATTAGCCCATGTTCCAAATCAAGCAGCTCTGACATAATGCGCTCATATCTACACAAAACAGTGTCCCAACACGACTCATACTTCCGCCGTATTGCAGACATTGCACAGGTGCCGTTCGTGGCAAATTCAAGAACTCAACCTGCAGACTTGGCTAGCGTTTGCATTTATGCTCAAGCATGAATTTCTTGCTGTGTTTCCATGTTTTTGTCCAACCCTTGTACATTAATGACTTAAGCCATACGAGCACACATATCTATTCGCAGTATAAAAACGGGCGTCTACTGCCAACAATGCAGTATTAAGCGGTATTGTTGTAAGCACTGCCACTGTGTGAGCAGAGAGATGCTGACGTTCGACGGTACGACTACTCACCTGCTAGACCTGCTGCCCCGTAGCCCCGCAGCGCTGGCGCCGCCGAGTAGGAGACGGCGGGCGCGCCCAGGTAGCCGGCGCTGGCTGCGCCCAGCAAGGCGCACAAGAGCACAACCTGCAGGCACACACAAGCGTCACAGTTCACTGTCCGCAGTCACCAGGCGGGTGATTCCTCGACACGTCCAGGCCGGCGTGTACCACCGGTGGCTCAGTCCTTCCATCGCACGGGGCTTATCACCAGTGGCTCACGCTCCACTCTAACAATTATGCTACCAGCAGTACTCTAACGTATGATGTATTGCCTATCAGCAAGGCGCAACGAACAGCTGAACAAATGAGGTACCACACCATTTGTGACTAATTTAGCGTAAAATTATTTTATCTGATCTCTAGTTGTTTTAAAGGAATAGACTTATGCCGCTTTCGAAACAAAAGGTCAGTATTTTATAATAGTAGCCTAGGACATTCGAATAGAACCGCCACCCCACGGCGAGGAACAGGAAAAGCGGCACCGCCATATGAAGGAAAGCATGAATAGCGCACCTCCCCGCAGCGCGAAATATAATCGTCAGTGTCGGCGTGAACGTGTTAAACAAGTCCACGACCGGTTTCATTGCCCATAGATCATATTCCACCACCGGACCGGCGAGGTGGCGCAGTACTTGACACGCAGGACAAGTGTTCAGGACGACGATTGTTTGCATCCCCTTTCGCTGTCCGTTGCGATAAAAAATAGTCTGCGGTCACTGCCATGACTTCGTGCCATAGCTTGCCAATTGAACAAATAGTCTGAGGATTCAAAATAGGAATTAGCAAAGAAGAGAAGTAACACAATGAATATCCACCCCTGCAGCAGAATCTGCGCTATTTCCAAACTCCCTGGTAGATTAAAACTCTGTCTAAGACCGGAAAGCGCTCGTGGAGCCTTACGCGAAAGCGCCATGAATCGGCATAAAATTTTAGTCTCCAGGAACTTATTGAAAATATTTTGAGCCCTTCTTGACGTTCTTACACGGAAAAGCAAATGGAGAGAGACAGACATAATCACTTTAAAAAAGGAAAGAAAAAAATGATTCTCAAATTGTTGGGTCATAGTAAAACGAGATAGGTTAGGAAGAAGCCAACGGAATTGCCACAGGGGTAACACCGGTTCCCGTCAGATCAGCGAAGTTCAGCGCTGTCGGGCTGGGCTAGCACTTGGATGGATGACCGTCGGGTCTGCCAAGCGCTGTTGGCTAGCGGAGTGCACTCAACTCTTGTGAGGCAAACTGAGGAGCTACTTGATTGAGAAGTAGCGGCTAAGGTCTCGTAAACTGACATACGACCGGGAGAGCGGTGTGCTGACCACATGCCCCTCCGTATCCCCATCCAGTGACGCCTGTGCGCTGAGGATGACACGGCGGCCAGTCGGTACCGTTGGGCCTTTCAAGGCCTGTTGGGACGGAGTTTAGTTTTCAGTTTGGTAGGTTAGGAAGAATTGGCCGGAAACGTAACCGGTGTAATGAGGTGAACCAAGATTCTCCCAAATGCGAGTTCTCTATCGTAACTAGCCTATGCCGTTGCTCGGTACAAACACGACAAGGTTCACTTTATGGTAGCCTAGCAAAATCGAGGGTATTACATAGCACACCAAGCAAGTGACCGTGATAGGACAATAGTACGTGCGGTAGCGTTCTCGCTTCCCACGCCCGGGTTCCCGGGTTCGATTCCCGGCGGGGTCAGGGATTTTCTCTGCCTCGTGATGGCTGGGTGTTGTGTGCTGTCTTTAGGTTAGTTAGGTTTAAGTAGTTCTAAGTTCTAGGGGACTTATGACCACAGCAGTTGAGTCCCATAGTGCTCAGAGCCATTTGAACCATTTTTGACAATAGTAGAAGTACGAGACTAGTGTTAGCAGGTAAGGGAATTCAAATGTGCTCATCACCAAACCGACTTCAGTTTGCAGAGTTTTTCTTCGAGGTGAATGCTAGAAAGTTTACTACAATTAACCCAGCCTTCTCCAACTCAGCGTGCGCTTCATATACCATTCCCTGATGTCGCTAGGCTAATAATTACTGACCTTCCTTCTTTCTTTAACAAAGTAAAAAGAAGAAGCCGAGAAATACGTTTTAGGTAACACTGAAGATTTTTTCCTGATAAATGCTAGGTCAATAGGAAAAATGGGAGTGTGCTGAACTAACAAATTTTATTATTTTTTGCGGTACGTCTTCGAAAACGTAGCAAATGAGTAAGGCAACATGACAGAAAGGACAGAATGGAAATTCACTTAAAAGACTGCGTATCTTTGTCATTTACTTCTCAGTCGGAGCGCTATGTTAACATTATTGCTTTTCCTGATGATACACATTTGTTAAAAAGAGGACAATTGCTTAAAATGTTTGCTTATTAACATTGATTTACGTCAAACACAATGACAATTGTTTAACAAGCAAAGTAAGATGATTTCGTATTAAGAAGACGCGAACTGATCTTTCTTCGACTTCCCTATGACATCTAAAGGAAAAACTATGATATTTTTCCTTCGTTTAGTACGTGTAACAAATTTTGCGGAACAACTAGCATGTGCGTTGTGAAAGAACAGAGAAAGCTGCAATGATAATAACTTGCATGTAAAAATGAAAATAGGAGAAAAAGAAAGGGTTACTTGACGATCTCAAGTTGCTGTGTGCTACGTAAATAGCTGCAAAAATTCTGATATTTGAGCTCTAGCCCCAAAATTAAATTACAGTGATCTGTTTATATGAAAAATATTGCCGAAACCCATCAATCTGAATGCAGCAGTCAATATGTAATTTAGGTCTCCTAAAGACAGTTATTATGTCTCATTTTTGCCAGATTGCAAAGGCAAACCAAAATTCACTTAGCGAAGATCCTCTAAGAATGCTTCCATAAGAAGCTAAGCAAGGATGTCAACAGACCACAGTTTGACTTTGTATAGTATTACTATTGCCTTCATATCATCCGAGAACCGGCTCAAAAAGCGAGGTATAAGGAGGTACTACTAAAAGGATTCATACATACAAAGCTTTCCAGAGAAGAAAGGCATCGTTAAATTTAAAAAAAATTAAGAATTAAAGAATAAATAAAAATACGTATGGACTCTTTTCTCAATAGTCCTCTTAAAACAGACTTTCGATACCGCTATGTTCTACTAGGCATGTTGGTCACGTCCTATTTTCTCCATGATGAGTTCAGAATGATTCAAATGTGATACCGACGGACCAGCAGTGTGCCTCTGAGAACTGATTGGTTGCCTCAACCGCTTCGCCTTTCAACGTTTGCCATTACAATACCACAATTCTCTGTGTGGCTGGAAGTCACGAATTTCCACTCATCCTTTCCCTTTCCTTCTCCATTCCCTGTTTCATACTAATGTAAGCACCAGCCGCGTCATCAGGAGTGGTGTCTGTTCTGTCAGACATGTCCGAGAGAACAGACACCACTCAAACAAATTCGAATATATAAATATAATCAGGATTATATCCGACAATTAGATAAATAGTGAGTGAGTAGGTTTCCTCGAGGTATTTTAGGACTGATTCCATCTCTCTGGAGTATGTTAACAGCAGCTAGACCCAGAAGTACATAGTTTCTGGAAGTGAAAATCTATGCCCATTGAAACATTCAGCCCTTTATTCACAAAAGCATATGATTTTGCGAGAGCTATGTGGAGTGCACGAAGTAGTAGTGCGCGAAAGTTATCCTGAAGTTCCCATGATCACAATTATTTTTCCATCTCTGAGTAACGATAAGAACAAGATTAGTGATGTAATATTTCTCAACATTTAAATTTGTGCTTATTTGCAAATCAACTGCGACCCTGTACCTAGAAAAATAGACAGATATATTTTTGCTACAGTTACATAACGTGTTCGATAATATGATAATAGTAAATAATTAAGAGTTCAAAGGTACGTTAACTGCTGGACGCATATGGAGCATTGTATTTCTGAAAAGCGATCTGTTTGTACGTTTCTTGAAATGACTTTATGAAATATCCCATAATATGGGAAAAATGTGTAAACCGAGCTCCCTTAGGCATACTCTATTTTAAATGTCCAATGACAAGAGTAGCTTAGCTTATTCTGAATTTTATCCATAAATGAAGGAACTCTGTCCTAGAAGCAATGTGCCAAATTTCAGTAAAGATTTACGAAACGTTATTTCGCCCATAGGAAAAGCTACGAAGTAGAAGTTTCTAGTATAGGCAATCTAAGCCTGTCAAAGCCCAAATAAGGAGACCCAGACCCCAGCGATAACCACGTGGACCGGCGATGATGCCAGCCAGCCAGCAGTGGCAGGCACTCACCTGGAATGCCATGGCGTGTATCTGCTGTGATGGGTGGAGCGGTGCGACTGATGCCGACTGCCCGTCGGCGCCTGCTTATATACTCCAGATGCGCCGGCCCCCACCCGACGCCTCGCCGTCTGTTCTTCACGGAGCGATCTTTAAAATACATCCTTGCCTTGTAAAGCAAGTGCTGTGACGCAACCACGGAGGCTAATATCTAGGTCGTGGCATCTGCCACACCTCTAAATCTCGACGAACCGATGGGTAATTGGCTCCACTTTTTTCCCGTTCCACGTAATTGTGCCGATGTGAACAATGAAAATCGTTCTACTATCGGGTGCGGATTTTTAACGAAAAATGTTGGTTTCGCTGCTTTATTCCGGGACATGGGACAGGAGGAGCTTTGTAGATAAGGGTCAATAGCTCAAAGGCGGTGATGCAACGTAGTATGCTTGATGAGCTGCAATTAGAAAGATGCACCAACTGCTGCGGGGTTGAATCCAGCGTACGTTACCTGAAGGGAAAGCAACACGTTACAGGTTTCGTGTCTGCCCACTTTATCAATGCTGAGCTGCAACACGAGTTAGCAGGTTAGCCATTTGTAAATGTCTTATAATGAACTGGAATCTGTCGCAGCGAATAGAGGACGTACTTTTTCACATAACACAGATCATCACTGAATAACAAAGCAAGCAACAGTTCACGTGAATTAATGAACACAAGGAAACAATAGCAAACTATAAGCACAGTTTTTGGTATTCGCCAAGTTCCAAGCCAAAGTTCTCTCAATTTGGGACTTATAGAGCAAGATTAATTCATTCCTGTCACAGCTACTACAAATCAACTAGAATCTATCGCAACAAAGTAGTGACGTGCGTTTTTTTTTTTTCAAGGCAAAAACAGTGTAATCTATCCTCGTTGAATAACAAAGCAAATAAGAGTTTAGGCGAACTGAACAAAAGGACACAATAAGAAAACTATAAGAGCAGTGACTGTCATTTACCGACTTGTAAGATAAAGTTCTCCTCTCATTTTGTGACTTGAAAAGTTCGCCTCTCATTTTATGACTTGAAAAGTTCTCCTCTCGTTTTGTGACTTGAAAAGTTCTCCTCTCGTTTTGTGACTTGAAAAGTTCTCCTCTCGTTTTGTGACTTGAAAAGTACTCCTCTCGTTTTGTGACTTGAAAAGTTCTCCTCTGATTTTGTGACTTGAAAAGTTCTCCTCTCATTTTGTGACTTGAAAAGTTCGCCTCTCATTTTATGACTTGAAAAGTTCTCCTCTCGTTTTGTGACTTGAAAAGTTCTCCTCTCCTTTTGTGACTTGAAAAGTTCTCCTCTCATTTTGTGACTTGAAAAGTTCTCGTCTCATTTTGTGACTTGAAAAGTTCTCCTCTCATTTCGTGACTTCTAGAGCATGGTTGATTCATTCGCGTCGCAGCTGATACAAATGAACTAGAATCTGTCGCAATGGATTAGTAATGAAGTATGTAATTACAGATCCTCACCAAATAACAAAGTAGTCAAGAGTATCTCTACATGAACTAGTGAACAAAACGAAACAATAAGAAAACTATATGCGTGGTGTTTGGCATATATCGAATTGTAAGACACAGGTCTCCTCTCATTTTGTGGATTTAGTGCGCGTTTAAATCGTTCCCGTCACAGCTATTACAGATGTTACTGGCAAATAGCATTATTACGCTTATAAAAATCCGATGTTCTTCTTCTTTTTAATGTTACGACTTTGACCGAACACACTGATCCTATACCAGCGTCTTGGCCTCGAACTTGCCTCGGATTTTCCTGAAACGTTGTAAAGCAGGTTTTGGAATTTTCAGAACTGTTTTTGTTTAAGTTCGCAGGCTTTTTGTTACTGACAGCGTACCTAGTTGATGGGTCAAATGGTTCTGAGCACTATGGGACTTAACATCTGTGGTCATCAGTCCCCTAGAACTTAGAACTACTTAAACCTAACTAACCTAAGGACATCACACACATCCATGCCCGAGGCAGGATTCGAACCTGCGACCGTAGCAGTCGCGCGGTTCCGGACTGCGCGCCTAGAACCGCTAGACCACCGCGGCCGGCGTACCTAGTTGATTTTGAGACTCTGATGAAATTTGTTAGTTATCCCAAGAACTTAATTTTCTTAAGCTCTATCAATCCTGCGATTTAGCATTCAGATCGACTCAACAACAGTGGTATTGATGTCCTCTTTTAGATTTACATCTGGCTCGCTTTCGTCATTTCCTTTTCCGATCACGTCCCGTATAACCTGGTAAGTATTATTTTACTGATTATGTCTTCGACATAAACATAGTCGAGGTACTGGTAAGAAGGTGTGTCATATTTGCTACAACGATTTTTTTTCGATGATGATCTGTGGCTGAGCTAGACATTTTGACATTAGCGCCAGTATTGTACGTCCAGTGCATGAAATGTTTCAGTTGTAAGTGGACTGGCCTGATGTACGTGATGAAACACGAGATCTGCTGCACTTCGTAAATGAATTACCGAACTGAAAGAATAGAACACGGATTGTCAGTAACTATACATGGTGGCGGTGGGCGGGTAACAATACGAGTAAGACACTTCACGAAAAATACACTACCTGACAAAAAAGTAAAGCAGAATACACTGTCTGATGTCAGTGTACCTTCGTACTCATAAACAGCATCGGCGGGTAGGTAAATGATTAGAGGTGCAATTAACTGTGACAGAACGGTTACCACAATACGGTAGTTTTGTTCGTAATTAGTGCTGTTACCAGGCCTGCTAACGTACATAAAGTGTATGAACTGTGAATAACATCACTGTCAAAGACACGGAGTCGCCACGTACAGTCAAAAAATGGTTCAAATGGCTCTGAGCACTATGGGACTCAACATCTGTGGTCATAAGTCCCCTAGAACTTAGAACTACTTAAACCTAACTAACCTAAGGACATCACACACATCCATGCCCGAGGCAGGATTCGAACCTGCGACCGTAGCGGTCACGCGGTTCCAAACTGAAGCGCCTTTAACCGCACGGCCACATCGGCCGGCCACGTACAGTCAAACATCAGCGTAACTTTTTACCAGTCAGGATATGTTTGCACCACTTACCACTTTTGTTTCAAATGGCTGCTGCTCTACCTTCCTGCACTGTTTTGTACTCAAAGTAAAAGTTTTATTACCTCTGTGATTTTTAGCTATTATTTCAGTTGTCTTCCCATCTTCCCACAAGCTCTTAGCCTTGTAAATATCCTTTAATCGCGTTGTCTGTGAAAAAAGCTTTTGGTGGCAGTGATTTAAGTTGAACGATGCCAGATCGATACAAATATCTTGATATTTCAAAATAAACCTGCAGTACTGCACCACCACTCTTCTTTTTTACTTCCTATTAACACCTGATTTCTTTCTGGCATGATCCAAATTTACCGAGAGAATTAGATGCAGGAAAAATCCTTTGTTTTTTAAGACTGGCCTAAAGTTATCCTGAATGACCGTGTAACTTTGTACCAGCATTAAAAGTGAAATTTTTTCTAATAGGTCTCCAGTATTTTCAAAAAAATAGTGAAAAGTGGTACAAATTTACCCCAGTTGAATGTACACGTGTGAGACAGCATTATCAGCACATGACAGAGTTTGGAAGGGGTCCCATTGTGGATCTCCATTTGCAATATTCAGATATGTGATTGTTAAGAGAGTCATATCAAGTGCTGAGAATGTCGATCTCGTGCATTGATACATACCACAACGCGATTTCGGGAAGACAGTGTAGTACGTTGAATTCCATCTGGACTTGTCGCGCATAGGCCTGTATTATGTGGCATCGGGAGCCATCGGTGATTCCTTATACGTCTCTTGATTTTAATTATCGCCATCGGTGACAGTCCATAGATGATAATTCTGGTGAGCATGTACGGCCATTTTGAGTTTTCCTAACGATCGATAGAACGATAACCGAAATCTTCTATAAAGAAGGACTCTAATTATTATCTGTGCGGAATGGCTGAGCCATCCATCATTGTTGCGTAAAAATTCGTTGCGTTCTGCAAAATGTCTTCCCATGATGACGACAGCATATTTGTTTGGTATTTCAGGAACAAATTTGTAGCTATTTAGAGTTCTATCTACAAAACAGGGGCCAATGACGCGGTACTGGAAAGCCCGCAACATACAGTTCGTAATTCATCCACTATCGTTAATCGGCGTGGATATTCAAGTGCCCAATAGCGCATATTACGAATATTCGTTTGACCGTGGTTTTTAATCAATACTTCATCCCTAAAAACACCTTCCGTAGAAACGTTGCATTACTTTGTATTTTTCATAGACATTATTTAGAGAAATGTTTCCGATTATGAAAGTCATGTCCATTGGTTTCGAATGTAGTACTCGCAGAACATTCCGTTGCCTGATCCCAGTCGCACGTCCAGGTGACATAGGTACTGTGTCACCCCAGTTAAAATGTTACTTGCATTTCTTTCATCAGTTATTGTTAATTTGCATTGGCTTATTTTAATCTTCGCAGGTTCTTGAAAGTCTTTATAATATTTGAAAAGGCAGAACGAGAGTGCTTGGCATGATTAGGATACTTTTCAGCATACTGCCACAAAATATCATAAATGAAAATTGCATGTCGTCTTCTTGGACTCTTTCCTATGCCAATAATGAGTATATAGGGCCATTAACAGAAAGACGGTGTCAAATTCGGCAGCTGTAAACTGTGAACATTATCTGCGCACATCACAAAATTCGACACTATATCCTCTATTGCTGAAAACGACATCTAGATCTATTTATTCGTTCTGTATATACAGACCAACTTGTTTTTATGTGACATGTAGAACTGGTAGGCTTTCTGATTCGCCGGTAGTAGATTCTTGACCATGCACTGGATAGAACATAAAGATCTTCCCGCAGGAGGTTTCCTCCACTTTCTGCTTAAGATTACCGTTTCTTCAAAGTTGCTTCACTCTGACGGACGCTTTTGTGAAGACTATACAGCATCTTCAATCTCCGTATCCCTCATTCCGTCGGAAGACCTCCACATCCTGGAACCAAATGCTGTCCATATGTGCAGTCTACGTTGGCCTAGCTGCATCTGCCACGTATACTGTATACTGTCTCTTGAGGAGACGTGCATGATCTACTACGCTATGGGTATGTAACTTGATATTCATTCAAGCGCTGGGCACCCATTAGGAACACCTCCAGTGTCTTAAGGAGTCAATTACAAGCAAGGTCTACTGCTTTATCACCGTGAAAAGATTTGTATTTTTTCAGAATGTTGAGTCCGCGGGTAGTCGGTAACAACGTAACTCTTTCCCTGTAAAGCAGTCTCAGGCTACTATAATCGTAAGATCAGTGATGCACAAGACAAGCACACATCAGTACTGACTATCGCCTTTTCCTCAACGACAAATTGACAAGAAAAATCCAACTGCACTGTATGTGTTTAGCAACAGCACCGATGTAAGACGAACTTTACTATCGGAAGAAGTAGCGTTCAGATCGTTGACATGCCATCTGAATTTCGCTTTTGTCTAGTTTACCTACTTCACTTGAATTGTATACCGGAATGGTTCATTAAACAAAACACTCCTTAAGCTTTTGTTCCATTCCCTAATGATCTCGGAGTTGATAGGACAAGACATGCTAATCTCGCGCTCTTCCCTTTACACCAAAATTAAAGGTGAAGCAATAAACACAAAGTTCGCCTAGGCGACACAGAGCTGCAAAAGGCGTAGATGTATTGTAGGCGGTAAGCTCTCAACTTCTTCCAGCATGATAACCGGCGCAACCAGCCAGCTATAGTGGGATCTATAGCCCTACACCAAATTCTAAGAACGATAGGAATGTGTATAAGTTATCGACTATCAAAAGACGTTTATTAAAGAGGGTGAAATATACGGACATTAATCATTAGATTTAATTTAATGGTACATAAAATAATTATTGATTATTTTCAAACTTATCAAGTCACTTTATTTTTAATTTTTAAAGGGACCAAACTGCTGAGGTCATCGGCCCCTTGACTTACACACTACTTAAACTAAATTACACTAGCTTATGCTAAGAACAACACTTATACCCATGTCCGAGGGAGGATACGAACCTCCGGCGGGAGAGGCCGCGCAATCCGTGACATGACGTCTCAAACCGCGCGGCCATTCCGCGCGGCGTTTTCAAGTCTTTTCCTGTTTGAATAATAGGGGCAATAGAAAAGAATCACTAGATCAGTTGTTACGAAGACAGAGAGATAATGGACCTTTCGAAGCCAAAGGGATGATTACGTCTTTCGCTTACAGTAAGGAAAAATAGACGCTGTAATTTCCAGAAGTGGATTACCCTCAACTGATTCAACTGTTTACCTCAATGTCATCTTCTTCATCTTACTTTGATTGCATCTACATGACCCGTTTTAATAATAATAATATTTATTTAATAATATTTATCTTGACAAAGCAGGCCTCGGAAATCAAATTCTATGAATCAAGTCAAATAAAGTTGAAAACTGCCGTGAATCATTTTGTCAGACTAACACTGTGTCCTGCACTAGGAATTTTCTCTGGCTTCTTAGACTCGAAGCTACCATTGTGATAACTGCAGAAGCCTTATGGCATTCTGCAAAAGATTAGTCTTTCTTAAATCAGCTAAACTTTCAACATTTGGAAGCAGGGTCAAACCTCAATGCAGAATTTAGTGTGGGAACAACGACAGTTAACACAGCGAGTGCGGAGAAGTACGGAACTTCATCCATTAAGTGTTAGTCAAGTATAACTAAAGATTTTATTTCTCATCTTTCCTGAGAAGCCGGCCGCTGTGGCCGAGCGGTTCTAAGCGCTTTAGTCCGGAACCACGCTGCTGCTACGGTCGCAAGTTCGAATCCTGCCTCGGGCACGGCTGTGTGTGATGTCCTTAGGTTAGTTAGGTTTAAGTAGTTCTAAGTCTAGGGTACTGATGACCTCAGATGTTAAGCCCCAAAGTGCTTAGAGCCATTTGAACTCTTTTCCTAAGAAAAGTTAACGCTCCAAAAATGAGACGCTGAAATCTCAAAAATCGTAGTATGTCTGCTATAATGAAAATACACACACTGTCTATTCCTATCGAACATGAGTAAGAAGAATCTCCGACCAAAAAAAATCGTAGTCGTCATAGTAGACCCGGAAAAATCACTGAATTTTACTCATGAGGAAGTCTCGCAACCAAATGTGGCAGAAGGCCTCGTCAGGGTTGTCTTTTATCTGCTTCTCCCTATACAATAGCAACGGAACCTCTTCTTCGAAGATTACTGACCACATTGGCCCGATGGTGTGTATATAGTATGAAGAGTGCAGAAAAAACATACGCAGATGACTCAGTCTCAGCTTAAATTCATGAGCAAGATGAGATCAGCGCGGTTGGCATATTCAACGAATATCGAAGGTACAGCAGAACCAGAATCAACATAGATAAATCAGCTTGTCTTGAACTGAGATCCAATTCTCAATACCGGTGGCACCCATGGTTGGATACAGTTGCCGAAAAACACCATTGCATCATGATCATCACAGTGAATTCCATGCGCATGTTACAACTCAACTGGTAGAAGGTGCAGTTACGGAGCCAAAATATTTGAAAGCTAGACAGAATTCAAGGGCTTATTTCATCAATGCTAAAGAATTATCCAAGCTCAGTTGTGTAGCTTTATTCCTACCCATGCCATAAAAATTTGCAAAACGATGCTTTCTGTGACGGCGTGGCATGTCTGGAGGTTCAGTTTGCTCAAATTGCCTTTTTTCAACGTAGCAACCCTATAAATCAATGGTGCAGTGGGGCTGAGAAATCCGGACCAGTACTGTATGAAACATACAGGCAAGATATCCAGGGTAGGGGGAGGGAGTATCATAGAAAAGATTTTCCAAATATTTAGACCGTCAGATTAAAGGCCGCCTATTTATGTCAACCCACAATTCAAAATTTGCAGGTGTGTATACATTTATTACACAGAAATAGGCTGCTTAGGTAGAACACACTGAAAGAAATCCTCAACAAAAGTCTGCCAATCATTATTCAGAAGCGCTTCTGAGTATTCTATAGCAATCAAATATCCTTACACAAATTGGCCACAAGTTTGGAAATTTGTCCAGACAAAGATTTCACCTACACATGTAAGAGCTTTGTGGCTATATGCCATCCCCGAAACCTAGGCAACTCTTGGTGAGAAATAGAAAATCAAACTGGCCCATTTAGCCTTATGTGTAGTGTCCAGTGCTGAAGCGAATCTGCATCACATTCACCTACGCAAGAAAACGATTAATATTTGGAAATGGGTATCCAAAAAGCTGTCTGCTATTAGGTGATACACCATAAATAAGATAAAAGTTGATCAATTTTTGCGATCAGATCGGAAATTTTTCCCTGACGCTAAACACAGTGCGTCTGCCTGACTTCTTGGACAGTTGACAATTTTTTCTCGCCATCCTCAAGGGCAGTGATATACAGGAAGTAACCAACTACTTGTCATTGCAACACTAGAGAATTAAATATCGTCTGGGAACCATAAATGTACCGTCAGTGCACAATTATCTACGAAAGATTCTCTAGACAGATCAAGAAAGGGAAATGACGACAAGGAGTGTGCATTAGTCAGCCCTAAGACGTTTAAGAAAATATTTTTAAGTTTAAAAAAAAAGAATAAAAGTGCAGACTGTTTTGAGACTATGTTGAGACTCCAACAGAGACATATCTTGTTTGATGTAACGTGGTATTCTTTTATCTTTTTTTAAAAAAATTATTGTTATTATTGTAAGTGTAAGAGAATGTAATTATATGTTTTGCACAAGCACAAACATCCACAAACATTTGTAAAACACTGTAATTCTTATTTTAGTTCAATAAGAGATTTAGTTTAAAATGATTGTGAACAAGATTAGAATCAGCAACCTCTATATCCTCTATATCAAGCACCATGGATCGTGGCTATCAATATCCCATCTAAAGAGGCAGACTGGAAAAGCATACGAAGCGTAATTTCACTTCCTGACTGAAATGTTAATCTCAGCTAATAATTGTAAACCAAAAAATAATTGCAAAACGAATAATAAGCACCGATCAGCTCTGGGCACGAAAGTGAATGCCTGTGTTTGGAGACCAGTACTCCGACGTAAAGCAGTACGTAAACAGTCTAATATAAAATTAAATTTTCATAGACGATTATGGTATTTCTACTTCTGATAAGATTTATTAATGGCCTCATAACGGATCAAGAAAAGGCTGCTGATAGCAAAGCAGGGACGGTACGATTACATTAGAAGACTACAATGTTCTCATACTTCTTTAAGACATAACTGTTTACGATCCAAAAACTGTAGTTTTAGACAAATGAGGCTTCGAAGTTACAACAAAAGTTCTATAGTCAGTCCTGAGCTAAAAGAAGAAAGAATAGTAGTAAATTTAATGCAGGAAAGCGAGTTAATGGAATGATACTTAGACGCTCTAGAAAGCCTCCCTCTTCTCGCACACGGTTGCGCGTTTTACTTCCTAAGATAATGCCAAGCATAGCAGATTATGGAAGCTGCAAGAAATTTCGCAATCAGCAAAGAAATATAGTTTGTCTGCATAAATACACTACAACTGTTATTTGTACGATATCTCTGACTTTACCGGAGGCGAAACTAATACACCAATTCACGGTTCCCCGCCAAGACAATTATTTAATAACGTGTGATGTCTCTGAGATCCATCAGGAGTCGCTAGAAGGACATGGAGGTGAATGCTACCGAAACAACGCGCATTTGCTGTTATTTCGCCTCGAAAAGAGAGAGCTTATGATTTTTGGATCAAGATTCCATTCAAATGTAAATCGTTTGTTCTATAGTGTTTCAGTACGTCACTTTCCTACGCCTTCTAGATAAGAATATAGTTTACCAGTATAAATATTAAAAATATGTACAAAGAAAAAAATTGCACAGCCTGACTGAAATGTTTATCTCAGCTATAACATGGAGATGGCTCTGAGCACTATGGGACTTAACTACTGAGGTGATCAGTCCCTTACAACTTAGAACTACTTAAACCTAACTAACCTAAGGACATCACACACATCCATTCCCGAGGCAGGATTCGAACCTGCGACCGTAGCGGTAACGCGGTTGAAAACTGAAGCGCTTAGAACCGCACGGCCACGCCGGCCGGCTATAACATGGAGATATTTTGTTCACCTGTCAACATACAACACTATAAACAGGCAAAGATGGTCTCAAAGAAGTCATCGTTCCACACAATAATCAGCTATCGATATATGTACACAGCGTCTAATGTATATATATATGATGTAAAGAAACTACAAGGAACTTGGAAGTTATACACTGAGTCCTACCACACGTCCTTTGGGTACTCCTGAAGTTACCTCTACATCAGTCGACTTTGTTCATTTAAGAACGACGTGTTCGGTTCCATCTGGTCGGCATTAATAAATCCAGTCACAAATCTGGTTAGATACTCGGTACGCTATAATTTTTCCACTAACCGGCAGTGGCGGGACTGTACCAAATGCGTCCCTGAAGACAAGGAACACGGCATCAAGCTGCGTCTCGATGTCTATGAACTAACAGAGCGAGTTATTAATATACTGCCCACTTACCGTGCCGATTACTCAAAACTACATCATGTTGAATCGATGACTGTTTAGCATTTATTGGTACAGAATTACGTGGTGTCTACGATAATGTGAATATCGCCATTGCGCTAACGATCGAACACGAAAGTAAGTCGATGCGGATTTCTGTCGCTCATTAGCTTCGTCGAACTCGGACACGGTTTTCATAGCGATGACGCTGCAGCGATACTGCTGCGGAGTGATGTCGCAACGACTCGGAGCTGCCTCTGCGTTACAGAAATCATACCGACTGTTAAAAACTTTAAACCGTTGCTATCTGCCAGAGCACGACTCGGGATTACAAGTGGATGGTCTGCTGCTTTCACAGTGAGACAATGCAAATACATCACCGCTGTTTCAAGTAGGCGTCGCTCCGTTTCTTGTATTTTATGGCTTTGTGTAAATCTTTGATAGTCCACCGTCAGTAAAAGATCGATTGGAAATTTGTGCTCTGCGATTCAGTGGCAGGTTGTGGCATGAAATTAGGCAGAAAGAAAGCTCGGTTTTTGCTTCTGGTTAAAGTTTTCTGTTTTTTAGTCTCACTGAAAATAGAACAAACGTCACTGAGACGCACCACAACGAGTGTAAAGCTCCTGTATTACAATACCGCATGTTCTTTGGGAGATACGTTTTCTTCATTCAACAGTGAAGCTGCCGTTCATTTTTCTTTAGCCAAACTGGTTAAAAAAGTGTTGTCAATCCGCAAATTAAACTCTGTCTCCAGACAAATTTAGTAATTTTGTATGTCAGACAGTACTTTCGCTTTTCTACATCTACATTTACATACACACTCCGCAATCCACCATACAGTGCGTAGCGGAGGGTACCTCGTACCACAACTAGAGTCTTCTCTCCCTATTCCACTCCCAAACAGAACGAGGGAAAAACGACTGTCTATATGCCTCTTTACGAGCCCTAATCTCTCTTATCTTATCTTTGTGGTCTTTCCGCGAAATGTAAGTTGGCGGCAGTAAAATTGTATTGCGGTCAGCCTCAAATGCTAGTTCTTTAAATTTCCTCAGTAGCGATTCACGAAAAGAACGCCTCCTTTCATCTAGAGACTCCCACCCGAGTTCTTGAAGCATTTCCGTAACACTCGCGTGATGATCAAACCTACCAGTAACAGATCTAGCAGCCCGCCTCTGAATGCTTCTATGTTCTCCCTCAATCCGACCTGATAGGGATCCCAAACGCTCGAGCAGTACTCAAGAATGGGTCTTATTAGTGTTTTACAGGCGGTCTCCTTTACAGATGAACCACATCTTCCCAAAATTCTACCAATGAACCGAAGACGACTATCCACCTTCCCCACAACTGCCATTACATGCTTGTCCCACTTCATACCGCTCTGCAATGTTACGCCCAAACATTTAACCGACGTGACTTTGTCAAGCGCTACACTACTAATGGAGTATTCAAACATTACGGCATTCATTTTCCTATTCATCTGCATTAATTTACATTTATATACAGGGTGTTACAAAAAGGTAATGCCAAATGTAGAGACTCTTCGTGCTCGTATTGTGGACGGCTGTGATACAATACGCCATTCTCCAGGACTGCATCAGCGCATCAGGGATTCCATGCGACGGAAGGTGGATGCATGTATCCTCGCTAACGGAGGACATTTTGAACATTTCCTGTAACAAAGTCTTTGAAGTCACGATGGTACGTTCTGTTGCTGTGTGTTTCCATTCCATGATTAATGTGATTTGAAGAGAAGTAATAAAATGAGATCCAACATGGAAAGTAAGCGTTTCCGGACACACGTCCACATAACATATTTTCTTTCTTTGTATGTGAGGAATGTTTCCTGAAAGTTTTGCCGTACCTTTTTGTAACACTCTGTATATTTAGAGTTAGCTGCCATTCTTTGCACCAATCACAAATCCTGTCCAAGTCATCTTGTATCCTCCTACAGTCACTCAACGACGACACCTTCCCGTACTCCACAGCATCATCAGCAAACAGCCGCACATTGCTATCCACCCTATCCAAAAGTTCATTTATGTCGATAGAAAACTACAGCGGACCTACCACACTTCCCCGGGGCACTCCAGATGATACCCTCGCCTCCGATGAACACTCACCATCGAGGACAACGTACTGGATTCTATTGCTTAAGAAGTCTTCGAGCCACTCACATATTTGGGAACCAATCCCATATGCTCGTACCTTAGTTAGGAGTCTGCAGTGGGGCACCGAATCAAACGCTTTTTCCAGTCCCAGTAAGAAATCTAGGAAGAAACCTCCCTTAAAACCCTGCATAATTAAGACATATATTCCGCTGAGTGCGGATTTATCACTTTAACAAAGTGTAAATGTCTGATCCCTATGTTTGGAGCACAACACTTAGATATACACTGCCTGACAGAAAAAAAGTGTAGAACTTAAAGACGAGGAGGAAACAAAATGAAACTTCAGCAGCTGAGAAGGTATGTAATGTTATTTCTGTGATCACAAAATCGAGTCAAATTCACAAAGATCTTGGCAGGATGAGACCACTTATCAGTATGACGTTGCACCCATTCTGCGCTTGCTCCACGCAACTGATTTGGTTGGGAAGGGCGTCGCAAAGCCGTTCTATCCTCTCCTGACGCACACCGGTCCATAACTGTTGTAACTAATCCTTGAAATCCTGGGTACTGACATTGGGACGGAGTTGACGACCGAGGAGGCCGCACTTGCGGTCTACGGGGCACAGACATCGCTGGTCACGGGGAGCGCCTCAACAGAACGGAGACTGCCATATGCGGGCGAGTATTGTCCTGTTGAAAAATGGCACCACGATACTGCCACATGAGAGGAAACACATGAAAATGCAGAACGTCCGTGTCGTAACGTTGTGTCTTCGTAGTTTGTTGAGTCACTACCAGTCGTGAGCTAAAGTTGTAACCGATGGCTTCCCACACGGTAACTCCAGCAATGGGAGCACTGTGCTTCTCCAAAACATTGGAAGACTGGGACCTCTCCCCAGGTCGTCGCCCTACTCCCCGATGATAGTCATTCGGGGTAGTTCAGAAGCGCGATTCACAGCTTGACACAATACGGCGCCATTAATCAGCAATCCACGCTTCCCAGTCAAGGCACCACTCCGAACGTAGCAGTTTGTGACGTGTTATTTGCGGTAATCTACGCACGGTACGGTAATTCCGTAGTCCGGTTGTTGCTTGTCTCCGACCAATGGTACAGAATTTTGCAGGGAGTCCGTTATCTGTTCCTAGATAAGACGCGCAGATGTCACCCGCCAGGTTAGCCGACAGAGCATTGTGCTGCTTCCTGGACTCGGGTAGGCGCGCCGGCCCCGATCGAATCCGCCGTGTGGATTAATGCCAACCTGGACGTGGTTTTTAGCCGGTTTTCCATCCCATAAGGCGAATACCGGGCAGGTCACCACGTCCCGCCTCAGTTACATGACTCACAGACTTCTGACACACGTTCGCACTTTTTCATGATTTACACTACACGCAGACAGTTGGGGTACATTGATTCCGTCCCGGGGGGTACTGGGTGGCAGCAGCAAGGGCATCCGGCCACGCCTTCCAATTAACCATGCCAAAACCGATTGTAACAATGCCGACCTTTCGACAACTGCGGGACAAGGCACAACCCAAGGAAAGAAAGAAAGAATGGGACGCGCTGCTGTCAAGGGGTTGTCGTGTGCTTGCTTCACAACACGGAGATTCTCTCTTGTGGTAGTCAGACGCAGTCGTCCAGAAACCTGACGACGGGTATGCCTGCCCTCACATTCCCATGTGCGAATGCCCTACATGTCTGGATATCACACGATTTCAGAATGAGACTTTCACTCTGCAGCTGAGAGCGCGCTGATACGAAACTTCCTGGCAGATCAAAACTGTGTGCCGGACCGAGACTCGAACTCGGGACCTTTGCCTTTCGCGGGCAAGTGCTCTACCTACTGAGCAACCCAAGCACGACTCACACCCCCTCCTCACAGCTTTACTTCTGCCAGTATCTCGTCTCCTACCTTCCAAACTTTACAGAAGCTCTTCTGCGAACCTTGCAGAACCATCACTCCCGAAAGAAAGGATATTGCGGAGTCATGGCTTAGCCACAGCCTGGGGGATGTTTCCAGAATGAGACTTTCACTCTGCAGCGGAGTGCGCGCTGATATGAAACTTCATGGCAGATCAAAACACTAGAGCACTTGCCCGCGAAAGGCAAAGATCCCGAGTTCGAGTCTCGGTCCCTCTACGATTTTTACCCTCCACGCTGCCCTCCAATACCAAATTCGTGATCCCTTGATGCCTCAGAACATGTCCTACTAATCGATCCCTTCTTCCAGTCAAGTTGTGCCACAAACTCCTCTTCTCCCCAATCCTATTCAATACCTCCTCATTAGTTATGTGATCTACCCATCTAATCTTCAGCATTCTTCTCTAGCACCACATTTCGAAATCTTCTATTCTCTTCTTGTCCAAACTATTTATCGTCCACTTTTCACTTCCATATATGGCTACACTCCATACAAATGCTTTCAGAAACGACTTCCTGACACTTAAATCTATACTCGATGTTGACAAATTCCTCTTCTTCAGAAACGCTATCCTTGTCATTGCCAGTCTACATTTTATACCCTCTCTACTTCGACCATCATCAGTTATTTTGCTCCCCACGTAGCAAAACTCCTTTACTGCTTTAAGTGTCTAATTTCCTAATCTAATTCCCTCAGCATCACCCGACTTAATTCTACTACATTCCGTTATCCTCGTTTTGCTTTTTTTTATGTTCATCTTATATCCTCCTTTCAAGACACTGTCCATTCCGTTCAACTGCTCTTCCAAGTCCTTTGCTGTCTCTGAATGAATTACAATGACATCGGCGAACCTCGAAGTTTTTATTTCTTCTCCATGGATTTTAATTCCTACTCCGAGTTTTTCTTTTGTTTCCTTTACTGCTTGCTCAATATGCAGATTGAATAACATCGAGGAGATGCTACAACCTTGTTTCACTCCCTTCCCAACCACTGCTTTCCTTTAATGGCCCTCTGGTTTCTGTACAAATTGTAAATAGCCTTTCGCTCCCTGTATTTTACCCCTGCCACCTTTAGAATTTGAAAGAGAGTATTCCAGTCAACATTGTCAAAAGCTTTCTCTAAGTCTACAAATGCTAGGAACGTAGGTTTGCCTTTCCTTAATCTACTTAATATAGTAGCTTAAATTGTTATGACAAATCGCTGAAATGTTTTAAACTGTCTTCTCATTGAAAGAAGCATTACGGAGGGAGGGACTGGAAATAGTTAATTAGTGTCACGTATTTTTGTTTGTTCGATTCGGCAGCTAATATTTGTTTCGACAGTTTTAAAATCTACATCTGACGACATTGTTAGGTATCAGGATAATAATTGGCAGAAGCAACTACCTAAATATAAAACATAAATGTAACAGCTTACACGCCTTAAAAAGTGATGATAGCAATACATAGTCACTAAAAAGTAAAATGTACGCCACACTATCGTACAGCTGACCTACAGAAGATATACATACATATCGCGTCTTGCACAGTTTTATTCTTCCCAGCTTCAAATTTATCGTGAAAGTAACCATAGATTCCTTTATTTATCACATTCATTTGCGTTATTAAAAGTGTCTGCTAACCAAAACCATCCTCAACACAAATCGCTAATCGTTAAGTTTCCTTACTAAGAAAACTAGTCGAATGAATTAATAAAATTATGGTAGGTATGCTACAGAAATGTCAATCGCTTAATGCGCAGACTAAGAAAAATAAAGAAAATTACTTTTTTATCTCGTCTCATTTTTCTTTAGTTTGTCGCTTCGTAAAATTAACTAACATTTACAAATCTTATTTGAAAGTCGAACGACGCATTAATTTCCTAGTGAAGTTTTCGTTAGCACTCATGGAAGCATTTTCATGCTATAAACAAGAAAAGTGCGGTTTCTTTGCGTTAACGACGATCAACAAATTTCAATTAGACGGCCGCACAGTGCAGAATACACATGATAATCAGGCAAAACCGCCGTCAGCGTTGAGACATTCATCACACCGATGCACGAGGTTGAATACCAGTTCGGTAAAACACAGTGTCCTGCTGTCTAAAGAAGGAATCGTCAACCGTTCAAGGCCTGAAGAGGTGATAATAGCTTGGAGAGAGATCAGGATTATGGGCTGTGTGCTCGACTGTCTCCCATTTAAGTTGGCCTAACTTCTGCGTTACGACATTTGTGGTATCGGGACCGGCATCGCGTGTCGGATCGTTACCAGTACTGAACTTGGCGCACCTTTCTACTACAGTGAGTTTCACGGACATGCTGCACTATACACATTATTCATTCCACAGTGGATGTCTACCAGTGTTTTGCGGCAGCCAAGGAAAGAATAATAGCACGATAGTCTCGCTTTGGATGTGTTTGGTAACAAGGCCACCATAGTTCACGTTTCCACATTTACAGAGACACGTACGCCACACTAATACCTTGCCTACATGTCGGTGGTTATATACCCACATCAGAGTCACGTTACGTTGCATATCCGCTGTAGCAACGCCCTTAAACAGAAACTTCTTTATCGCCCCTTGTATTATTATTCTTCTTGTGAGGTCATCACCCTAATCCATTCTTCTTTATGTATCTGTTAAACTGGTGGCAACTGATACTCTCTTTCACATGATCTTACAGTTCCACCTTACTGCCGCTTCCAATGGCCCGTTAATTGTTCCCGTGTGTCTTTTTACGTACGTGACTTCTTCAAGCGCGATTTCTCATGGACGTCACTCCTGCTCTGCTCTTTACAGTGCATCATCGCTTCCCGGGTTCGATTCCCGGCGGGGTCAGGGATTTTCTCTGCCTCGTGATGACTGGGTGTTGTGTGCTGTCCTTAGGTTAGTTAGGTTTAAGTAGTTCTAAGCTCTAGGGGACTGATGACCATAGATGTTAAGTACCATAGTGCTCAGAGCCATTTGAATCATCATCGCTTCGTCCTTTCTCTCCCCGTTAATCGCAGACACCACATTAGAAAAGCTTTCATAGTTCCTTCTTTAGCTTATCGTAATCTACGATTCACATTCAAAATTATGTGCCCCAGACGCGCAGTTATTAATAGTGAGTAAAATAATAATGAAAATCGTGCTGAGATTGTTTCGGTTCTGGAGAAGGAAAAACAACTCCAGTTTTTAATTTTCATTTTGTTACTGAGATCCCTGAAACTGGATATAAACAAGGTCTCAACTGGTGTCCTATCGCATCTCTTTATTGCTTAAGGGTGCTCACATTCCAAATTTTATGGTAAAATCACTGATGTGGTTTGAGTATATATTGGATGCAATGACTCCCGAGTATTATTAAACAATACATAAATGTTACGTGTGGGAAAACTATAGCAAAGTAATCAGTTTGAATATAGATTCGAGATGGCAAGGTGATGAAACAGAAAGTAAATATGAATTTCCGCACCTGAATGAATCTTCCACTCTGCAACGAAGTATGCTCTGTTTTGAAACTCCCTCGGAGATTAACGCTGTGTTCTGTATTGGGATTCGAACCTCGCCCACCGTGAGCATGTCTGCATAGATTTGTTGGTAAGACCATTTCCTCTGTGTATAAATGTTTCAATGTTTGACTTCCGAGTTAGTTCAAATCTGTCAGGAAGTTTCATTTTTCATTTTTGCATAACAAAAGAAATGTTTGTTGTTCATCTTCCACGAAACAGTAGATGTCGTGATCCGTTATGGATGCAGTTCATTTGTTGGATCCATTTTCTACATTCTAAGACAGAAAAAGACGCACCGTGATCGAAGTATCCGAATGGAATGGAAATTGGCAGATGGGATGTAAATATGCAGTCAAACAAATGGTTACTTTCAGTAACACTGGATGATTTACTCAAGTGACAGAACTTCACAAAATGAGAAAGTCAGTAACGTGTTGGTCCAAATGGTTCGAATGGCTCTGAACACTATGGGACTTAACATCCGAGGTCATCAGTTCCCTAGAACTACTTAAACCTAACTAAGCTAAGGACATCACACAACACCCAGTCATCACGAGGCAGAGAAAATCCCTGACCCCGCCGGGAATCGAACCCTGCTATGAAGAGAATATATATAAATGACCTAGTAGATAGTGTCGGAAGTTCCATGCGGCTTTTCGCGGATGATGCTGTAGTATACAGAGAAGTTGCAGCATTAGAAAATTGTAGCGAAATGCAGGAAGATCTGCAGCGGATAGGCACTTGGTGTAGGGAGTGGCAACTGACCCTTAACATAGACAAATGTAATGTATTGCGAATACATAGAAAGAAGGATCCTTTACTGTATGACTATATGCTAGCGGAACAACCACTGGTAGCAGTTACTTCTGTAAAATATCCGGAAGTATGCGTGCGGAACGATTTGAAGTGGAATGATCATATAAAATTAATTGTTGGTAAGGCGGGTACCAGGTAGAAATGGTTCAAATGGCTCTGAGCACTATGGAACTCAACTGCTGAGGTCATTAGTCCCCTAGAACTTAGAACTAGTTAAACCTAACTAACCTAAGGACATCACAAACATCCATGCCCGAGGCAGGATTCGAACCTGCGACCGTAGCGGTCTTGCGGTTCCAGACTGCAGCGCCTTTAACCGCACGGCCACTTCGGCCGGCGCAGGTACCAGGTAGAGATTCATTGGGAGAGTCCTTAGAAAATGTAGTCCATCAACAAAGGAGGTGGCTTATAAAACACTCGTTCGACCTATACTTGAGTATTGCTCATGAGTGTGGGATCCGTACCAGATCGGGTTGACGGAGGAGATGGAGAAGATCCAAAGAAGAGCGGCGAGTTTCGTCACACAGTTATTTGGTAAGCGTGATAGCGTTACGGAGATGTTTAACAAACTCAAGTGGCAGACTCTGCAAGAGAGACGCTCTGCATCGCGGTGTAGCTTGCTCGCCAGGTTTCGAGAGGGTGCGTTTCTGGATGAGGTATCGAATATATTGCTTCCCCCTACTTATACCTCCCGAGGAGATCACGAATCTAAAATTAGAGAGATTAGAGCGCGCACGGAGGCTTTCAGACAGTCGTTCTTCCCGCGAACCATACGCGACTGGAACGGGAAAGTGAGGTAATGACAGTGGCACGTAAAGTGCCCTCCGCCACACACCGTTTGGTGGCTTGCGGAGTATAAATGTAGATGTAGATGTAGATCCATGCCCGAGGCAGGATTTGAGCCTGCGACCGTAGCGGTCGCGCGATTCCAGACTGAAGCGGCCAGAAACGCTCTGCCACACTGGCCGCCGTGTTGGTCCATCTCTGGCCCTTATGCAAGAAGTTATTCCGCTTGGCATTGACCGAGACAGTTGTTGGATGTGCTCCTGAGGGATATCCTGCCAAATTCTGTCCAATTGACGCATTGGATAGTCAAAATCCCAAACTGGTTGGAAGACCCTGCCCATAATGCTACAAAAGTTCTCAGTTGGGGAGAGATCTGGCGACCTTGTTCGAAAAGGAAGGGTTTGGCAAGTACGAAGACAAGCGGCAGAAACTCTCGCAGTGTGCTATCGGCCATTGCTCAAATGTAAGTGGAGGATGGCTTTCCATTAAGGGCAACAAAACGAGGTGTATGATATCGTCGACGTACTGCTGTACTATAAGAGAGCAGTGGATGACAACGAAAGGGATCCTGCTATGAAGAGAAATGGTATCCCAGGCCATCACTCCAGGCTGCTGGGCCGTACTGCGGGCAACAGTCGGTACGGTAACCCGCTGCCGTCCAGGGCGTCTCCAGGCACGTACTTTCTGATCATCAGGGCTCATTTCGAAGCAGAACTCGTCACTTGAGTAAATCATCTAAGTTTTCTGAAATTTTCATCACTTATTTGTCTGTACACGTACATCACACTTACTGATTTCTGTCCCATTTGGATAATTCCATCGTGATGTCTAGTTTCTTCCTTTTTTTTCGAAGAGTGTATTGGACCGTTTCCCCCATGAACAATGGACCTTGTCGCTAGCGGGGGAGGCTTGCGTGCCTCAGCGATACTGATAGCCGTACCGAAACTGCAACCACAACGGAGGGATATCTGTTGAGAGGCCAGACATACGTGTGGTTCCTGAAGAGGGGCAGCAGCCTTTTCGATAGTTTCAGTCTGGATGAATGACTGATCTGGTCTTGAAATATCAATCAAAACGGCCTTCCTGTGCTAGTACTGCGAACGGCTGAAAGCAAGGGGATACTACAACCGTAAGTCTTCCTGATGGTGTGCAGCTCCGTTGAATGGTTAAATGATGAGGGCATCCTCTTGGGTAAAATATTCCAGAGGTAAAATAGTCCCCCATACGTATCTTCGGAGAGGGGCTACTCAGGAGGACTTCGTTATCAGGAGAAAGAAAACTGGCGTTCTACGGATCGGAGCTTGGAATGGCAGATCCCTTAATCGGGCAGGTAGGTTAGAAAATTTAAAAAGGGAAATGGATAGGTTAAAGTTAGATATAGCAGGAATTAGTGAAGTTCGGTGGCAGGAGCAATACTTGTCAGGTGAATACAGGGTTATAAATACAGTATCAAATAGGGGTGATGCAGGAGTAGGTTTAATACTGAATAAAAAAAGAGGAGTGCGGGTAAGCTATTACGAACAGCACGGTGAACGCATTATTGTAGCCAATATAGACACAAAACGAATTCCTGCCACAGTAGAACAAGTTAATTCGCCAACTAGCTCCGCAGATGATGTAACGATTGAAGAAATGTATGGCGCGATAAAAGAAATTATTCAGATAGTGAAGGGAGACGAGAATTTAATAGTTATGGGGGACTGGAATTCGATAGTAGGAAAAGGAAGAGAAGGAAAAGTAGTAGGTGAATATCGACTGGGGGTAAGGAATGAATGAGGGAGATGCCTGGAAGAATTTTGCACAAAGCATAACCTAATCATAACTAACACTTGGTTTATGAATCATGAAAGAAGGTTGTACACATGGAAGATGTCTGGAGACACTGAAAGTTTTCAGATAGATTATGTAATGTCAGGACAAAGATTTTGGAATCAGTTTTTAAACTGTATGACTTTTCAGGGCGAGATGTGGACTCTGGCCATAATTTATTGGTTAAGAACTGCGGATTAAAACTGAAGAAACTACAGAAAGGTAGTAATTTAAGGAGATAGGGCCTGAATAAACTTATGTCAAAGCGGTAGGTGGATCAAAACAAAATGTCCAGACACTCTGTGACCAAAATGGTACTGAAACAGAGGATGACAGACTAAAGGCCGAAATATTAAATGTCTTTTTCCAAAGCTGTTTCACAGAGGAAGACTGCACTGTAGTTCCTTCTCTAGATTGTCACACAGATGACAAAATGGTAGATATTGAAATAGACGACAGAGGGATAGAGAAACAATTAAAATCGCTCAAAAGAGGAAAGGCCGCTGGACCTGATGGGATACCAGTTCGATTTTATACAGAGTACGCGAAGGAACTTGCCCCCCATCTTGCAGCGGTGTACCATAGGTCTCTAGAAGAGCGTTGCGTTCCAAAGGATTGGAAAAGGGCACAGGTCATCCCCGTTTTCAAGAAGGGACGTCGAACGGATGTGCAGAACTATAGACCTATACCCCTAACGTCGATCAGTTGTAGAATTTTGGAACACTTATTATGTTCGAGTATAATGATTTTTCTGGAGACTAGAAATCTACTCTGTAGGAATCAGCATGGGTTTCGAAAAAGACGGTCGTGTGAAACCCAGCTCGCGCTATTCGTCCACGAGACTCAGAGGGCCATAGACACGGGTTCACAGGTAGATGCCGTGTTTCTTGAGTTCCGCAAGGCGTTCGATACAGTTCCCCACAGTCGTTTAATGAACAAAGTAAGAGCATATGGACTATCAGACCAATTGTGTGATTGGATTGAAGAGTTCCTAGATAACAGAACGTAGCATGTCATTCTCAATGGCGAGAAGTCTTCCGAAGTAAGAGTGATTTCAGGTGTGCCGCAGGGGAGTGTCATAGGACCGTTGCTATTCACAATATACATAAATGACCTTGTGGATGACATCGGAAGTTCACTGAGGCTTTTTCAGATGATGCTGTGGTGTATCGAGAGGTTGTAATAATGGAAAATTGTACTGAAATGCAGGAGGATCTGCAGCGAATTGACGCATGGTGCAGGGAATGGCAATTGAATCTCAATGTAGACAAGTGTAATGTGCTGCGAATACATAGAAAGATAGATCCCTTATCATTTAGCTACAAAATAGCAGGTCAGCAACTGGAAGCAGTTAATTCCATAAATTATCTGGGAGTACGCACTAGGAGTGATTTAAAATGGAATGATCATATAAAGTTGATCGTTGGTAAAGCAGATGCCAGACAGATTCATTGGAAGAATCCTAAGGAAATGCAATCCGAAAACTAAGGAAGTAGGTTACAGTACGCTCGTTCGCCCACTGCTTGAATACTGCTCAGCAGTGTGGGATCCGTACCAGATAGGGTTGATAGAAGAGATAGAGAAGATCCAACGGAGAGCAGCGCGCTTCGTTACAGAATCATTTAGTAATCGCGAAAGGATTACGGAGATGATAGATAAACTCCAGTGGAAGACTCTGCAAGAGAGACGCTCAGTAGCTCGGTACGGGCTTTTGTTAGAGTTTCGAGAACATACCTTCACCGAAGAGTCAAGCAGTATATTGCTCCCTCCTACGTATATCTCGCGAAGAGACCATGAGGATAAAATCAGAGAGATTAGAGCCCACACAGAAGCATACCGACAATCCTTCTTTCCACGAACAATACGAGACTGGAATAGAAGGGAGAACCGATAGAGGTACTCAAGGTACCCTCCGCCACACAACGTCAGGTGGCTTGCGGAGTATGGATGTAGATGTAGAAAGAACCCGAGGTTTTAGAGAGTTTCAGAGTGAGCATTAGTGTACGATTGACAAGAACGGGGGGAAAATCCAGTAGATAAAGAATGGGTAGATTTGAGAGATGAGATACTGAAGGCAGCAGAGGATCAAGTACGTAAAAAGGCGAGGTTTAGTGGAAATCCTTGGATAACAGAAGATATATTGAATTTAATTGACGAAAGGAGAAAACATAAAAATGCAGTAAATGAAGCAGGCGAAAAGGAATATAAAAGTCTCAAAAATGAGATCCACTTAAAGTGCAAAACAGCTAAGCAGGTATGGCTAGAAGACAAGGCAAAGATGTAGAGGCATATATCTCTTTGAGTGAGATAGTTAGTGCCTACAGGAAAATTAAAGAGACCATTAGAGAAAAGGGAACCACCAGTATGAATATCAAGGGCTCAGACGCAAAACCCGTTCCAAGCAAAAAGGGAAAGCAGAAAGGTGATAGTACTATATAGGGGGTCAATACAAGGGTGAAGTATTTGAGGGCAATGTTATGGAAATTGAAGAGGACGCAGATGATGAGGAAATGAGAGATATGATACTGCGTAAAGAATTTGACGGAGCACTGAAAGACCTGAGTCGAAACAAGGCTGTGGGAGTAGACAACATTCCATTAGATCTAACGATAGCCTTGAGAGAGCCAGTCCTGACAAATCTCTACCATCTACTGAGCAAGATGCATGAGACAGGCGAAAAACCCTCACACTTCAAGAAGAATATAATAATACCAATTCCAAAGAAAGCAAGTGCTGACAGGTGTGAAACTTACCGAACTATCAGTTTAACAAGTCACGGCCGCAAAGTACTAACACAAATCCTTTACAGAGGAATGGAAAAACTGGTAGAAGCCGACATCGGGGCAGATCAGTTTGGATTCCGTAGAAATGTTGGAACACTTGAGTCAATACTGATCCTACGACTTATCTTAGAAGATAGATTAAGGAAAGGCAAACCTATATTTGTAGCATTTGTAGACTTAGAGAAAGCTTTTGACAACGTTGACTGGAATACTGTCTATCAAATTCTGAAGGTGACAGGGTTCAAATACAGGGAGCGATAGGCTATTTACGATTTATAGAGATACTAGATGGCCGTTATAGGAGACGAGGGGCATGAAGGGGAAGCAGTGGTTAATAAGAGAAAGAGGCAGGGTTGTAACCTATCCCCGATGTAATTCAATCTGTATATTGAGCAAGCAGTAAAGCAAACAAAAGAAAAATTTGGAGTAAGATTTGAAACCACGGAGAAGAAATAAAAGCTTTGAGGTTTGCCGACGACGTTATAATTCTGTCAGAGACAGCAAGGGACTTGGAAGAGCAGTTGAACGGAATGGACAGTGTCTTTAAAGGAGGATATAAGATGAACATCAACAAAAGCCAAACGAGGATAATGGAATGTAGTCGAATTAAATCAAGTGATGCTGAAGGAAGTGCGTTAGGAAACGAGATACTTAAAGTCGTAGACGAGTTTTCCTATTTGGGAAGCAAAATAACTGATGATAGTCGAAGTAGAGAGGATATAAAATATAGGCTGGGAATGGCAAGGAAAGCGTTTCTGAAGAAGAGAAATTTGTTAACATCGAGTATAGATTTAAGTGTCAGGAAGTCTTTTCGAAAGTATTTGTGTGGAGTGTAGCCATGTATGGAAGTGAAACATGGGCGATAAATAGTTTAGACAAGAAGAGATTAGACGTTTCCGAAATGTGGTGTTACAGAAGAATGCTGAAGGTTAGATGGGTAGATCACGTAACTAATGAGGAGGTACTGAATAGAATTTGGGAGAAGAGGAATTTGTGGCAGAACTTAACTAGAAGAAGGGATTGGTTGGTAGGACACTTTCTGAGGCATCAAGGGATCACCAATTTAGTACTGGAGGGAAGCGTGGAGAGTAAAAATCGTAGAGGGAGACCAAGAGATGAATACACTAAGCAGATTCAGCAGTATGTAGGTTGCGGTAGTTACTCGGAGATGAAGAGGCTTGCACAGGATGGAGTAGCATGGAGAGCTGCATCAAACCCATCTCTGGACTGAAGACAACAACAACAACAACAAAAGCAACAACATTTGACCGTTAAGATATTTTCCTTTCTTCTCGATGGTAATGGTGCACCCGCGTTATATAAATCCTCATTTTTCTACGTCTGTGTGTGTTCGCATTATTTTGTTTCCATGAAATACAATATTTTATTCCAAATTCCACATACTCTTCGTTCTCGTTCTATCTCTTCTGCAGATACCTCAGCAATCGTATATTCTGGAGCAGACTTTGATTACGCTTTATTCCGTGCTACATACCGTTACAGACATTGTTTATTTAATTTCACCACTATATTTTCCCGTATTTTTCACCTTTCTTACGAGTTTTTCACATATGGGTTGAAATTTTCCAGCTAGCGACAGTTATTTCTTTGTTTAAAGAATAGTTTCCAGCATCCCAAAACTTGAATTGATTAACATGTTCACTTGTAGCAGTTGCTTAAGATTACCTTCCGTTTCACTGATAAGGATCACATGGAGGAATAGGTGTATAAAATTTGTTATTACGTGGTTCTGCAATCTTGTGTTCATACATTACCGTTGTAAAATTGCTCCCTTGTCCTTCACTAGATTTTATCTTCTGTAATCAGAGCTTACAGCACTACACTAATAATTTCCGTTTGTCAGTTTATCGACAGTAGAGCATGAAGGTTGTTCAGTCGTAAAAATGTACTTCTGCCTGCATGGAATTAAAAAGTCTGCAATTTCTACAAGAATCTGCGGCAACAGTCAATTAAAAAGACCCTAATTACGTCGTATAATTGTAATCTCCGAGGCCATGTCTAATGTCTATTACACCCGATTGCGTAGCAACTGCCGCGCCTCATACGAATGTGTGACTTAGCGAGCAGTAAATCACAACTGCTTGCTGTATGGTTAACACGCAAACCTTCTGGGTCGTTGAGGAGCGGCGAGACCTCGATCCCGTGACTCGCTTCTCTTGGAATCTCAAAGTTCGAGCGAGCGTGGGCGCGGTTTCCCACACCCTGTCTGAGCAAAGTGTTTGCTGGTTTATTATCTATAACCTCCACAAATGAATGTTAGAGGAACTTAAGAAATTAGCGTCCCGTCGAAAAGGAGGTCATCAGAGACGGCGCACGAGCTATGATTCAACACAGACTAGGAGGAACGATATCTGCCGCGTCCTTGAGAAAGCAGTCAGTCCAGCAGACACTAAAAGTAGTTTATGGAAATCATGCAAAAACTAAACGTTAATCGCTGTGAACGGATTTGAAGTCTGGTTCTCCACAGTGTGAATCTGACACCTTAACCACTGTCTCTCTGATTCACGAAGGTTTCTACTCACTCCTCTTAGATCAAATATCAGTAGCTTCTTGATTTACTCCTTTCAAAGTCAGGTATTGCACTCAGGTGACAAAAGTCATTCAATAGCTCCTAATATCGTAGTGGATCTCCTTCGCTCGGCCTAGTGCAGCAACTCAACATTGCATGGACGCAGCAAGTCGCTGGAAGTCCCCTACAGAAATATTGACCCAACCTGCCTCTATAGCCGTCCATAATTGAAGAAACGTTGGCGGTGCTGGATTTTATGAACGAACTGTCCTCTCGATTATGTCCAATAACTCTACGATGGGGTTCATGTCGATCTATGTAGGTGGCCAAATCATTCGCTAGAATTGTTCAGAACGTTCTTCAAAACAAACTTGAATAATTGCATCCAGCTGTTACGGCGCATTGTCATCCACAAAAATGCCATGTTTGTTTTGGAAGTCGAAGTCGATGAATGGCTTAAAAAGGTTGAAAGGGTACAGTACCGCCCGACATTGAAAATAGGTACAACGTTCTTCGTTATTCTTGTCACAACAACATATTTTTTGTAGTAATAACTCAATTTCACTTAATGCTCCGAAGCCGGATACCAGTGTAGGAAAGAATGACAATTTATTCATTTAATTTATCACATGTGCACTCCCACAAAATAAATCCCTACACCCAATTTGGTGAGATCTGCGAAATGAATGAATGTATGGTCGTCTGCTAACCGCAGGTAGTGAATGTGCAATATATGATCATCTTTGAGACGGTCCTTTGATCACCTTTGGTGGAGCCAAAGAGATGAAATTTACCTCAGCTTTGAGCGCCTGAAATGTGGCTGACCAATGGGTACCATGGTCTTTCTCCACCTTGACGGAGGTGCGAGATGACCTGAAGAATGGCCATTTTTCAGCACTCTGCGGCTGGATCTTGTGTTGATAAGACCTGTCTCAGGTGTGCTCCGTAAAGACAAAAGAGTGGAGAGAATGGTATGCATGTGGAATACTTAAGAGTAGTTTAGAATAATAATTTCTCTATTTTAGGAACTTTTGTGGGGTGAATTAAATGTCAGGCGGGTAATATTAAGGGGATCGTAGTAATCTTCGGAAGTGACCAACGGTCACAATGAAACCACGTGTAGCAATAAGTTGAAATACATCCGAGTGCTAAAGTTAAGCTGAATTTCTGGCGTGTGTACTATAATTTGGAAATATTAAGAGACGAGTACTTCCACGTGGTGAGTACTGTGTGAGTCTCAATCTGTGTATGAGACAAAGGATAAAGAGAAGTACTCGTCCATGGTATCAGTTGAGGATTCGCGTGTGTGACGAATATGTTCTTAATATTACTCTGCGTGTTATGTTTCCGTGTGACGCTGGATTCAAACTCTAATACTCTGAGAGAGAAGCAAGGTGAGTCAGCCGTCTATCTAGCAACGCCACTTGGCATGCATTGCACAGGAAGACGTGCATATATCCTCCAGAGTTCTTAGTAGGAAAGAAAAATTACGAAATGGGGCAGTGTCGTGTGAAACTGGGATGAATATTAATTGAAGTGGGAAAGCTGAAAGTGATGTGATTATAAAGTTGTGACTATTCCTTGTGTTGGAGTCCATGTTGCTAGTGTGGTGTATTTCATGTAATTTAAGTATGTGTGGTTTGCATGGGAGAGTAGCAGGATAGGTTCAGAGGCAGTGGGTTATGCATGTTCCTTTTTGTACCGCTCGGTCTGGAGGAAATTTTCGTGATGATGGGTGTGAGAGTCGAAGTGTGAGATATAGCAAAAGATACACCATCCCATCCAGAAAGTGCACTGTAGTGTTAGATAATTACGAGACCCTAAGATAGAGAATCACCAATGTAGGGCCATGCCCACTGGGCGGAGTTTCTCATGTGCAATTGTTGTAGAAAATGTAATGGTGTATTTAGGTTATAGAAATTATCGGAATAAAAAAGATAGTGAAATGAAAAAGATTGGTGGCCTTTTCTTTCGAATAGTATGTTGTCGTGATATCCAGGATTTATAATGTGTGCACCATTCATATTCAGTGCGATGGCCACGTGTTGAACGAAGCCGTTGGGTAAGAAAGAAAATGTGGTATTGCCAGTGCGTAATGAACAGTCAGAGTTGTGTAAATTACTAATAGTCAGATGTGCGTTATCCGTTTCCGTTGCGTAATATTCAAACAGGAGAATAATTTGTAACTTAATTGTGAGTACTAGAGCTCATGTTACTTGGTAAATAAGAATGAATCCACTCGCTTGGCAGACCACTCATCTTGCAGGCCTGACTGCTTGATGCCACAGTATGAGCAACGCATGTGGGCGCCTCTCAAGGTCTCCAAGTACCCGAACATAACAATTTGTAGTCAGTTATGGGTTCAGTTGGGCTAGAGGACCCAGTACATTCCCACCAGCTTGCACAGTACCTTGTTCAAAATTTGGGTCAGTGGCTCCGTGGGGTCTGCGCCACACCCGAACCCTACGATCGGCTCTTACCACTGAAATCGGCACTAATCGGACCATGCTATGATTTCCCAGAAGAAAGGGTCCAAACTATATGTTCACGAACCCAGAAGAGGCGCTGCAGGCGATGTCATGCAATTAGCACGTTAGTCGTCTCCAACCATATCCCATTAACACCAACTCTGGCCACACCGTCCTAACGGATACTTCATCGTACGTCCCACAATGATTTCTGCTGTTATTTCAGGCAGTGTTTGTGGTGTCACCGCCAGACACCACACTTGCTAGGTGGTAGCTTAAATCGGTCGCGGTCCATTTAGTACATGTCGGACCCGCGTGTCGCCACTGTGAGATCGCAGACCGAGCGCCACCACAAGGCAGGTCTCGAGATACGGAAGAGCACTCGCCCCAGTTGTACGACGAATTTGCTAGCGACTACACTGACGAAGCCTTTCTCTCATTTGCCGAGAGACAGTTAGAATAGCCTTCAGCTAAGTCCATGGCTACGACCTAGCAAGGCGCCATTAACCGTATCTGAAGATAGTCTTATTTGTATTATCAAGAGCGATGTACCACAAGGATAGAATAAAGTTAAGTATTCGAGAAGCTGCATACTTTTCTTATTAGCATTCAATACTTATCCTGTTCCAGAATTCACGCCCGTCTGCGTTAGATAGCTTCCATTTCGGCCTCCTCTATCTACAAGGTGTTGGCACATTTACCAACACATCATAGGCGACGAGGGAAAGGGTCTTGTTCTTTCTAATTGCTTACATTTACTTGTGTCATGGCTTCGCCACAATCTCCAGATGTACTGTCCGAATTTTATTGCTTGCAGAATCAGCAGACGCAGGCGTTGTTGGATGCCCTTGGACAGCTCGTCCAGGGTCAACGTGCCATTCAAACCGATGCGGCAGCCGCCGCTTCGCCGCTACCGCAGCCACAACATGCAGTTGCAGTTTCGCAATTTTGACGCGACGCACGAGACGTGGACTGAGTGGTCCCGCTAGTTTGGATTTCATCTCGCTGCCTACAGAATTCAAGGTAACGAGCGGCAGCCTCACTTATTGTCATCTATCGGTGTGTCCACCTACCGTGTGAAAATGAAACTGTTTCCCCGACGCGACATAGCAACTCTGTCCTACGATGAAATTTCGTCGGCATTGGACGCCTATTTCAAAGAAACAGTCAATGTAGTTGCAAAAAGGTATACGTTCTTTCGTACAAAACGTACGGCTGGTCAAACTAATAGGGAGTGGGTTGCTACATTGCAAGGCCTTACACGGGATTGTGCATTTGAATGTGACTGTGGCCTTCCTTATTCAGATACTGTGGTACGTGATGCAATTGCACAGAACATTTCTGATGTTCGTATACGGGAGCAGATTTTGAAACTAGTTAATCCCTCCCTTCAACAAGTGATAGACATATTGGATAGGCAAGACACACTTGACTGTGCTCAGGAATCTTTTGAAACTTCGCCAGCCGTGTGTAACATTACCCGGCCCGCCGGGCGCGCTGCGCTGCCCGGTCAACTGCACTCGCGCACATCAACGCAGCTGCCGCCACGCTCTAAACCAGGTGTGCCGCGCCGGCATACAACTGCAGTGAAATCATGCCCGCGGTGTGTTACTAGACATTCGGGTGCGAATTGCCCGTCACGCCAAGCTATTTGCTTTTTCTGTAATAAGAAAGGACATGTTCAAAGTGTTTGCCAGAAAAAGCTCAGATCCGACACTCTTAATCATTCCAGGCCCTTTGCTTCGCGCCGGAATCGAACCAAGGACACTCAGACTCGTGAACCTTCGCCCATGGACATTCATGTAGTTAATTCCACTTCGCCAGTGACACTGTCTCTAACTGTGACTGTGTTCGTCCCACAAAAAGTGTGCGTCGACGTCGCCAGAAATCACGTCAATTAGCAAGTGATTCTGTGCCAGTGTCTGTTCAAATTGCACAACACAGTCTCTCTTGTCGTCAGCAGGACAATAAACTTTTTGTAGATTTGGTCTTTAATGGCAAGGTCATACCATTCCAGCTCGATACCGGAGCTGCAGTTTCATTGCTCAATCACGACACGTACAAATAACTGGGCCAACCTCCGTTGCGAGCCACAAATGTTCAGTTAAAAAGTTATTCAGGACAGCAGATCCCTGTGTTAGGACAGTGCACTCTTCTTGCAACATACAAGGGACAAACAAAACTTGTGTCATTTTACGTTCTTCGTTCTTCTACTGCAGTGAACTTGTTTGGTTTAGATTTATTTCAATTGTTTAACATGTCCATAGCAAATCAGGTCCTATCAGTGAATCAGACTGTGCCTTCAGACAGTGTTTCTCGGCTATGTGAAGAATTTGCAGACATTTTTGCACCGGGCTTAGGTTGCGCTAAAAACTATGAAGCACATTTGGAAATGAAAGTAAACGCGCAACCGAAATTTTTCCGAGCGCGCAATGTTCCTCACGCATTGCGTGTTGAGGTCGCAAGAACATTACACGATTTAGCATCACAAGGTGTGAGTGAATGTGCGCAATGCCTCTTCCATTTCAGCTCCGCTTCATCGCTTACGCCGTACAGGTGTTCAGTTTCTCTGGACGACGGAATGCGAACGCGCTGTTCGCCAGTTGAAATCGGCGTTGCTTTCAAATACTTGCCTTACGCCATTCGATCCCCAGAAACCCCTTTTGTTGATGGTAGATGCATCGGATTTCGGGATCGGTGCTGTGCTTGCGCACAAAGTTGGCTCGCATGATAGCCCTATTGCCTTTGCGTCCAAATTGCTCTCATCTGCGGAAAGAAATTACTCACAGATAGAGAAAGAAGCTTTGGCTCTCGTGTTTGGTGTTACTAAGTTCCCTACGATATCTTGTATCGGTCCACTGCTAAGCACGGAAACGCCGATGCGTTGTCCCGTTTGCCTGTTGCTGAGGATAAAGCATTCGATTCTTCCGAACTTGCTTGCATGTTCATTGATGCGGAAACAGATGAAGTGGTCAAATGGTTTCCGATTGATTTTCGTCGTGTAGCTACAGCCACAGCTGCTGACCCTGTCCTTGCTACCGTTTTGCGTTTTGTTGCTACGCAATGGCCTTTGTCCAAGTCTCGGATCGAGGATCCGTTGGTTCGCCGATTTTTTGCTCACAAGGAGAGACTTTTTGTTCGACGTGGTGTTTTGTTGTTGCGTTCTGATAATGATCAGTCCAGAGTCGTGGTCCCACGTTCGTTACAGTCCTCTGTTTTATGGCTTCTTCACCAAGGACATTGGGGTATAGTGCGAACGAAACAACTTGCTCGTCAGCACTGTACCTGGTTCGGAATCGATGCTGCGATTACGAATATGTGTTCTTCTTGCATGGCGTGTGCCGAACAACAATCCGCACCACCGCGGAAAGTCTTTGCATGTCCAAAAGCCACTTCCCCTTGGCAACGCTTGAACATCGATTTTGCTGGTCCATTCTGGAATGCTTGATGGTTGGTTCTGGTAGATGCCTTCAGTAATTTTCCTTTTGTTGTCCGGATGTCTTCCACGACGTCCTCTGCCACCATCCAAGCGTTGTCTGCTATCTTTTGCATTGAAGGTCTTCCACAGACTATTGTTTCCGACAATGGCCCACAATTCATGTCCGCAGAATTTCAGTCATTCTGCAAGGCCAATGGTATTCAACATCTGACATCCGCGCCGTTTTCGCCTCAGTCAAACTGTGCCGCTGAACGATTGGTCCGGACTTTCAAGTCACAGATGTTGAAGTTGAAAGAGTCGCATTCTCGGGAGGACGCGTTGTTGCTCTTTTTGTCATCGTATCGCTCTCAGCCCCGAGATGGTCGCTCGCCGGCTGAGTTGCTCCACGGTCGTTCTCATCGAACCTTGATGTCTTTGCTGCACCCGCCGCTTCAGGTTCCTGTGCAGCGGCAGACTCCTGCTTTTGCTCCAGGCGACGTTGTATTTTATTGCAAACATCGAGGTTCACAGCGTTGGCTCGCAGGGCGCATTCTTCGCTGCCTCGGCCGTGCGATGTATTTGGTTTTGGGGGCCTCTGGTGAGGTGCGTCGGCATCTCAATCAGCTGCGCCTCTGTCGTCGCACGGGTTCTGCCGCTCCCCGTCTGCTTTCAGCGACGGTGCCGTCCGGTCAGCGCCCTGGGGACCCATCTACTGGCTCGCCTCATCCCCAGGTGTTACCGACGATGCCTTCCAATTTGCCCCATGGCGACGCGCCGCCGCAGCCGCCGCCGCCGCCGCCGCCTGTTCTCCCGCCGGCGCCGCCCGCATTCGACGCTTCGCTGCAGCCGCCAAGCGCCTCCCTGGGTCACGCGCCGCCGATCGCTTCCCGTGACCAGCTGTCCTCCGCCATGGAACACTTGCCCGCTCCGGACTTCATGGCGTCTTCGCGCGTCGGCTACCCCGACGCAATGGAGGTCGACCCTTCGGCCCCTCCTGTCTCTTTACGGGCGCATACACCGCATGTTGACGTGCGCCCTGGACTAGGTTTTCAGGCGTTTCCTAGCTCCCCTCGGACCGAATGGCCGGGTGCGGGTGGCACAGCCTCGCCTGTTGTTAGGCTCCCCACCTCATCTCATACGTCAACATGGGGTCCTCCCCACGGCGGGCGGAAGCCTTATAACACGACTGTTCGCCGATTTGCGGGGGAGGAATGTGGTGTCACCGCCAGACACCACACTTGCTAGGTGGTAGCTTAAATCGGCCGCGGTCCATTTAGTACATGTCGGACCCGCGTGTCGCCACTGTGAGATCGCAGACCGGGCGCCACCACAAGGCAGGTCTCGAGATACGGAAGAGCACTCGCCCCAGTTGTACGACGACTTTGCTAGCGACTACACTGACGAAGCCTTTCTCTCATTTGCCGAGAGACAGAATAGCCTTCAGCTAAGTCCATGGCTACGACCTAGCAAGGCACCATTAACCGTATCTGAAGATAGTCTTATTTGTATTATCAAGAGCGATGTACCACAAGGATAGAATAAAGTTAAGTATTCGAGGAGCTGCATACTTTTCTTATTAGCATTCAATACTTATCCTGTTCCAGAATTCACGGCCGTCTGCGTTAGATAGCTTCCATTTCGGCCTCCTCTATCTACAAAGTGTTGGCACATTTACCAACACATCAGTGTTGCTTGTCTGTTAGCACTGACAACTGTACACAAACACTGATGCCCTCGGTCGTTAAGTGAAAGCTGTCGGCCACTGCGTTGTCCGTGGTGACAGGTAATGCTTGAAATCTGGTTGTCTCGGGACACTCTTGACACTGTGGATCATGGAAAATTGAACTTCGTAATAATTTCGGACATGGAATGTCCCATGCGTCGAGCTCCAACTACACATCCTGCGTTCAAAGTCTGTCGATTCCCGTCATGCGGCCGTAATCACGCAATAAACATTTTCATAAGAATTACCTGAACAAATGACAGTTCCGCCAATGCACAGCCCTTTTATGCCAAGTGTACGTGGTATTATCGCCATCCGTATATGTGCATATCGCTGTCCCGTGACTGTTGTCACCTTAGTGTGTATTTTGAGGTATATCGCATGTCGTGTAGGCCTATTGTTTGGTTTTTCGTTGCTAGTTTTGTTCTGATAAGGGCAGCATCCTCAGGTATTCATCGCCTGATCGAAAAAAATTTCAGAGCTACGCTGAGCACAATCCTTAAATAAAGAGTTTAACGTGTTGGTATCAGCGCGATGAATACCGGAAGATGGTTTCGTCTGTAGAGTGAAACTACACTCTTGCTCATAAACTAAGGATAATGCTGATACATGGTGAAACAACGGTCTGGTGGGTGGTTTGCGGGTTTAAATCACGTCGGGGTATGACCCTGCGGTGCATTTGACCTGCGGTAGTCGCACGGTGGCGCTGGCAGCAGTCCACATACGCAGAGGTGTGTTGGTGCATGTCAGAGTACGGTGCAGCGAGTAAGTGTGCAGACGTTTTCAGACGTGCTAATGGTGACTGTGTGTTGGTTCAAAGAACACATATTTATGACGTTATGAGGGGTATAATACTAGGGCGACTGGAGGCTGGTCAAACACAGAAGGTCGTAGCACGGGCCCTCCGTGTGCCACAAAGTGTGATTTCAAGATTATGGTAACGATTCCAGCAGACAGGAAACGTGTCCAGGCACTACAGTACGGGACGTCCACAGTGTAAAACACCACAGGAAGACCGATATCTCACCACCAGTGCCCACAGGCGGCCACGGAGTACTGCAGGTAACTTTGCTCGTGACCTTACCGCATCCACTGGAACAGCTGTCTCCAGACACACAGTCTACAGACGACTGAACAGGCATGGTTTATTCGGCCAGAGACCTGTAAGGTGCATTCACTGACCCCTGGTCACAGGAGAGCCCGTAAAGCCTGGTGTCATTGGAACAGTGGTCCAAGATTAACTTCACGGAGGAGTCCAGGTATATTGTGAACAGTGATTCTCGCCGGGTTTTCATCTGACGCGAATCAGGAACCAGATACCAACCCCTTAATGTCCTTGAAAGGGACGTGTATAGAGATCGTGGTTTGATGGTGTGGGGTGGGATTATGATTGGTGCACGTACACTCTTGCATGTCTTTGACACAGGAACTGTAACAGGTCAGGTGTATCGGGACGTTATTTTGCACCAGTATGTCAGCCTTTTCAGGCGTGCAGAGGGTCCCACATTCCTCCTGATAGATGATAGCGCATGGCCCCGCCGAGCTGCCATTGTGGAGGAGAACCTTGAAACAGAAGATATCAGGCGAATGGAGTGGCCTGCCTGTTCTCCAGACCTAAACCCCATCGAGCACATCTGGGATGCTCGCGGTCGATGGATCGCTGCACGTCTTCAAACCCCTAGGACGCTTCGGGAGCTCCGACAGGCACTGGTCCAAGAATGGGAAGCTATACCCCATCAGCTTCTCGACCGATCCAGAGTATGCCAACTCGTTTTTCGGCCTGTGTACGTGTGCATGGTGATCATATCCCATATTGATGTCGGGGTACATGCGCAGGAAACAGTGGCGTTTTGTAGCACATGTGTTGCGGGACGGTTTTCTCAACTTATTACCAATACTGTGGACTTACAGTCTGGGTCATGTGTGTTCCCTATATGCCTATGCTATTAGCTCCAGATTTTTGTAGTGCCACGTCGTGTGGCACCACATTCTGCAATTATCCTTAATTTATGAGCATGAGTGTAACAACAGTGCAAATAGTACGCGACTTGTGGAAGTGTGTTTGTACATTAATCCCGAATGGTCGCCTTGTGTCTGGCAAACTATCTGATCAAAAGAAGCTGGACACCCGTATGTAATGCGAAATTGTCCATTAGACGCACGAGAGGCGGATCCGGCAGTGCGAAAGGAGGCTGGGTGTGTTGTGTTGTCAGTGGAGAAGCGGTCAGGGGATATCAGTGACTTCGAACGGATACTCGTCATTGGATGTCACTTGAGCAACAGAAACATCAGGGACATCTCAATCCAAGTGTTCAAGTCAGCTGTGTGGTGTGTGACAGTGAAGTGGAAACACGAAGGAACAACCGCAACTACGACCAGGTGGAGGTCATGTACTGACCGACAGGAAGCGTCCAGCATTGCGGTGAGTGGTTACAAAAATCGCATGAAAGCAGCGGAAGGAATCACTCATGAATTCCAAAGTGCTACCAACAGTCCAGCTACAACGACGACTGTGCGTAGGGAGTTAAAACTGAATGCTGTACAGCGGCTGAGCAGTTCCTCGTAAGCCACATATTTCTGTACTCAGTGCTAAGCACCGGCCGCTGTGGCCGAGCTATTCTAGGCGTGTCAGTCCGGAACCGCGCTGCTGATACCGTCGCAGGTTCGAATCCCGACTTCGGCATGGATGTGTGTGATGTCCTTAGGTTAGTTAGGTTTAAGTAGTTCTAAGTCTAGGGGACTGGTGACCTCAGATGTTAAGTCCCATAGTGCTCGGAGCCATTTGAACCATTTTGAAAGAATCTATGCATTATGATATTTATCATTTAGTGTAAACAGCTATGCCAATCTGCAGTAGACCACTGTAAACAAGTGATCTGGAGTCATGAATCACGTTATACTTTGTGTCAACGCGACAAAAGGTTTGGGTTTTGCAAATGCCTGAAGAGCGTTATCTGTCATCATGCGTAGTGCCAACAGTGAGTGAGGAGGAGGAAATGGTGCTACGGTATGGGGGTGTTTCATGGTACTGTTTGTTACTCTTATTGCGCTGTACAAAGTGCTAAATGCTAAACGAGTAAGGATGTGAACACATTTTACGTTGTTTACTCCATGCGGTAGAGGAACAGGTAAGAGACGCACACCTTCTCTGGTTTCGGCTCTTGAGGAAGACTGGGCTGCCATTCCTCGACAGCAATTCAGTCACCTCACTGAAAGTGTCCCAAGCAGCGTTCAAACAGTTATAAAGGAGAAGGGAGAATACTACACTACCTGTGTTATTTTACTTACGATGCGAAGTTCCTTTGGACATGCTTGCACTGCAGCGACCATAGCCGTTACGAAACATCAAATGAATTCGCAATTGCGAATAAGGACTACTCAGCTGTAGAATGGAATGGCGAAAATGAAAATTTGTGCCGGACCGGGACACGAACCCGGATTTCCCTCTTAAAGCGACCGGTCGCCTCACCATTTGGCTATCCGTGCACGACTCACGCCCAGACACATGGCAGCCGACATACAGAAGTTTGGGTTTGGCTCTGAGTCCTGCACGGATAGTCAAATGGTTTCAAATCTCCCTAACATCATTTTCCCGGCAGGGGACTGGGTGTTGTGTGTCCTTTATCATCATTTTCATGCCAGAACAGCAGCTCAGCTTTTCGGTCAGAGGGTTATCTGCCATCTGTAATAAAAAACTGAGTCAATGGCTCAATACTGAATTTGAATGGGTGTCATGGGACATCCGCACCGAACACATTCAAAGAACAATACTCAACAAAATGAGAACAAAAAAAAATGAGAACAAAAAAAATGGTAAGGCGACTGTTCGCGATGAGCGGGGAAGCCTGGGTTCGAGTCCCGGTACGGCAAAAATTTTCACTATCGTCATTCCGTTCTGTAGCTGATGGTAGTGCTTATTCCCAACTGCGAATTCATTTAATGTGCCCCATATTAATGTCCACTGAGTAGTGTGTGGACACTTTTGGTTAGTGTATTAGACGAATTTATGTCTGTAAACACTTAGTTGAATTTTTGCAAGTAACACTGAAATCGCCACCTAGTAACTTTATCCGAGTGAGTAATTTAATCAATCTTTCAATGCAGATGGGGAAGATATGTGCAGGTTCTTACCTCAAGAGCATTATTGTAACTGTCGTCCAAATAAATTATTAGTTTCTAACTCTTATCCGAATAAATGAGTGCTGATTTAGCAAGTTCATCAGCAACTTGGTACTAACATATTCTCTGCCTTAACCTTTCTATATTTCCCAAAGACAGCGCAATCCAATATGTCTCATGTATTTGTAGTTAAATGATGACAGAGCAAACCCACGACAAAGTAATTCGGGAAGACTTGAACGAACCCAGTTCCATGGAACCTCAGTCAGTCACGCTTAGCACTAAACTCATGTCTTTATAGATAAATTCAAAATAATGTAGCGAATGGCCATCGAATACTGTCATTGCAATGGGAGAGGCAGGGTCTAGAGGCTGTTTCTAAATAAAAGTACCATGAGCGGCCACGCAGCTGCTTGCGGCTTCAGGTTTCACCATGATGACTCCTATGGCTCACCGTGAAAATGACTTCAGAAGATAGCGGTAGCGCTGAGGTGTCGTAACAAACCATGGTTTTCTCAGTAGTATGGCCGCAGATGCTGAGGTGACGTCCTGCTGGCATAAGTTCAAATAAACGCAGTAGCACTGAGGTCAGCATCAAATAAATAGTGTGTCCAACAAACCACTCAAACACAATCATGGGGAGTGGAATGAAATATTCTGTTGTTCAACAATAGATCTGTAGTAGGAAAATGTGTGCGTGAGTAAATAATCAGATACTGTCTACCAACAGCACCTTCCTTCATCGTTGCTTCTGAGTGACAACAGAGATTTCATTGCAGACCATAGGAAACTACCAGAAAGGGCTGAATCATATCCTCCCGGCAAGAGAGAAGTACTGCGTCTCATGTTTTTGACGAACATGGACCTTACCATTAACAGCTACCAATACATAGTCCGAGTTTTTGCACCAATATACTTTTCCCGAAGCTTTCTTACTCCAATGGATTTAACGATGATGTCATTCTCTGCACCTTCTGACTTTAAGATCGTCATGGAGTGCATATCATTCTGCTGATATGGTTATAAATTACTCCTAGTAGAATGTTGCGGTCTGTTGGTGAAATGGTCAATACTGGTTACACTTAGTAGCGTCTACCTGCTGTTTAACTGTAACTAACAGAGAAGTCCACTTCATCTAACGTTCTTCACCCTGGCAGTTGACACTTTTTTTACCTAATCGACGTACTTACAGCATATTCTCGAATAGTCCCAAAAAGATTACATTACTTCGAACTGTCTTTGGCTTCGACAGAAACGGCAGAGATTTCGTGTTCTGCCCATTCTGTGAGCATCTGTCTCTTTGACGAGCTTCAGTAGGCCGACAACATCATGATCGCACGTAGCACCTAACTGTACCTTTATCCGAAGAGATAGGATTGTCATCTTTCCAGTGTGGCTGATAGCTGTTGTTCATCATAGGCACCCTTGTGTGTGTGTGTGTGTGTGTATTCGTGTGCACTGTTCGCGTATATAAGAACTTCGGACTGCAAAGTAGCAGATAAACAACTTGGGGTGACATCTGCTAATATTTCCCGTCAGTATTTTATTCAGATAATGCAAAATTTCACTACGTCGTTTATAACATAACACGGAAGAATTGTCAAATAACCAGAATAATCAGAACAGATATCTAGATGTGAAAATTTGTAGGAACATGAAATTGGACCATCACATAGGTTTAGTCGTGGATAAAGCGGTGGAAGGTTTCGGTTCATTAGTAGAATACTAGTAAACACCATATTCTTCAAAAAATCAAACTCCCAAGCATAAAACAGCATCAAACCTCGGATTACTTTACAAATGATTTAATGTGTGAACTATATGCCCATAACCATGTAAGCGAGGAAACGTTTGTGAATGAAATTATGTTTAAACTTTGTTGGAAGTCGCTGAGTGCTCTCATTATGAAATACTGGATGAACATACACTGTCTAATTTGAACTCTGTTCCAAGCAAGAGCTAGTTTTTCATACATACAAATGTTTATGACGTCATATCTCCTAGACTAAGTGCCGTATAGTGATGTAATCTTGCAGGTACGTTTAATGATATACGTGGATACTGTCTGAAAACTATGTTTGAACAGAGTAAGTAGTAAAGAAGTGACAAATTAAAACGCCTTGTCTGGTGCTGAAGGTATAGTGCATGAACAGGGAAAATGTAGTAAGCGATAAACTTTTTTCCTGTTGTTATTTTGTGTGGAGTTGAAATGAAATGGCTCTGAGCACTATGGGACCCAACATCCGTGGTCATCAGTCCCCTAGAACTTAGAACTACTTAAACCTAACTAACCTAAGGACATCACACACATCCATGCCCGAGGCAGGATTCGAACCTGCGACCGTAGCGGTCACTCGGTTCCAGACTGTAGCGCCTAGAACCGCACGGCCACTCCGGCCGGCTTTGTGTGGAGTGTTAGAGAAAAAGTTTGGTAAAGGTTTGAAGTCGCGAAGAGTTCTCACTCTCAAATACTGGATAAATGAAGCCAGTGTATTTTGGCGTCATCAGTTACACAGCCTCAAGACGAACAAACAATTTCTATTTGTTTTTGTGATACATGAAAAAGTCGCAAATTCGGTTACAGAAGGAAACACTACAACCGGCTTTGAACGTTGGGAAACTGCTTGAAAGTGCTATTAAAGAACAATGTGCTATAGAAATGAATAACTGTTTTGAACCCTAGAAAAGCTAGAAGCAAGAGAACGTAGAGGGAAAGTGGGAAGAAATAAAGGCCACGGTATTAAGCGTAGTAGAGGATACATTCGGAAGAAAGAACAGAATGAAGAAGAGAGGATGGTTCAGTGAGACATGCCGGAATGGTACAGAAAAGAAAAGGAAGATGAGGGAAGAGTGGCTGGCTTACAGGGAGAATGAGTAGAAAAGGGATTATTTTCTCAACATCAGAAGGGAGAATCCTGAGAAAAGAGAAGAGAATATATCTAACCAGATTATTAGAACAAGCAGAGGCAGAGAGTCACAACAAGAATTCAAGACAAGTGCTTCAGTGTATCAAAAATCGCAAACGTGAATTTCAGATCCCACTCTGTTTCATTAGAGATAAGAAAGGCAAATAAAAGAGTGGAAGAAAGATGGAGAGAATAATCTTAGAACCTCTGAATTGTCCAGACCCAGATGAATTGCACCTGCAGGCACTACGAAACAAAGAAAAGATAAAGAAGAATGGAAAGTGACTTCAGACGTGAAGAGGAAGGAAATCTATTGGGCAGGATATGTAGCTCATATGCAAGAAGAAATACAGGGGAAGAAAGCATGTGAGAGGATAGCAAACATGCGGCTGCCCATAGGACGACGAAGACAGCGCTGGATGGTCGACCTGGCGAAGGACCTAGCATACCTGGAGATTGAAAACACCTGGAAGAACCGAGCACAAAACAGAAAAGAATGGAGAAAGTCTGGAAGCAGCGCGTGGTCTGCAGGTCCTGTGAGCGCTAGGTATGTATGCAATATCTGTGTTACTGTGTTAAACGTTTAACATAACAATATACCTCTTAATGAGTACATTGTGACAGCATGTTAAAATTTGAAATTAGATGAATAATTACGCGAAATACTGAAAATAGACTTTTTGTTACATCCACGCTACTACTGATACCGGGTTATGGGATAGCATTTTAGTAATTTAGACTGGGAAAATGTAATCTGTCTACAAAGGAGATTGCTTTCGTACGACCCATTTTAGAATGCAGCTCAAGCTTGTGCCAAATAGGACTAACAGGGGATATTGACCGTATGCAATGAAGGACGTGGAAAGATGTCACGAAGATGCTGAAAAACGTGACTGATTAATACGGGAATATATTACAACGCCCTACGTATCGATCCAGTAGGAATCTCGGGGACAAAATTAGACTAACTACAGCGTGCACCGTGGCATTTAAATAGTTAATCTTTCATTTCCTCATACTCGAATGGAATGGCTAGAATGGAGACTACCCTCTGGTAAGAACTTCAGAGTGGTTTTCGGAATATCCTGGGAACGAACGTCACGGCGTGGTTCTGTCCTGAGCATCTGTGGAAAATTGTTGAAGGACGGTGAAACCACCAGCTGGCGAGAAGGTCATGGACGTCCACGCCTCATCGCAGAACGTGGAGAACGGAAATCAGGCGGCAGTCAGTGGCAGATCTGAAGACAAAGTACAGTCAAGGTGCAGGCTCAAGTGTTTCGTAACAAAACGTTCAGCACGCGATGTTGAACGTGAGGCTGCGCACTAAACGACAACCATGTGCTGCACGTTAAGCTAATAACGACATTGTCAATTACGATCTTGTGGGCTCCGGATTATCGATATGGGACGGTGAAACAATGGAAACGCTCAGCCTGGTCGGATGAGTCAGGTTTGTTGCTATACCTGGTCATGGTTGTGTGCAAATACGCCGTTACCCAGACGAACGACTGCTCGAAACTTGCACTGCAGGACGGCTGCCGATGTGGTCACTATTTTGCTACGGGGACATTCACCTTGGCTTTCATGGGATCGCCGGCCCGAGTGGCCGAGCGGTTAAAGGCGCTACAGTCTGGAACCGCACGACCGCTACGGTCGCAGGTTCGAATCCTGCCTCGGGCATGGATGTGTGTGATGTCCTTAGGTTAGTTAGCTTTAAGTAGTTCTAAGTTCTAGGGGACTTATGACCACAGCAGTTGAGTCCCATAGCGCTCAGAGCCATTTGAACCATTTTTTTTTCATGGGATCTGTTGTAGTGACCGAAGGCAACATGGCAGCACGGACTACGTGAACACTACAGCGGGCCATATGTGTCCATTCATGCTTCATGTTTTCCATGACTACGGTGGCAATTCCAGTAGAATAACTGTGTCGCAGGGCGAGAACTGTGCTACAGTGGTTTTAGGAGTACGATAGTGAATTCATTTTGCTGCTTTGGCGGAGCCAACGAGATATATGAGTCCTAAAACAAACTTGTGACGTCGTACTAGTCGGCTTGTCTGCCACACTTCGCGATCGCTCGGCTGCATGCAGGACTGACGGGAAATCAATGTGTGACTGAAAAGGTACCCACTAAAATTCTTAATTTTCTCCTGTTCTGTCGTGAACTTGCACGCATTTAAACACGCAGTCAAGAGTTATCAAATTCGTCTGAAACAGTTACTCGCTCACCGCCGGAGCGGTTGCTGGCACTCGTAAGACACGCAATGTCACGTGCTGTGACGTACACACCACGGTCTGTCTTTCTCGTGGGCCTCACGCCTTGGGCACTCAGTTCAACTGATGTCAACTCGATGGGAGATATCTGTGCCGCTCTGGTTGCCAGCTCCCAGCACAAAAGTCACCAGTCCACTGTAAGTGCATGACTGTGCTTCGTCTATTTTTATTTTATGTAGTTCTCAGGCGACTCCGTGGTCAGTCATCTATATACATAATATCTGTAAACGAAATATATTAAAACACTAATGAACAGATATACAGTTACAATACGTTAATGCACTGAAGCGCTAAACAAACAGGTATAGGCATGCGTATTCAAATACAGAGATATGTAAACAGGCAGAATATGGCGCTGCGTTCGACAACGCCTAAATTAGACAACAAGTGTCTGGCGCAGTTGTAAGATCGGTTGCTGCTGCTGTAGGGAAGCAGCCTACTCACGCCTTATAAAATTCTCATCAGTCTTTCCATTGTGTGCCAGCCAGTCCGCTGCAACTAGCTCTGACGTCATAAATGTTGCGCAATACTTTAAAAATCAAGCAAATAACCTAAAACATTTCTAGCATGTCAGGAGTAATATTAAAAGAACATGTGTTGAATATCAGTTCGATAACTTTAGCCATTTTCGAAATTTTGACGTTTTTCTGTAAAAATCATTGGCGCAACAGAAAAGAGCTAGAGAATTAAAAATTGATAATTAGACTCATTTTTCATAATTATTTAATAAAAACAGTCTTCTGGATCTCACAATTTAAGATTTTAGTGGAAATTCATGATTTTCTGGTTTTTGTCTTAAAACTTAAGGAAGCAAGATGGATTAAGTAGGCTAATAAATAAAGCTAGGATGTTTATATTTAAGTAGGTTGGAGATCCGCTATAACTATGAAGATGTGAGAAGTTTCATTTGAATACCTATAAAACTATAGCGATAGCGTGTCTCCAAAGGGCCAGTTCAGAGCTCATCTGCTGCGTGCAGTGTAATTAAATTAATTCTCTCGTCCAAAATATTTAACTTAGCCACGTCAATCTTTTATTATGATTACTTACCTGTGCTGAATGCACATTTAAATTAAGAGCTTCATTGGCCATCAGCAAGAGAAGCTATGATTTATTCGGTAACCTAAAGTGGTGCATTACTAGCCCAGCGGCAAGTCGGGAGAGCCGATTTGATCAGGCGTTCCCTTAGCCGTCCGCACCTCGGCTTTATATATAAGAACGCTGCGCGAGGAAGCAAGGCCCCAGTTCTCTCCAGACGCTGAATAACACGCCATCTGTGTCGGGAGTCGCGTCGCGTCGGTATCATAGCTACAAACAGCCTCGGATGCCGTATTAAGTTACTCGAGATACGCGTAACCATGAAATCATTTTCGAATGAAGTGTTAATTCTAGGATGATTTTAATTATCTAGCTTCAGTTTGCGTATGTCGTATTTTCACGTGCCGCCGCGGGACAGACATTCTACCAATTATTTAGCGTGGCGTTTGATGAAACTAATCATCAAATTATGGCGAGCATTCATTTAAATATTCAATTTGGACAATTATAGTTGCATCAGCGCATTAGACTCTGAACTGCTCTGTTAGTTAGGTTGTGTGGATTCTTTTGTTTTTCATCTGTGACTTACAGAATATACTCAACTATTTTAGAAAATCGTTTTTGATTATAAATCCCGGAGAATCTCCTAATTCCTCAGAGCTATAAGCTGTAACTATAAGTGTATTCTCAGATGAAGTGGGCACTAGGAATTCTAATTACAGGCTTCACGTTTTACTAATCACTTTCTGGTTGCCAATATTGTAGTTAGAGAGCCAGTGTTGAGAACGGCGAAAGACAGCATAAATAACATTCTAAATAATAGGAATTTTTAAGAACAACAATTTCTCCCGCCGCCGCACATATGGTTAATCGGCCGGGAAAGGCAGTGTTTCTCCATTCAAACAACATTTATGCAACAGTTAAACAATTAATTCTATCCGCCGCCCCACACTGCTGCAATGACCGGTTATTAAGATTTGTGTGTGTTTGGACGTGGTATTATAGTCGGAGCGTGAGCGATGGGACACATCATCTCCGGGGTAGCAATGACGTGGGGATTTTCCCGTGCGACCATTTCAAGAGTGTACCGTGAATATCAGAAATCCGGTAAAACATCAAATATCCGACATCGCTGCTGCCGGAATAAAGATCCTGCAACAACAGGACCAACGACCACTGAAGAGAATCGTTCAACGTGACAGAAGTGCAACTCTTCCGCAAATTGCTGCAGATTTCAATGCTGAGCCTTCAACAAGTGTCAGCGTTCGAACCATTCAACTTAACAGCATTGATATGGGATTTCGGTGCCGAAGGCCCACTGGTGTACCTTTGATAACTGCACGACACAAAGCTTTATGCCTCGCCTGAGCTGGATCGAAATTGGACTGTTGATGACTGAAAACTTGTTGCCAGGTCGGAGAAGTCTCGTTTCCAAATGTATCGACCGGATGGACGTACACGGACAACCTCATGAATCCATGTACCCTGTATGTCAGCAGGGGACTGTTCACACTGGTGGATGCTCTGTAATGGCTTGGGGCGTGTGCAGCTGGAGTGATATGGGAGCCCTGATACGTCTAGATACGACTCTGACAGGTGACACATATGTAAGCATCCTGTCTGATACCTTCATCCATTCATGTCCAGTGTGCATTCCGACGGACTTGGGCAATTGCAGCAGGACAATGCGACACCCTACGCGCCTAGAATTCCTACAGAGTGGCTGTAGGAACACTCTCCTATGATTAAATACTTCCGCTGGCCACCAAACTCCCGAGACATGGACATTATTGAGCATATCTAGGATGCCTTGCAATGTGCTGTTCAGAAGATATCTCCACCACTTCGTACTCTTACTGGTTTATGGACAGCCCTGCAGGATTCGTGGTGTCAGTTCCCTCCATCACTACTTCAGACATTAGTAGAGTCCATGCCACGTTTTGTTGCGGCACTTCTGCGTGCTTGCTGTGGCCCTACACGATATTAAGCAGGTGTACCAATTTCTTTGGCTCTTCAGAGCAAGTAGTGTAAAATACAACATGTACGTCTACAAGGAGATTGCATGCTTTGTAATCCACCAACGTCTCTTGTGTAGTTGGTTTCGGTTCTACTAAAAAGGTATCTGGGGTTACATATGCTGCAACGTGTGTAGGTGCTAATAGTATATCGTCTGTGTAGAAAACGATTCTCAGAGGTCTACTTTGCGTAAATTTAAACGTGAATTTTGATTATTTAATCTCAAAAGAACTCGTTTTACTTCCAACATTACCAAAAATAGCCACGTCAGAGTTTGTTAATAAACTCCGAAAGAATTTGAAACACAAAAATATACCGTAAATAATTTTGTAAATGATAGTGAAACAGAACAGGCGATAATACTATCTTACGTAGCATTGCTATGGCCAGAGGCCTGTTAGACGTAATTGTTGTAATGTAGGCTCAGTTTCGTACGTGTGCGACTATAACACCTCTTACACGTGCGATTCCATTATAAACGTCCTACACAGTTTTAAAACAGTATGATATTCACCTTGGTTCGCCGAACGCAGAGCTACAGTCCATGTACTTTTATGAATCACTATCGCAAATTCACAGTTCTGTAGAAAACCATACCACATATAACAAACAGTTTAAAAGCCTCCAAGATGACAGGTAATGTTTTAAAGCGCGCGGAAACTCATTGAGATGATAAATTCAAAGTACATTAGTTAGCACAACTCAGTTACACAAATGCATTGCAAAGAAGATGAAACATACATTGAAAATTTCTTTAGTTCGCTTATAAATTGCTTATATTACTTCAGGATGGTTCAAATGGTTCAAATGGCTCTGAGCACTATGGGACTTAACATCTGTGGTCATCAGTCCCCTAGAACTTAGAACTACTTAAACCTAACTAACCTAAGGACATCACACACATCCATGCCCGAGGCAGGATTCGAACCTGCGACCGTAGCGGTCACGCGGTTCCAGACTGAAGCGCCTAGAACCGCACGGCCACACCGGCCGGCTATTTCAGGAAATGCACGGTATTCACACACTCTTAAACTTTGTCTCATAAGGTCCACGTTTAAATTTAGTTTGGATTGTGATCGAAAAAGAAGAACGCGACCATAAATTTTCGTGTTTTTCTGTCTAGTACGACTATGCAACCCACGCGCGTCCGCCACCGCACGGTTCGCTATCACTGTTCGACTGGCACTATCGGTATTGCACTCGCATCATAGTTCACACAACAGTGCTGCGTATTACGTTTAGTTTTCCACAGAGAATTTCATATAAACATTACAAAGAAGATGAAACACACACTAAAATTTTGTATACCCAGTTCAAAAGAGATTCGTGTAGTAATATAAATAAGGTAATCAAACAGTTACATTTCATACTAGCGGACTAGAAGCTACTTTAAGGCATCAATGATACACGTCAGAGTGAAAGACAGCAACGAAAAGAAATAGGAAAAAAACTGCCTATCGTAATTCGCAATATCTTCACAGTATAACATTTCTTAGTAACCCTGCTGACCTGTGCTTCCAGTGCACACAGCCAAAGCAAATGTAAAGGAGGGAAGAAAGATTACGCGCTAACTTCCCGTCAACGTCGAGATCATTATAGACCTAGCGTAGGCTCTGATTGTTTCAAGGATGGGGAAGGGAATGGGCCGTGCCTCTTCAAAGGGATCATCCCAGCATTTCCCTGGAGCGATTTGGGCGAAACACGGAAAACCTAACTCTGGATGGCCAGAGGCGGGTTTAAATCACCGTCCTCTCGATTGCGAGTTCTGTTTACTAATCATTGCGCCACCTAGTCCGGACGAAGTAAATGTGGTATATGTTTTCCCTTCAACCCTGTCAGCCAGAGTAGATCATTCTGGGGACGGACTGTGAAGAAAGATTCAGCATTGGTAGAACTTCTTATGAAGGGATTATACGAATTGTTGAAGTATGACAGAGGTATGGTGATCCTATGATCTGCCAGTAGCGATTCTTCTCTCCTTATATCTCAGAATGAATGTGTTACAGAATAAAAAAATTTCCTGCTTAAGAAATAGGAGAATACTCATCGATAATTTCATTCGCTTCATACAGATACGAAGCAATGTCAGCCATTCGCTGATATCACATACTGCGTTAGGATACAGCAACCGCTGCTGATACTCATCTTTCCGTAGCTTTTTCACTGTTGCAAAAAATCCTATGTCTTCTGTTACAGCGAAACTATTACAGAGCACGCCCGTCAGTATATTTCATTTTAATGCACTATATTCTGATTGCTCTCGAAAAACAGGTAAATCAGACGTGTATGTCCGGAAGCGATTATTCTTTTAAGTGAATGCATGAGCCACCTGTAGTTTTAAGATTGCTGCAAGGGAAGAAAGAGCAAAAAAGTTAGGACAAAGTAGCCATCTGCAGGTAGGGAACAATTCAGCTGCATTCTAAACGTCCGTATTGGTTTCCCTTAGTGCCAAAAATATGCAGGACTCCATTAAGCGGTTATAGTTTGCCTAAGACTTTTGATTTCAATGAATTGCTATTGAAATGTAGAGTGATTGCAATAATTGCCTCTAATGAGGCCGAATTATTCCGGAAATGGACTACTGATTATTTGTATGAACAGATGAACTGCATAATTTGAAAACTTAGAAAGGTTTATGTTGTAGTAACCGGACCCACAGAGAAAAATTGCGAAACGTAACCTATTTAAAGCAGATGCAAAAATAATTTAGCAGCATTTGAGGTCAGTGCTGCTGCAATAATTTCAACAAAAAAAAAAAAAAGCAAACGAAAATGGCGATCTTTTTATTGCTCTCAACAGCAGGCGAAGAAGCGTCATCATCTGTATTGAACAATGAGGAAACTATTGAATGATGAAGCAACTATTTAAGAACTACATTCGTATTATAAGACTCAGTAAGGATCCCATTGCAGAGGAACGGTTAGAAAATTTATTCTGCGCAACAACGAGTCAGAATTTTAAAACACCGGCCTCCTTAGCTATGTAATGAATGTGAAGTCATTATCCTCGAAGTTTATGCCTACAGTTTGTTACAAAGTTTCCTGAAACCATAATGATCTTCGTATTGTAGGGAGACAGCTAGTATTCAAGGCTAACAGGGATATCGCTCTGTGTCTCAAGACCATGAAACAAACTCCTGCAGTCACCGTAGAGAAAGTTGCGATTATCTATGAAGGCGTGTACAACGCGGTATACTCTTGCGAGGCTAGTTGAGAACGCCTTATTATTGATGATGCTAGGCAATAACAGTAGTTAGTAGGAGCAAGACTGGGAAACCCGCTTTCTCACGGAACAGACTCATCGCACTCCGCGATGCTCAGCGTTCCTGTCTAGTTTGAAGTGGACTAAGAGTTGATTATATCTGAATCTATTCGTACTAACAAACCACTGCCAAGTGTATAGTGAAGGGTAGGCATACCGCTGTTATTTGCTGGCCTTGTTTAGCCATTCACGGAAGAAATCGACTTTCTGTCCGCCTATAATCTCTTTAATTTCATCCCAGTGAACTCCGCTTGGTGTGTACAAATAACGGAACAACAGCTTTTACGTATATTTTATGAAGACAATCCTCGGATTTTGAGAAGTAGCCCCTCACTTGATGTAATTCGCTCTCTTTGGTAACTCTTTCAATAAATATTGTCGATTATTTACCGAAGGATATCTAGGTGGTAGGATAGGATTCTGTAATTTGCGTATCTCTGAGCTGTCACTGTTCAGTCTTTGCGAGTTGGCAATGGCAAGAAATAGACGTCTAATACTCATGCAAAGGTCACAAGTGTGTTTTCCGCACTAATAAATTCCGCACTCCCAGAGAATCACAACATGGCATCTATTTTACAACCCGTACCGCCTTGACGTTTTCTCCGTTCACTCGATTCAGGGAGACGAGGCCGCTGTATCATATCTTCGTATGAAGACAGACGCAATGCCATGTCACTCATAGGTACATTTTTGTCGGAGGAACAACGAGGTCTGGTGGTTCTTTAACTGAATATGTCCATATTATGACTAAACGACAGCTGTACGATTACCGATTCAAATTCGCTATATTTCATCTCAGGATTAGATGACTGTGTGCGTGAAAGCTGTGTACTTATGTTAGACATAGTATGTAAATTATTAGGCTTCTTCCCCGTAAGTAACCCTATTTTTTTTGGCGATGGGTAACCTAGAGCCTTTTTTATTTTAGTTCTGTTTTGAAAACCCGTCCAAAAACGCCTCATAAGGTCCGACGGTACCGACCGACCGCCGTGTCATCCTCACACGACAGGCGTCACTGGATGCGCATATGAAGGGGCATGTGATCAGCATACCACTCTCCTAGCTGTTGTCAGTTTACGAGACCGGAGTCTCTTCTTCTCAATCAAGTAGCTCCTCAATTCCCTTCACAGGGGCTGAGTGCACCTCGCTTGCCACCAGTACTCGGCAGATCCGAACGGTCACCCGCCAAAGTGCCTGCCAAACCCAACAACCCTTGATTTCGGTTATCTCACGGAAACCGGTGTTACCACTGCACCAAGGTCCCTTTGACTATTAGTTTATTTGATTTAACAATACACAAATAATTGAAAACAGTTAACTGATTTTAAATTTTGGGTACTTGACGGCAAATTACTATGTGAAGGTATGTGTGGAGTTGGGAGAAATCGAGTGAGATTTTATGCCACGTAGGGACTTCAGAAAGCAAGTTACATGTGTTGTCACATGCTAAGTTCATTGCGCAACAAGTGCCTCATTGTCAGAAGAGCGTACATGTTCACGGTTTCCTGCAACCATAGTTTTGCTTCGGTACGGACAACAGGTGCGTAACAGTGTGCAACTGAATTGGTACGGCAACTGGAAACACACTCCAAAGCTGAAGTACGCGGGACAGCATTATCCGTATTCTTGCAGGTAACACGTCTAAATTGCACAGAGATTCACTGTGAAATTCTGGCTATATCTGGACCAAATGCAATGCCGCATCCAGCCTGTTGAAATGATGTCAACAATATGACGAATGCCACACAGACATAGGTGATGCTGATTGGGAAGTCCAGTTTACACTATGTGATTTTCATCTTTTCTGTAATCTGAAACTCCATGTAGGAAGAAAGAAATTTTCCAACGATGAAAACGTTCACACAGCGATTCTCGAACGGCTGTGCGATCAGGGAGCGGATTTCTACCGTCAAGGAATTAAACGAGTGGTAGAACGTTCCGATCATTGTTTACAGCGATCTAGGGACTACTTTGGAAAACAGTGCTACGTATCCGTATCATTTTGAAGTGTAGCGCAGCGTTCAACAGAAGTCAATTTGTCTACCAAATAACGTGTAAGAAACAATGGGAAATCCAGGATGGAATGGCTTCAGCTGCCAGAGACCGTGGTCATGAGGGCCTGAGTTACGTCTGCGTGAGTGTGAGTGCATGTGTCTATTGTCTACTTTCGACAAAGACCTTGTCAGCCAAAAGCTTCTTTTGTGACAGTTTTTTCGTTGTGTCTACCTGCGACTCAGCATCTTCGCTGTATGGTGAATAATACTGTATAACATTTTTTTTTTTTGGAGTTCCGTCGTATTAATGTTCGCATTTTAACTGATTTTGATGTTTAACCAGAGTGTCAATAATTTCACTTATCACAGTAGAATAGTGAAATTTTGTGAAATGTTTTGTTCCAGACGTTAGATATCAAATGTATCGTTCTTTAACATTTGCTAGTCCCGGGAAAAAGCAAACAATTCTTCGCAACTTGAGTTAGGATGAAGAAACTCTCGTCTCTTTAGTAAACTGTTCTGTCGCACGTCATCGAAGAGAATATACTTGTAGCTGATAAGAGTGCGAAACATGATGATTATCGTAAATGTGGAAGGCGCAAATGTAAACCGATCATTTTTTGGAGGAGCAAGAGAAAAAATGATTAGATGAAGAGAAGCAAACTGCAGTGTCCTATTTTCCGCTAACGCAGTGGTGCTAGAGATGAAGAGAGACCGAATTTCGTATTTTTGGTACTAATGGACAATGCAGCTCATTCGATAACACTGAGAAAGTTACTGTAAATTTTTAGGACACGATCAGAACAGCACGTGCGTCACAGGTAATGAGGCTTCACCTCGCAAAATCACGATAATTTGCTTGTGTGCGATTGCAGCCGTTCCTGTTTCCCAAACTTCGACCACATAGCTTCACATTCTCTGACAGCGAAGTCACGAAAAAGACAGGGACGATGTGAAGCATGTGCTGCCGTGACCGCAACATAGTGGATATATTTTCACAACACCTGCATCTCGTGCTCAGCATAAATGCACTATACAACTACTTGCCTTGATTTTTTTTCTCATCACTCTGCATCGAACGAAGTGAGCAAAGGAAAAACGACTGATGGACGGAACGTCAGAACCGAGGTCTTTGGAAGCCAACACTAGCTCGTTTACGACAGGGTGTATGAGGGAGGTGACTGTGGCCTACTTTCAGGTAGCATAGGACCATTAGACACAAGTAATAACGGAAAGCAAAAGAAAACGTGCATGAAAATATGTGGAATTATATCATCCTTGTCACAACGACAGTGCTATTTCTCTCGATCTGTTATGTTTATTTGCTGTAAACTGCAAAAGATATATAGAATGTTTTTTACCCTCTTCTTTGCTCGTTCTCTATGTTGTGCGTCAAGCTAAAATCAGACGCATGTGCAATAACGAAACAAATTTCCGCAGTGACACTTTGAGGAAGGTCCTTGTCGAGACCGTTCGTCTTCTTTGACATATTATACTGAAAGAAGGAAAGAGAGAGAGGAGAAAGCACATGCGCCGACATGCACCCTATTTCTCTAGAAAATTGCCAGTGAAGCCGCCGTGAGCAATTTCTTCTTTCAGCATATGTATATACGTCATATGGCCTCACAGGATGATGATTTTAGACAAGCATCTATTCTCGTAGCCGACCAAATATGGATATTTTTTCCACCTCCACGACTGCCACTCACAGTCTCAACATCGAATGTTCCTCGGATAATGTGTAGACTTATCCTGTCGGTATAAGTAAGGATTAGTGTCATCTCAAGCCTGTGTTGCTATTAAACAAGGCTATCCACAAATTAAATACCTCTGTAGGCTCTCTATTTTAATGTGATTTGCTTATACACTATAAGTGCACCGATGTACTGCAGAAGAATAGTGAACCGTTGGCAAATATAAACCGTGACCCACAGAAATTCAAGCTACAGACGTATGAGAATAGTCGAAAAAGAAAATTAGAAATAAAAGAAGTAAAAAAAAAATAGCATTGCTAAATATTCCGCAGGATCTCAGTTTTTCCGAGGACACTAACTAACTGAAAAGCAGTAGTCTTAGCGTTCGCCGTCAATTCGAGGATTGATATACGTGTATATACAAGATGAACCACTTAATTTAGGCACTCCAAAAATATTTCCAACATGGTCCTGGCGAACGAAAGAAAATTTGCAACAGATATTAATAAATGGAGTGGAAGTAATTTGATGTGTTTGTAACAATTATATTTCTTTTATCTATTTGCACACTTAAGCAATTATACTTTTTTAAGTGGTTAACGGCATTCGAAACCTCATGGAACGAAAAATTTCAGTGATACAGTGGTAGTCAAGGCTTGCGCTAAATGGGTTCCAAAAATGTTAGATAACTTTTTAAATACATGATCCAAGGCAGAACTCCATAAAGTCCTTTTCTGTTACGCGTTTTGCAATGCCTTCGTAACTTGACATAAACCTTCTGTAGATTCTAGCTAACAACAGAGGACAGAGTTTCTGTCCTTTCTGAATTTCGCCCAGTCCTGAGTGTCACAAGTGCAGGGGTCTGACACCATTTCCACCATCGGACCGACCCCTGTTTATCGACGTTTACGCCTTCAACAGAGGAGAGATGATCTCTAGACGCCTGCCTTGGCACTTGTGTCTGGAAAATCACCCAGCTGTTTTCACTTGCATTTCACTGAAAACATTTACAAACGCTGCATCAGTGATTTACCCTCCACGTGATGTTCTGGATGCTCTCAAAAACCATAGTTACTTCAATACCTTGAATCATAAAAAAGATGCAGGTGCTACGTAAACAGCAAATTGCTCGCTCGAAATTTCGTTTCTACACCCAGAATCATTTGCATCCAAGTGAAGTGGGCACACTGAGCTCGCATTCTGTAGGGTTGCAGTTCAAATACTTATTATGCCATCAACATTTAGGTTTTTCTTGATTTACCTAAATTGCTTACGATATATGTTGAAATCGTTCCTTTGAAAGGAGACGGTCGATTGCTTTCCACCCCCGTTACTAATCTAAAAATGCTGCATCCTCAGTGACCTCATTTTTTAATTTCGGACTTTGATTTTGTGATCAACTAGCCATTCGTACTTTACACTACAGATGGGCGATCCACTCCTGAACTGATTCCTTTCATGGAGTGAGCAATCAATGACTCAGAAGAATGGAGCCTTACCTCTTCAGGTCCGAAAATCCTCTTCAGTTACGTCAGTGTGCAGAACGATGATTCCAGACCATACTGCTGCAGTAGCATCCCACCATAGATGATGAATTACTCATCTTGACATGGCTTATTCTGCAAAAAATATGCTACAGTACATACAGCGTGTAATGCGGATATGAGGGGCGTGGGGTCAGCACACCCTTCTCCCGGTTGTTATGGTGGTATTCTTGACCGAAGCCGCTACTGTTCCGTCGAGTAGCTCCTCATTTGGCATCACGAGGCTGAGTGCACCTCGAAAAATGGCAACAGCGCATGGTGGCCTGGATAGTCACCCATCCAAGTGCTAAACACGCCCGACAGCGCTTAACTGCGATGATCTCACGGGAACCGGTGTAGCCACTGCGGCAAGGCCGTTGCCTTATTAACGGATTTGGCATCATTAAAATATGGGATGACTGCAAATCATGCAGCTAAGGCAGAATTTGGGTACCAGCCTGATATTTACCTGGTGGGGTGTGGGAAACCACCTAGAAACCACTTCCAAGCTAGCTGGCATATCGACCCTCGCCATTAATCCACTGACCAGATTCAATCTAGGGTTGGCACACCACCCCATCATGGTTGCAGTGCTTTAACACACACAGCTATACGGGCGAGTTTATATAAATGTGTTTATGCAGCTCATTGGCCTGAATAGCTTTAGCAGGCATGAAAAAATAGAAAGCTAAGACAGGTCAATCGCTTGGAACACTATGTTAACACAGAAAACACTTCCTCGCCTTTTATTTCTGCTTTTGATTTGAAGAGACAAATTGCAAGGAGGTGCCGCTTTGGCCCATTCAAAACTTCACTACGAGAGACAATGCTCTGCAAAGCGGAAGCGCCCTGCTCCCCTACCGCTCCCGAATCAGCATGGTGCAGATCACCGATGATTCATGAGTTATTGCGCCCTTGGCACAGTCACTAATTCGGCTCCCAGTAACCGCTCACCGATCCTGACTCCACATGGATCAGGCCGCAAGGGATGTCAGGAGACACCATGCTCTTTGCATTCTTGTCTCACTAACTAATTCAGCTCAGAGTGATCTTCAGTCGTTCACTGAGTCAGCTAACAATTCAACTTGAACCTTTGACACACTGCTCTCCATTCCATTCAAGTCAGCCTATGCTTTTGAACCTTCGATATGTCCCTTGGTTTGCAAATTCTGTAAACCAAATTGTGCAACATGCTATATAGAAGTCAGTAACGAAAACTGCTGATGATACCAAAAGAGCAGTTATATTTTAAAATAACAATCCTTTTTCCTTAAGAAAATCTGCTGCAATACGATGAAATTAAAAGAAAGAACACTCACCTATCAAATATCGTTATAAAAGGTGGGAGTTGTTCACTTTGGATGGTGTTCGACGATACTGTCAATCAGCTCCAAGGAACCCACAGACTGGGACGTGCAGCAATTGTCAAACTAGACAATATTGCTACATCATTTTGTAAATGACAATTGTTTTTAGCCCGCATCTCGTGGTCGTGCGGTAGCGTTCTCGCTTCCCACGCCCGGGTTCCCGGGTTCGATTCCCGGCGGGGTCAGGGATTTTCTCTGCCTCGTGATGGCTGGGTGTTGTGTGCTGTCCTTAGGTTAGTTAGGTTTAAGTAGTTCTAAGCTCTAGGGGACTGATGACCATAGATGTTAACTCCCATAGTGCTCAGAGCCATTTTAAATTGTTTTTAATTTCAGAAAGTAGAAAATAATGTCAATATGTTTCAGTTGTTATATTACGTATTGTTTCCAATAAAATTACAAAAAAGTAACAAGAATCAACTATTTTTATAATTTTCCAAACCCTTATTCAGAATTTTGTTGTGTTACTTCTATTTTTAGTGTGGAAGGAATGTAGGACTTTTGGGAAATCTTAAAGTTATGAGGTATGTGATGAGAAATTGTTAGTCTTCTTCGTATATTCTTTCAAAAAAGTTACAGTAACCTTGAATTAAAGAGGGAAGGTTCATTTCTTGCATTTATAACACTAAGTGAATGGCGTGTGGTGAGTCATGGAAACGAGCTAATTCATGCCAGTAAGTATGTGGCTCTGATCCAATCTCTGCAAAGAATAGCTCTGGTCATCTCTAATTTACATATGTAAACAACAGTGATTTCATTTTTGAGTACATATGCTGCCATGCAGCAGACCCAGGATCGATTCCCAGCCAGGTCGGAAAATTCCTTCACTCGGAGACTGGGTGTTGTGTTATCATCATTTCATCATCAAGTACATACATGTCACCCAATGCGGCGTCAACCGAAATGAATTGCAATTCAATGGCCGAACTTTCCTAGGTGTGTACTCCTGGCCACCAGTGACATATGACCATTTCATTTCAGTGACTTTTGGGTGTTATCTAGGAACAATGATATACATATAACAGCATTACTGACATTAAATATGAGAACAATTAAATTAATTTACATCATAAAGTGTTAGTGGTTCATGGTGTGGGTTCCTGTAGTCATGTCCTAGTTCATGAACCACGGTCAACGTATGAGTGGTCAAGTAAGTGGTCCCGACAGTCGGGAAACCAGTTACTTTGGAATAAGGCTGGGCATCTCGGACATATTCTGAGTCGTGGTCACCTTTGTGCTCATACGGCAAAGACTACCAAATCCACCGGTTAGTCTCTCAACCGTTAGGGGTAAAACTCAATGGGACTCGGGGCAAGCAAGGCTAGCAACCTGCTTCCCTGTTACTTTAAATATGATGCTGGCAACAATCAGAGCAAAATGCCTCGGACCTTTGGAGGTGACGGAGTCCCACCTCTAACTGACAAACCAGGGACTCCTAAGATACGACTTGGCAAACAAATGGTAATGAGATGGGGAGCTATTAATATCAATGGGGGCTACTCTGGGAAGAAGGTAGAGCTGGCAGAGGCTGCAAGTAAGATGGGGCTGGACGTTTTAGCTGTTAGTGACATTCGGGTAAGGGGTGAGACAGAAGAGGAAGTGGGAGAATACAAGGTCTACCTGTCAGGAGTCAAAGCAGGAATAGCACAATGGGGTGTAGGGATTTACATCACGAAAGAAATGGAACCCAGCGTAGTTGCAATAAGGTATGTAAACGAACGACTAATGTGGATAGATTTGACAGTGTCTAGCAAGAAAATTAGGATTGTGTCAGTATATTCGAATTGTGAAGGGACAGATCAAGATAAGATGGATAGTTTCTATGAGGCACTCAGTGATGTAGTTGTTAAAGGACAAGAACAGCTCATGGGTGATTTTAATACCGGGATTGGAAATCGAACAGAAGGGTATGAAAAGGTTATGGGTAAATTTGGAGAGGATATGGAGGCCAACAGGAACGGGAAACAACTCTTGGATTTCTGTGTCAGTATGGGCTTAGTAATCACAAGCTCATTTTTTAAACATAAGAACATTCACCGGTATACTTGGGAAGGCAGGGGAACCAGATCTGTCATTGACTATATAATAACAGATCAGGAATTCAGGAAGGCTGTGAGGGACACACGTATATTCAGGGGATTCTTTGATGACACTGATCATTATTTAATCTGCAGTGAAATTGGGATTGTGAGGCCGAACGTGCAGGAGGTCAGGTCCATATGCAGGAGGATAAGAGTGGAGAAACATCAAGATAAGGGAATCAGGCACAAGTACATAACAGCGATCTCAGAAAGGTACCAGTTAGTTGAATGTAGTCAATTAAAGTCATTGGAAAAGGAATGGACAAGGTACAGGGACGCAGTACTAGATGTGGCTAAAGAATGTCTTGGTATAGTAGTGTGTAAAAGTAGGATGAAGCAAACAGCTTGGTGGAATGACACAGTCAAGGCAGCCTGTAAAAGGAAAAAGAAGGCGTATCAAAAACGACTACATACTAGAACTCAGGTAGACAGAGAAAGTTATGTTGAAGAAAGAAACAAAGCCAAACAGATAATTGCAGCATCCAAGAAGAAATCTTGGGAAGACTTTGGAAACAAGTTGGAAACTATGGGTCAAGCTGCTGGAAAACCATTCTGGAGTGTAATTAGCAGTCTTCGAAAGGAAGGTAAGAAGGAAATGACAAGTATTTTAGACAGGTCAGGAAAACTTCTGGTGAATCCTGTGGATTCCTTGGGCAGATGGAGGGAATATTTTGGAGAGTTGCTCAATGTAGGTGAAAATACGATCAGTAATGTTTCAGATTTCGAGGTAGAATTGGATAGGAATGATGATCGAAATAGGATCACAATTGAGGAAGTGGAGAAAATGGTCAATAGATTGCTGTGCAATAAAGCAGCTAGGGTGGATGAAATTAAGTCGGAACTCATCAAATACAGTGGAATGACAGGTCTTAAATGGCTACACAGGATAATTGAAATGGCGTGGGAGTCGGGACAGGTTTCATCAGATTGGACAAAAGCAGTAATCACACCAATCTTTAAACATGGAAACAGAAAAGATTGTAACAACTACAGAGGTATCTCTTTAATCAGCGCTGTGGGTAAAATCTTCTCAGGCATTGTTGAAAGGAAAGTGCGGCAAATAATGGAGAAGTGTTATGAGTGGAACAGGGAATTGTATCTGTGCTTTATAGCTCTAGAAAAGGCATATTTCCTAGGAGGAAGTTATTGTCTATTCTACGAGATTATGGAATAGGAGGCAAACTTTTGCAAGGAATTAAAGGTCTTTACATGGATAGTCAGACAGCAGTTAGAGTTGACGGTAAATTGAGTTCATGGTTCAGAGTATCAGGGGTAAGACAAGGCTGCATCCTGTCTCCACTGTTGTTCATATTATTTATGGATCATATGTTGAAAACAATAGACTGGCTGGGTGAGATTAAGATAAGTGAACACAAAATAAGCAGTCTTGCATATGCTGATGACTTAGTTGTGATGGCAGATTCGATTGAAAGTTTGCAAAGTAATATTTCAGAGCTAGATCAGAAATGTAAGGACTATGGTATGAAGATTAGCATCTCCAAAACGAAAGTAATGTCAGTGGGAAAGAAATATAAACGGATTGTGTGCCAAATAGGAGGAACAAAGTTAGAACAGGTGGACGGTTTCAAGTACTTAGGATGCATATTCTCACAGGCTGGCAACATAGTGAAAGAACTGGAAGCAAGGTGTAGCAAAGCTAATGCAGTGAGCGCTCAGCTACGATCTACTCTCTTCTGCAAGAAGGAAGTCAGTACCAAGACTAAGTTATCTGTGCACCGTTCAATCTTTCGACCAACTTTGTTGTATGGGAGCGAAAGCTGGGTGGATTCATGTTACCTTATGAACAAGGTTGAGGGTACGGATATGAAAGTAGCTAGGATGATTGCAGGTACTAGTAGATGGGAACAACGGCAGGAGGGTGTCCACAATGAGGAAATCAAAGAAAAACTGGGAATGAACTCTGTAGATGTAGCAGTCAGGGCGAACAGGCTTAGATGGTGGGGTCATGTTACACGCATGGGAGAAGCAAGGTTACCCAAGAGACTCACGGGTTCAGCAGTAGAGGGTAGGAGGAGCCGGGGCAGACTAAGGAGAAGGTACCTGGATTCGGTTAAGAATGAATTTGAAGTAATAAGTTTAACATCAGAAGAAGCACCAATGTTAGCACTGAACAGGGGATCATGGAGGAATTTTATAAGGGGGTTATGCTCCAGACTGAACGCTGAAAGGCGTAATCAGTCTTAAATGATGATGATGACGTAAAGGGTAAAATTTCATAAATTTGTAGTAAAATTCGATGTATGAACTCTAATATGTGTAGTATAGTATTTTATCCAGGCTCAGCAACTGTAGTCATAATCAACGAAATAATAAGTAACCAGTTGCGGAAAAGAAATCTAATTACCTTCTGATGAGGGGCACTAACACCCAAACCTCCAGATGTCAGACACTCAGATCGGTACCAAACATTGTACGTGGATAGAGAATCAACCAAACCTCCGATTTCATTCGTGCTTTGTGCTGTCGTCCAGCAGAACGGGGGTAAACGTTAATTAAAACTAACACCAGATTCACACAGCATACGAGGAGCGTAACTGGGAGTAACTGCTACGTATAGCTTTCGTGGGGAAAGCGTTGGATCGTCGTACAATGGGTCCTGGGTTGAATCTGCAATGACGATTTTTTTTTTTTTTTTTACTGTATTACGATAGAAAGTGTTATGTACGACATCATGTTTACGACACGTAATTGGACTGAAATGTTCAAATGGCTCTAAGCACTATGGGACTTAACATCTGAGGTCATCAGTCCCCTAGATTTAGAACTACTTAAAACTAACTAACCTAAAGACATCACAGAAAGCCATGCCCGAGGCAGGATTAGAACCTGCGACTGTAGCAGCAGTGCGGTTCCGGACTGAAGTGTCTAGAGCCGCTCGGCCACAGCGGCGAGCTGGTTGATTGGAGTTTACAGCAATTGTCTCTTGGCAGTCCGCTTTCGCTTCGTTTCTTTGAAAGTAGTAATCCTGTGGAGTACATTTGTAGTTTCACAGAATACACAATCAGAACAGAAAAATAAAGAAACAATTGCATCACACGTGCATGAGTAATAACAATAAGTAAAAATAATAATAGCACTAATAGTAGTAATAATAAACAAAATAATAAGATCAATAATAATTACGTAAAGTTCAACTAACGAAGCAAAAGCAGACTACCACAAGAAACTGCTACAAACTCCGGAATGTTCTTTTACCTGTCAGGAAAATGTTCTCTCATATAACAGTTTCAGGAGTAAAGAGATAAAAAAAATTGTCTCCTGTGGGGATTAAACCAGGGACGTTTGATACAAGGTTCTCAATCCCTACTAACTCACCCAGAACAATTTACAGCAGAGCTACCAACTGTTTATCCGTGCTCCGTAGCTCTGGTGATAGGTTTAACTATCAAAAATGATTCAAATGGGTCTGAGCACTATGGGACCTAACTTCTAAGGTCATCAGTCCCCTAGAACTTAGAACTACTTAAACTTAACTAACCTAAGGACATCACACACATCCATGCCCGAGGCCGGATTCGAACCTGCGACCGTAGCGGTCGCGCGGTTCCAGACTAGTGCCTAGAACCGCTCAATCACTCCGGCCGGCGTTTAATTATCATTTACGCACGTTCTACTGGACGGCAGCACATAGCACGAATTAACTCTGTGTTTTGGTTGATTCTCTATCCACATACAAAGTTTGATGCCGATCTGAATATTTGACATCTGGTGATTTGGGTGTAAGTTCCCGAAAGTGGTAAATAAATTAAACTTCTTTTATGCAACTGGTTGCTTATTATTTCGTTATTTATATCTGAAATGAATGTCTGTTCGGCCTTCTGTCATTTTGGGGTAGTTAAATGTGTATCCGTATGTGATCTCGCAGTGCAGATTTCCAATTTTCGGGTGCTTTATTATATGGACAGACAATTTTTAAAATGTTTAGATGTCAAAGTAACGTCGTTCACCCTCTGTAGCACTCCAGTGAGAAACTAAGGAAATGAAAATAATAAAATTAAAAAAACACAGTGTAAATGCTGTAGAACGTCCTTCAAACAAATTCTCGCTTTTTTACTCCGATCCGCAACACATTTTCTTTCGACATCACGTCATCCACGTTCATTTATCATGTAGCCGTTGGTGTATTCAGATCGCTACGTCCTCCCCGCTCTCCCCCTTTTTTATTAGATCTGAACGCCTCCTCGCCTCCTCCTTTCCTGCGCCCGTCCTTCACCTTTCCGTGCGAGGGAACGTCATCGTGACGCCGCCGTCATCTCACAAAAATGGAGCAGCAGCGCTCACCCGAAATGTTTGCGTGCCGGCCACTGGCGGCGGCGGCGTATTTTAAGTCGGTGCGCAGCCGCACATTCATTACAATAATACGGCCGGCCGTTACGGAGGAGAGAAATTTCCGCACGTCGTTGGATGAGGGAAGGATAATAATGCAACATCGTGCATAGGCATTAGCCTCCCCGCGCCGCCACGCCGCCCGTGGCCATCAGAACCGGAGTACCGCGCCGCTCGTCCTGACAGGTAATTACAGTAACGGAAACAGGATGTGCGCCGGCGAGTCCTTGGCGGGACCGTGGCGGCTAGGTGGGGGGCAGGGCGCTGCTGGCGTAGTCCTCTCCACCGTCCCGGCGCTCGCGTTACGCATCCAGCGGCGCGCGTAATAACCGTTAATCACGGAGCTACGCTCGCCAGACGGTACGCGCTGCCCCAGTTGGCGAGCCTGGCCCCTACCGAGAGTGAAACGCCTGGAATTTGCCTCTCCTCCCTCTTCCTCCTCCGCCTCACCTCACGCAATGTTTTTTTTCCCCCGTGCTGCTCCTCGTTTTACCGCCGGCCCGGCGCATCCCACGGCAGGCCGGTTGCGCAAGGGTCACGCACACACTGGTTGCCCGGCAACGCGCTGACCGGGATCCGCGTTCGCTCGCGATAATGGATGAGCCGGCAGGTGAACCTGCTCGTCGGAATGGCCTCTCTGCAGGCGCCGCCGCCTAAGTGGGTAGCTCATCCAAAGAAACTGCCCAGACATTACTAACTATGGCGGGCGGAGGCCGTAACGCGGTGGCGCAATTAGTTTAGACTCCAATGACAGGTGGACTGAAATGAAAGTGCAAGGTGAACGAGGATATTATTTCTACGACGACTGAATGACGGCACTACTTCTCTAATTAGCTGTGTAATAAAGCATACGTTTTGCGTTGATTTGGTCAAGCGTTCATCCAACCACGTGTGAACCTCTTGCTTTATGTTTTGAGTTTACGAAGGTAATGGAGATTTGACTATCAACAGTTATATTTTAATATTGTCAATAATAGCAGCAATTCCTCTCAGTTGCTACTTATGTTTATCATGTAGAAAATAATAAATATCTCTAGCGGCGTTCAACAAGTAATGCAACACATTTTTTTCTGAAGACAGGTTGATTTTATTCAGGATTCTATTACACAAGATTATTCTCAATTCATTTAGCTACTAAACCCTATTTTTGTAACGTAATCTCCATTCAATGTGACAGCCTTACACCACCTTACTGGGAGGGACTGCAATCCCGCAAAGTGTCACTGCACTGGTGCACTTCGGAGCCAACGTCTTGCCGTTTTGCTGCATCAGTAACCTCCCCATCATCACCGTACTGCATCCCACGGAGTGCGGCGGCCGGAGTGGCCGTGCGGTTCTAGGCGCTTCAGTCTGGAACCGCGTGACCGCTGCGGTGGCAGGTTCGAATCCTGCGTCGGGCACGGATGTGTATGATGTCCTTAAGTTGGTTAGGTTTAAGTAGTTCTAAGTTCTAGGGGACTGATGACCACAGATGTTAAGTCCCACAGTGCTCAGAGCCATTTGAACCATTTTGAACCCACGGAGTGCATCAAAAATGTTCAAATGTATGTGAAATCTTATGGGACTTAACTGCTAAGGTCATCAGTCACTAAGCGTACACACTACTTAACCTAAATTATCCTAAGGACAGCCGGCCGCGGTGGTCTCGCGGTTCTAGGCGCTCAGTCCGGAACTGCGCGACTGCTACGGTCGCAGGTTCGAATCCTTCCTCGGGCATGGATGTGTGTGATGTCCTTAGGTTAGTTAGGTTTAAGTAGTTCTAAGTTCTAGGGGACCGATGACCACAGATGTTAAGTCCCATAGTGCTCAGAGCCATCTGAACCATCATCCTAAGGACAAACACACACACCCATGCCCGAGGGAGGACTCGAACCTCCGCTGGGACCAGCCGCACAGTCCATGACTGCAGCGCCTGAGACCGCTCTGGGTGGACCAGACGGATGGAAGTCGGAATATGCGTGATCCGTATTGTGTAGGGTGCATGAGGAAGAAAAGCCCGATAAAGTTTTCTTAGCTCCTCTCGAGCGCACAGATTTGTGTGAGGCCTAGAATTGTCTTGAGAATTTCGTTTTTTTTTTTTTTTGGCGATGAACACGCTGAGGTCGTTTCTTCAGTTTCCTGGGGACAGAAGAATACACTTCAGACTTGATCGTTACACCCTCAGGGAGAACATCAAACAGAATAATCACTATCGGGTTCCAGACGACCGCCGCCATGATTTTACTGGCAGTGGGTGCGGCTTCGAACTTTTCCTTCAGTGGAGAGGTGGTGTGGCGTCACTCCACAGATTGCGGTTTTGTTTCCGGTTAGAAGTGATGAACCCATGTCTCATCGTCTGTGACGACGTTCGTTGTCACGATCAGCCTCCTAACAAGCAGGCAACCCCGCACAGACAGTCCTTCGTTCCTCTTTATGGTCTCCTGTTAGGCAGCGAGGAACCCAGTGGGAACACACTCCTTCCAGTAGCCCACCTGAGAGTGTCAGTACTACAAACAGAGACGTCCAGTTCTCCAGCGAGATGTCTGATTGTCATCTGTCGATCACCTCGAATAAGAGTCTCCTCATGTTCCAACACTGCAGCAATCACAGATGTTTGGCGCCTGCCGGCACGCGGGAAATCGGACATGTTTGCACTATCTTGTTGCGATTATGACAGACGCCTCGCCAAAAGACGCAGCTTGCTTCTGTGCACTACCAAGTCTCCGTAGAATTCAGCAAATGACTATGAATATCTGCGATGCTCTGGTTTTCTACCAAAAGAAACTCAATGACAGCTCTCTGCTCGGAACGCACCTCCGTTACAATCGTCATTTTTAAGGTTGCGTATAGGGCCACAATCGATCGGAACTTGATGAAACTACAAAGGCTGAAGCAAGAATATTCCTCGGTGACCCATAGCAAAATCTGCATTTTTTCAATCGAAACCGACCAAGAATAAACATGTGAATTACTTATTGAACTCTGGCCGCGGTGGTCAAGCGGTTCTAGGCGCTTCAGTCCGGAACCGCGTGACTGCTACGGTCGCAGGTTCGAATCCTGCCTCAGGCATGAATGTGTGTGATGTCCTTACGTTAGTGAGGTTTAAGTAGTTCTAAGTGCTAGGGGACTGATGACCTCAGAAGTTAAGTCCCGTAGTGCTCAAAGCCAATTGAACCATTTGAACTTATTGTACGTCTCTCGTGTCTGTATTTTGGAAAGTAATTTTTGCTACTGATTTTATACAAACGTGTTTTACATACCCGCAGCTTGCCGTCTAGTGGTTAACACTGCTGCCTCTAGCCCCTCGGGTCTTTGCTTCGATTCCTGGTTAGGCTCGAGATTTTTTTCCGCTCAGGAAAGAGTGCTGTGTTGTCATTATTATTTCATCATCTTTGACCGGAAGTCACCGAAGTAGTGCCAAATAGAAAGACTTGCACTAGGCGACCGAACTACTCCAACCAGGGTCTGCAGTCCGTTAATGCCCTACAATCTTTTCATTCCGTCTACTAGTAAATAAACAGAAGAATCTATTAGGAGGAGGACATTAGGAGTTTATCCAATTCGCATACATAAACTTTTTTTTAATAAAAACATACATCTATTCGAATCCAACACCGCGTAAATTTCAAATGAATCGGTGAAGAACTGTCGGAACACTGAACAAACGAAGGTTTATAAAAATAAAAATGTTAATGTTTTGTTCAAAATCTTCAATTTCCAAAGGGCCTTCACCGAATGCTTTCAGATTTCGACACAAAGTTGCATTTATATACGCGTGAGATATTATATAACTACTGGAGATTATATATAGAGGGAAATGTATATAAAAATTTAAATGTTCGTTTATTCAAAATCTAACATCTTCGAAAGTTCTTCACTGATTGCTGACATAATGTTGCATGCGAATACCTGAGTGTTTTTATATGAGTATTTTATAATATATGTAATATGTAAACAAGTACGTAATATATAAAGGGAATATATTATACCCAAAAAATTCGAAAAGTCCTTGAATGATTTATTTCAAACTTTTACACATACTCTGATGAACATCAGATGGAAATAAGGCTATGTATTTTCATCATATTAATATATAAATATATATGTAAAATGTAAAAGTAGAACATTATTACCAAAAGTCTCAAAAAATACTCGCACTGTTCAGGCGTCATGACACGCGCCGGCACGACGATGAAGAACGGAAGAGCAGAGAGGGCTGTGACGGCGTCAGCCAATAGTAGGCTGGCTAGGACGACACTAAGACTGGAGCGGCCTCTGCACGAAGAGAATACAAACGCCTAGCCGTAGCCGGAGTGGCAGGCGAGCCGTCAAACAAACGCTGCAGCAGTGACTTGCAAACTGTTTTGTTTTGTTTGCAATGAAATTGTATATACTGGAGGACATTGAATATTTGCCTCTCTCCACTTGCTTGTGACACATCTTTGTGAATACGCAAAGTTAAGTATTGTCAATTTAATTTTCTGTAATAAACTCCACTAATCTCCACTAATCTAGCGATGATAAACATTGGGACATATGAAAGTTGTATTCTTTTTGATATGTGAAGTATATAACTGTGAAACCTTGTTAGAAAAAGGAAAGTTGTACCTATTGCTTATTGGCTTACGGTTACAAAACTACTACAAAATCGGAATTTGTAATAACAATGGTAATGGACACAGAAAGCAGAAAGGAGGAGAAGCAAAGAGAGAGGGGAAAGGAGTAGGTGGAGCGTGGGGAGAAGAGAAGATGATCATAGAAAGGGGAAGGAGGTGATGGACAGAGAGAGGACTGAGGAGGAGGAGACGGACAAAGACAGGGGGGGAGGTTCAAAATGGTTGAAATGGCTCTGATCACTATGGGACTTAATTGCTGAGGTCATCAGTCCTCTAGAACTTGGAACTACTTAAACCTAACTAACCTAGGGACATCACACACATCCACGCCCGAGGCAGGATTCGAACCTGCGACCGTAGCGGTCGCGCGGTTCCAGACTGTAACGCCTAGAACCGCTCGGCCACTCCGAGCGGGGGGGGGGGGGGGAGGGGGCGGGGGCAGGAGGAGATGGACAGAGAGAGGGCGGAAAGGAGGGAGATCAGGAGGTATGTCCAATGCTCATACATGTTAAAAACGTGTGCTTCCTCTTTTTTGTCTTTTTCCATTGAACCACACTGAGCCACAGCAAGGCGTAGCCGGGAACAGCCAGTAGAGCTATCAGATTGTGAGAGTGTTGATTGCTGCATCTTAGCCGCCGTTAAAAATAGCCCTAGACATTTTCAGTGTTATTAAGATCAGGGATTTAGCGATTCAGACAAGGTACGTTAGAATGCCCAATTATTGATCAAATAAGAAACCCTGTGAACACAGCTGTTTGATTGTTGTAAGATGGCACCGGCCACAGCAAACTTATCATGAAGATGCAGAAGAAACAGTTACACATGGCAAAGATGAATACTGAAATAAACGTACTGGTTCATATGTATGGATTTGGATCGTAGCGTACGAGATAGTTAAATACGCATTCACATATCCTTTGTTAAGTAAGGAATTCAGTGATAATGGAAATTTGAAACAGGCGTGAAGGCGTGCGTAGATAACGAACAGTTATACCGGCTGCTCGTCCTGTTCAAGGTCTCGTTTTCAAAGCACATTCTCGAAAATTTTATTTTCGCAGCTCTAGAGTGGAACCGATTCTTTAAGTGGTGTCATATTGCTAGATGAGGGAGCCTCCAGCCAGTTGTCTGGTTTGCTCACAACGACAGGAACACTAATGGTAGGAAGTTCCAGCACGAGACAACGTGATCGCGTCACGATCTACTGTTAACATCAAAGTCCGTTCGCTAACTCGAGAAACCACGTTACTGTAGTGTCGTAGAAACAATTCGATGTTTGCATCAAATACCAAAACCAATGACTTCTTGTAGTCTCTGTACCAACAATTTACTTCCTACACTCCAGAAAGCTATACACTATCGTCCTACCGTACCCTCACCGCGATTGACATAAAATACTTAACAGGTTAGTCAGTATAACATAACTGAGATCTCCACCACGCTTTCCCGGAACACAGCCAAAAATCAGAACGAAATGTGAGATTCAAGTGAAGCGATTTAGGGAAACTACGAGCGACTACATGGGAGTTACAATCCATCTTCCTCTGACTGTCAACCCAGTGTCAACCACCAAATCGGCTCGCTTGGCTCGATATATAGAGGCACAGAAGGCACGATTCAATTCTATTTCTCGAGAATTACCAAATTGTTGACAAAGCTTGTATGACGCATTGTAGAGCAGCAGCCTTCTAAAACTATGTATACATATCCTATAGGCATGCCAATCCAAAAGGGGCGTACAGCAAAAGATAACGTAACCCCAATAGAAGTGGTAGACAAGATAAAGTTGTTTGATGGGTCTGGGTGAGCGGACCAAACAGCGAGGTCTTCGGTGCCATCTGTTTAGGGAAGCATGTGGAAGGAAGTCGACCGTACTCTTTCAAAGGAACCATTCCGGCATTTGCCTCAAGTGATTTAGGGAAATCACGGAAAGCCTAAATCGGGATGACAGGACGCGAATTTGAACAGTCGTCCTTCCGAATGCGAGTCAAGTGTCCTAAACACTGCACCACCTCCCTCGGCGATAGATAAAGGTGGTTTATATTCTGAGGTCAAGTCATCGGTGGAGTGTTTCAGTTTGTATGAAATGCTGTTGACACAGACGAATGTCGCACATACTGCAGGTAATGTAGATAACTGGAAGAGCACATAACACTTGCTATCTATTACATAATTCTCGACATCAGATACAAAAGAGACGTGGTGTGTGTCACAGAAAGCCATTACTTTTTCTGTCTCGAATAATTAATTATGTATTGCCCATATAGTGTTAATTTTTCAGATCTTTTACAGATGCTGAGAAATTTCTGTTTCGGAATGATACTGGTTGTAGTTCCACAGAGCATATAAGTTTTAAGGTGACCAGAATGGAAATGCATCATTAATTTGGTGGATCAAGATGGTAATGTGATCAACGTCCGCACGCTCTGTCAGAGTTCAGAACTGCCAGATAAGTGGACAGTGTCAACATTACCCCGCCAAAAGCGGAGAGGGAGACGATCTGGACTTGGGCTCCGTGTTTACTGTTGGCATTTCCCGTGTGTGTATGGTTCATCGACACTGAATTTATTCACTCACTACAACTGATTTTAGAGGTTTCAACAAATGTACTAGACATCATATTTCTTGATGACACCTTGATTAGCGCAGCTTTGTTTTGGTGGCTCAGTGACAGTTCTTAACTACAGATTTACTGGTCTTTTTGTTCAAAATGTGTATGATTTCCTAAGGGACCAAACTGCTGTGGTTATCGGTCCCTACTTACACACGACTTAAACTAACTTACGCTAAGGACAACACACCCACCCATGCCCGAGGGAGGAGTCAAACCTCTGGCGGGAGGGACCGAACAATTCGTGACATGGCGCCTCTAACCGCGCGGCCACTCCCCGCGGCTGGTCTTTTTGTTAGTCCGCGGTTATTTCCAGGATTTGTATGTCACATATTGCTTCTTTAAACTCTGGAAATGATGGTTAATGAGATTAATACCTAATTCCACCGTGGTACAGAGTACATGTTAAGTAGTAGGTTCCATATGACTGGGTCGGAAGAAAGCAAGGGCACACCAGTTACAATAGCCAGCTCCTTGCGTAGTAAAGTGCGGTGGAGTTCATACCAACTTCGAAGTTCATGAAAGGGTTTAAGTTTCTCAGCACTGCTTTTCTCGGTAATATAATACATGCTTGGTGTTTATTCTTTTTATGGCGTCCGAGAAGAGTTGCTAACGTAACCAGCGGACGCAACGCCCAATTTTCCGACTACATTATCGCTGATGAGCCTACATTTTGTGTCTTCCTACTTAATAACTTGTCGGTCCGCCTTTGGTATGCAAATCATCAATCATTCATTGTGGCATAAACGCGAGAAACCCTTGTTACATTTTCGAAGGTATGTCGCAACAGGTGTCTACGGACACGTAATTTCCGACCGATGACTTGTAGGTGCGGACTAGGCGCCGAGCGCCTCATGTAAACATCGAGTTCAGATCAGGCGAATTTGGCGACCAAGACATCAACACGTGTGCCTGCCCAGCACTGTACTCTGTCTTTAGATCTGCCACAGATCGCCTCCTATCTTGCGCTCTCCAAGATGTGTGATGTGTGGACGTCCATCACGTTGTCGTCTGCTCGTCGTTTTACCGTCCTTCAATCTCTTTCTATAGATGCTCTGGAGAGTAATATGCGAGACGCCTACCAGCCTGACTGTTTCCTTGATGTTCGTTCCCAGGCGTCGTGCCGTGACAATCTTCCCTTTTGTCAAAGTCACTTATGGTTAGCACATTTCCTCGTTTGCCGCCCGTTTCGTCACTATAATGATCAAATGATTCAAATGGCTCTGAGCAATATGGGACTCAACATCTGAGGTCCGCTAGAACTTAGAACTACTTAAACCTAACTAACCTAAGGACATCACACACATCCGTGCCCGAGGCAGGATTCGAACCTGCGACCGTAGCAGTCACGCGGTTCCGGACTGAAGTGCCTAGAACCGCACGGTCCTATAATTATCCTCAATTCGTCTATGTTACGCTTATACGCAGGGAGCCCGTAATTAAAGTCTCAGTTTCAGAACACTGTAGAAACAGAACCACTACTCAGAATGACATCAAACTGAACAACATATTATTGACGCAGAAAAATACAGAATAACACAGAAAAAAAGTTGACCCGTAGACGACGCTGTAAGCATCACAATCTGTACACCAACAGTTGAGCGGTACACGACTGTTCCTCAGTTTGCGCCCGAGACGCAAGACACTGATAAAGCTCTCTTTTACAAGAAAGTTGACTCTGCGTCAGCAGCCCTGCAGAAGTTCCGGCCTCTCAAGGGTATGACAAATGGGCATTAGTCCCATGTCTGCTAGGGGTCTGAAGAAAATGATTACATAATTCGAAAAGTCAGGTTCTTCTGAAGCGCAGTGTGGCAGAGGGAGGAAAGCAGTGAAGCCGACATCCGTCGAAGCCGTGGCCACAGCATTGCAGGAGGGGTCAAGCGGTGGTATACAAACATGTTGTATATGGGGAATTGCCCGAAAGTTGGATATGCCTGTGAACACGGTTCATAAAACGCCGAGCAGCATTTCTCACTGTCCATACAAATCACTCACGATCAGGAGTTACTTCCTGCTGACCTGCAAGCAAGACAAACGTTCGCTCTGGAACTTGTTGCTCGCATGGAAATAAATAATGAATGGCTACGGAACATTCTGTGGACAGACAAAACGAATTTCCATCTCCAAGGACACATCAATGCGCAGAATTGCAGAATAACGTCATTCCAACCTTTCAACAGTGTAGGATCATTTTCATGCAAGATGGCGCTCCTCCGCACACTGCACAACCAATGAAGCGGCTGCTGCAGAGGCATTTCGGAGATGCTAGAATTGCTAGTAGTCATTTGCCTACAGCCTGGCCGTCCTGGTCACCTGACCTTAAGCCGTGTGACTTCTGGTTGTGGGGTTATTTGAAAAATGTGTTGTTCAGATGATGAACGGAGCTCAATTAAAGGTACACATTGCACAATACCTTCTGAATGTGACCCCCGACACACTCTAATCCGTTGTGGAACACACTGTTCCTCGATTTTCATTTGTAGCAGAATTTTTAGCAGAATCGGTGGGCAGAAAATTAAAAAAAGTCTTGCGCCAGTCTCACAACAGCTAGAAATTGATGTCATTTTGCTTTTTACGCAGTTTTTCTGCAAGAAAAATTAAAAACTGATATCATTTTGTTTTTGTACGTTTTTTGGCTTCAGGACAATCCAAAAATGTTCAAATGTGTGTGAATTCCTAAGGGACCAAACTGCTGAGGTCATCGGTCCCTAGACTTACACACTACTTAAACTAACTAACGCTAAGGACAACACACACACCCATGCTCGAGGGAGGACTCGAACCTCCGGAGGGGGGGAGCCATCAGGACAATTAAATACCGATTTTTACCATCCGATGTGGTACGACTTTGCCGTGGAGGATGGGCTTAACTAACTGACAGTGTCATACTATTGACTGCCGAACTTATGCAGTCATGCATATTGAACAGTACGGATGGTGTAACGTGCAACTCAAACCATAGCCCTCGTATTGCGACTCATCTGTCATTCGTAGTCAACCTTAATTATGTTAAGACGTCACAGCGCTATTTATTGGTAAAAGTTTCTTTAATCTTTTTTGTTCCAAGACGTTTCCCCCTGCGTCAAAATATTCCGTTCAATTTTGACTTCATTCTGAGCAGAGCTTCTCTTTCTACACGGTTCCGAAACTGGCACTTTAATTATGGACACCCCGTACTTTCGCTACCGTTCCCGCAAAGACACAAGGCGGCATTGAATCTTACACAGGGCAGTGGCCGTAATGTTCTTTTCCCATCAGCGTTTATGAAGTGGTTTCTGATCTCCTTTCTTCTCTTCAAGGAAGGTACAATAAGCTCACAATCACTGGGCAAATAGTCACACAGACTTCCTGCGAAATACATGACTCTTTGCGATCTACAGGTACAGCAGAACCACGCAAGCCGCCGTTCGGTGCGTGGTGTGACGTACCTGAAACTTGTAAATGAAGAAGGAGGAGAGCTCTGCTCGCTTATAAGATTGGAACTTTGCCGAGAGCTGATAACGAACAGCTAAACAGAAATATTTTTCAAAGTGCAGATGCGTAGATAACTTTTTTTCTATTGGAAAAATGAGTCTGGAAGTAGTGAATACGGAGAACAACATTTAAACTGTGTAGACTACTGGTGCAGAGCCAGTTTCCAAGAGGAGAAGCAGCTGCAGTAATTTACGAGCTCCGTTTCATTCGCTTAAAGCGACCTTTTAACCTCTGAGCATGAAGATACGAAGTTGCGGAGGCTTCTGAGAGGCGGTAATCAGGCTCTCCTTGTGATTTATGTTGCAGGGTGGAGTTGTGAGAGCACGTGTTTTGTGCAAAGGAAGAGCAGTGTCCTTCATGTGGGCCGCACGCAGAACACATACGGCATTAATTTTTTCAGGTCACAGCATTACTTTCTCTTGCTTTTTATGGCCCATGTCAATATTAAATTATTTCTCCACTTTCAGAGGCCTCTCATACTCTTAATAAATATCTTATTTAGTTTCTCGTATGCTTCCAATCGACCTTTCTGTCAGATTAAGGATGAATATTGCGGAATTTCCGAGAGAAGCGAGAAACATGTGGGTTTCTGTATTAAAAAAAAAAAAAGACACTAATTCCAATTTATCTTTTTCTACTGACCTACTTTCACTCTTTTCTCACAAGTTTTTGAACTGGATGGCAACATTTACGGACATTTCGCGAGCGGATAATGATAACAACAATATTCTAATTATGCAGTGGAGCTGTATTTTAATTACTGGCGTAAATCAGTTCGCAAATTTTAAGAACATTTGAAACACTGAGACATGTTTTTCCTCAGTACTATAGATTAAAACAAAATTAAACACTTTTTAAAGAATACCGAACAGGAAGTTGGTCCCAGATACCATTAAAAAAGGCACATTTACTGCTTTAAAAATTTGCTGTAATATCGTAAAACAACTGCAACGATTTAAATTCGAAGACTAGAAATTCAAGAAAAGCGAGTTATAAAAGACCTAAGGGAGCTAGAGGTAAAAATAGAAACGACGTATCAATTCATCCAAACGACCATCCCTAAGAATTTCGTTTACAGTATCACAGAATTAAGGTCAATCAGTGCCATCATTAAACGAAAATCTGATTCGTTGTAAACAGCAAAGAACGCGCATAAAACAGAACAAATCTAGTAGGGAAATCATTTGTCAGTGACACGGTGACCAAGAACAATAACCAAATCAGAGCGAGGTGTCGCACTTGCAAGCAAACTGCACTCGGATGAGGAAGGGGCAGAACTCAAATTCCAGTCCGGCTATCCTGATTTGAATTTCTGCGGTTTCCTTACACCAGTTAAAGCAAGTGTTATTATGGTTCCTTAAACTAATCTACTCTGTCTTCAAACTCTAGTCATCCTTCATAAAAATGGAAAGTGACATGGTGTGAATCGATGATTAGAGTTAACAGCTGCAGAGCTGATGACACAAAGAAAAACCAAATTACTCCTGAATGTAACTTCGCTACAGACAATATTCAATTTCTAAAGACTTTTTATACAGTCTTTCAAGATGCAGCTACCAACACCATAGCAGTGCAAACACCGTGGTGCTGTGCACTGTATTCTCTTCGAAAATTAGCAGCGCAATCGGGTTACGTTAATGTCTATCATTTTTATAGATACAAAGTTCTCTACAAATCGATAAATGTGACTGAGCACGACAGTATGCTATGCCAATTTTCTTGCTTTGGCAACGAAATAAATACACTCCATTCGACTATAGATTAGAGCTACACTGTTCTGGTATGAGGATAAATTCTTCTGTCAATAATTATATGAAATGTTCAACGCCGGCCGAAGTGGCCGCGCGGTTCTGGCGCTGCCGTCTGGAACCGCGAGACCGCTACGGTCGCAGGTTCGAATCCTGCCTCGGGCATGGATGTGTGTGATGTCCTTAGGTTAGTTAGGTTTAACTAGTTCTAAGTTCTAGGGGACTAATGACCTCAGCAGTTGAGTCCCATAGTGCTCAGAGCCATTTGAACCAAATGTTCAATGAATTTAATAATTCTGGAAGGTTAACCTTACAGTTTTTCATATCGATTCGCAAATATCCTAGTGTTAGGATTGTTCCTTTCAGTGAAATATTATGTTTGGAGTCCAAAGTAACGCCTAGAAGACAACTCTTTCTTTGCGTAATTTGTACTGCACATAGACTGGTGGTCGTAAATTATGCTGCAGTCAAACTGACTAGAAAAAATTTCCTCACGCCGTTTTGAATAATAACTGTTACAAAATTTACCCTCAGTGTCAGCTTTAATTTTGTTGTGTACACACACAATTCGTGTGAGGCATGTCAAAAATGACATCAAAGAGAAGTGAAAGTTATCCTTAAGCTAAATTAAGTTTATGTCAGGTAAACGATTAGAAAGGTTTATTACAAAAAGGATTTTTAATGACTAAGTCGATGCCAGATTGCATCGTATATTGGCTGAACGATAAACTGCAGTTATTTCCACTTCGATTTAAGACAATATGATGACAACAAAAACGTTACGTTATTTATTCGAATCAGTTCTCAGCGAGTTTCATAGTGGTAATGTGGATTGAAAAGAAAGTGACAATGCCACATATCTGCTCTGCGTAATGTTCTAATGTAATCATCTGATCTGTGGTGCTAAATCAGAGATGCAGTTCTAGCTGAGTTGGATAAGGATAGGAAAAGAAGTGCGCTATGGTCTCATTGGGGCACTATCTCGTAATATGAATTCGTTTAGGAATGTCGTTTTCCATTTTTGAGAAGAACGATTAGAGTTTGAAGACGGAGTAGATTAGTTTAAGGAACCATAACAGCATTTACTTTAACTGATGTATCGATAGTTGGAGATTTAAACTCGCAGATTCCGCACACCAGTCTGATGAACGAACAAGTACGTTACATTGCTTGCAATAATGAAAGAAGCAGTAGAGTGGAAAAACTTTAAGCGCAGACATAGATTAGATGAGTAAAAACGTGTAGGTCACCCCCTAGGTGACGTCATGCTAATGCCATGCATCACCACCTCACACACGATAATAGACTTTGATCGACGAGGAAAAGAGACGGCAATTTTCTTCAGGTGTGCAACGTCCAGCCAAACACACTCAGCAGACGATTATATGACACAGAGCTACCAGACAGCCGGGCTACTGATTGCTATGTTTCACTCACTGTTCGAAATATTCCCAAAAATTTTTCGTAGGATTGAAATCGGACGATTCAGGAAGCCAGTTGTGGTGCACTAGTGTTCTTGAGGCCGTGAAACCAAGAATGTACGGGTGCGGCCCTGTCAACACGGCCATTGTCATATTGGAAGATGGGGGCATCCATAGCATTCTCACATGAAGATGGAGAAGAAGGGGCAACACTTAACCACCGAGAATGTTAAAATGAACGTGTTGATTCACGTTCACAGTAGCCTCGGTTAGTGGATCCACACAAACGACTGACACGCACAGACCTGTTTGCTACTGCAACTCAGGTCAGCGGTGAAGTGGCGCATCACCTTCTGGCACCAGTTCTGCCTCTATAACGCTACGGAGCAGAGCTCAGTATATGCCGAGGCTCGTGAGCCACCAGTCTCGACAAGGCAGCATTTCCTAATGCTGAGAGATGTTTTGAAGGTTTTGTCACGACCAAATTTGTTGGCAGACAACCAAATCACTAATCTACTACTTTTTCCTGGCTCCAAGCACGAGAACATCATTTGGATTAGAAGTGCCAGAACACAAGAAATTAAAATTTTAACTGCATTTTCTTAAATGGACAGAGTGATGAAAATATTTTATGTACTGGTGATCCAAGCAGGCAAAAACACTTGCCTACCTGCTATTCTTCCAGACAAGGTCATCAGTTTCCACGTCCCTTAGGAGGAATGAGAAATTACTCTAGCAGTAAATTTCTTATGTGCTCAGACACTGTGTGTCCTATAATCAGTAGCGGATATACACCCAACATGGAGAAAGATTCAGAACATTTAACACTTTCTCCTGAACATACAGAGCACAGGAAAGTAAGTACCTTTCTCATGGGTAACTAATGATAAGGGTATTGTGAGAAAAACATAGTAGATACAAGAATTGTCTTAATTTTTATTTATTGGACAACTATTTTTTGTGGTGAGTGAGATGAAGTGTAACTGCTTTGTACAGGCTTTTCCATGTGGAGTTTGGTATGTGTGTTACAAAACAGTGAACTTTTGACAAACAAATATTTATTCCAATATACAGACTATATTGAGCCCAATACATAAGGTTCAGAGTGATTTAAATTTTTATTTTTATTTCCACAGAAAATAAAAAAGTTTCCAGCTGTATATAATACACGTTTACAGTACAGACACCTCTTAATTTAACGTGCATTACCTCGTCACAGGTCATTTGTGGATAATAGGACAAGACATATGTGCAAACGTGGTAAGTAGGGTAAGTGAGAAACTGTTTCGGGGCATGACTCGTGCACCATAGCCGCTCATGTGAATACAGAAAAACAACGCTATGAATTCTTTGTTGTTATTTTATTTCAGTTTTTTTTTCAATATTTCAGTAAAACTAATTACCAGAGATGACAGAACAACATCTTATAGGTCTTCGTAATTTTATAGAAACGACGTTGATGCTTTCTAATCTGTAGCAACACATAAAGTTCAATCAAAAATGGGTCTTCCTTTATATCACTAGTACACCATGAGAAGTTATAATTTTTTATTGTTTTGTTTGACTCAGAAAGCATTCTGTACGTGCTATGTGTAAAATTTTCTCACGCCTACCTTTTTGAAATCACAATATATTTTCTAAATTTTCTAAGATATTGCTCATACTGAAATGAAAATGAGGTTTTGCAGAAAACTGGTTTCTTAAGCAGCCTGCTTTTTGACATATAACGCAATCATAAATGTAAAAGGCAAATACAACAATCAATTCTCTTCAGTTTCACGTTCCAGTAAAAAGTCACGTTTTCACATAACTGAATGCAGTTTTGCTTTATACAAAGAATGTGCAATAGACAATGTAACAAAGGTTGAGAGCGCGTTCCTCACAATAAAGCAAGATAAAACGTTCACATAAAGTCTTACTCAAAAATCCATCGTTTTTGATTTATTAAAATAATGAATTTACAATTTTGTAGCAGCTATTCAAATTTTCTCCGCTAGTTTCTATTCAAACATGTGTTTGTGGCTTCATAGACTGCCGATCCTTTCACACATCCCCAAACCGTATGAAATGATTTCACAGGTTTACAAGACACGTTAATAAACCCACATTCCATTCCATTCCATTATATATATCTGTTGTTTAAACAGAACTTTTAGCCCACAAAAAAAAAAAAAAAATTGAAGTCATACGAACGTGGAGGTCATAAAACCAATCCGTATGTCATGGTAAATATAATCAAGTGCATTTAGAAAAGGTAGCTTCTGTGGTCGAGCCCTGTTATGCTTCCATTTTTGATAACTTTACTTAAATCTTGACCACACTTTTATTTTTCATCCGCCTTCGCGTTTCGAATTTTCCGTCATTTTCGAAGTCTCGTGCTCGAGAATGTTGACGTGATGCAATGTATCTAATGTTTTTACATGATTGACACAACAATGCCGTTGAAAATGAGGTAAAATCGAAACGCGTAATCTTGATGAAAAATAAAAGTGTGCTCAAAAGCGCATCAATATGGCCGCGTCGTCTCATAGCATTTTCATGCAAATTGCACATATGCTTCAGCCTTTTGTAGGGCCACATCCCATAACAAGTATGGGAGGTCTTTTGGGGTCTTTTTGGGTAAGTCTTGCTAGACAACACTTTCATGACCAGTCACTTACAAGTTAGACCCATACGTATTCCTTTAATCGCTACTCTCTTGTAACCCAAATTTGTATCACGTAGTTTTCCATTTTCCACAAATGCTAGTCGTGAAAATTTTGCTGTTCCATTATCATCCAACTGTTGACTCATCCGTAAACAAGACTGAAGATTCAAATTGCGGGTAGGCATTTTGTGTGATAAACCAGCACAAAAATTCTCCCATCGTCGGTGATCGGCAGGTGAAGTATACGATTAAATGTATTACACGCTGTTGTCTCAGCATCGCCACGATAAACAGTTAGATAGGTTTAGATGACGCTGCTTTCTCGGCTGTTCAGTTTCACGTGCGACATCATTGGAGTTCTGTACATAAATACCACATCTGGTTGCTCACGAATGGATATTCTGTCTTTCTTAAATTGAAATCTTAGCAAGTAGCATTCTACTACTATACACCTGAAACGTAAAAAAACAGGCTCACCACATATGTCTACAAATTTCAAATTTAAAAATGTCCACAACGCACTGCGTAAGCATTAAGTGTCATTACAAATTAAGAACGGCCTTGGGGATTCGTATCATGATGACGTAAGTGTGTAGAACAGTAGTTGTGAACAGGAAATACGTTTAACTTGGTTGGAACATGCACAGGGCAGAAATGGAACCTATCTCCGGTTCATAACGGCGTTGATACAGCAACCACCATGTATGATAAGAAGAAAAAAGCAGTACTGGTTGCAGTGTTAAAATTTTTTAATATATCCAATGTCCGTGGCATTTAGTTAACAGAGACTGTTTTTAACATGTTTTTGACTATATATTATGTCTCATGTTTGTATTTGCAATTATCAGCATTCCACTGAACTGTATTTTACGACCCAGGTGCCGCACTTGCTTTTCATCCGACCATAGCATTGATCACGATCTCGTACATGGGGGGAGAGGGGGGGGGATGGGGGACGTAGTTTCTAGTTTTAGGGAGATTCGGGTATGCACCATGTTATTTGTTACAGTGCTGCTTGGAACACTCAGAATTGGTATTCGAAGCTCCCCTATGTACTTTTACGCTTCCTCATTATAGCAAAATATTTTTTATGTACTTTAGTGTTTAATTTTTATTCACCCTGCTTATTCTGGCAAAGTATTTTTATATGCTTTACTTTTCAATTTACATCCACCCGTTTATTCTGGCTACAAATGTAAGTATTCCTATCAGAAATTTTTAGGACACCCATTCATCTTTTTGAACAGTTCTCGGGTATCCGACCGGGTAGCGTCGTAGTTTCTCCACAATATTTCGGCAAACGTACACTCTGCCATCTTCAAGTGGTTCCTGACGAAAGCTGTCCTCTCGGCGCCCTATATATACTAGCCGTTACCCCCTCCACCGTTCCTCTCCTGGTGTCTTTGGTGACTTGTTGAGTTCCGTCTGTTAGGAAGTCTTGAATACAGTTGCAAATCTGATCTGATACTCGGTAAGTTCGTACTTTTTTTCACTAAACAGCAATGGGGGATGGCGGTAAATGCCTTCCTAAAGTCAAGGAAAACAGCATCACCTGATCATAGTCTATAGCTTCTATAGCTATCTGAATCTCATAAAGTAACTGAGCGAACTGAGTTACGAAAGAATCCATGTTGTTTTTACATAGAGGAAATCTTCGTTCATAGTAACATATGAGCATAATACATACATAATTCTACAACAGAGTGACGTCACGCCTGTAATTATATTCCTATGTCCTACAACCTTTCTTGAAAACGGGAATGACCTGCGCTTTTTTTCCGGTCACTAGGTACCCTTCGTTGCACCAGTGAACTGCAATACATTGCTAGTAGAAGGGGAGCAATTTCTTGTGCATAGTCACGGTAGAGACTTACAGGTATCTCATCTGGTCCTGATGCCTTTCCACTACAAAGCGATTGTAGTTGTTTTTCTGTTCCGCTGTTAGTTATCTCAACATATGGCACTTCGAAATTCGTTGATTTGGTGATTTGGGCGAGAGGACCAAACAGCGAGTTCATCGGTCCCGTCGGCTTAGGTGGGGAGGGAAGTTGGCTGTGTCCTTTCAAGGGAACCATCTCAGCGTTTCCCTGAAACGATATGGGAAAATCACGGAAAACCTAAATTAGGTTGGCCGGACGCTAGTTTGAACCGTCGTTCTCCCGAATGCAAGTCCAGTGCGCTAACCACTGCACCACCTCGCTCGAACGAAATTCAGACGGTAAGGATCGGTTGGAAAAACTTCAGTTTTTAAGCTACTGATCACCTTACGCCCGTATTCGCTTCGATCAGCTTTTCTTTGTCAGCTAGGTTTTGACTTCTCTTGAATCAGTGATGAAGTTCTCGTGTTTACGTAGCAATTTTGTAACACGGCTATTACACCACGGTGAGTCTTTTCCACCCCTTAAGCCTGGGGTGTCCAGCCTCTTAGCTTGCCTGGGCCACATTGGAAGAAGACGAGAATTTTTAGGCCATACATAATATAGTTAACAGTAACAACAGGCTGAGAAAGAAAAGAAGGAGTGGAACAATGAAAGAATGGCATCATGTGACGGGAGTATCAAATTGAAAATATTGAGTTTATCACAACTTTACATAAACGGAATTTTAAGGTTTTTTCCGATCATATGATAGATGCCCACTCCTTGGGCAACACTGATACTTGCTTTGGGCCGCATGAGGCCAGCGTGCCACAGGTTGGCCGCTCCTGCCTTAAGACTTTGCTCGGAACATACTCGTCTAAAGCCTATTGAACGATGTTTTCGAGCATTTTCCGTTTGTGCTTCACATCTTCGTTCCCAACACTGCTTTATGTTGACTACTGAGATACTCTGTATTTTGTATCCTGTCACACTTGGTAAGCAAAAATATTTTACTATCTTTCTTAACATTCCTTGTAATAACCGCATCATAGATGCAGTCACAGCCTTATAATCACTTACACCCTCCTACACGTTAAATGATTCGAGAAGTTTATGTCTGTTCCTAGACGGTCAAAGATGTTATCTTCAGGAGTTGGTTCTCTATCTGCACGACGTAGCTTTCGGACAAGACATTGAGAACGATGTCACACGAACCCATTCGTTCGTTCCGTATTTTGCATCTATCGTCGTTCCTTGTTTTATGTCCATTGCTACGTCAGTAACCGTTGGAAGACCCCACACTTTTGACGGCTGGATTTTATATTTCTATTGATATTGAAGATCCATGAGTAAACATCAGATATGTCTGCAGGTAAATCCTGTAAGAATTCAGTGTTTTTATCGTCCGCATCATGCTTTTGAGTATTTTAATTGTTGTGTTCAGTTTTATTAATAATATTAATTTTATCAATGTGATAAAGTGCACACAAAGCTATTACGTGTCCTTGGCTCTGTGAGATTTCCATTACGGCCTGTAACTCAAAATTCGTTGGTAGTCATATTCAGAACCTAAAATTGCCACATTCTGATCTGCGGACTTGAATATTAGGGCGAAATCATCGCTGTTATTTGTTTGAAGGGAAAAATCAACATTAAAAACCTATACAAAAACTATTTTTAAAAAAGAACAAAAATGTACAAAATGGATTCCTACACCTTTTTCCTCTCCGCCGGTGTGCCCCAGGGTTCCGTCCTCTCCCCTCTTCTGTACCTCTTGTATAAGGCGGACATGCGACCGCCTTCACCCCCCATCCACCTTCTCCAGTATGCAGATGACACTGCCTTCCTTGCCCTTGCCCCCACCCTGCAGCGCTCCCAACACCTTCTCCAATCCCATCTTGACCGGTTCATTGCTTGGTGCAACCAGTGGTTCCTTAAGGTCAATCCTGTCAAATCCCAGGCAATCATAGTAGGCAAAACCACTCCTTCCTTCCGCCTCCTCGACTTCTACATCACCATCTATGGCCGTCCTATCGCCCTCACCCCCACCCTTAAGTACCTTGGTGTCACCCTTGACCGTCGCCTCTTCTGGACCCCCCCCCCCCCCCCAGATGATCCAAGCCAAGGCCCACTCCCGCCTTTGTCTCCTCAAACTCCTCTCCTGCCACACTTGGGGTCTGTACCCCTCTACCATCATCCATACCTATAAATCCCTCATTCGCCCTATCCTTTGCTACACCCACACTGCCTGGATCTCCGCTCTCCCTACCTTTTACAAATACCTTCAGATCCTGGAACGCCATGCTCTTCACCTCACCTATCACATCCGTCTCCCCTCCCCCACGCGGATCCTGTACGACCTAATTCCCTTCCCCCACCTCCTCCTTTTCCTTGAACGGATATGGATCCTCTACACCTCCTGCAAACTCGATCCTCCTCACCCACTGGTCTCTCCCATCCTCTCCCGCCCCCATCCGCTGCCGCGCCTGTACTTCCATGTCCCACCTGCTCTCCTTCTCTCCCCCTCCCTGATGATGCCCTGCTCCCCTCCATCTACCCCTCCTACCAACTTTGATCCTCCCTCCCTCTTCCTGTGTTTGTTTCCTTTGGGCACCCTCTCTCCCTTCTCTCCCCCTTCTCTCCCTCTTCCCTTTCTCCCGACTCCTCCCCCGGGCCTCCCCTACCCCCGTCCCTCTACTCCTCCTCTCATCTCCTTTGCCATTGGCATCTTTGCTCTCCCCTCTCCCTCCCCCTCACCCCTCTTCCCCTCTTGGCAGCTCCTCGGACTCGCACACGTTATGTGGACATTCGCGCGCCGGAGATCATCGCCGTCAGTTTCTTGTGTGTGTGCCGACGTGTTTGTGTTAGTGTTCACCGTCACACTCCTACGTTCACCTGTGCTGTCGAATCATCAGTGTTTGTGCGCCGTGCCAACGTGTTTCAGTGTAATTTTCATCGAGTGTGAACGGCTCCGTGTTTTGTATTTTTGTATGTCTACTGTTTTTTACCCGTCACTCTATCTATTATGTATCTTCTTAATGTTTTTTCTCATTGGAAAATCGAAGGCTGAAGAGCAGCGTGCGATGCTGCTGCCAGCCTACCTATGTATCTGTATAGGTATGAAAATTACAATAAAGGAAAAAAAATGTACACTTGCTACCATTTGACCATGTGGCACACGTCGTATCACGTAGGAACAGAGTTCTCACTAGGTAATCAACTGATGTCTTCCAGAATATCGTCGTTGTACCTTTGATTCGTCTCAGGGTCGATAACACAATGGGTGCCCGCACCTTGTTTGTTGTGAATTTGTACTGAAAACCCTAAAAGTACTTGCAACAACACCAGACATGAACAACCCTAATGCACTCTGGTGGCCTTTCTATGTGTCACAGAGAACTGCAACTGTAATCATTTAGGTATACGCCGATGGTGTGTGCGAATACGAATTTACATTGACATCCGACCATGTGTCCTGGGTGCTTCACTTTTTTTTTCAGGCAGTATATTAATCACCCATTTAAGAGAGCACACTTCTCGACTTTATAGCACTATATATGGTGTAGAGCTGACACCAGGCGGTCATGTGATCTTCCACCGCTGATGTACGTCACTGCAGTGAAATAGTTAAGTCTGTATGCCAGATCGTTGTATGGTAGTGCAGTAAAACAACTACCCGTGGTGTAGGGATTAACGTCATTGATTAGTAATCAAAACGCCCTCTCTCATGGAATCGAGACCCGCCATGGTTTAAATTTTGAATAATAATCAGCATTGTTTGCCGAAGACATCCAGCATGTCACCCTCATTCTGCCAACAGACTTGTCAAAGAGGGCGGAAGCGCGGACAGAAGTTAGGGCACTCTCATGTCCTGCGGGTGGGAAACTACCCCTAAAGGCGGAAGAATCACCAATGATCAACGGCAAGAGTATTCAGAAGGCAATGGAAACCACTGTATTAAAGACACGTAACGTGTATCCATAGGACATGTGGCCTGTAACTGGAAACGTGTCATGATGATCTCTCCATTGGCAAAAAATTCCGAAATAGTTCCCCATTCGGGTGTCTGGGAGGGGACTGCAAACCGGGAGGTGACCATGAGAAAAAGATTCAATAATCAACGAAGGGTTAACGTTCTAGGAGTCGGGGAGTGGAGTGTTAGAAGCTTGAACGTGTTAGGGAAGCTAGAAAATCTGAATAAGAAAATGCAAAGGCTCAAGCAAGATACAGTAGGGGTCAGTGAAGTGAAATGGAAAGAAGAAAAGGATTTCTGATGAGATGAATATAGGGTAAACCCAACAGCAGCAGAAAATGGTATAACGGGAGTAGGATTCGTAATGAGTAGGAAGATAGGGCAAAGAGTGTGTTATTGTGAACAGCTCAGTGATAGGGTTGTCCTCATCAGAATCGACGGAAATTCGACACCGACAACAATAGTTCAGGTATACATGCCGACGTCGCAGTCTGAAGATGAAGAGATAAAGAAGGTATATGAGGGCATCGAAAGGGTAATACAGTATGTAAAGGGAGATGAAAATCTAATAGTCATAAGGGAATGGACTGCAGTTGTAGGGAAAAGAGTAAAGGAAATGTTACAGGAGAACATGGGCTTCGGTCAAGGAATGAGAGAGGAGAAAGATTGATTGAGTTCTGTAATAAATTTCAGCTAGTAATAGCGAATACTCTGTTCAAGAACCACAAGCAGAGGAGGTATACTTCGGAAAGGCCTAGTGATACCGGAAGATTTCAGTTAGATAAGATGATGGTCAGACAGAGATTCCTAAATCAGATACTGGATTGATATAGATATAGACTCTGACCACAACTTAGTAGTGATGAGGTGCAAGCTGAAGTTGAAGACATTAGTCAGAAGAATCAATACGCGAAGAAGTGAGATACGAAAGGACTAAGGAATGACGAGATACTCTTGAAGTCCTCTAAGGCTATAGTTACAGCAATAAGGAATAGCTCAACAGGCAGTACAGTCGAAGAACAATAGACATCTCTAAAAAGAGCCATCACAGAAGTTGGAAAGAAAAACGTAGGTACAAAGAATGTACTGCGAAGAAACCATGGGTAACTGAAGATATGATTCAGTTGATCGATGAAAGGAAGAAGTACAAAATTGTTCCGGGAAACTCAAGAATACAGAAATCCAAGTCGCTGAGAAATGAAATAAACAGGAAGTACAGGGAAGCTAAGACGAAATGGCCGCATGAAAAACGTGAAGAAATCGAAAAGGAAATGGTTGTCGGACGGACAGATATAGCATACAGAAATGTCAAAACAACCTTCGGTGACATATAAAGCAAGGATGGAAACATTAAGAGTGCGACGGGAATTCCACTGTTAAATGCAGAGGAGAGAGCAGATAGATGGAAAGAATACATTGAAAGCCTCTATGAGGGGGAAGATTTGTCTGATGTGATAGAAGAAGAAACAGGAGTCGATTTAGAAGGGATAGGGGATCCAGTATTAGAATCGGAATTTAAAAGAGCTTTGGAGGACTTACGGTCAAATAAGGCAGAAGGGATAGATAACATTCCATCAGAATTTCTAAAATCATTGAGGGAAGTGGCAACAAAACGACTATTCACGTTGGTGTGTAGAATATATGAGTCTGGCGATATACCATCTGACTTTCGGAAAAATATCATCCATTCAATTCCAAATACTGCAAGTGCTGTCAAGTGCGAGAATTATCGCACAATGAGCTTGATAGCTCATGCAGCCAAGTTACTGACAACGATAATACATAGAAGAATGGAAAATAAAATTGAGTATGTGCTTGATGACGATTAGTTTGGCTTCGAAAAAGGTAAAGTCACTAGAAGGGCAATTCTGACGTTGCGGATGATAATGGAAGCAAGACTGAAGAAAAATCAAGACACGTTCATAGGATTTGTCGGCCTGGAAAAAGCATACAACAGTACACAATGGCGCAAGATTTTCGAAATTCTTAGAAAAATAGGGATAAGCTATAGGGAGATACGGGTAATGTACATATGTACAAGAGCCAAGAGGAAATAATAAGAGTGGACAACCAAGAACGAAGTGCTCGGATTAGAGAGGGTGTAAGATAGGGATGTAGACTTTCGCCACTATTGTTCAATCTGTACATCGAAGAAGCAAAGATGGAAATAAAAGAAAGGTTCAAGAGTGGAATTAATATTCAAGGTGAAAGGATATCAATGATATGATTCGCTGATGGCATTGCTATCCTGAGTGAAAGTAAAGAAGAATTACGTGATCTGCTGAATGGAATGAACAATCTAATGAGTACAGAATATGGATTAAGATTAAATCGAAGGAAGACGAAAGTAATGAGAAATATCAGAAATAAGAACAGCGGGAAACTTAACATGGATTGATGGTCACGAAGTAGATGAAGTTAAGGAATTGTGCAACCTAGACAGCGAAATATCCAATGACAGACGGAGCAAGAAGGACATAAAAAGCAGACTAGCACTGGCAAAAAGACCATTCCTGGCCAAGAAAAGTCTACTAGTATCAAACATAGCCCTTAATTTGAGGAAGAAATTTCTGAGAATGTACGTTTGAAGCACAGCATTGTATAGTAGTGAAACATGGACTGTGGGAAAACCGGAACAGAAGATAATCGAAGCATTTAGATGTGGTGCTACAGACGAATGTTGAAAATCAGGTGGACTGATAACGTAAGGAATGAGGAGGTTCTGCGCAGAATCAGAGAGGAAAGGAATATGTGGAAAACACTGACAAGAATAAGAGGATGATAGGACATATGTTAAGACATCAGGGAATGACTTCCATGATACTAGAGGGAAATGTTGAGGGTAAAAACTGTAGAGGAAGGCAGAGATTGGAATACATCCAACATATTTGAGGTAGTAGGTTGCAAGTGCTACTCTGAGATTAAGAGGTTGCCACAGGAGAGTAATTCGTGGCGGGCCGCAGTAAACCAGTCAGAAGACTGATGACCAAGAAAGAGAAAAAGAAAAAAAAAAACAGATCAGCGTGTGGGCTGTAATTATCATATGGCAGCGAAACTTGGTAGATATGGTAATGTACTAATGTCGAACCGATTTAGGCTAAAAAATTGTAGCCATCAGGTTCAAATCTGGCATTGTATATCTTTTCTCCCGTGCTTATATTGAACAAATTGTATGAGGAAAAGTGAATAATAAAATCAACATTATTGTTTTCTCAATTGTTTGACCTTTCCTGCCCACGTCCCGTTTCTAAACCATAACATATGGAAAATTGTTTTAAATCTTTCTTGCATTCACAGGCCTAGGTTTGCACCCGGAGGCCAAAATTGGAACTCATTTTTTCCAGCGTAAATCGGTTCCGCATCAGCGCATTAAAATATCTGTCAAATTTAACTGTAATACTACAATTACAACGCACGCCGGATCTCTGTGAGCAGCTTCACTTCATTCATATCCACCCAGTGGACTGGCAAAAGGAGCTGTCATGTTTGGACGCTGCCGTGACCACATTCTTTATTTGTTAATGCATCAACGCAGACTGTCCAACATGTGTATAAAGAATGGTGTACCACTCGCGGCCATCTTACACGGCATAACTGGCAGGGACTGCAGTCGAGTGTCACGCCTTGCCGACAACGATTGGTCTAAAAACCAACAGGAATTGCTGTTGTCATTTGACGTAGTTCCACCTAAACTGTTTTCTGAGTGAACATTATGAAGGGAACTACAAGCAATGGCCATAAGGCTATTACAGCGGTAAATAGAGCTGTGCGTCTTCAAAGGGACCCTGGAGAGTACTTATCTGGAAACACGTAGGGTGGTCTTAAGAGACGCGATTTTACCTCTTTTCAAACGATGCAAGACATCGAATGCACCAACAGCCAAATGAGGCATTCACTGGTATGTGGATGGTACATTTCAGGCCGAGGTGATTCTGTTAGGTTTTCGGAGTATTTCTCAGCCATAATCTGAACCCACGCATTCCGATTAACATGAAAATGAATCGGGAGGCTTATGTCAATATTCTCGGTGTCCTTCCTTCTGCATCTCCAAAATGAGGACGTTGTGGAAACTCCTAACTGTCACGACGATATTAGCCGTGTTCTATGGGCCGTGGTTTGGCGAGCATCATGTAGTTCACGAAATTTCCATGTAAACTGTTTGGTAAAACGTAGCAATAGATATCACCACAATCTTGTACCTCCACGGGATACAGCGGTCAGTGAGTGATTTAAACTGAAGGTCGCATATCAGGACAATGTCTCTTACCGACCTTGTTGTCGACGAATCGTTAAACGCTAATCCTCCTTCATACCTGAAGGAATTTGTGGACTCTCTCCCTCGCCAAACTGAGGTTGTTGTTACTGCTCAGTAGCTAGATTAATCAACTACTATTCAAATTACGCTACCCAATCAGTTCAAATTACCAGCAGCACATGAAAGTGTGGATTAACAGAAACAAACATCAATGATAGCGAATGTAATAAGTACGTCTTCATTTCAGTTCTATGTAGTAAAGGATATGTGTAATATTTTTCTGTAAGCTGTGTCCTCTGCCAGACTTTGGTGTCGGAAGGACCCTCGGGTACAACGGCAAGCAATCCGTAAACTGTTCCTCGCTGAAAGGCAGAGGCCCTACCATGTACACACTGAACGGACAGGTGTCGTCAGAGATGGTGTTTCAAGTTCCGATAAGAGCTTTACAGAGCACAGGAGGCGGTATTCAGCAGACTGTAAACTTCCCTTGTGAGAAAAAGCGTAAGCATTACTTTGTAGGAAGACAGGGATGTGCAAGGGGATGGGAAAAGCCACTGCACTCAGAGCTAGAAGAATCTGTTGTGTCCGGGGGAGGTCTGCAGTAACTGATGTTTAAATTTCTCAAGGGAATCCTGGATTGGTTCACCAAAATTATTTTTGTAGCAGGGATGAAGACTCGTGAATACATACGTGCAGCCACTGGCATTGATCAAAATGTGAAAGCATTCTCATAGTGGGAGAGAATTTGTACTTTCTGGTCCACTCTGAGAAAGAAATGTGTACGACTGGTTAATGAAAGCAAATTCTTTAGGAGAAGAGATGCGGTGCTATTGTTATAAATTTTCCTTGGTCGGAATTCAGAATGTCTACAGTGATTGACTAACGGGAATCCGGAGGTGGCAGAAGCAGCAAGTATTTGAGAAGGAGAGCAGACAGACACTACATCTTGGATCGTCCGACGCAGAAACGTCTTCACCTTAGAACTGGAAGGAGGGAGGATTTCGCCGACATCATCTATGGTGGGGCAGAACATATATTTCTCAGCTATCGCTGCAGCGCCTTCTACGCCTGAGTTTTAGAACAATGATAAGCACGAACCACATTTGCATATGTCATTGCGAGGGGACTGCAAAAGTCATTTGTTTCCAGCGTGAACTTTGATTTTCTAATTTACTTCACACAGTGAGCTGATTTAACATAACATGCACTTCGACAAGGGAACTAGTGCTTTCATGTACTTCTTTTCGTCTTTTTTAACCTATTAAGTAATTCAGTAATCAGTGGGAGTTTCCTGATTTCTAGTTAACTGTATCATTTCAATTCCAGTTCCAACCACCTGTGCTGAGGACCTATCGTATATATTTAATGATTCATTAGAACCTTTGCGCACTTTATAATTACGGCTTATTTCGGTGCCTGGGATCAAGTTAACGCATTTCAGTAATAAAAAGGATTTTATTGTGATGTTTAGTTTCATTGCATAGTTGGATGAAATCCTTTTTAATTACATCTATGTAAGCTATGGTACCCATACTTAATATTTAAGTTGGCTGCCGCTGCTTAAATTCAGATGTTCACTACTTTCCGTTGCGTGGCTTCGTCATAACATTTCACACGATCTTACGGGGAAGCGGTCTGTTCACTGTATACACCAACGAGTTCAAATCTTGTAGCATGCTCACCCATAGTCTCTCACATTTATCAAGGTTGAAGACGTTATACAGTATTAAAGTAATGTGTCCTAGGGTGAGTAATTTTTTGTGAAACGTAAGTGGTCCCACTTTTGTAGTGCCTACTTCCATGAGTAATCTATGTTCATGACGCTATTACTGATGGATCCGATTAGAAGGCCAGCACCATACTTGCGCAGCAGCATTAAGTCTAAATAAGTGCAGAAAATTATATTTTTCTGGGAGATGAAAATACTAAACGAGATGGAGATGTTCGAATTTACATTTAGAGGCACCTACAGTCTGCTAAGAATGCCCAACCTCAATCGTTATTTGTACTCAGTTGCCGAGATCCGTGTTACTTCATTGTCTTTTTGTTTCAGAAACCTTGTGGATGCTGCACAGATTTCTTTATAGCTACCACACACACAATGATGGCTACCATATCAAGGGAACAAGGTCCACACTCTTACGAAACATACACGCTCGCTCCTTTTACCGTGAAGTTAACGAGGTTGGTGTGGGTCAGCGGGTCCATCGCCAGTCATGCTACGCAGTAAAAATAAAACTCGGCCTGGGAAGAGTGCAGCGCACAAGGCGGCGAGCGGACGGACCAGTTGCACTTTGCCGGTCGCCCCGGCAACCGCGTGGGCGCCGCGCGTCCGCCGAGAGACGCTGCCGATCCGCCGCCCGCAGAGAATTAAAGCGAGCGCGCCGGAAAGCCGCGTCGGCAACTGCCCCGCTCCGCCAGAACTGGAACTGGTCCCATACATTAAGGCGGCGGAGTCTGACCCCGGCCTCGCCGGCGATCTGGCTGTTAACATTTCGAGCGCCCCAGTTCCGCGGCCCGCACTCTGATTCCCGTCTTTATTTCTCGTAATGTCAAGTGTTAATGGGCCGGCCAGGAACCGGGTTTATTCCTGTGGTTAAATCCTGCGTCTGACCGCTAGCCTGCTCTGAGGCCGTCACTTTCTAATGCGGATCTTCAGCCGCTGCGAAAAAGGAAACGGCCAGTGCAGATTACATTCACCCCGACCCCGTACTTGCCGGGTATGCTAAGGGTCGCACTGACCGGTGTGGTCATTAACACCGTGACTCACAGGCACCGATCGCGTTCACTAGAATCGATCGCGGTAATAAACTCTGATACTATAGCTGCAGCGCTGTTTCTCAGAGAGCCAACAAAGGCGGCTTTCTTACATTGTTCTGAAAAAAAAGTGCAATGATTTCCTTTAGAGCTGGAAACGGTCATAGGTGATGGCATCACGTTCGATTAATATGAGGCATCCCCAATACACGTAACAGGCATAGAATTCTGAAATTCTGTCTCTGATCAGTGAGTGGGTCGAAAATTAAATGGCTGTAAGCACTATGGGACTTAACATCTGAGGTCATCAGTCGCCTAGACTTAGAACTACTTAAACCTAACTAACCTAAGGACATCATACACATCCATGTCTGAGGCCGGATTCGAGCCTGAAGCCGTAGTAGGCGCGCGGTTCCGGACTGAAGCGCCTAGAACCGCTCGGTCACAGTGGCCGGCGTGAGTGGTTCGCTAATAATGTGGAATTACTAGTGCTATTTGGGGAGCAAAATAACTAATGATGGTCGAAGTAGAGAAGATATAAAATGTAGACTGGCAATGGAAAGGAAGGCGTTTCTGAAGAAGAGAAATTTGTTAACATCGAGTATAGATTTAAGTGTCAGGAAGTCGTTTCTGAAAGTATTTGCATAGAGTGTATCCATGTATGGAAGTGAAACATGGACAATAAATAGTTTGGACAAGAAGAGAATAGAAGCTTTCGAAATGTGGTGCTACAGAAGAATGCTGAAGATAAGGTGGGTAGATCACATAACTAATGATGAAGTATTGAACAGAATTGGGGAGAAGAGGCGTTTGTGGCATAATTTGACAAGAAGAAGGGACCGGTTGGTAGGACATGCTCTGAGGCATCAAGGGATCACAAATTTAGCATTGGAGGGCAGCGTGGAGGGTAAAAATCGTAGAGGGAGACTAAGAGATGAATACACTGAGCAGATTCAGAAGGATGTGGGTTGCAGTAAGTACTGGGAGATGAAGAAGCTTGCACAGGATAGGGTAGCATGGAGAGCTGCATCAAACCAGTCTCAGGACTGAAGACCACAACAACAACAACTAGTGAAGTGCGAACCGTTTCCTTTCGAAGTCACTGAGAAATCTGATTTACTTTACTACAATTAGCAGTAGTTGCAGTAACGGGCAGGTTCTGCGTTTCATCAGATGAAAATGTTCACATATTTACGGACTTACCTGACCAGGTATAAATTCTTTCGGAATGAACTTTTTGCTGGACACTATATACAGTCCTGTGACACACTCGAGACGACAACACAGAGAAAAGAGAACCGCTACTTGTTAATAACAATGAATCTTTGAGTCGGTTCTTTCGTAATCGTGCACTAAGCCACCTAATTCGTCATGTAGCGTAAACCGGACAGTCAAAAGGGCGTACTGTTAAAGATCAGAGTGTCGGCAAGATTAACAGGAGTAAATTCAGCGTGGCAACTGTTTTTAGGAATTATCTACAAAAAAGTGTGGTGAATTAGCCCTAAGACTGTTCGAAGTAGGGTGGGGGAAAAACGAGATGGTACATCTACATCTACATGGATGCTCTGCACGTTCACAATTCTCTATTTATTCCAATATCTTATAGCGCGCGGGAAGAATGACCACCTATATCTTTCCGTACGAGCTCTGATTTCCCTTATTTTATCTTGGTGATCGTTCCTCCCTATGTAAGTCGGTGTCAACAAAATATTTTCGCATTCGGAGGAGAAAGTTGGTGATTGGAATTTTGTGAGAAGATTCCGGCGCAATGAAAAGCGCCTTTCTTTTAATGATGTCCATAGCAAATCCTGTGTCATTTCTCTGACATTCTCTCCCAAATTTCGTGATAATACAAAACGTGCTGCCTTTCTTTGAACTTTTTAGATGTAATCCTTCAGTTCTATCTGGTAAGGACCCCACACCGCGCACCAGTATTCTAAAAGAGGACAAGCGCAGTGTAGGCAGTCTCCTTAGTAGGTCTGCTACATTTTCTAAGTGTCCTGCCAACAAAACGGAGTCTTTGGTTAGCCTTTCCCACGACATTTTCTATGTGTTCCTTCCAATGTAAGCTGTTCGTAATTGTAATACCTAGGTATTTAGTTGAATTTACGGCTTTTAGATTTGATTGATTTATCGTGTAACCGAAGTTTAACGAGTTCCTTTTAGCTCTTATGTGGATGACCTCACACTTTTCGTTATGTAATGTCAACTGCTACTTTTCGCACCATTCCGATATTTCTTCTAAATCGTTTTACAGATTGTTTTGATCTTCTGATGACTTTATTAGTCGACGACGGCTGCTCACATTGCCTCCCAAATCGTTTATATAGATAAGGAACAGCAAAGGGCCTATAACACTACCTTGGGGAACGCCTGAAATCACTTTTGTTTTATTCGATGACTTTCCGTCAGTTTCTACGAACTGTGACCTCTCTGATAGGAAATTACAAATCCAGTGACACAACTGAGACGATATTCCATAAGCACGCAATTTCACTACCAGCCGCTTGTGTGGTACAGTGTCAAAAGTCTTCCGGAAATCCAGAAATACGAAATCGATCTGAAATCCCTTGTCAATATCACTCAGCAATTCATGTGAATAAAGAGCTAGTTGCGTTTCAGAAGAACGATGTCTTCTAAACTCATGTTGACTGTGTGTCAATAGACCGTTTTCTTCGAGGTACTTCATAATGTTCGAACACATGATAAGTCAAAACTGCACTACAGGCCATTAAAACTGCAACGTCAGGGAGGAGATCAATGACGAAATTTTAGACTTATTGTGCGTATGTAGCAGGAAGAACACATGATCAAAGTAGTAGGTGATTTGGGTGTATAGAGAGTGCGGAGTTTAGTACACAGAGCTGCCATATCTGGCAGCAACAACGACGCAGACTTGGGTGAGCATCGAAGCGGACTGAGATTAGATGACAGATACGTGAATGGCATTCCCTGCCACGGTTAATCAACAGCATTTCTAGAGACTAATGGGGTACCAGTCTCTCAGCAATCCATGACCAGATGTTTTCAGTGGGTGAGAGATCTGGAGAACGTTCAAAAATGTTCAAATGTGTGTGAAATCTTATGGGACTTTTCACTGCTAAGGTCATCAGTCTCTAAGCTTACACACTACTTAACCAAAATTATCGTAAGGACAGACACACACAACCGTGCCCGAGGGAGGATTCGAACCTCCGCCGGGACCAGCCGTACAGTCCATGACTGCAGCGCCTGAGACTGCTCGGCTAATCCCGCGCGGCTCTGGAGAACGTGTTGGGCAGGGTAGCGGTTCAACATCTGCTCTGTTGAGGTAGGTCAGGTCAGCAGTATCAACATGTGGTCTGGAGTTATGTCGTTGAGAGATAACGTCAGAGAGGCCACGATGGTAGGCCAGAGTCTTAACATGTCACAAATGTGAATCCTGCTGTCCAGATCGTCGGTTGTGCGAACCAAATATGGTCGTGTTCTGTTCCCATGTCACCTGTGTCATAGTGGTTACCAACCTTCCTGTGACCTTTACCACAGAGTGCAAGCAGATATTAGCTAGTAACACCCCTCTCCAATCTTCCACAGAATTACCACCTAGTTAAATTTTGAAGTAAAAGAGAGTTCTCTATGTCTGCTTTCTTTTCTAAAATGGCGAAAGATAAATGATGTAAGTTTCTTAAGTGGTTGTTAAACCACGAACTAATGAGTCAATCAGACAATCAGTTATGACGTATTTCTAACAATCATTTCTTATTGATAATGATAATGACAATGCTTACGGGTAGGCCGGGAACTCCATCTGTGGGGATCCCGGTCGCCCGATGCAAGTCCTTTAGTTGACGCCATTTCGGCTACTTGTGCTTCGATGAGGATGAAATGATGATGAAGAGGACACGACATCCAGTCCCCGAGCGGTGAAAATCTCCGAGCCGATCGGGAATCGAACCTGAGCCCCTTGCACGGCATTCCGCCGGAATGGCCACTAAGCTGTGGAGGTGGACATTTTTTATAGAATGAAGAATTACTCAATGCACTGTGTGTGTTACCAAAAATTCTCAGAAACGAAAGCTAACGGCAAACAATGAGGATACACCTGTTACAAAAAATGCCTGCCCTGCTTCACTTCTCTCCCTAGCGACACGCTTCATCCACAGCTGCGTCTCCATTTAAAGTCAACCAAGTTAAAATGTGTGCCCTATATTTAGTTTGTAAATCACTTGATTGCTGGCCCCTTGCTTCTGAAATGGCAGAAACTAGAAGACTTCAGGCTGCCAATGCTTCGTGTCTGACCACGACCAATAATAATAACAATAATATTAAGTATGGTGTAGGACCTACAGTAGCCCCATGGTAGCCATTACATAGCTTCAGTTGTGCTGTATAATGCCTTTACTGTTGTGAAATGAGTAATAAAGGAAGTTCTAGTCTACTGAGAGAACTACCTACAACTCGGAGAAGGATGTTTTTAAATATGTGATGTGTATATTACAATTTTACTGTCATAAATCCATGATACAAAGTGCAATGAATATATGCGGTGGCGGACTATGTGAGGAAAAATGTTCATACGCAAACTGTAGCACCCCCCCCCCCCCTCTCCGCCCAACATTCACACAGTAACGCTAAAAGTTTTTGTAAAAAAGTGTAATTACTGGTAACTTATGTAATCAGTATTTGTCTTTCGAAATAGTGATAATACTAATAAACTTTTCAAAAATTCAGTTTTGTCACAAAAACACTATTGAAACCTTTCGTTTTTATTCCTCAGAAAATTACAATCTATCCCTCACGGGAGTCATTTCCACCAGGCTGGGAACCGCTGCCTTATCATTACAGCAGGTGTTGGGTCCGTACGTGGATAAGAAATGAAATATCGTAATGGTTATTTTCCTCGAAAACTCCACTCACGAATATGTCAACCATGGTGTAGTGCAGAGAACCGCGACTCGCCTGGAAAGACGACGTGGGTTACAACTCTTGTGGCCAGTGTTGGGTGCTCCACGGTCGGAGCGCTTTTCTCTGTGCTGCCGCATCATGGTTGACGTGCTGGCACTCTACAGACGTCGTCGTACCATCCGTGGGGACGGCCTGCGTTTAAATTATGGAAACAGTCTATCTGTCTACCTATAGCTTTCGCATTTGTCCCGCAGTTTTCGCATGGTCGGCATGGTTACAATCGGATTTGGCGTGGTTAATGTTAAGGGGTGGCCGGATGCCATTCCTGCCTCCACCCCGTACCCCCCAGGACGGAATCAGTGTACCCCAGGTGTCTCCGTCTAGTGTGAATCATGAAAGAGTGCGAACGTGTTTCAAATGTCTGCGAGTCGTGTACTGAGGCGGAACTTGGGGACCAGTCCGAAATTCATCTAGTGGGATGCGAAAAACCGCCTAAAAACCTCATTCAGGCTGGCCGGCACACCGGCCCTCGTCGTTAATTCACTGGGCGGATTCGATACGGGGCCGGCGCGCCTACCCGAGTCCAGGTAGCAGCGCATTAGCGCTCTCGACTAACTTGACGGGCTAAGAAAACAGTCTATAATGTAATAAATAAGTGCCGAACCTGAGTTTCGACATGGGTACAAAATACTCAAATAACTTAAGGGAATGTAGCCGGGAGACGTCTTCGACAGCCACCGATGTTTCGACAGGTTTAAATGGTTCAAATGGCTCTGAGCACTATGGGACTTAACATCTATGGTCATCAGTCCCCTAGAACTTAGAACTACTTAAACCTAACTAGCCTAAGGACATCACACAACACCCAGTCATCACGAGGCAGAGAAAATCCCTGACCCCGCCGGGAACTGAACCCGGGAACCCGGGCGCGGGAAGCGAGAACGCTACCGCACGACCACGAGCTGCGGAAGACAGGTACACACCGTGTCATTTTAAAAGTACAAGTGGAGCAAGGCATCGCTGTTATAGCATATCTTGTTGCACAGAGAGATACCAGTTTTCTGTTCACCAGAGTTCTTATTGTCTGTGAAGCTGTGATCTATTGCACCCAATATGTATTGTGCTCGCTGCTGCTAGTCTCTTGTTCATTATCTTTTCTCTTACAAGGAAAGGAAATGTTGACACACTGTATAGGTCATGCTACACGTTATATGTGTGTAAAATTGGGCTAAGAGTTTGTCTTCATTATTATGCAAAACTTATCTTCATTTCTGGATTATAATCGAAGATGTAAATAAATGTCTACACTGGCTTGTGGTGAGACTTACCCCTTATTACAGCGTCTGCGTCTTTGTTTCGGATGAGAAGATTAACTGTTTTTCATTTCAGGATAAAAACTTTGCGGCACTTTAGTAAGTTTGGAAATTTGTGGTAAAGTCTCTTGGGACCAAACTGCTGAGGACATCGGTCCCTAAGCTCACACACCACTTAATCTAATTTAAATTAACTTACACTAAGAATAACACATACACCCATGCTCTAGGGAGGACTCGAACCTCCGACGGGGGGAGACACAAAAACAGTGACAAGGCGCCCTAGACCGCTCGGCTACCCCGCGCGGTAGCACGTGTGTTATTGGCAACTAACTGTGTGTCAGTACTGAGAACCTGCAGTCGGAGGCGAGTTTAATTGTATTTTTTCGTCACTATCTATTCCGAAATTTCTTCCACGCCAACCATTATCTTCGCGGCTGAGCAAGCATTGCGCCACGCTCTGCTATACTGGGTGCATAATAAAACCGACAAGCTGCAGGACAGATTCCTCAATGCAAATGGAGGAAAAAAGGTCCTATGAATACGTGTCCGGAAATGCATCGTTATCACGGTAAATGACGCTGACGAATGGAAAGCTCCTCTGACTACTTGTTGTGTGTTCCTTATGCGTTGCGACTGTGCGATTGACGCAGCGTACTGTAAGCAGCAGAATTGTCTGGAATTCATGTCAGAAACAAGCCGGGATAGTGTTTGTGCACGACCAAGCAGATGGAAACGGACGAGAGGCATAACCCTGTCCTCCAAATCTGGTGTCCTCACAGTCCATCAACTCCTTGCACGTTGGTCTGTCTGAGAGGACCCATGATCAAACGAACGACGAAAAAGGCGTTGGTGTCGGTGAGGGTACTTGTTTTGGTACATCCCTGCTGCCTCTCGACCGTTTCCATCTGCTTGGCCTTACACGAACACCGTCTTTACTTGTTTCCCACATCAATACCGGACCTTTCTGCTGTTTACAGTACGCTGCAACAATCACATAGTCTGAAACACACAAGGAACACACGGCACGTGGTCAGGGGAACTGTCACTCATCAGCGCCACCTATTAATGAAATAGTAAATGATGCAGTAGAAGCTTCTTCAAAAATAAGAGCGGGAATTCCAATTCCGTGGCAAACACTCGCTTTGATTACAATGTCTTTTTTTGATATTACTGCATTCTGGCAAAGTAGATTTAAAATTAAAATGTTTTTTTATGAAGTTACTTATAAACAATTCGTATATACTATCTGTGAGAATTGCTTATACAAATTATCAGATTCATGGCAAAACCAGCAACTACAACCACTTCTAATTGATATGAAAATTAATATGGTAACCAAGGGACCATATTTTTCATATGGTGTAACTTGTCCGCCACACATTAAGCAATATACCCATTGGTGCATGTTCTGTGCAAATAGTCCATTATTCAGAAGTGTACGTTGTGGTGGCTCGTTAAGCCAAGTATCTGATTGAGAAGAAGACGATGCTGATTTGGCTGGTATGTTACTTGCAGAGCTGTAATGGAGACCCTGGCCGACATCTTCCAATCCATCTTCAAGCTTGTTCAAGCACACGTGACGAATCCAACGTTGAAAATCTTCATTTGGATAGCTACGAGATTACACTGCCAGTTGGGAGCCACCGATGGACCCTTAGGGACATACATATTCACCATTTTGAATTGTTTGACGAACTTCGAAGATTCCTGTTCAAAATTATCGTTTGGTTGCCAGAACTTTTGCGAATATCTGAAATCTCAGAACGATGGTATTACACTGATGTCATTGTCATCAGAGGACCGGACGAGGTTGATGAATTTAGTAGACGAATTGCTTCTATCGCATCAGTGTACCCTGGAGAAATTATCCTATGGAAACATGATGACGACCACATCCACCTCGTCCACGATTGCACGTATTCCTCTAGACGATGTAGATGCCGATTTAGGGTTGACCCATTTATTGCCACCAGAATTAAGAAATGTCCCCGACGAAGGCGAGCAACCACAGCCATGTCCGACCTCGACTGGTTCAATATACTCATATATTTCTTCCTGCAAAAAAGGCCAAGTCGGGGACAAGTTTGGATTAGAGGAACCCATAAGAGAGTGCCTGGTGAGTTGGAAATTGTACAATGGGTCAGTTTCATCGAGGGATCCCTCTCAGTACTGGAAAGGGAAAACCCTCGAATTAATGATCAGTTGCAACAAGAACTCACCAGAGATGGCTCACGTAAATAGCCTCATACAAAGCGCAAGCCAATCTCTGACTACCAAAGGTGCAACCCTGAAACGACGGCAAAAAAGGTACTTTCCATATTAATGTCATACAATTGCATACCGCCAGAAAATTTAGTCAATGTAATACCATCTGCTCATCCATATTTCATTAATTTGATTGACCCTAAATTCAAACGATTTTTCGATATGGGTTTAGAACTGTATAAAAAAACCATAAATGAATTGGATTTGGATGGTATAGAAAATTTATTGTGTTCTGGTTCTAAAGATAATATTTTTTATTCTCATTCAACAAATATTTGGGAGTATTATTATACTCTTCAAGGCTCTTTCTTGGCTGAATAAAATTTTATTATTTCAATGTGAAGATGATACTGACGAGGTTACAAAATTTTTAACAAATCTTGTATCTTGAATTAATAAGAAAGGACACATGTTCATAGGACCTTTTTTCCTCCATTTCCAGTCAGGAGGACTACGTCCCTGCAGTTTGTCGGCTTTATTAATGTTCACTCTGTAAAGTTCACTGTTATTATAGTCCTTAAGATCAGGGTGCTAAGACGGTGTTCTGAAGTAGCAGATTTTCTCGACTGTTGTAAGCGTGTGTGATGCTTATACGATCCCGATGATCTGACTAATGTGTGACATGCTGCAGCTATAAGGAATATATTCGCGTTAAGCAAACCAAGATCATCCTTTACGGTTCCTAAATGTGCCCTAATATCACATGGTAGTTGAGAAATACATACACACCGTATTTCCGCAAAATACGACCAGTCCGGCTGGAAATGATTCGTGCGTAATGCTTAAAGCTCGTAGACTTTGGTGCCGCTTCTGTATTATTATCACTCACCTGGTCAATAACACACGTCTGGTGCTTCTTTCACTACAAGCATTCTGACGAAAAATGAGCTCGAGATGGGCCAACTCAACTGACAAACTCTCACATCCCGAGATGACATGGTCCCTGTGAACCAAGGTACGAAGTACCCCTTCACACTGAGCTGGATATCGGTAGCTAAAGAAGGAAGGATCAGAACCTTTCCAAAATACAGATATTTCCAAAAAGACAGATCAATATATGCATTTCGAAACATGAAATCAATCATAATAAGCGCAGTTTGTTGCACTCTTTTTACATTTTTGAGAGACTAACACATTCCGCACGTTTTACGTTCTATTCCTTGCTTAAGCACAAATATACCCATTTTCATCTGCGTTTTTAATAAATTAGGCAGAAATTTTTCTCTTCCTGAACAGGATTTTAAAATTCTATTTAATCAAAAATCAACAATAGTTAAAAAGTGTTCACCTGTAATTTATAGAAAGTACCACTAAATTATTCATACCCCCAGCAACAATGAGCAACTTTCGCAACAACAGTCATCCTTAGTAACAATGGCCAACCTGCAGCTGTGAATTCAAATAAAATTTAAACAAAGAGTAAGCAACAGTTGAAATCTAAATTCCGTTAGTGTTGGCATGAATTTAACGGTTCATGTCTATCAACTCCGTACTGTCTCGTTGGTCGTGTTAGTATTTTACCACAACGGATTCCTCACAGCAAAATTTTGTCGAGCGTTAAGGAGAAGTTGTGTGCACTTTCAGAAGAATTCAGGAGTCACGTTGTTGAAACTGATGGCACCAGTCTGCGACGTGCCGTCTGCGGAGTAAATATTGCAATCGATGACAAGCATCAAAGAAACAGAACAAATCAGCACATCCGGAACAACAGACATTTGAAGGCCACTGAACTGCGCAAGTTGAAACGCCTAAAAAACTACTCTTATACACACCTTCGCTTCACGATATGAAAAGCAGCGGCCATTGAATGAATTTAGTTCGCATTTTGCCATGGCACTAATCCAGTCAGGACTTCCAATCCACAAGGTAAAAAATTCTGCATTCAACTCATTTCTTGAGAAATACCCATGAAGGACAATACTGGATGAGATCGCTTTGGGAAAAAATTACATAAATCCAATTTATGATAACATTTTAGAGAAAATATGAGACGGTTGGCAAACATGAAATAGGATTCGTTTTGGATGAAACTACTGATGAGTTGCATAGATATATTTTGAATGTGTCCGTTTTTCCATTAACTGATGAATTGGTAACACCCTTGCTTTTTAAAACGCAACAACTAGAGGACTGCCCTGCACGATAAAGCAATCATTCCGTGACTCATGTTTGCACCTGTGACAAGGGGCCATACCGTAACAAAAAGTCAGGATTGTGGTGACTGATCAAGCGGGCTAATGCTTTCGGCTTTCCAACAATTGAAGCGCATGTACGCCAATCTCACGTACATGTATTGCATATCCTCTCCACAGTGTTTCCGAAAATATCAGGAAGAATTACCGCATGGTAAATGACTTCTTTGCTGTTCTGAAGAAGATTCTGGCAAAGGCTCCCAGCCATCAAGTTTTCTGTCAAGAAATGACAGGGCTCCACCTTCAACAGTTTCCTGTCATCAGAAAGTAGACACGTTGATACGATGTGCAGTTTTCTTTTGCGAAAAGTTTGATAAAATCAAACACTTCATATTGCCCTTGACTCAATGACGCAGCAGCCATCGAGCAGGCCCAGCAATTTCTCAACAATAAACACCTTGATTTTAAACTTTTGCCAATGTATGGCCACAAGTATTTCCCGGTATGATCCTGAGTTTGGAATAAGAAAGCATGAAGAAGGAGGAACATTGGAAGAGAAGGTGATGAGCGTTAGGGACATCCTTGATAGATTTGCCAAAGACAGATTTTAATAAAATTTGGAGAACAATGCAGATGTGGAAACCTTAGAAACTTTTTACCTTCTTACGGGTGTTGACAAGATATGTTCTTTTGGTTTCTGAAGATGCCGAGCAGAGTTTCTCTGTATACACTGATCAGCCAGAACATTACGACCGCCGACCTACTACTATACAGGGTGGTCCATTGATCGTGACAGGGCCAAATATCGCACGAAATAAGCATCAAACGAAAAAACTACAAAGAACGAAACTCCTCTAGCTTGAAGGGGGAAACCAGATGGCGCTATGGATCGCCAGCTAGATGGCGGTGCCATAGGTAAAACGGATCTCAACTGCGTGTTTTTAAATAGGAACCCCCATTTTTTGTTACATGTTCGTGTAGTACGTAAAGAAATATGAATGTTTTAGTTGGACCACTTTTTTCGCTATGTGATAGATAGCGCTGTAAAAGTCACAAACATATGGCTCACAATTTTAGACGAACAGTTGGTAACAGGTAGGTTTCTTAAATTAAAAAATAGAACGTAGGTAAGATTGAAGATTTTATTTCGGTTGTTCCAATAACTCTACTTGCTCAACAATAATGATGTTTTTAATCTCTTATCTCAGTCCGCCACAGCCCACTCTCACTCGTCATGCTGAAATGGCAGATATGAACATATTTGTAAGCACCCGATCAGGAATCGCCCAGTTATCCCACCCAGCATGCTAATAGCTATACTGCACTTATCACAATGGAGCTGCTTCTGTGCTTACAGTTCCTCTGTAAAGAAATCAGCACACCACTGATGCTACGTTAATACATCAATATTTAATTTCATATATCAATATTATATTTAATATATCAAAATTTCATTATATATATATATATATATACATATATACATTCATGGCTTTGACTTAAAATAACAGTCTATATCACGTATGCGTCTATAGTCATCCGTTACTTGATGCTCCATACGTTCTCTGTAAGAAGCTTAGTTCTATGCATGTAATAATCTATAATTAATTCCGCTTAGCTCTCGTCTTAATAGTGTAAGTATTGACCAAATATATATGTATATTTGCTCAAATATATGTATATTTGCTCAAGACTTACACTATTAAGACGAGAGCTACGCTTCTTACAGAGGATGTACGGAGCATCAAGTCACCTATGACTATAGACGCATACATGATATAGACTGTTATTTTAAGTCAAAGCTATGAATAAGTTCAATTTACGTTACCCGACGCCAGAATCAGAAAGCAACTCAACAGGTGCAACTGGAAAAATATTATGTACTCACTTTGTCCTGTAGGACTTGACCTCCGGGAGCTATGCTGACCTTCTGTAACGACCGTTTTGACATACGTTCACATTTATGTAGTAAAATAAGAAAAATAGATCGAGTAATGGGACAGGGAAGTGGAACGTAAACTACTTAAGAATTCGTCTTGATCGTCATACATCTCCATCACAATACATGTATTCGCTAATGAAATTTCTCATGAATGATCCACCACAATTTGAGAAGGATAGTGATGTCCACGCATACAACACTAGAGGAAAGAATGACCTTTACTACCTATTAAAGCTGTCACTGTCTGCAAGGAATTCAGTTTGCACCAACAAAAATATTTGATCATTTCCTCAGTATCATAAATTGTCAGACAGGTAGCAAAGCAAGTTTTAAATTCAACCTAAGATCATTTCCCCTGGACAACTCCTTCTATTCCTTGGACGAATTTCTATTTATAAACTGGTAGCTATAAACAAGTAAAGTGCAGTTGGATGAGTAGGACTAAAAATAATATATTCATAAATTTTAACACTCATCATTTATATATACCCTGTAAACGGACCCCTCGTTCCCCAACATTTCGATAAAAGAATCATCAAAATCACCTATAGAGCGTGTAACTAATTAACTGTACCCTATTAATACAAGTACTAATATTTCGTGGAGCACCATGAAACACAGTATCTTTGGTACGCGCTAAAACCCAGTGAAAAAGGAGATGGACGTAGTCTTAGAAAAAAAACATGACATGAACTCCACGAGGCACCTACATGTTTGTGAAATTGCTGAGCCACTGCCCATTACTAACAGATGCTATTTACAGCTACGTCTAAGGCACGCATACCTTCCTCGATGGCATGGGAAGAGCGAAATTTCGTAAAGATACCTTCATGCCAATGGAACATTCGACGAACCATTCTGGCCCACGCTGCACGGTATGATGCCACTCGTCAGCCTGTAGCTTCCCCAGGTCTCGGCGTAGCACCCAGGGCCATTCAGTTACTACTACTGAGTTACGTTTTGTGACTGTCTTCAGAGTCCTGTATTAATCCTGCTTTATTGTTTCCAGACTGTGAATGCGCTCTGAACTGAAGCTGTCCAGCAGATTACAACTGTGGACCGTACCTGTGCTCGAACGCGGAACGTTTGCCTTTGTGCTGACTGAGCTATCCAGGTGCGACTCATGACCCGCCCTCGCAGCTTTCCTTCCTCTAGTACCGGTCTCCTCCTTTCCAAACTCCACAGACGTTCTCCTGCATACCTTGTTATTCCGATAAATCATGTAGGAGACGTTGGCATCGCATTCAATGACTGTTCGAGCTTGCGTGCTTCACTGTAGTGTCAGTTTAGTCGTTTTGTTTTCCACCAGCTGCATGCATAACATAATAATAATCATCATCACCATCATTCTCACCATCATCTTGAATAGTTTCCAGCCCCAGATTGGGTCTGTTTGGAACATAATCCTCGCCAAATAGTCATGTTTTCCCAGCATCTTTCTCTGGTCTCTTTGGTCCGGTCCTCGCATCTTTTTTCAGCACACTCCTCCACACCTTTCAGCCATCTATCTCTTTGTTTTCCCCTTGGTTGTTTCCTTGGCACCTCCATTTCATGTATATTCTTGAGAATTCTTTTAGTTTCTATTCCCTTTAAATGCTCATACTATCGTAGCCTTGATGTTTCTGTCCTGCTGTGCAAGGGTTCCTCTTTCACTAATTCCCTTACCTTTTCATTCCTCATCCTATCTCTCCTTGTTACTACTATCGTATTTCTGGAAAACTTCGTTCCACATAGCACTAATCTGCTTACATCTTCTCTTTTCTTCATTCATTACACATGTCAGTATTGGTATACTTCTATGCTTTTTTGTGGGACGTCTTTATTCCAAACCAGGCCCCTTACACTTCGTAGGAATGCTTCTGCCTGTCTGCACGTCCATTGATGTCTTCCTCATTCGTTCCATTTTCTATTATCATTTATCCCAAATACTTCACAGTTTCGATCTTCTTCAATTGTTCACCACCAACCATTATTTTGCAAGTTGGTCTATCTTTCATTCTAGCTGGAACCCGGATCTCACATTTGTTCATATTATAATTCATTCCATACTTTCTCACAGTTTCATCCCAAGCCTACATCTGTTCCTGAATCTCCTTCTTCCTGTTTCCCCAGATCGTAAAGTCGTCTGCGAACAGCATTTCTTTACGTTGTCTTCTCCAATTTTTATGGCCACCTTAGTCATTACCTCACTCAATACCACAATGAAGAGGAGAGGTGACAACACTCTGCCCTGTTTCACACCGCTTGCTTGCTGGAACCAATCTGTCCTTTAGTTTCTCACTTTCAAACAACTCAGACTTCCACAGTACATCTCTTACATTGTGATATCTCTTTTTTCTTCTCTTTTTTTTCTAGCGCTTTCCAGACTTTTGTCTTTACAAAAACTATGTAATGTCGTTTCTATATCGAGTAAGAACTTCACATTTCGCATATACCATCGCACAATGTTGTATCAGTGTGAGTTGTCTGTAGTTTCTACAATTCTACCTACTTCGTTTCTTGAAAATAATGCCCTCCTCCAATCTTCTGGCATCTTCTTCTCATTCCACACTACCCTCATCACGTGATAAACCCATTGTTTCTCAACCTCCCCTACTACCTTCACCACGTCGACACTTTGTCTATACATGGTGTCTTTTCCCCTTTCGTCTTGTCCAGTGCTATTTCCATCTCTTTCCATGTCAGGTCCTTCCCCCACACGTCAAAGAGTTTACTTCTAACTGTTTTTGTCTATTATCCTCATTTCCAAGTCCGTAACGACTTACCAAGTGCTGGAAGTACTATTCCACACTGTCTTCAGTGTCTCCTTGCTTTTAGCCTTTTCCCGTTTTTACCCATCATTGTTGCATCGTCTCTCCAGCTCTCCTCTTACTATTGACCATTCCATACAGTACTTTGCTACTTTCTTTGCTTTCTTCAAATGGCTCTGAGCACTATGGGACTTAACTGCTGAGGTCATCAGTCTTGCTTTTTTCCTCCACCATCTTTGTCCATTCTTCCAATAACTTTGGTTCGGTTCTTCTAATTATACTTCCTTGTATGAAGTACATTGACGGAGTTGAAACCACATAATTCTTCTATAATGGAGTTGATGGTAATCACAATGTAAAATCTACGCAGGGATAGTAAGAATCATGTAGTACTTTACATCAAATAAACATTTAATCCTAGTAAGATTTAGAATGCTGCAGATAGACGCAAGGTGCGCCGCAGCACAGACAGCGGGATGGAGCGCAAACAGCTAACAGAGCCCACAGCGCAACGGACTTGAGAGTCGTCAGCTGGCGATCTAGAGCGTTAGCCCGTCGTCTTTCACTGGGCAGCCTGTCTTCGATTCGCCAGATCTGCGGGACAAGCCGGTTAACCCACAATCTGTGTGGGCCAGCATCTGTGACACGAGCTTTAAGTCTCAAACTCTTAGAGGGATACATAACCACAAGGAGTTGCGACATACTCGTACCTTGCTATAAGCTGCTACGACGAACAGACCTTTCTACACGCTTGAAGTGTTCTATCACTCTGTTCCTCTGGCATGTGATATGCAGCGAGCAGAGATACACGCGCGGGACGTTACCTCCGGTACACTTAAGGGAGAACGTTCTTAATGATGGTATCGCTATTCTCTGATACCTGTTGTTCAGGCCGATTTTCCACTGCTACAGTAACCGGTTGTCCACGATGATCCCGATCAGCACCACACTGTTGGCTACAGAAGTTGGATACGGTGGCAGGGGTTTCACCGAATCGAAGTACTTAACGTACATCATTAGACATGGTGACATGTGAGAAGCCCAGTGTACACACGCGTGTGCCATGTGACAGGTACCCACGATAAAATCTGTAGAAGTGGCATTTCCTGTCCATCTTCCACTCGACTATCCCTCTGACAACTAATAACTAATCAGCTGTTATTCCAGACAAGTGACAAGCTGCATTAATCCACTCACGATGGTGATAAGCTATTGCTTTTTTTTCTCTCTTTCTCTCTTTCCCTCTCTCTCCCTCCAACTCATTGGCCATCTCTTACTGAATTATTCGTGATTTTATTACTCTCCTATCAGGAGTAAGGAGAATGGATACGTTATGCATTTAATTTTCTTACACCAAAGTTGCATTCAAAATTGAGCGTTGTAAATTCAAGCACATCGCGTGAGAGGTTCATGATGTGCTTTTCGTTGCAATGTTTGTAGCACGAGATGTTGTACCTTGTATCTCCATGATTACTGTACTGCAACCGCACAGGCGTTTTCTAGTATCTGATACCGTCCGTGTTACCTCGTAAAGTGTAATACAAGTCCTAATCATTTTTCACTAACACCTTACCATAACGTTATTGTTGTGGTTCTCACGAGGAGAACCTGGCAAGTGGCATCACCGGATGCCTTGTGGAAGAAATAAGCGAACACGTTGTAAGAGGTCCATGATTAAGGAATGTATTGCTAGCGCACTCGAGCAGATGTAATTTCGATGGATTGCTCACGCGCTGCCTGCGATATGTTAGCTTTAAGAGAATCTCAGACCAAAGAGCAGTGTTGTCAGCAGGAGGAACTGTGTGACAGTAGGAGTAAGTAGTTGCTAGCAGTCTGGTGTATGGAGTTGGCTGGGCCTGTCGTGGGGAGCGATGGCGGAGCCTGAGCGTTACAGTATAAGGTAAAAGCAGCCTCGCGCATATGTAGTATTGTTATATCATGTCCCATGTAAATGTTTTTTAAAATCTCTTAATAATAATATTTCTCATAAAAAGTAACTTTTGACGATCACTCATTTCAATTTAAAGAATTTACTAATTTCTCCAATCCTTTGTCATCTCGATTATTGAAGAGAAAAATCGTTTCTTTTTATACACGACAAATCCATCGGCCAGCATTGCACTCGGCTGTGCCAGAAAAATTTCTTATAGGAGCAGATATATATGCGTTATCCGGCGATCTTATTGAGCTAAGAATTTTCAATTTATTGAGAATGATCTTTCAGGGCCATGATGCAGCACTGCTGACGTCCAAAATTGACCAGTTTAAATTGACAGTCAATTATTGAAACGTTATAACCAAGCCACAATTTTTTATTGAGAGATTAGTCACATTTTATTATTGTTAGGTTGCGCAATTTCTGTTTTGGGAGGTTACACTAAATGTGAATATTATTTATATTATTTATCTGTGGGGAGGTTACAACGTGTCTCCGATTATCCGTAGATACTCGACCGCGTCTGAAAAAAACCACGGTCAAAGTTTTCGACGTATTGTCAAAGTACTTTCTATGCCTTTTATCGCGTAATGTCCTCAGACGGAATGGTCGCCCTGTGGTAAGCGTCCTATCGTCTTTATTTTGCACCCATTGTTCGAAGCCCGATTATTGTTTTTATTAATTTTATTTTTATTGTTCTCATTTATCTACCCATGTCCATAGACGGATTAGGGCTTAAAATGATGTTACATTAATTGCAAAATTACAACTGGATTTGACAGCTAAGCATCACACATTTATTACATAATATATGTGTGTATGGTATACTGAGGAGTTAAAATCTCTATAAATTCTTATATTTCATTCTTATTTCAGTTCTTAATTGCCGTTTTTTTTTTAATGGCTCTAAGCACTATAGGACTTAACATCTGAGGTCATCAGTCCCCTAGACCTGAGAACTACTTAAACCTAACTAACCTAAGGACGTCACACACATCCATGCCCGAGGCAGCAGCGTGGTTCCGGACTGAAGTGCCTAGAACCGCTCGGCCACATCGGCCAGCCCGTATTTTATTCTTCAGATTATTTTTCTGTAGATTTGTTTCATTGTCTTGGATGATACCAATCGTAGAAACATTGTAAACACATATATTCCGAACACCACGAGGAACGCGTGAAGGCAGGTTTGCCACAGTGACATTACGTCGTATGAATCTCACTCGGGAAAGAAACGTTGTCAACAGTGGAGAAGTTTCGCGCGTTAGCAGTAATTTCGGCACAAGCCAAGCATAATGGATCACTTTTCCGAAAACTGGCATTTGCAGTTGATTATGAAGATTCAAATAATTTTCTCACTTTTTTGTATTTTAATTTATTCATCTGACACACAAATAGTAGACGAATAAGGACAACGTTATATCAATATACACTGGAAAACTTTTGTGTAGTAATCTTCGACAAACATGGGTATATAAATGAAAAACACAAATAAAGGTAATAATCGGATTTCGAACACTGAGCACAAGCTTAGGAAGCAGCGACTCTAAGCACGATCCCACCAATTCGTTTGAGGCTATCGCACTGTCAAAGGCATATAAATTATGTCGAAAATACCTCAAAAAACTTTGACCATTGTTTTTTTTTTTTAGGAACTATCGAGTATATGCATATGAGCCGAGATACGTGTTTGCCTATTTTGACCCCTGTTCTGCTGAGCGAAATTTCTTGCCGTGTTCTCAAATGGTTCTGAGCACTATGGGACTTAACTTCTGAGGTCATCAGTCCCCTAGAACTGAGAACTACTTAAACCTAACTAACCTAAGGACGTCACACACATCCATGCCCGAGGCAGGATTCGAACCTGCGACCGTAGCGGTCGCGCGGTTCCAGACTGTAGCGCCTAGAACCGCTCGGCCACCTAGGCCGGCGCCGTGTTCTCCTTGTCAGTGCGAAAAGTGGTTTGCATTGGGATTATTAAACTGTTGTTGAAGTCTGAGGTCATTGAGCCTGTCTTTAAAAAAAGTAGTGTAACACCGCTAGTTTTGGCGGGGAGACTGTTCCGTGACTGTCGCGGCGCTCGGCAGGTGGCATCTGAAAACACCTTAGGGAACCGTGTCCACTCGTCAAGACCGATTTCGTCCAGATGTATGGTATACGCTGTGCTTGACCAGAAATGAAGGTGACAGAAATGGATGCTCAAGATGCGGAGCGTTTAGAAAAAAATCGCATTTTTAGCTCGTGCCGGACGAGGCATGAGCGATTTTCTATAGCGTGATTTCCAGGCAGCGGATGGGTTAGCGGAAACTGTGGAACGATAATCCGATGGTCGCGGGGACGAGTCCCTGCAAATAAAATTGATATAATCCCAGTACATTGTTTTAATAATATTTTCATAAGAGGCTTGAAACGTAAAGGCAAATGTAAATGTGGGACTGCGAATATATTTCCAGAAGAGGACTGTAACGCGTTTACGGGAACATGGTATAGAAAATTTGTTTCATTATTTTTCAGTTGATAATTTACGCGAGGTTGTATGATGTTCATCTTAAAAAGGAGGGGAAGCAGTAATTTTCTCGGCATCTTGTACAGGAAACAAACGCCGCGTTTTTACGATTAAATGGTCGCTTTAAAGTTATTACAGAAAAAGAGACGTGGTTTGGATTCATATAAAGCTCTCTCTCATCAGACAGTTAGGCAGCAAACCATCGCTAACGAAGTCCTGTACGCTTGAATAATATTCCATTGTGGACAACTTTTTGCAGAGTGCTCGTGGACGCTGAAGGCCATTAACAGAAACTTATCTGCAATCACAAATTTGTTTTGCCTCTCGTTTTCTTGCATTTTATGAAAATGTTAATAAATACGATATAGTGAGCATTATTTAGATTTATTTACAATGTAATTAACATAAAAGTTGAAAATGAAAAAGAAAAAAATCTTCCACGTAGCGACTGGACCCAACGACCTACGGATTATCGTTCTGTATTCTTCCTGCAGTGCCAGCCGCTGCCTGAAAACTACACTAATATCAATGTTTTTTTAGAGACGTTCGTCATCCTGAGCTCCCACTTCTGTTTGATATATATTGGCAAGCCCTACAAGTATCATAAACGTGGACGAAATCGGTTATGACGAGAAGGCGCGATCGTCGTCTAAGTCGGCCGCAGCAGGCGCCACCGGTGCTGACGAAGTTGCGAGCTGATGCAGTCTTATATGAATGCTTGATGTCTGAGCTGGGCAATGGAGCCACCTTCTTCAGTGAGGAAGCACAAATATATCCGATACCCTCGGTGAATCTCAGTAACGAACATGGAGTCAATGGACAGGGACTATGGATAGATGGTGCTCGGTGGGACTGTGGATCGACCATGAGACGTGCCGAGACAGTCCGCGCAGTTGCGCTGACACTGTGTCGCGGATGGCGGAGTGGTTACCGCACCTGCCTAGTAAGCCGGAGGTCCCGCTTTCAAATCCCGGTCCGGTACACATTTTCACCCGTCGCCGCTGATTCCGGGTAATGTCCCACTGCAGCTGAGAGCAGTGATCCAGTTCAGTTTACAAATAATGTAGCCATGCCGCGAGCATGGGCAGCGACATGGGGACGATGGCTGGCGGCTTATCGAGAGGACAACAGAGACAAAGCAGCACCAACTGCACAGTGAAGTGCCGACAGACAGGTCAGGGTTGTTGCTGGTGCCTGCGAAAGTCTTGTGGCAGGGTTGTACATCGTACTTTGTGTCCTGTACTTGAGACTCCAAAAGGTTGCACTGGATTGCCTCGATGTACTCTCGGACAGCGCTTAGTGCAGAATGTTTATACACCTTTTAGTTCACTTATTGAATTTGTAGTGTTTTGGAGTGTACTACGGATTTCCTTTTGAAGATACGTTATTGATCTCGTTGTTTCTCCTACATGGGTTATTCTAAACAACTTTTATTAAAGCCAATAAACCAAACAATAATTCTCAGCCGTAGTGCCTTTAATAAAAACAATTTGGTTCAAGTTTATTTATAAAAATAAAATTTAATCTAACGGCCCAGTCACAACAGATGCCATAACGAGATGCCCCCTCGCCCCAATAGTACCATTTTTAACAATTTGAATTCAGATGCTAACATTTTTAAACACGGAGGCTGCCTTCGCCGCCTGTTTTAAAAGGAAAATGTTACCTTCCTCAGGATCCTCCAGGGTTGCGGCTACTTGCTTCAGCACCCCCGCATATCCGGTAAGACTTCAAAGTGTCAGCAGAGGCCGTTGCTATCTGTCTGAAGCATCATGGCCGGCAGCCTATTCAGTGTTGACCACACCATCTTGGCGACAGAAGCCGTTCTGTCAGTAAGCGCCTTTCTCTGCTCCTCAGTGGGTGAAGCCTGACGGCAGTCCGTACGGGCACCGAAGAATTCGAAGTTGCACTGTTGGCATCCGAGAAACGGTGCCGTGTCAACCACGGCACACTTCTTTTAAAGACTGTTTAGTTGTCCGTATTTTAGCTATTGAGCGTATTTTATTCTTAGTTTCTAACTATAGCTTCTTCGTATCAGGCACGTTTCTTGTGTATAACACTTTGAGTATATTATCATGTTATTATCATTACTTCTTAATACAAGAGACCGAGCGAGGTGGCGCAGTGGTTCGACACTGGACTCGCATTCGGGAGGACGACGGTTCAATCCCGCGTCCGGCCATCCTGATTTAGGTTTTCCGTGATTTCCTTAAATCGCTCCAGGCAAATGCCGGGATGGTTCCTTTGAAAGGGCACGGCCGACTTCTTTCCCTAATCCGATGAGACCGATGACCTCGCTGTCTGGTCTCCTTCCCCAAACAACCCAACCCCCCAACCCGTCTTACCGTCTCTTAATACAAGACACGTTTATTGTATATAAGCGAATTTTTATTAGTGTTGAATATTTTTTTGTAACAAAGTAGAGGTAATTATAGAAACGTACACTCTAAGAAAAATAATGACGCGCTGCGAAGCAATTACCCGAATGGGACGGAAATCGGTATATGCGATGTCCACGTACACACAAACAAATGATTACAACTTGGATGATATATTCAAGGGAATGAGGTTCACAAATAGAGCAAGTCAATGACGCGTTGGTCCACCTCTGGCCCTTATGCAAGCAGTTATTCGTCTTGGCATTCATGGAAAGAGTTGTTGGATGTGCTGTTGAGGGATATCGTGCCAAGGTCTGAACAATTGAAGAACTAGATCGTCAAAATCCCGACTTGGTCGATAATGCTTCCAACTTTCTCAATTAGACAGACATCTGTCGACCTTGTTGTCAAAGGTAAGGTTTGGCAAGCACGAAGACAAGACGTAGACTGTCTCGCCACGCGCGGGCGGCCATTATCTTGCTGAAATGTAAGCGTAGGATGGCTTTCCATTTAGGGCAACAAAACGGGGCGTGAAATTTCGTCGACGTACCGCTGTGCTGTAAGTCGTCCGGCACCCCCTTACAGCACATCACTACGTTGAAGATATTTCACGCCCCGTTTTGTTGCCCTAAATGGAAAGCCATCCTACGCTTACATTTCAGTAAGATAATGGACGCCCGCGCGTGGCGAGAGAGTCTACTTCTTGTCTTCGTGCTTACTAAACCCTACAATAGACAACAATGTCACCCGATCTCTCCGTAACTGAGATCGTTAAGAGCATGTTGACGATCTAACGCGCCAATTGGACAGTTATGTCACGATATTGACCAGGAGAACATCCAAGGACTCTATCAATCAAGGTCAAACCGTATAACCTCCTGCATATTAGTCATAGGTGGACCAAAACATTACTGACTTGCTCAATTTGTGAAACTCTTTCTCTTGAATAAATCATCCATTTTTTCTGAAACTGCAGTCATTCGTTTGCCTACCGATTTCTGACCTATTCAGATAACTTCTTCGTGATGCGTCGCTTTTTTTAAATCTTAGCTTTGTTAGAGTCTATGTCTGCCTCCGCAACTGTCAGCCATTTCCACTCCACTGCCCATGCTGCTGCAAACAAATTTCTTATGAGACTAAGAGGGCATTGAAATATCTCGAAAACTACACACTGGATCCAAACAATTTGCAGTTAAAATTTGTTCGTCTCGTGGTGAAAACTTCGAAATCTTAAATGGAAACACCCATTTATTAATTCCATATTCGGATTCTATGGAAATAAATACGTAAGTTTTGTCTAAAACATTTCTTTCGTTTCGCGGCGGATGGTGCTATATCGGAAAAATCAAAATGGATAGCAAACTGTGTTTCAGAATACTAGCCGATGACACTGGAATTAACTCCCCACCTGCACGTGCGATGGTATAATAGGACGCCTCATTGTCAACGTTGTATTTCTCCGACGAAACGTAAAAGGGACTTCTCGACGCGCCACTGTGGCCGTGTAGCAAACTACGGCTTATCATAACAGGCACTGCAGTCCCATTAAAAGTTATGAAATAATTGCCTATCCTGCCTTCGCACCGTGGAGATGGGGCGGGGGGGAGGGGGGTTAATCTAAGTGTCATTGTATGGCATTTTCAAACATACGGTTTTCTACCCATTCTGGTTCAAATGGCTCTGAGCACTATGAGACTCAACATCTTAGGTCATAAGTCCCCTAGAACTTAGAACTACTTAAACCTAACTAACCTAAGGACATCACACACACCCATGCCCGAGGCAGGATTCGAACCTGCGACCGTAGCAGTCCCGCGGTTCCGGACTGCAGCGCCAGAACCGCACGGCCACCGCGGCTGGCTACCCATTCTGGTTTTTCCAATTAACTACGCCATCTGCAGTAAAAATATGGAGGGGTTCTCATTTAACATTTCAAAGTTGCTCATTCGGGATGGAGTAGGAGGCCGAGCTTTGTGTCATTGGATGTCTATCTCCGAGGCGAACAAATTTTAACTATAAATTTTTTGGATCCGATGTGTTCTTTCCGAGATATTTCAATGTCTTCAGATATACTGAACAACCTGTATATTCCTCCCATCTTCCGACCTTCTTTCCCCAGTATGCGTTTGGCGTCCCAGTTCTCCGCGTCCATATACCTACTTCCCTTTTCTCCGAAGTTTTCTACAACTTTCCGATGCGTGACATTTTTCTTTCCTATAGTCAAGCGCGCTTAAACTGTTTTTTATTTCTTCTATCGCCGTTACTACTTTCCCTGTTTGCACTTTTGGCCAGTTTTGATTTTAATTGTTTGTGTTCTCCTTTTCATGCTTAATTTTTGTAAGTTTTTTTACTCGTTTCACAAATTAAATGTAATAATTCGTGTAAATCCAAGAACTTTACACCGACTTCATCTTTTTTCCCACTTGTCCTACTGCTACCATTCCCATTTTATTTCCCAAAGCTATCTTCCTGTCATTGTTTAATGTTAAAACTGTCGAAAAAAATGTTCAAATGTGTGTGAAATCCTATGGGACTTAACTGCTAAGGTCATCAGTCCCTAAGCTTACACACTACTTAACCTAAATTATCCTAAGGACAACACACATATCCAAGCCCGTGGGAGGACTCGAACCTCCGCCGGGACCAGCCGCACAGTCCATGACTGCAGCGCCCAAGACCGCTCGGCTAATCCCGCGCGGCAAAACTGTCGACAACATATGGTTAGTCCACCTTGTCTCGGGTCCATTTCCTTAAATTCCTACTTTTCTGCAATTTCTTAGGTTTTAATCTGAAATCTACTACCAATAAATTATGACTATAATTCCCATCAGCTACTAGAAACGTTTCGCAGTTTAAAGTATAGTTTCTATGTTTCTGTCTCAACATTATTTAATTTATCTGAAACGGTGCAACTGCTACACTTTTTTCCAAATCATGTTCCAGAAAAGCTGTCCACTTCTCTACATGTCACGAGGCTAATAAGTCATCAAATCATTGTGGATAATGTAAGAAGCGTAAATGTTCATGCACTACGTATGCACATTAGCCTGCGAAGTTCAAAACTATTATGGAGCCGGAGGATCTTACACCAGGAACTACTGTCCGCTTCAACGCTCTTTTTACAGAACGCTGTCGGGAGGGTGAGGATGACTGCGTGTAACAAAGTCTTTGATCCTCATATCACGTGTTTTTATCTTGAGAGTGGTTGCAGTAGTTAGGCTTGAAACTAGATAGTGATGAGTAGTCCAGAACGTTAAATAATAGACCGCGCTGATGATCAGTAGCAAGCAACGCCCTGAATCGATGGTTGTTTTAAAAGATAATCGAAGAGAGCGAACAATTCTCGGGTACGTGATGAAAGACAATCCAGACAGGCGAGGAATGTATAAATCACTTTACATTAATCATTTTAATTATATATGTGAATATACGTAGGTTGGAACTTACATAGTGGCAACACTGCTGTGGAGACACTATGCAATGGAATCTACTATTATCGCTGATAGCACACGTTGTTGACATACCTACCTTACCTCCGAGCAAATGGACTCGCCCGTCCCACGTCACCGGCGTGCTCACAGTCGAATGACATACAGTCACTTGTGAGCGAGCGGTCTAACGTAACGGTGTCACCATGTTTTCGAAACAGGAACAACGGAGTTGGATCAAGATTGAATGTGCCAGAGGTCGTACAGCACGACAGTGTTTTTGGAGCGTCACCTGCCATCATCTTTGCGAAAGAAGCGGCGACACTTTCTGCGCAGCCCACCCATCATTTTGCACGACAATGTGCGGGCGCATGCAGCGCAAGCTGTGGCTGCTTTGTTCGGTCGATGGGACTGGGAAGTACTGTACCGTCCACCATAGTCCCCGGACTAAGGTCCTTGTGACTTTGATTTGATTCCGAAGATGAAGGTACCACTTCGTGGCATCCGCTTCAGAACTGTTACAGAGATTCGGCAGGCAGTAGACCGCTCCATTCGCATCATCAACAGAACAGGCTCTGCTAACGGTATACTACGCCTTCCACATCGCTGGCAACGGGTTCTACACAACGCCGGTGACTACTTTGAAGGACAGTAACAGGTGCAAACATGTAACTCTTTTGTATCGGCTGTGGATAAATAGTTGCCACTATTTAAGTTCCAACCCTCGTATATGTTGCAAACGAATGCAAAACACAAAGCAGATACCGCTCCTCTAAATGACGCACACAAAAAGTAAGGAAAAACGAGTTAGGCTGTTATTTTGTAGCAAGCAAAATTTCTGTTGCGAGGAGCAGTCCAATGTTTTCGTGTATGTAAGCTGTAATATAAAGGGCTATTACTGACACCCACATACAGGTTTTACCGTGATGCTTAATGCCATGTTTCATTCAAACAACACGGGAAGAAACTAATTTTTCTGAGAGCCAAAGTGGTGGCGGTTTCAGCGTTAAGCCGTTGAAATGATTACGTAGCAGGCGTACAATAAATCAGTCAGCAGTAGACAGACCGTGAAGGCTGCTGGGCACTTTTCGGCCCACTGGACCAGCCAGTGCCCATCTGTCTGCCTGGCGGTAACTCCTCCTCCCTGGCCCCAAGCACGACCGTTACAGACGTTCTCCATCCGTATCTCACGTATCTCCATTGGCATTAGTGCTATGTCACGAGTACAGTGACCAACTGTCAGCACACGGCTATACCAAAGTTACGCGGTGCTCTCAGTAGTACGACTAGACTACCCGTCTTGTTTTAATGCGTGTAGAATCTTTGGAACTTAAAGTATATCTTGTGGTGCACCAAATTTTCCAGTTCTGTTCAGACAAAGAGACAGTTTCTTTGTAATCAACAACGTAACAACTCACGTCGTGGTTTTTGTAAATGACGATAACACTTATATTCAGTGAACTTATGAACATACGTCATTCGCTTCATTCAGTCTCTTCTCGTGAGACTTGCTGCTAACAATTCGTATCTGACCGATACTCAGATCACAGACCACTGCTAACCTTTACTAACAAAAACAGTCTTGATCACAAATTATTTATTCCGGTGGCCGGTTTCGACTACAACTGTGGTCATCTTCAGACCAATGAACAAGAACCTCCTTCTGGTGGTAAATCACTACTCACTGCGTTTCGAATGCATAAACTTGCCAACTGAGCTATCCAGGAGACGACCCACAACACTCTTCCATTACATTAACTCTGACTTCACCTGTTTCCTACTTCTCTTTCACGCCTTTCACACATTGATGGGCAAGCAACGCTGGAAGAAACATTATGAAGGAGCGCATGAGAATCCATTTCTCATGCTTTAGTTACGACATTTCTCGGCAACGTTCTTTCTTGCAGAAGAAGCTTTCTGCCGTTTCCGTCCATCTTTCAACATGAACTTCCACTTCTTTGGGCGTAGGGCTGCACTCTCCTGTATGCGTTTTGCAAATACATTATTAAAGTGTCGGAATTTTAAACTTTTCTTAAATAACACCGACCTTTTTAATAGAAGTTTTTTGGGAGATTTGGTACAGTGTCTCAGTTTTCGTCGATTTATCAGTAAAAATGCATAATAATTATTTATTTAATGTTCTTAGACGTTTCGTTATCGTTGAAGTGATCATGTGGAATAAAAACTGAAATAATCAATTACAACCACCCGAATCTATCACTTTTAGACTTCTTTTCTCAATACGTCGAAGACAGATGTGAAATGAAACCAGGCTCTTTTTTTCATATCTTTTGAATGAAACACATGACTGCAGCCACTTTCTTGAAAAAAAAAAAAAAAAAAAAAAAAAAAAAAAAAAAAAAAAAAAAAAAAAAAAAAAAAAAGGTTCAAATGGCTCTGAACGCTATGGGACTTAACTGCTGAGGTCATCAGTCCCCTAGAACTTAGAACTACTTGAGCCTAACTAACCTAAGGACATCACACACATCCATGCCGGACGCGGGATTCGAACCTGCGACCGTAGCGGTAGCGCGGTTGCAGACTGTAGCGCCTAGAACAGCTCGGCCATTCCGGCCGACCAACTTTCTTGCATTTTCGTACGAGTTCATATCGGAGATTATTCTTAACGCAAGTATTAGATCATGTAGTAAAGTACGTTACCTGCGTAATAACAGCATTGTGCCTCGAGGTGCTGCAGACACAGCATTAGCAAACTATTCTTGATTACGAGTATTTAGCTCATAGCATAGTCAATAAGCTGTCTCTCCCTCTCTCTCTTTTTCTCTCCCACACCAACATAACGACACACACACACACACACACACACACACACACACACACACACACACACACATACTAATATTTTTGTCTCAAATAATACTGTCTCAGAAATAAATCAAAAATACTCCATCTTCCCCAGATGCGGCCGAGACTATCGCGAGACTGTCCCTAATTATCAAGCAAATAACGAAGTTTGTAATTTCCTCTCAAATATTCGCCATTGGGAACCTCAGCTGTCTGGGTTTTAATTGGAAAAGAACCAACAGCGTACACTCCCCATCTGATGTCACGTATAAATAAATTAATAAAAATAGAAAAAACTGTAGACTATTCTGGGTCCGTACTTGTCGAATGTCCATAGTGAAGACCTACGTTTCTTACTTTCGTGCCTGCTCTTCTTCCCTGCCAGTAGGAAGTCTAATTGTGGTGAATCAGTAGTGGTTATCTGTCTAGGTTTCCCTATGTTTAAATACAACACAGTATTCTTTTGCAAAGACGCACTGGGTTCTATCTATCTGCCACTTCAGTTCCCATTGTTTTTCCCAGATGCACTACAAAATAAGTCAGTTGTTTTCAGATACTTTTTCATTCCTTACTGCCATCATGTCTCTTATTTTCGTAATGGTTTCGCTGGGCTAGTTCTAATAGCTTGAAAAATACAGAAATTTCACCGGGAGTCCTATGGACTTCTGTAAGCAAGAAACACCTGGCATTTAGCAAATTCAGCCCTGTAATATGTTTTCTCACTTTCTACAAAACTTTCCAGTAGTTATACAGCATTTTTCACCACTGTATTCGCCGGTAGCCGTTCAGTTTCGTGATTTTTAATGCATGGAACTAGAGTGGATAATCTTTGATAAAATGAAGCATATATCGCCACGGTTCGAAGATTTCAATGTAATACCACGCTTGGATATTGAGTATGGAATTTGGTAGCACATGGGTTGAAGGCCGGAATCAGTTGTTAGTCCCAGTCCAGTACACAGTTTTAATCTGTCAGGAAGTTTCGTTATAGCTTCTGTAGAGCTGCCGCACTTATTTGTGTTCGAATAAATGCACCTAAAAGGAAAAAAGAAAAGTATTGTGCATAAAAAGATGTAATAATAACAGTATTAGCAATTTTCCCTAGATACTGAAAAAAGGATTACGAAGTGAGCAGCGAATATTTTGAATAACCGCAGTTCGTTAAATTCGCAATCTTATTTTCATACCAGAAAGCTGCCATCGTACTAGTTTATCTTACTATTAGTTATGCACGAATTAATTCAGAAATGCTGCAGAACTTCCTGCAGTACTGAAAATCAGACATTCATTTACAATTACGGTTTGACCCTGCATTGCGGTATACGCTGCACTGTCAGCAAAGAGACCTCTTACAAACGATGTTTTACTCTCGCACCACGATGGAAACACCACTGAGGTGGAGGAAATATTCTTGGAAATGAGGTCGGCCACAAGGCTTCACGGAAATTTAAAATCCACCACCTGTTGTAGAACGTGAGCTCAGTTACCTGTAACATTATCATAATGACTGTAGTACTTTGCTGCATTACCTAAAGGCATTTGGTTCGTCACTAAATTCTGAAATGTCACGCCAGTTATATCCTGGACAGTTCCGCTAAACCACAAGAAGATTCAAACGAAGGACCATTTATCTAAACGACATGCGGTTTTTAGTTAAAAGGCTATGGAAATCTTCCGATAAGTCGTTCTACTGACTCCGTAGTATGTTTTGTGATCCAGATAGGTTTTCAGATATAATGTGTACCTGTTCAACGATAATAACTACGTCCATTGTCAATGCGATGTTTAAGCAGCCACAGAAACAAAAAGAAGTCGTAACAGCCACAGTTCTTTCTCTGTATATTGTCTTATTCTGTATGTTTTTATATCTCCCTCGCTCTATGAAGACCTTAACTGTAAACAATGATAACCGGTAAGTTCGGTGTTTTGAAAAAATGCGCTGTAAAGTTCAATAACGTCTCATAAGAAAGATATTTCAAGTACATGCAGTATGTTTTTTATCATTATTATTCAGATGAGACACTGTTTTCAAATATAATATAAATAGGACGTAGCTTATATGGTAAATTCCACCTACAATTTTATTCTTAAAATTTTTCAGTGGTTACTTAACATTGTGTGGTTCATGGTGTGGGTTCCTGGTATCATGTCCTAGTTCATGAACCACGGGCAACGTATGAGTGGCCAAGTAAGTGGTCCTGACAGTAGGGATACCAGTTTCTTTGGAATAAGGCTGGGCATCTCGGACATATTCCAAGTCGTGGGCACCTTTGTGCTCAGACTGCAAAGACTACCAAATCCACCGGTTAGTCCCTCAACCGTTAGGGGTAAAACTCAATGGGAGCCGGGGCAAGTAAGGCTAGCATCCTGCTTCCCTGGTACTATAAATATGATGCTGACAACAATCAGAGCAAAATATCTCGCACCTTTGGAGGTGACGGAGTCCCACCTCTAATTGACAAACCAGGGACTCCTAAGATACGACTCGGCAAACGAATGGTAACGAGATGGGGAGCTATTAATATCAATGGGGGCTACTCTGGGAAGAAGGTAGAGCTGGCAGAGGCTGCAATTAAGATGGAGTTGGATGTTTTAGCTGTTAGTGACATTCGGGTAAGAGGTGAGAAAGAAGAGGAAGTGGGAGAATACAAGGTCTACCTGTCAGAAGTCAAAGGAGGAATAGCACAATGGGGTGTAGGGCTTTTCATCAGGAAAGAACTGGAACCCAGTGTAGTTGCAATAAGGTATGTAAACGAACGACTGATGTGGATAGATTTGACAGTGTCTAGCTTGAAAATTAGGATTGTGTCAGTATATTCGCATTGTGAAGGGACAGATCAAGATAAGATGGATAGTTTTTATGACGCACTCAGTGATGTAGTTGTTAGAGTAAAGGACAAGGACAGTGTTCTGCTCATGGGTGGTTTTAATGCCAGGATTGGAAATCGAACAGAAGGGTATGAAAAGGTTATGGGTAAATTTGGAGAGGATATGGAGGCCAACAGGAACGGGAAACAGCTCTTGGATTTCTGTGCCAGTATGGGCTTAGTAATCGCAAACTCCTTTTTTAAACATAAGAACATTCACCGGTATACTTGGGAAGGCAGGGGAACCAGATGTATCATTGACTATGTAATAAAAGATCAGGAATTCAGGAAGGCTGTGAGGGACACACGTGTATTCAGGGGATTCTTTGATGACACTGATCACTATTTAATCTGCAGTGAAATTGGTATTGTGAGGCCGAAAGTGCAGGAGGTCAGGTCCACGTGTAGGAGGATAAGAGTGGAGAAACTTCAGGATAAGGTAATCAGACACAAGTACATAACAGTGATCTCAGAAAGGTACCAGTCAGTTGAATGTAGTCAATTGCAGTCAGTGGAAAAGGAATGGACAAGGTACAGGGACACAGTACTAGAAGTGGCCAAAGAATGTCTTGGAACAGTAGTCTGTAAAGGTAGGATGAAGCAAACAGCTTGGTGGAATGACACAGTCAAGGCAGCCCGTAAAAGGAAAAAGAAGGCATATCAAAAATGGCTACATACTAGAACTCAGGTAGACAGAGAAAGTTATGTTGAAGAAAGAAACAAAGCCAAACAGATAATTGATGCATCCAAGAAGAAATCTTGAAGACTTCGGAAACAGGTTGGAGACCTTGGGTCAACCTGCTGGAAAACCATTGTGGAGTGTAATTAGCAGTCTTCGAAAGGGAGGTAAGAAGGAAATGACAATTATTTTGGACAGATCAGGAAAACTGCTGGTGAATCCTGTTGATGCCTTGGGCAGATGGAGGGAATATTTTGAAGAGTTGCTAATTGTAGGTGAAAATACGATCAGTAATGTTTCAGATTTCGATGTACAATGGGACAGAAATGATGATGGAAATAGTATCACATTTGAGGAAGTGGAGAAAATGGTCAGTAGATTGCAGTGCAATAAATCGGCTGGGGTGGATGAAATTAACTCGGAACTCATCAAATACAGTGGAATGTCAGGTCTTAAATGGCTACACATGATAATTGAAATGGCGTGGGAGTCGGGACAGGTTCCATCAGACTGGACGAAAGCAGTAATCACACCAATCTTTAAACATGGAAACAGAAAAGATTGTAACAACTACAGAGGTATCTCTTTGATCAGCGTTGTGGGTAAAATCTTCTCAGGCACTGTTGAAATGAAAGTGCGAGTATTAATTGAGGACAAATTGGATGAAAATCAGTGTGGGTTTAGGCCTCTTAGAGGTTGTCAGGACCAGATCTTTAGCTTACGGCAAATAATGGAGAAGTGTTACGAGTGGAACAGGGAATTGTATCTATGTTTTATAGACCTAGAAAAGGCATATGACCGGGTTCCTAGGAGGAAGTTATTTTCTGTTCTACGTGATTATGGAATAGGAGGCAAACTTTTGCAAGCAATTAAAGGTATTTACATAGATGGTCAGGCAGCAGTTAAGAGTTGACGGTAAATTGAGTTCATGGTTCAGAGTAGTTTCAGGGGTAAGACAAGGCTGCAACCTGTCTCCACTGTTGTTCATATTATTTATGGATGATATGTTGAAAACAATAGACTGGCTGGGTGAGATTAAGATACGTGAACACAAAATAAGCAGTCTCGCATATGCGGATGACTTAGTTGTGATGGCAGAGTCTACTGAAAGTTTACAAAGTAATATTTCAGAGCTAGATCAGAATTGTAAGGACTATGGTATGAAGATTAGCATCTCCAAAACAAAAGTAATGTCAGTGGGAAAGAGATATAAACGGATTGAGTGCCAAATAGGAGGAACAAAGCTAGAACAGGTGGACGGTTTCAAGTACTTAGGATGCATATTCTCACAGGATGGCAACATAGTGAAAGAACTGGAAGCGAGGTGTAGCAAAGCTACTGCAGTGAGCGCTCAGCTACGATCTACTCTCTTCTGCAAGAAGGAAGTCAGTACCAAATGGTTCAAATGGCTCGGAGCACTATGGGACTCAACTGCTGAGATCATTAGTCCCCTAGAACTTAGAACTAGTTAAACCTAACTAACCTAAGGACATCACAAACATCCATGCCCGAGGAAGGATTCGAACCTGCGACCGTAGCGGTCTTGCGGTTCCAGACTGCAGCGCCTTTAACCGCACGGCCACTTCGGCCGGCTGAAGTCAGTACCGAGACTAAGTTATCTGTGCACCGTTCTATCTTTCGACCAACTTTGTTGTATGGGAGCGAAAGTTGGGTGGATTCAGGTTACCTTATCAATAAGGTTGAGGTTACGGATATGAAAGTAGCTAGGATGATCATACAATGTAAGCTTTCACGGCCGGTATTGTCTTCACTTAAAACTTCCGGGCTGATAGGCCGGAAGTTTTGAGTGAAGAGTAGCTAGGATGATTGCAGGTACTAGTAGATGGGAACAATGGCAGGAGGGTGTGCACAATGAGGAAATCAAGGAAAAATTGGGAATGAACTCTATAGATGTAGCAGTCATGGCGAACAGGCTTGGATGGTGGGGGTCACGTTACACGCATGAGAGTAGCAAGGTTACCCAAGAGACTCATGGGTTCAGCAGTAGAGGGTAAGAGGAGTCGGGGTAGACCAAGGAGAAGGTACCTGGATTCGGTTAAGAACGATTTTGAAGTAATAGGCTTAACATCAGAATAGGCACCAATGTTAGCACTGAATAGGGGCTCATGGAGGAATTTTATAAGGGGGACTACGCTCCAGACTGAACGCTGAAAGGCATAATCAGTCTTAAATGATGGTGATGATGATGATGATGATACTTAACATTGTTTATTTGCAAACTGAATACACACAACAATGGTTAGAACTGGCTTACCACAGATTACTTGTTGGATGAATCAACCGAACATTACTACAAAGCTTCTCCAAAATACAAATTCAAGAGGACCAAACGTTGTCAAGAAGGCCGTCGTGTTGCCTATCACATTGTGAACTGTCGTTTCCGACCACGAAATGTGTGGGAATCAACGCCCGCAGGCAAGGAGTGGTTTCACTGACCGCCCTTTACACGTTTTCGTGTTGTTTCTGATTGGTGATGTGTCTGAAATGTTTGCCTCGGGCGCCCGTAACAAAACCGTCTGACTTCAACTCTGGGTGTCGCGGTTAGGACTTCCACCGCAAAGGTGTCAAAGAAGGGGTGAAATGTGGGTAAAAGAGTTTGTGACGTCCATCGCATCGCTTAAGCGTCCATGGAAGCGATGAGAAGAATTGTGGTGAAATTTGTTGCCAATGTGACGTCCTCACACCATCTCACAGCTCACGTGAACTTCCGATCTGTGGCCTTTCTTTTCGTATATATGCAGTTTGTAGCGTCGCCGACCCCGACAACGACTTCCCAGGGCGCCTCGTTTCTGCACCAAAACAGAGGATGGTTTTTAGGCATCTTTGAGCCAAATGTCAAACTTATGCGTCGGAATAGGAGACAATTACGAGGCTTCGAAAAAGTCATCCTTTAATTTTCTTGCGCAGTGTAGTTTCAAACCCTTCTTTTTAACACTTGTAGTCACTGATCTTACAGCAGACTGATGGGCACCGTTTTTCTCTCATGCTTTAATGAAACAATAACTCAAAGTAATTTGAGTGAGGTGACTTGCCTTATGCTGTATTCTTACTCAGAATCATGTGCAAAAATATGCTTCTTATTACGTTTGCTATTAACTGTTTCTGTCGTATGATTTTTATCGTATGACGCATTCAATTTAGTAATACACAGACATGTGAATGTAAGAAGTAAACTGAAGATCGAAAACTTTACACTATGCTGTAGGGAATACTTTAATCACGATCGCATAAGGACAGCACACGGATCAAGGAATAATAGTGTCGTTTTTATATAGGTTTCATGCTTACGTTTAGTTGAGTGTCACGACTCCCATGCGAAAAGTGAGATGGAGCCCATCACAGCGAATCCATTGGCCTCATGACTAAAGGAAAATCGTCCAGTAACTTGACTAATATCTCTCTCATAAATACACTTTACAAATCTTCGGTGGGTACCCGTGGTCTAGGGGTAGCGTCTTTGATTCATAATCAAAACGTCTTCGGTGCCGGGTTCGATCCCTGCCTAAATTCAGCCGGCCGTGGTGGCCGTGCGGTTCTAGGCGCTCCAGTCCGGAGCCGCGCTGCTGCTACGGTCGCAGGTTCGAATCCTGCCTCGGGCATGGGTGTGTGTGATGTCCTTAGGTTAGTTAGGTTTAAGTAGTTCTAAGTTCTAGGGGACTGATGACCTCAGATGTTAAGTCCCATACTGCTCAGAGCCATTTGAACCATTTTGAACAAATCTTCATTGAACTACGCGTAAGAAATAGTGCACTTAATAAAAAAGGCCTATACGCTCACAGCAAAATTTCGTTGACAGTACTCCGTGTGGTAGAGTGATAAACATCAGTACACGCTGGCAGCATCGACAGTGAAGTATCCCATCCATAGTGAGAAATCGTTCTGACTATTGTGTGGCTGGGAAGTGTCTTGCTAGAGTACAGAATAAGGAGTATCTATATAAACTTCCAGGCCACAGTGGTTCCTGCCCAGTGTACCCTTCTTCCGCTTTAGCTCTTTGTTTAGGATAGCCTAAGGTATTCCTAATTCAAGCACGCTGTGTGTCCAGCTTAGTGAAATGCTTGCTGGAACACGACCCTCAATTGTCGACGCTTTATGCTGATGAATATAGACTATGGCGTAAAGGTGGGGGACGGGTCACACGGCCTCAGATGGTCGACTTTAATGACCTCCTGATATGAATTTGTTGGATTTTCCAAGTAGTTTGACAGCTTTATACGAAGCGAATGACGTCCTTGGTGGTGCGATTCGCCTTGCGTGTCATCGGTAATTTCAGCGGTTACGTCTTGAGGATGTTACCATTAGCTGTTGCCAAGTGAAAGGAACCATCTCGACGTACATCCAAAATGACTTATAGAAACCAAGGGAAATCTAAATTCGGTGGTCAATCAATTATTTCAATTCACATTATTTTAACTAATTGGTTGTTTTGTAGAGTAAAGAGACTAAACTGCATAGTTATCAGTCCTTTATTCCCTAGTCACACAGGTCTCAGATTAAAACCATGCGCCAAAAGAATCCTGTCGCCTCATATCCGGGGAAGGAACAAAATGCGTAAAACGGTGTAACAAAACGAAAGTAGAAATCCAAGATTGAAAACATTAACTATAAGGAAAAAAGACGTAGAAGGTGTTATAACAAATAGCACACGTCCTGTGCTGGCTGATCGCAAGAACAAAAGGGATGAGCTAGCCACTCTGCAACACAGTAAAATCTCCATCCTATAAACACAGACCAAGAGAAACACAGATGGTGAAAAGAAGAAACATCAGGTCGAACAGACAGCACCGAAGGGAGCGAGAGAGAGTTTAAATGCAGCTAGGGTGAAGGCCCGGGAGAGATGACCTGACGCCCACCCCTACATTTAGTGGTTAAAACCCCTTTCTCGTATAAAACTTAAAACTAGATCAGCCGTTGAGGTATTGTCAGCTAACACCACAGGCAGTACGTCAGGAAGGTTAAAAATCTGCCTCAGGGAGAGATGTCTAGATGTTCCTTTCCTGGTTCGGTGTCAACTAGACATGTGACGTATGAGACGTTTTTGAATTTACGTTGGCTGGGAACCGGTGTAATTAGTACCAAACGCTGCTAAAAGAAATAGTTGAGTGGTAGTGTACTTGGGATGATGCTGGCATGATCAACAGGGTGTCCAGTCGTAGGTGGAGAGGTTTCTGCATCAGATTGGAACGGTAATAGACATATCCAAACACCCATAGCATTTTCATAATCAAACCAGTCATTGTTCGAGTATACGAACTCGGACAATACCACACATCAGCTTTAACCTACTACATATTTACTGGAAAAACCATTTAATGGCTGTTAACATCTTTACTTCTGACGAAGAAATGGATTGTCCTTACGAAATCCTTAGATTCCCAACGTCTCAGAGTACTTACTTAAGTCATAGAAAACAATTCTTCAACGCTTTGATTTTAGTTCAAATTTATTTAATTTTCAAGTCTGATGTTACTTCACAGCTTTTCAGTGTGTCACGTATCTCAAAATTTCATTCAATCTTCCTCTATCCATGGTATGAAGGTATTAATTCATTTACCTGTTTTTTCTTTAAAGTTAGAAACATAAGGACAAAATAATCTTTGTAATTTAGCCATTGAAATAATAAGTACTTCAGTTAGTCTATATTTTACTGACAAAAGTCTGTCAGCTCTCGCTACTCGACTAAACTAATGGTTTATCATAATTCATAGCGAAAATTGACACGGATGAAAGTGTGCGATAATACAAGCAAAACGTTCAAATAAACATGAGACACTTAACAAGTCGTTTGCCGGGTAACTGTCAGTCTATGGTTCCCATCCGCCACTGGCTTCAGTATGAAGTATTAACCTGGGTACTATAAATGCATTTGAAATATGTTTCCGATTAAGTCCTTGTATCATTGGAACCCACCACTCATGCTTGAGGAATGTAGCGCGTGGACAATGGGGCGCAGGCCGGAGTGGCCGAGCGGTTCTAGGCGCTACAGTCTGGAACCGCGCGACCGCTACGGTCATGGGTGTGTGTGATGTCCTTAGGTTAGTTAGGTTTAAGTAGTTCTAAGTTCTAGGGGGACTGATGACCTCAACAGTTAAGTCCCATAACGCTCAGAGCCATTTGAACCATTTGACAATGGCGCACCGGCACATATTGCTTCTGATTTAAGGCGACATCTAATGCGTAAATGTATCCCGCGATGGATAGGCTAGGCCCTACCTGTACCTCAGCCTTGAAAATCACCTGACCTCAATGCTCTGTCTGATGTCGCCAGAATGTGAATTGTACAGCATTCCGCTTGATACAGTTGAAGAGCTGCACCAGGAAATTATAGGGTCTTGTCAAGTTTTATCAGATGACGGTGTTTGAAACAATTCGAAACTCACGGCTGAGAAATTGCGGTATTGCAGCCAAACGTGAGAACCGAACGTGGAGTATCTCTCCTAACAGGTATAGTACAGAGTGAGTTGTAACATGTAACGTGCAGATGTAGTACTGTACTTCTTTAAAGGTACACCGTTGGCGAAAATGAGCCCGTTTAGGTGGGGAACTAATTGAAAAGTTTACACTTCACACGTGTGTACTAAAGAGTACAGTAATTCGCACTGAACTCAGTGGCGGCTTGTAACCACAGTCATCCCCGAAACGGCTCTTCTGCGAATCATTTTACTAGAACGTTTTTCATTCTATAATCGTATACTTTAACTAGTGTCGGTTTTCGCTATCAGTTATTATATATACATAGACATGCACATACATCCATTATTCAACATTAGGTAATGTAGGGTGTTCTTTCCAAGTTATTTGTTACCTCTAGAACGCTTGGAGAAATTCTAACCATACTTGGTATGTGTTATATTTACTGTAAGAAGAAAAACAAAATATGTTGTTCAAGTAAGAAATTTATATAAAAGTTAAGGGTGGCGGGAAAGGCTGAAACGGCAGACACGCTAAAATAAAGGAACATTGCGTTCTGTTACTGACGAATCCCTCTTTCTGCTGCCGCTAGCTGCAGTGATGTCAGTTCTCATGATACAAAATACCACTGTCTCTCTTTACCAAGTAAGGTCGATACGAAGTTATTAAAAAAATAAATCAACGACCATCACAAAAATTTATAAATAAATGTATGCACATGCACATTTATTTTTAGTTTTGATATCGGTTCTTTCGGAAATGACTCGACTGGGGCAACAGTGTACATACTGGGAATAGCATAGCATAAACTGACTGGACTTTTAAAGTGAATCATTTAAGATGTGAACTTCTAATATCTGGCTTCTGTTCTCGGAAGCCACAACAAGTTACATGTCATGGGTATCATAGCATTTGTATCAGTTGATAAAATGTGAGTGTAAGGCTTCGGTTCCGGACGAAAACTGTAAATGACCTCTCTGTTAGCTTTCTGCGAGGGTATTTCTGTTTTCCAAGACCCGATAGGCCGCGAAATGTGAAAATCAGAAATACTTTGTTTTCAACATTTCCGTCTACACCTCTACTCACTCGCTACACTGATTTAAGATATTTTTCGTAGCGTGGTACCAATTTTCCAATACCCCCATAACAGAAGGCAGCCTCCTGTGCTTTCCGACAATTTCCTATGCTGATCTGCAGCTCGTTGTCTGTGCTAAAATTCTGTCCTCACAGCTAGCAGTTCATGTGAGCGAAGAGATGTCCGCGCTGTTTGGTGGGTGATCAAACACTTCCCATCTAAAACGCTTTATCGTCATGAAGGACAATATCTGATGGCTAGTTTCCTCGTTGCTTGTTGTGAATAGTCATTTGTAGACTGTTTCCTTCAATTATCTGATCCACTCGGCGAACAAGATCATCAGTTGACACTCAGTTCTTCCCCTGACCCGCTGCATCATGTAACATCCGTACATTCTACTTCAAAATTCGTTCTCCATAGCCGTACTTTGCTGCCATACACGACAGTTACGTTATGTAGGCTGCAAGAAATTGTTATGTATGAGGTGGAACTATGGGCCTCATGGAAAAAGGGGTGACCCGGCTGAGTCACTCAGTTTGACTCTTAGTCTGATCACGAGGTGTGGCCATTAAGTGCACGCATTGATCACGTAGGCTGACGTGAGGATCAATGAACTATACTTGACGGGATGTATCTGGAACATCTTAGGTGACTAGAAAGCAGACAGGAATACAATTAAATACTTAGATTTAATTCAGCATCAGCGGTGAACGTCGATCTTCACTTTGTACAATAATACTTACAAGTGCAGTTATAGACTGAACTGCGAATACTTCTTTACAATTCTGATTGCTTCACACATATAGATCAATTGTTAATGCATAAACTGTATGTGGCGCCTGGCTAGGTCGTAGCTACTGACTTAGCTGAAGGCTATGCTAACTAGAGTCTCTGCAAATGAGATCTCTGAAGCTATAACAAGTGAACTATTCCTATTAAAAGTCGACTGTAGAACGGGGCAGTGCGCTAACTCGTCTCATAAGACCAGCCGAGTGGCGGCGCTCGGTCTGCTAGCGTCGACAGTGGCGACTCGCGGGTCCGATGTGTACTGACGGACCGCGGCCGATTTGAAGCCCACAACCTAGTAAGTGTCCGCCCCCGGTAGCTGAGTGGTCAGCGCGACGGACTGTCAATTCAAAGGGCCCGGGTTCGATTCCCGGCTGCGTTGGAGATTTTCTCTGCTCAGAGACTGGGTGTTGGGTTGTACTAATCATCATCATCTTTTCATCCCCATCGACGCACAAGTCGCCGAAGTGGCGTCAAATCGAAAGACTTGCACCAGGCGAGCGGTCTACCCGACGGGAGGCCCTCGTCACACGACATTACATTTTTTACCTAGGAAGTGTGGTGCCTTGCGGTGACACCACAGAAATCAGGCGAAACCCAAAGGCAAGAAAAAATCGAATGATGGCATGCATTTAACACTTGGCGGGAGCAACAATTGTTTAGATGTATTTATGTGCTCACTGTGTGCTCAGAACTGAAATGTGCGACGGGACACGATCGATGGGCATACTAGAGACATTGTGCGACACATCTGCGCAGAGCTTAACCAAATTTTCACTGTGGTTTTAATTTCGCGACCGACAGGTTCTTGAAACCAAATAGCCGTGTAATTTCTACTATGGAAAATAGAATAACGAAATTTATAGCAATACGATAGTTCAGATTTAAGATTTTTCTGTTGGTGATGGGGTTATTCCTTAAATCGTCAGACATCCTTACCATTAACGTTCAGATAAATGCGTAGACTGCTGCCCTTTTAACCCCTTGCGTAATAAGTGGGGTGTTGTAATTTTAACCTGTGTATCTGTCTCTGTCTCTGTCTGTGGCATTGTAGCTCCCAAATGTTTGCAGTTTTTTTTATTTTAAAGCTCGTTCTCAGATATTCTCCATGACAGTCTGTTCATCAGTTTAAATATCAGCAGCAAAATTAAGTAAAGGTGTTTTCCGCCCTCGCGACCTTTTGATACGCAATACATAAGAGGTACATTTAGTGCATAGTACTAGGTTGTAGAGCACAAAAAGACCTAAAGAAAAGTCCGCGAGAACATATATTTTGTCTTTCACGATTGACTAACAGAGATGCTTTTTGTGTTTTGAAGTCGCCGATTTCAGCACCTACAAAGCAGAAAAAGGGTGATCGCGACTAAACTGTAAAAGACAAATATGTGCTCTTCACTACTTTTTTGTAGATCTTTATGAGGTCTACAATTTAGTACTAACTCAAATGATTTTGATGATTTTGTCCTAATAGTTTAGGCAGCCTGTTGCAAGAAAACGCAATGCCGGCCCACTTTCATCGCCACTGTTTGTTGCTTATGTTACCTAAATTTAGTAAATATAGATTAAAACATAGTCAATGAATATATGTGTGAATTAAAAAAAGAAACGTATAAATCACATAAGTGAAAATGATAAACTACGATGATAGCGTTTAATGCATTTTAATTACTAATAGCTATGCATTTTAATCAATAATTAATAATTAATAGCAGCTCAAAACCTCATGTCCGCTACTGCATTCTCAAAATCTTGCAACTGTGACACTATTTATGAAAATACACTGTTGTCGGAATTCGTGGATATCGGTGAGCCAAGATCTCGCTTCGCGATTTAGTGTTTCTTCCCGGAAAGTATTTGTGTGAATTTATGGATAGAGTGTCGATCGTATCGCGTTTACTAGTAACATATAAAGTTTAAAAAGTATGAAACAAAACCAAAATTTAAAATTTAAAAAACCTCGACACCAAAACGCCTCTAAAATTAAAAAAAAAAAGTGCATTGCCTCTTTAAGTTTAATATAATTTGTAATATTCTGATCCTAGGGTCGTCGCGTCGTGGGACCGCTAAGTAACTGAAATAAAAAACAGAATACGTCTAAAAATGATAAAGTATGAAATTTGAATACAATTAAGCGACCCAGGCAACGTACGTAAATATCAAAATAACAATATCAAGACGTTGTGTCTAAGTCTCGCGGTTTAATGAAGCGTGAATCAGTACACTCTCATCAGACCACTGCAGGCCTAGGTCTCGTAAGATAGATTAATGCGTGAAGCTACGTTCGTACGTAATTATGATAAATGTGGTATGAAATAAATACGCAACTCTATTCTTTAACATTGTTAGGCTAATTGAAGACGGATTGGTTTTCATATTTTACATAATAAATCATTATAACTTAACTAGCTATTTTGAAGTGTATTTGTGGGACGCTCAGGACTGGAAGAGATCACTCCAAACAGAAGAGGCTTGTACACAGCAGTAACGAAAGTATTCTGTTATAGAAAGGACAACTGTTTTTAACTTTTTTGTGTTTACGTAGTAGTCTCCAATGCGACACTCTTTGGATCAAAATATTACTACGTATATTAAAGAGGCTAAAGATTTTTGTCTATTTTTTTTTTAATTTTTAGTCTAAGTTCTAAGTGACAGTAAATCACACTCAAAACATCAAAGAAGCGACGTACATCATCGTCCTGCTCTCTAACGGCTTCCTCTCAAGCAATACACATTAACAAAACTAGTTACAAAATACAGCGCCACTGACGAGGTCTAATACAAAAAAAGCATCCGAGGATATCACATGTATACTGAAGTAGACACCTGTATATTGAAATCTGGTATGCACATAATTGAAGAATACAGCAGAAAAATTACTATATAATGCAATGAAATAATACCAATTAACACTTACGAACGTAATTCATTACTGCAATAGCAAAACCTGTTTAGATACGTCTATATGATGGGACGGATGCTGTAGGCATGTTCCCTAAGCTCGTTCCTCTGCCAGCACACGAATACGAAGCGCTACATTAAAAGAAATTTAGTTACTACATTTCTCTAAATAGGCCAGTCTAAGTCCAGTAGATCCTTTATTTTAACGTGACCCGACGATGCCGTAAGTTACCGAGTAATCGATGGTAATACTCTGTGGCTCAAACAGAATCTGTAGTGAGAGAGACGTCACTTTTCCCCCAGGGCGGCCAGCCAAAGCAGAATGTCAGTTATCGGCAGATCGGAGAGTTATTAACTCGGCGCCGGCCGTTGGGTAACAGCTCTTTTAGGTTGGGTCCGTTATCGCGCCCACTGGAGCAGAACCCGGCCGTGGTGGGTGGGCATATGATTGCAGGGAAAGCCGGCAGGCTTCTCGGAGGTCGTGCTTTCGATTCGCCCTAATGGTATTTCCTGATTTCGGAAAGAGGAAAATACCTATTTCCTTACCCTCTGACCGCCGCTCCTTACGTGATGGATGCTGATTATCGATTTCCAGTCGATAGCTTGCCACAAAGAACGAATTTACGCTGCAGTTATATGCAAACTTGATTCCTTCTCGTGCCAGTGGAGTTCGTTACACAACGACAGACAATCGCTCCACTTATTTGAGGCGCCACTCAATGGGCATTCCGTCGCCATTGCTGAAATAACCGTACTTCGCACAGCAAGACCGAAAGTCTTCTAATTATCACAATAGGTCAAAAAAATCTTCTAACCATGCTTCTCCATTGGTCGGTTCATGGACAGAAACGGTAAGGGAAGGCAAAGACCTCCAAGGAGGCTAATGAGAGATATGCGGGGGATGGGCGGAGGACGAAGGGGGGGAGGGGGAGGGAGGCAGAACAGAAAGCATTTTTTTTGTAGGCTACAACTTGGTTAAGGGTATACCAAAATTCCGGTCACTTTCCAAGGAAGTAAAGTGCCCTACGAGCTGTTGACGTCTGTTCAACCAACCTGAAGGCAATGCGTGTGGAAATTATTTCACCATCCGTTAGGTACTGAAAACACTGATTATACGGCAGTGATTCGTTCCCGTTGGTCCTAAATTCTAATATGCATTCACTCCTCGACAGCCTAACACATAATAGTTTATCGGTATTGTATGGTACTAACTCCGCCCCTGTATTCCATTTGCAATGTCTATGAACAGACTCATATATTTCATTTTCTAGCACGTTTATTGATTTATTTTCAGACACATTTTCTCAAACTTAAGCGGACTATGTCTTTTCGTGGGACATAACACCTTTCAGATTTTTGTTTACTACTGAAACCTGTATAATTTTCTTCTTATTTTTTTTTTTTTTTACTCTTGTGATTGCTAAACATGACAGTTTTGTCTTATTCTGGTCAAGATTCAAACATGTTTTCCTTTTCTAACGTCCACATTAGTAACTAGTATTCAGCGTGTGTTTAGTACGCAGTGGACTTTTCGGTTCGTGATACTGCCAAAGATTTCTCCTTGACGACGACAAAAAAACGAGAAACGTTCAGCATCACTGGGATAATTAAACACCTACTGGAAAGAGGACTAGCGGTTTTAGTTTGCAAAAGTTAGTGTTAACGTCTCGGAGAGCAATATGCCTCTCCACACGTAATTAGAATTACGGCCCTTGCAGAGAGTGACACAGTGGTGGATCGTCAACGTGGGACCCGTCAGAGTTGATCGCAGAGTTGAGTAGACTCTTTTTCTTTCTCGACGGATGACGTGAACGGATCCCACCATTTTATACCCAGCATTACTAATCAACTGCTGATGCAAATTTTTTTCTTATATCTTCTGAGAATACAATTCCAGTGGCTCAGCCATCGCTGCATCTGACTTAACAGTACTTTTGGTCTGCATTAGTTTCACAATCTCAAAAATATCAACTCTACTTAGTAAGCCTTATGGACACACTGCATTTAGTGATGGTGTAATACACACATCAAAAAAAGTTTTGCATCACCCCGGTTCCCAGAACTCCTGAAGATAGACGTTGACTATGGATATTGTACCACAGACACAGTCCCTTTGACTGTTCAGAGACGTCACTAAATCCGCCCAAAGATGTTAACAACCATGCATAGCAGCGCCTATTAGAAGGAGGCGAGAGGCGATCAGTTCCAGTCATTCCACCAGGAAGGAGGTACACGGCTCGTGTTGTCTGTAGTTCAACCATGCCTAGACAGTCAGTGCCGTGGTTCGATCGCGTCCACATTGTTATTTTATGACAGGAAGGGTTCTCAACAAGGGAAGTGTACAGGCATCTCGGAGTGAACCAAAGAGATGTTGTTCGGACATGGAGGAGATACAGAGAAAAAGGAACTGTCGATGACATGCCTCGCTCAGGCCGCCCGAGAGCTACTACTGCAGTGGATGACCACTGCCTACGGATTCTGGCTCGGAGGGATCCTGACAGCAACACCACCATGTTGAATAACACTTTCCGTGCAGCCACAGGACGTCATACTACGAGTCAAACTGTGCGCAATAGGCTGCATGATGCGCATCTTCACAGCGGAAGTCCATGGCGAGCTCCATCTTTGCAACCACGACACCATGCAGCGCGGTACAGATGGGCCCAACAACATGCCGAATGGACCTCCCAGGACTGGCATCACGTTCCTTTCACCGATGAGTGTCGCACATGCCTTCAACCAGACAATCGTCAGAGACGTGTTTGGAGGCAACCCGGTCAGGCTGAATGCCTTAGACACACTGTCTAGCGAGCGTAGCAAGGTGCAGGTTCCCTGCTGTTTTGGGATGGCATGTGGCCAACGTACTCCGCTGGTGGTTATGGAGGGCGCCGTAAGGGCTGTACGATACGTGAATGCGGTACTCCGACCTATAGTGCAACCATATCGGCAGCAAATTGTCGAGGCATTTGTCTTCATGGACGACAATTCGCACCACCATCGTGCACATCTTATGAATGACTTACTTCAAGATAACGACATCGCCAGCATGTTCTCCAAACATAAACCCTATCGAACATGCCTGGGATTGATTGAAAAGCGCTGTTTATGGACGACCCAATAACCACTCTGAGAGATCTACGCTGAACCGTCGTTGAGGAGTGGGACAATCTGAACGAAAAGTACCTTGATGAACTTGTGGATAGTATGCCACGACGAATACAGGCATACAAAATGCAAGAGGACGTGCTACCTGGTATTAGAGGTACCGAGGTGTACAGCAGTCTGGATCACCACCTCTGAAGGTCTCGCTAAATGGTGGTACAGCATGGAATGTGTGGTTTTCATGAGCAATAAAAAGGGCGGAAATAATGTTTATGTTGATCTCTATCCCAATTTTCTGTACAGGTTCCAGAACTCTCGGAAGATGCTAAGCTTTTTTTGTTATGTGTGTATTTGTACAGAATGAAGCTAAAAGTAGTTTTCCATTCTAAAGTTTGTAAAATGTCCATTTGCAGATCACAATTGCATGACTTTTTCAGCAATCTATTTAGTTTTATTTTACGGTATTTGTAGATGGAGGTAATGTGGAAGATAAAATAAAGCGACCTTTTTTTAAAAAAAATCCTGGCAGAAGATTCTTGAAAAAATGTTTGTTCTATGGTCAATTGGTAAAGCTGAGTCCGGAAATTGCTTTCATTTTGTTCTGTCAGTTCAGGATTTTTGATAAAATAGTGTCTCATATTATAAAATTTAAGTAACTGGAGGAGAAACATTATAACAAAATTTCATTCAAGGTCTATATTTTTATAAGTATTGTTTTATTTTTAGCCATGCACTAAAACTGCTACAAACAATAATAATAATGCACCTCTTCCCTGAATTATCTTTCTCGTCTTCGTCAGTCCACTCTGGTTTGTGTCCCATACAGATGAAAGGCGATCAGGAGTTTTCCAGATGAGCGTTTTGTAAGTGACCTCTTAGATGGATTAGACGTCACTTTGTTTCCTCCACTGAATCTCGGGCTGAAGACTTGGCATCCCCACAGCCAGATATGCAATATGTGACCAAAAGTACCTGAACATCCCTATGTAATGCAGAATTGACCACTAGATTTCACGACCCACTAGTATAATATTAGGCAGAGAGTGTTGTATTGCTAGTGGAGAAGAAGAAACAACAGAATGGGCCGGTAACGATAGCTCAGTGACTTCGAACATGGGCTTCTCATTGGGTGTCACCTGAGTGACACATCCACCAACCCTTCTAAGACTGTCCAAGTCGACTGTTGGTGGCGTGATTGTGGAGGAGAAATTTGAAGGAGCAACCGTAACTGAGTCGCGGCCAGGCAGGCCTCATATACTGCACGGACTGGGATCGTCGAGAATTACAGAGGGTGGTTGTAAAAATCACATGAAATGAGTGGAAGGAATCACTCGCGAGTTTAAAAAGGCTACCAGCAGTCCAGCAGGCACAATGACAGCATGTAGGGAATTAAAAAGAATGTGGGTACAGCGCTCAAGCAGCTCTTCATAAGCCACACGTGTCTATAGCCATTAAGCAACGCTTCAGGTGATGTAAAGCGCGACGCCATTGAGAATTCAGTGAGTGGAAACGAGTGACTGTGATGAATCATAGTGTACCCCGTTGCAATCAGAAGGTAGTGTTTGGTTTTGACGAATGTCAGATGAATCTTAAGTGCCATGTATAGTGCCAGTGGTGAAGTACAGAACGGATGGTTGCTGGGCTTGGGTGTGTTTGTCATGGTTAGGGTACAATTACTTTATTTCACCTAAGAAAACGCACAATGAAGAAGGATATGAAGACTTTTTAAGCACTGCGTACTGAATACAGTTGAGGAACGATTTGGAGACGATAGTTGTATCATCACAACAATGCATCTTGTATATTCGTGAATCACTGGTTTGTAGACAATAATAGTCCTTTGCTGCCCTACGTTGCGCGAGATTAGCCGAGCGGTCAGGGGCGCTGCAGTCATGGACTGTGCTGCTGGTCCAGGCGAAGATTCGAGTCCTCCCTCGGGCATGGGTGTGTGTGTATGTCCTTAGGATAATTTAGGTTAAGTAGCGTGTAAGCTTAGGGACTGATGACCTTAGCAGTAAGTCCCATAAGATTTCACACACATCTGAACATTTTTGACTGTCCTACCCAGAGATCCGACCTGAACCATATGGAAGACCTTTCCCGTCTATTTCACTCCAAACGCCAGCGTCCAACATCACTACCTTCTTTGGTTCTTGAGGATTAATGGGCTGCCATTCCTGCATAGGCATTCAGACTGTCCTGCCAGACGAAAAAACACTCGTCGACACTGTGGTGGATTCTTGGATTTACTTCTAGAGGAGGCCAAATGGATACTATAGCCCACAAAAAATATTAAATCACTTTATTATAATTTGAACAAGACGAAATATTTAACTATGAAACAGTTCATGCTCTCAAAACTGTCTAGATATATATGTTACTGTCACTGAACACAAACATATCACTTGTTACATTACAGAATAATAGTCTCTTCTCTCGATCTATAATTGAGTGTAAACTTTACCACATAGTTCTCTCTAATGTACGAATGTCGATCGCACGTATTAAATTATCATGCTGTCTACAGTAAAGAAAATTAAATATGGTTGTGCAACAAAGAAAAAATGAATAAGAATATAACTCACTAGTCTCTAAACACGGTGCGTCGGAAGTGGAACTCGAACCTGACGAAAGTATTACTGTGAGAGCAGGTTGTGAGTCGTGTTTGGACAGCTCAGTCTGTAGTACCCTTGACATCCATGACCGCGTCACGGTCCAGCACTCAATTCTAATCTGACAAAGTTTCAAATTAGCGCACACTCGGCTGCAGAGTGGAAATTCATTCTGAATAAGAATGGTTACGGCAATTAAAAATGTATCTTATCAATAACACATACACTATGTGATCGAAAGTATCCGCACACCCTCAGAAAACATACGTTTTTCATATTAAGTGCATTGTGTTGGTACCTACTGCCAGGTACTCGATTTCAGCGACCTCCGTAGACATCGTGAGAGAGCAGAATGGGGCGCTCCGCGGAACTCACGGAATTCGAACGTCGTCAGGTGATTGGGTGTCACTTGTATCATACGTCTGTACGCGAGATTTCCACATTGCTAAACATCCCTAGGTCCACTGTTTCCGATGTGATAGTGAAGTGGAAATCTGAAGGGACACGTACAGCACAAAAGCGTACAGGCCGACCTCAACTGTTGACAGACAGAGACCGCCGACAATTGAAGAGGGTCTTAATTTATAATAGGCAGACATCTATCCAGACCATCACACAGGAATCCAAACTGCATCAGGATCCACTTCAGGTACTATGACAGTTAGGCGGCAGGCGAGAAAACTTGGATTTCATGGTCGAGCGGCTGCTCATAAGCCACACATCAAGCCGATCAATGCCAAACGACGCCTCGCTTAGTATAAGGGACAGTGGGAAAACGTTGTGTGGAGTGGCGAATCGCGGTACACAGCGTGGCGGTCTGATAGCAGGGTGTGGATATGGCGAATGCCCGGTGAACGTCTTTAGTCAGCGTGTGTAGTGCCAACTGTAAAATTCGGAGGCGGTGGTTTTACGGTCTGGTCGTGTTTTTCATGGAGGGGACTTGCACCCGTTGTTGTTTTGCGTGGCAGTATCACAGCACAGGCCTACATCGATGTTTTGAGCACTTTCTTGCTTCCTACTGTTGAAGAGCGATTCGGGGATGTCGATTGCATCTTTCAACACGATCGCGCATCTGTTCATAATGCAGGGCCTGTGGCGGAATGGTTACACGACAATAACGTCCCTGTAATGGACTGGTCTGCACAGAGTTCTGACCTGAATCTTATGGAAGACCTTTGGGATGTTTTGGAACGCCGATTTCGTGCCAGGCCTCACTGACCAACAGCGATACCTCTCCTCAGTGCAGCACTCCGTGAAGAAAGGGCTGCCATTCCCCAAGAAACCTTCCAGCACCTGTGCGTGAGAGAGTGTAAGCTGTCATCAAGGCTAAGGATGAGCCAACACCATACTGAATTCCAGCTTTACCTATAGAGAGCGCCACGAACTTGTAGGTCACTTTCCGCCAGGTGTCCGAATATTTTGGTCACTTAGTGTAACAGGATTCATACACATTTTGAATAACAAGGTTGCGACTTAGGTTCTTTAGTATACACTAATGATTGTGGGTGAACTCACAATATTCAAGTAACTCCTACAGAGTTGGAAATAGTCAGAACATCACTCCCAATAAAATGTTTTTCAATAGATTTGTGAACTGGATTCAATAAGTAAAACAAAAAATCTAAACAATGACAATAAATGGGGGAAACTAGTCATGATGAAATTGGAGTATATTGTTACCGTAATAGGCCGTCACACAGATATCGCATGCAAACCAGTAGTGCTGCCATCCGCTTATTCCAACGTCAGATGTCATGTTTGTAACGATTCTCCTACGACTATCGTTAGCACTTTATTTTATCCCTCTTATAAAAAAGAGTTACGAGAATGTATGGAATAAACTCTAATACCAAAACAACGACTCTCCACGAAGGATTAACCTGATATTGAAAGTGATTCACAAATTCAGCAAGTCAATAACGCGTTGCTCTACCTCTGGCCCTTATGCGAGCAGTTACTTGGCACGTCATTGATTGATAGAGTTGTTGGATGTTTTCCTGGGGGGTATCGTGCGAAATTCTATCCATTTGCGCAAGTTCCCGGGCTAGTTGGAGGGCCCTGCCCATAATGCTCCAGACGTTCTCAGTTGGGGAAGGATCGGGCGGCCTTGCTGACCAAACTATGATTTGTTTTCTGCAAGCACGAAGACAACCAGTAGAAACCCTCGCCTTAGCTGGCGGGCATTATCTTGCAGAAAGGTAAGCGTAGAGTGGTTTGCCATGAAGGCCGACAAAACGGGGCGCGGAATGTCGTCGCCGTACCGCTGTCCTGTAAGGGTGCCACGAATGGAAAGCAAAGGAGTCCTGCTATTAAAAGAAATGTTGCCCGCAGGTAGGCTGGTAAACCAACGCTGTCCGGAGCGGCTCCGGTTACTTCTCCGCTGGACGTCGAGGCTTAACTGGAAGCGGGACTCAGCAGTGAAGACGATTCTACTCTAGTCAATGTGATTCTCGGCCGAATGTTTCCAACACCACTGCATAAGAGCTTATTTATCTGAGAAAACTTGAACTTTAGATTTTGCTAGGAAAGAAGTTGAACTAGAAAACGCGGTCAATCAAAATTAGGCTCAAACATTAACATTTCACTATAGTAAACCGTTGCGTGTGTACTGGTAGAGATGGAACCGAATAGTTTTAATAAATGACTGGCCACACGATTGTTCTGTCGTCCAGTCGGCTTTCTCAGTCGAATGAAACAACCGAATGAAGCTAGTTTCTGGTTCCACGTCATCTATATGAAACTCTTCGTGTCTGAGCAGTTTAACTTCGTGTGAGACAGCCGATTAACATTATTCTCTCACTATTAAGTCTGTTGTACAAATTTTTTCACTGTTTATCCAGGTTTGAGTGATTTCATACTTTTTCAGCCTTTTTGGTTGCACATCTTTTGTGCTTCTCGCATTAAATATGGATTTTTTCTTTCACTTTAAACAGCGAATACTTTATGCTACATTATATATTTATGTTTAAATACATGAACAATTACTTTTTGATTTAAATTTAGTGAAGCTCTGTACGTCACTTCCCGTTGGTTCGCACGCAACACCGTCAATTCTGTTATTCTTTGACATTTTCGGCAGGGAGAGATATGCGATCTGTTATTTTAAAACAAGTGTGAATAAAAATCCTACACAAAGATCGCAAATTTTCTTTACTGATTACCGCTTCGGCTCATTACCAAGCCATCTTTAGATCAATCTAAAAGGTTGTTTAATGTGTGACATTGCACATCATCGTATTTTCTAGAGCTAAGTCGCCCTAGTTAAATAAAAAATCCGAAAGTGAAAATCTAGTTGGCTGCATAAATTGACAACGTTCATAACTAAGCAAGTGTTGTTACAGGGTCCATTTTGGCACACATGTGTACCAACGATCGATAGAAATTATACTTATATCGCCCATTTCTAACATTCACATCAGACAAAGAAGCCAGTGTCGGAATCCATTAAATTACCCGGTAAAACACGCACTCTTTCGACAGTCTGAATTTGAAGGGATACAAAGACGTGTGTTTAGATTTTGAACAAGGCACATTGTTTTAAACCTAACTCAGTTAGATTGTCTGTGCATAACGGTATGATGCAAATGCCTGAGTTATAATGAATCGCATGTTAACTCTTTTCTAAATTAATTTTAATTACTTCGCAGTGGGTGTTTTAATGATTTGTATTAAAACTCTTCCACGAATATGCCCGGAAATGCCACCACCCTTAGTTTAAAATTTTGTGGATCATTTATATTCGAAATGGGTTAAGGAAAGCCCTGGTTAAACGTTTTACTATGCTGCAATGCAAACGTTAGCAGAATATAGTGCAAAGACAATCAAAAATTGAAGTTACAGCACAGTTGGCAAAAAAAAAAGAAACAAAAACCTTTTAATCCTATTATCGAACAAGGTCTATTACACGTGAAACAAACCATTTACTTTTTCTACTGGGAACAAGACCGACCATCTAATTGGCTACAAATATGAATAGTGAAAAAGTTAACCGTTGCTCATCACATTCAATATTTGAAAGAGAGCCTTGAACAGGCTGGCGGAACAGCATTGCTGAAATGACTTACCCAGACAAATTTATAGCTAATCACACACGTAAGTATAACAAAAGGAAACAATCACATAATTCTCCCACTCCTTGTCCCACCGTGGTCATACCCTAAGAAGCCGGGAATTTTCTGTGTTTGAAAGATTGTATCATATTTAATTCTTTCAGTTTAATATCATAACGAAGTATGACCATGATCGTGCTCTTAACTGATTACTGTGGTGGTGGGGAACCATGTTTTCAAGAGCTCTTGTCTGATCAACGAATGGAGGAGAAAGGACGATGGCCAGAGGGGGTGTTGAACCGTGGTCCTCCAGGGCCACCTCGCTCGTTGTGATCAAGGTCGTTGATCTACATCAACTGAATGTTCTGCCGCCAGTGGAGGAGCATTGGACAAACATTCTGTCATCTGGCTGGCATAGTGCTGAAATCAAGGTGTCTAGCTTCTCTAATCATTCACCCAAGGATTCATTGATGCACACAGATTTATGCAGGAACAAGTCGCTTGTAGGATGATATTTTCATTCTGCAGCGGAGTGTACGCTGATACTTCCTGGCAGATTAAAACTGTGTGCCGGACCGAGACTCGAACTCGGGACCTTTGCCTTTCGCGGGCAAGTGCTCTACCATCTGAGCTACCCAAGCACGACTCACGCCCCGTCCTCACAGCTTTACTTCTGCCAGTACCTCGTCTCCTACTTTCCAAACTTCACAGAAGCTCTCCTGCGAATCTTGCGGAACTAGCACTCCTGGAAGAAAGGGTATTACGGAGACATGGCTTAGCCACAGCCTGGGGGATGTTTCGGTCCGGCACACAGTTTTAATCTGCCAGGAAGTTTCAAGTCGCTTGTAAATTGGACGCTATCAGATAAAATACTCACAGGTGTGAGTCTGTCGGGAAAGTACACACTGAAGAGCCAAAGAAAATGGTACACGTGCCTAATATCGTGTAGGGCCCCCGTGAGCCCGCAGAAGTGCCGCAACGCGACGTGGCATGGACTCGACTATTGTCTGAAGTAGTGCTGGAGGGAACTGACACCATGCATCCTGCAGGGCTCTCCATAAATACGTAGGAGTATGAGGGGGTGGAGATCTCCTCTGAACAGCACATTGCAAGGCATCCAAGATATGCTCAATAATGTTCATGTCTAGTTTGGTGGTCAGCGGAAGCATTTAAACTCAGAAGAGTATTCCTGGAGCCTTTCTGTAGCAATTCTAGACGTGTGGGATGTCGCATTGTCTAGCTGGAATTGCCCAAGTCCGGCGGAATGCACAATGGACATGAATGGATGCAGGTAATCAGGATGCTTACATACGTGTCACCTGTCACCCTATGGCATGATGATTCCATTGGTTTATGAGGTTGTTTCTGTACCCGTACACGTCATCCACTCGATACAATTTGAAAGCCGGCCGTGGTGGCCGAGCGGTTCTAGGCGCTACAGTCTGGAACCGCGCGACCGCTACGGTCGCAGGTTCGAATCCTGCCTTGGGCATGGATGTATGTGATGTCCTTAGGATAGTTAGGTTTAAGTAGTTCTAAGTTCTAGGGGACTGATGACCTTAGAAGTTAAGTCCCATAGTGCTCAGAGCCATTTGAACAATTTGAAACGAGACTCGTCCGACCAGGCAACGTGTTTTCAGTCTTCAACAGCCCAACGTCGGTGTTGGCGGGCCCAGGCGAGGCGAAAAGCTTTGTGTCGTGCAGTCAGCCCATACCAATGCTGTTTCCTTGAATGGTTCTCACGTTGACGGTTGTTGATGGCACAGCATTGAAATATGCAGCAATTTGCTGAAGAATTGCACTTCTGTCTCGTTGAACGATTCTCTTCAGTCGTAGTTGGTCTCGTTCTTGCAGAATCTTTTACCAGCCGCAGTGGTGTCGGAAATTTGACGTTTTACCGGATTCCTGACATTCACGGCACACTCGTGAAATGTTCGTACGGGAAAATCCTCGCTTCATCGCTACCTCGGAGATGCTGTGTCCCATCGCTCGTGCGCCGACTATAACGCCACGTTCAAACTCACTTAAATCTTGATAACCTGTCACTGTAGCCGCAGTAACCGATGTAGCAACTGCGCCAGACACTTGTTGTCTTATATAGGCGTTGCCGAACGCAACCCCGTGTCATGCCTGTTTACATACCTTTGTATTTGAATACACATGCCTATAACAGTTTATTTGGGTCCTCATTGTAATACTGCTAGTGGTTTAAGCTGAATGCTTAAATCCTTCAAAGTTCTTCGAAAGATTCTGCTAAACTGTATTTGAGTTTTTTTTTATCGGCGTTGCATTTATGTCGTCAGATTTAACATTACCACGTACAGCAATGTAGTAGCAACACCAGCTCTCCTGAACCTGCCACTAGCACGGTGTTCGGAACAGCGAAATATAAACTGGCTGCACGATCTGCGAGCCCAGAATTAATGCCATCTGTGTTTTGTCCGTACTGCAAAGAATTATCGATAATTTCGCAGGAAGGTAAACGCTGCGGTTCTCCCTTTTCGGCGTTGCTAACCAGAGTGTTAGGGAGGGTCACATGCGAAGGCCACGGGAGAGACTTCCAGAGGTAGCAGGCGTGGCGAACCAGATTCCCCTGGTTGCGTCACCGGTGCTCGCTCTGCCAGTCAGGGATGTCCTTAGCGCCTCCAGCGGGGATGGAGGGGCAGCGGACCACTATAAATGGACCGGGTAACCACCAGTTGGTCAGTCGTCGACAAGCCTCTCTAATAACACAGTCATGGCTCTCCAGGTAAGGTGGCCAGCGGCAAGGCTAGGAAACCTGAAGACTGCTGCAACAAAATTTCCATTAAGTATGTAGAGTATACCTACAGGAATTCTCAAATTGGTGGCAAAAGCAGTAATTTACCTCTACGTTAATTAAGAGAGACACTCAATCGTAGTAAACAGCCCACTTCACCTAAAGAAAATGCCCAATAGTACGTTTCACCTTTTAATATTTTTAATTATTGTGAATGTAGTAATTATGGAAAGGTCCTATGAGACTCTGCGTTCCGTAGTGGACCTTTCATACTACCAAACTTATTGCTTATGACTCCTTAACTAGCTTCATTCCCGCTATTATTTTTCGGTTTAATCACGTCTACGGCGTTGTTACCTTTTTCAATTTCCCAGGCCATACTTCTTTCATACATATGACACTTCATTATATTACCAAGTCTGTTGTCATTGAAGACCTCTTCCCAAAAACGTACACTGTATATTACACTTCTGGGGCAGCATCAGTGAGTATGATTACTAAAGACAGGATTGTGCTTGCTTTTCACGCTATGAAGTTTCATCGCAGTTTTTTCCTTCACTGTCAACCACATAGCTTAGAGTCGGCCACATCAGATATTATTTCTCTCTCTTGCTTCCTTTTAGCCACGTCGTCTCCGTACAGTTTTTACGCTTTTCTTCTTTTATGTGTTGCGACGTCATTACAGTGAGGAAAAACGGTGATCCAGAAAATGTTGGTTTTTGGTTCTCTTTAACGTACGTTTTCAAGCAACCGCTGAAGATAAAGAAAGCTGAAATCAGCTGTTTACATCCTTGAGCTTTCGCTGCTATTCTGAGTCAGCTGTTCTCCTTGTCCATGCGCTTTAGCTCTTGTTCTGCCTATTGTAACTATTTCGAAGTTCTGCGAGGCTAAAAAGTAAGTACCGTGAGCAGCAAACTACCATATCCGGTGCTCATTTTACGATGTTCTTTATCTCATCCTTTATAAGAGTCATTACTGACTGGTACCGCAGGTTTGCACTTTTTGCCTTATTTTGGTCAAGATTTAAAACATGCCTTTCTTCTTTAACGTCTACTTTAGTAACTATGTATTCAGCGTGTACCTCTTATTCAGTGGACTTCACTTCGATTCCTGATACTGACAAGGATTTTTCGTTGATGAAGGGAAAAGAATGAGAAGCGTTCATCATCACCAGGATAATTGAAGGGGGAGTAGCGGCTCTAGTTTTCAAAACTTAGTGTTAACATCTCGGAGACCAGTATGCCCCTCTACGCATTCTTAGAATTACGGCCCTTGCAGAGAGTGACGCAGTGGTGGGTCGTCAATGAGGGACAATGTTGTGAGAGCTGATCGCGTAGTTGAGTTGGCTCTTTTTCTCATATTAGCAAGAACCTTTTCAGATCCACAGACGACGTAAATGGATTTTACGATTTCATATCCTCCATTATCGATCAACTCCTGGAAAACTTTTGTAATATCTTCCGAGAACACCAACCATCGCTGCATCTAACTTGACTATAGTTTTGTAAAACGTCCATCTGAAGGTAACAGCTGTACGATTTCTCAGCAACCTGGTTACTTTTATTTTACGATCTTTGCGGCTGGAGATAATATTGAAGGTAAAACAAAGCAACTTTTCTATACAAAAAAATTCTGAAGGAGTAATTCTGAAAGAAAAGCTTGTTCTAGGGTCAATTGGTAAAGGTGAGTTCGAGAATTACTTTCATTTCATTCTATCATGTCAGGATATTTGACAAAATAGGCTCTCATATTATAAAATTTAGGTAATTGAAGGAGAAATATTAATAAAATTTCAATCAAGGTCTGTATTATTATAACCGTTGTTTCATTTTTTGCCATGTACTAAAACTACTAAAACAGTTGCTATACAAACGTTATGAGAAGTATTCTGATACATTTCATTTTCAAACTTTCACTTCTTTAACAAGTTTCTTGTGGTGGCCATTCTCGCAGTATCTGTATATAAATTACAATATTTCAAAGGAAAATAGACGTCTGCATGCTGCACATTGTTTTCTTTATTTTAGGGGGTGTATCCAGACGCGTTTCGCCTTAGTTGCAAGGCATCTTCAGTGGATGTCCTGAAATACAAGTCGATTTTTTCTTTTGCACGTACAGTTTATCGTTTTCACGTATAGGTTATAGATTTAAAACAGTTCCCAGAGGTATTTAAAGTAATATGGAGAAGTATTTACTTTTTGATTTCTTCACAGAAACATCATCTTTATTGTCCCTCTTCATCAACCAGCAATAGTCGGCCACCATACTTTTAATTCCATCGTCCTTATGACCTTTCCTCTAGCCCCTTAAAGTCCTGGTGGCAGCGTTCTAGTTGTTCTTTACTATAATGTCCAAGATTTTCTGGGAAGTGGTCAATATGTGAGTATAGGAATTAGTCTTTTGCACTTGTGTTACGAACTAACTTCTTGAAATATTCCAACATGTTCTCGACAGTTTCCTTGTAATTTGGATGTTTTGTAGTCCGAAGAAATTTTTCAGTAACAGACTTGAGGCATTCCATGCATCTTCTTCTATAAAATTCATTAAATTCTCAGGTACATGATCATTCATCAGTTTGTGAACTTGAGGATGAACAAAAATTCTAGCATCAAATTTCGTACAAAGGTAATTAAAGCAGAATCTATCTCGTGGAAGAACTTGCACACACTTCTTTATCAAACTCAGTTTGATGTGTGGTCATAGAAGTAATATTTTTAATGGGTTACAAGTATCTCACACAAGAATTCATTAAAGCGAGGCAAAAATTATCTCCAATTTAGTCAAACATTTCCACTCCACTGTGTTTTACTTTCTCAGGTTCTCTCTCACACAGAAAGATGACGGTATTTTAGTGATCCTAGTTTACCGTCCTAATAAAATACCTATAACTCAGAATAAAATAAACTTTATTTGATTATTACATCTGCATATGATAGGACGCTGAGAACAGCTTTGAAATAAGCATAAAAAGTTAAGTATACATATTTCTTTTCAGCTATCTAATATCGTGCAGATTGGTGTTGTCTGCGAATCTCGTCGCTGTGAAACACTGCGTTGTGTTTTGCAGGTGCTGCTGTGCGCATGCGCGCTGCTGGGAGCGGCCAGCGCCGGCTACCTGGGCGCGCCCGCCGTCTCCTACTCGGCGGCGCCAGCGCTGCGGGGAGCGGCTCTGGGTCTGGGACTCGTAGGTACGGCTGTCACACTATTGGCTTCAAAACCCGAGTCTCCACAGCTGTAAACCGAGGCATCCCCTTCAAAGTTGCCATTCCATCGAAGAAACAATACTACACCACTAGCCATTACAATTGCTAAACCAAGAAGAAATGCAGATGATAAACGGGTATTCATTGGACAAATATATTATACTAGAACTGGTATGTGTTTACATTATCACGCAATTTGGGTGAATAGATCCTGAGAAAATAGAACCCAGAACAACCACCTCTGCCGGCCGCGGTGGTCTCGCGGTTCTAGGCGCGCAGTCCGGAACCGTGCGACTGCTACGGTCGCAGGTTCGAATCCTGCCTCGGGCATGGATGTGTGTGATGTCCTTAGGTTAGTTAGGTTTAAGTAGTTCTAAGTTCTAGGGGACTGATAACCACAGCAGTTGAGTCCCATAGTGCTCAGAGCCATTTGAACCATTTTTGAACAACCACCTCTGGCCGTAATAACGGCCTTGATACGCCTGGGCATTGAGTCAAACACGATACCACAGCTCATCAGGAGTAGTGACTGGCGTATTGTGACGAGCCAGTTGCTCGGCTACCATCGACCAGACGTTTTCAATTGGTGAGAGACCTGGACAATGTGCTGGCCAGTGAAGCGTTCGAACATTTTCTGTACCCAGAAAGGCCCGTACAGGACCTGCAACATGCGATCGTGCACGGTTTCGCAGGGATCGAATGAAGGGTAGAGCCACGGTTCGTAACACATCTGAAATGAAACGTCCACTGTTCAAAGTGTCGTCAATGTGAACAATAAGTGACAGAGACGTGTAACCAATGCCACCTCATACCACCACGCCGGGTGATATGCAAGTATGGCGATGATGAATACACGATTCCAATGTGCTTTCACTGCGATGTCGCCAAACACGGATGCGACCATCATGATGCTGTAAACAGAAGATGGATTCATCCGAAAAAATGACGTTTTGCCATTCGTGCACCCAAGTTCGTCATTGAGTACACCATCGCAGGCGCTCCTGCCTGTGATGCAGCGTCAAGGGTAACCGCAGCCATGGTCTCCGAGCTGATTGTCCATGCTGCTGCAAACGTCGTCGAACTGTTCGTGCAGATGGTTGTTGTCCTGCAAACTTCCCCATCTGTTGACTCAGTGATCGAGACGCGGCTGCACGATACGTTACAGCCATGCGGATAAGATGCCTGTCATCTCGACTGTTAGTGATACGAGGCCTTTGGGATCCAGCACGGCATTCAGTATTACCGTCCTGAACCCACAGATTCTATATTTTGCTAACAGTCATTGGATCTCGACCAATGTGAACATCAATGTCGCAGTACAATAAACCGCAATCGAGATAGGCTACAATCCGACATTTATCAAAGTCGGAAACGTGATGGTACGCATTTGTCCTCCTTACACGAAGCATCACAACAACGTTTCACCAGGCAACGCCGGTCAACTGCTGTTTGTGTATGAGAAATCGGTTGGAAACTTTCGTCATGTCAGCACGTCGTAGGTGTCGCCACCGGCGCCAACCTTGTGTAATGCTCTGAAAAGCTAATCATTTGCATATCACAGCATCTTCTTCCTGTCGGTTAAATTCCGCGTCTGTAGCACGACATCTTCGTGGTGTAGCAAATTTAATGGCCAGTAGTGTATAATAACATAAAAACTACTGGGCTGTAAAGAATTCCTTACACTAGTTCACAATCAATTGTAGCACTATTGGACGTGGAATGTGAAATTCGCAGTATGAAATCAAGGAACGTCGAAAATATTCTCTAGTTTTATGCTCAGCTCTACAATCGTTTGATATGTTCTAACCGTAAAGATGTGTCCTTACTCGCTTTCGTCTTTGGCACGATATAAGGATGTCAAATTTCTTTCTGTACTCCGATCTCATGGAAATGGTTTACAGTTCTCTTCATTCGGCAAAATATGCTTACCATTTTTTGGTATCTATAGGAAAATACCAACGCTGTATGATCGGAAGAATATGTAAATTGACTTGAATAGTATTATCATGTACTACTTTGGTTAGCAGTGACTTAGTGATTAACTACTGTACGATAAACAGTGAAAGGACTATGTAGTATGAGAGAATAACAACTGGGATAAACTTCTGGAGCCTATCACACTGTTTTAATACTCATCGGTAATGTTATGAGACAATATGGAATTGAAAAGCTCCGAAGATCTTGTTACTGTTTTGACTATTAATACTGCTATTACAGGATATGTTATTAATTACACATCTATGTTACGTTAGGCCTGCTGGTTTGAAGCCGAAAGGTTGTGGGCTCGAATCCTACTCAGATCTTTAAATGTTCCGTTAGCCTTTAACACAGTTTTCACAATTCACTGATGTGAAGAGTCACCATGAATGACATGTGGTTTGGTTTCCACATTTTCTCCGAAAGGATTACCAGGTTGGGTTAGGGAAACATGTATGCAAAATTGGTTCCAATTGAAACAGATATTTCAGTCTCTTGAACTACAGGAAATATTATTATTTAATTTGTAGGACCATTTGGTCTCTTGATAAAGCACGTCATGAAACTAATAAATGTTAATGTATCTCGAATGAAATTTTCACTCTACAGCGGAGTGTGCGCTGATTTGAAACTTCCTGGCAGATTAAAACTGCGTGCTGGACCGAGACTCGAACTCGGGACCTTTGCCTTTCGCAGGCAAATGCTCTACCAACTGAGCTACCCAAGCACGACTCACGTCCCGTCCTCACAGTTTTACTTCTGCCAGTACCTCGTCTCCAACCTTCCAAACTTTACAGAAGCTCTCCTGCGAACCTTGCAGAACTAGCACTCCTGAAAGAAAGGATATTGCGGAGACATGGCTTAGCCACAGCCTGGGGCATGTTTCTAGAATGAAATTTTCACTCTACAGCGGAGTGTGCGCTGATATGAAACTTCCTGGTAGATTAAAAGCTGTGAGGACGGGGCGTGAATCGTGCTTGGGTAGCTCAGTTGGTAGAGCACTTGCCCGCGAAAGGCCAAGGTCCCGAGTTCGAATCTCGGTCCAGCACACAGTTTTAATCTGCCAGGAAGTTTCAAATGTTAATGTAATATACAGTCCTCAAATTCGTTACACTTCCCACAGGTGCTCCAGTTGGAGCTGCTGCTAGCACTGCTGCAACTGCGGCAGCTGCAGCAGCTGCCGCTAGACTGGCTGCCGCCAGGCTTCCAACTGCTGGTCTGCCGGCCTATGCCGGAGTCGCTCCTGGCTACGCTGGTGTAGCTCCAGGCTACGCTGGAGTCGCCCCTGGCTACGGCGGTCTGGCCGCTGCACGCTACGGCGGTCTGGGCCGCCTGGCCGGTGGGCTGCCCGCCGAGCTGGCTGACCCGTACTACGACCCCAACCCGCAGTACAGCTTCAGCTACAGTGTCAGTGACGCCCTGACCGGCGACGCCAAGCAGCAGCAGGAGAGCCGCAGCGGCGACGTGGTCGAGGGCAGCTACAGCCTGGTCGAGCCCGACGGCAGCGTCCGCACTGTGGACTACACGGCCGCCCCTGGCGTCGGTTTTAACGCCGTGGTCTCCAAGAGCGCCGCTCCTCCTGGATCGCCTGCTGCTGCCGCTGCAGCCACTGCGGCCGCCGCTGCCGCCGCCTCCGCTCGGGCTGCTCTTGCTGGTAAGTCCCAACCTCAGCATTTGAGTCCAATCAAAATACATGTGTGGCTGCACTGCAAGAACAGGGAAATAGTAACGTCGAGTTCATCAGAGACAGTATGTAGTTTCGTTGAGCATTAGCATTTTTGTTAGGAAACACAAAATCTACGCCGAGTTTCTTAGATATTGGCTGTTGACAGTTGGAGCAACAGTGATCCATATCTCTCTAAACCAATTACAGCTTTTCAGCAGGCTATGATATGTCATTATCTGATATCAACATTCTGTCATGTTTGAGCTGCATACTTGCTGACATGACTTATTACTTCCAGCAGGTGCAGTACCAGGTGTTGGAGGCTACCCACTGTCCCCAGCAGCTGCTGCTGGAGTGTATGGCGCGCCCCTCAAGACTGCACATGCTGCTCTCGCCACACCACACGCCAAGGTCCACTACTGATTATCCTACCGGCTAAATCTCTCTGTAAATACGATTGACAATCATGTACAATGAAAATACCACAAAAATGTGAATAAAATGTGTTTATAGTGTTTTATATTTTGTCTTGTCTCATATCATCTGTTTCTGCCCAATGGAGAACACTTACAAAATAATGTTTTTCTTCCATACTTGTTGCCTTACCCACAAAAGAATTGTAGAAGTTACGAGTCCCGGTACATAAGAGCAAGTTATACATGTTCATTTGAAAATCTACGATTTCTTCCTGCGGGCCACTAGTGATGTAGAGAAGAAAAACTAAAACTAAAAGCTCCGTCCGAACAGGTCTCGGAAGACCCAATGGTACTGACCGACCGCTGTGTCATCCTCAACCCACAGGCGTCACTGGATGCAGATGTGGAGAGGCCTTTGGCCAGCACACTGCTCTCCAAGTTGTAGTCAGTTTTCGTGACCAGAACCGCTATTTCTCAGTCCAACATCTCCTCAGTTTTCCTCACAAGGTTTGAGTGCACCCCACTTGCCAACAGAGCTCGGCAGACTGAGCTGTCACCCATCTGAGTGCTAGCCAAGCCCAACAGTGCTTAACTTCAGTGATCTGACGGGAACCAGTGTTACCACTGTGGCAATGCCGTTAGGAGAGAGGAAAAAGACCGGTGTAATAGTTCTTAAAGCTAATCTAATAAACATGGAACTAATATTTTGTGTTGTCATAGAACTTACTATCGAAATGCCATGAATACAAATTCCAGCTATTTCTCATCAAAGTTTCGTATGAACCCGTCGAAATGCCATGAATACAAATTCCAGCTATATCTCATCAAAGTTTCGTATGAACACACTATTTTTACAAAGTGATATCTTTTCTATAGAAAAATGATGTTTTAACAGTAGAGCTACATCAGTTTAACGATAATTTTTGTGTCATTCTGTTAGTCACTGAGCAAGGTGACCCAATGGTCAACAGACCAGTGTCTTATTTCGGAAGGGGCCGTGTTTTGAAACTATGTCAGCCCATGGCAATTTTATTTTTACAGTTTTACTTAATTCAACGAACGACTCAGTTGATCAGTGGATTGTTTTTACAAGTTATGCTACAAACTTCCACACAAATAATTTTTCCTTCGATTGAATCTTCGACATAGCCTCATAACAAGAACCTACATGGCTATACTCTCTCCCTGTGCAATATACTCTTTTAACCGCAAATATACACATTGTTTCAGTTAAGTACAACAGCTTTATTACTTTCTTCTGTACAATTTTACCTCACATCTGTTCCTCAAGCATAGTTTTGCAAATTTCTGGCAGTAATTGCTCCATGAACAACCCATCGTTTCGCAACTGTTGCTTGTAGCACGTCATTTAATACCACTCTATCTAGTGTACTCGCATGGGACTGCAACTTAACATCGCCAATAACTTAAAAATTGCATTTAGTACAATACTGTCAGTCAATTTTTTACAACATTGTTCCGTCTTGTTTTGAGATACGTTTTCAAAAGCTCAAATAGTCACTTATTTCTATAGCTTACAGTCATCAATGAAGCTCAAAAACTGTAAGACGGCTACTTTTTTTATGAGCAAGTCTCTGTGATACGTTAGTACTTAATCCAAAACCAAAGACCAGTCTCTCTCTTTCTTTGAGCAAACGGATGTGTAAGGATCCCCCTGTTACAATTGGTAGTAAACCAATACTAAAGATTGAAAATCGATTTCTGTCTCTGGTGGTAACAGATTGCACTCACCGTATGACTGCTCAGCAGAACCCGTTCATAAATGTTATGTATGTGTCGTATAATGAATGAAGTGATGTAACTTCCTGTGTCTTATATCACATAAATATTCAGATAACACAGGCTTTGAATCGTGAGTCGCATAACGAGTTGTGAATGTAGAAGTTATTCACTGTGGGCGCTTTACTGCCCTGACAGTGTTTTCGAGACAAACGTTGGGGCTAAAGTTTACTCTCCGGCACGGAATTTTATTCATTTCTCGCAGACTGCATTGCGTAACACATTACTTTCAGCACGTAACAGATGATGAAATGTGTCTTTCCTTTCCATCTAGGGCAGGTATCAAGAATTCGTCCGCGAGATGGAGCGAGTGGCGTTGGCCACAGAGGCAGGCGCATTACCTGCCCAGGGAAGCAACTGTGTGACTATTAATGTCCATGGTCGCGGCAGCAGCATAAATTTTACTTGAAAAGCGACAGAAAGTCGTGGGAAGAATACACTGATCATGATCTGATAGTTAAAGAACTCACTGCAAGGATCAGAGACAGTAGTGCCTGTTAAGAATCACACTTACAAAATCGCGACATACACTGAAAAAGAAAACTAGTCAGTACTCATTGCCTTTCTTCCAAAGATCAGCACACACTCCACTGCAGTGTCAAAATGTGTTCTGCGTATTAATCGTTATTGATTTTTAACCATGCTCTGCCAACTCATTTCTCAGTTACTTTCTTACATGAATGAGACTTTCACAGTACTGTATGCGTATCTGTTAGTTCAGCATTCAGAAAAGAATCTCTCTGAAAACACCATTTATTCTTCTGATAAGGAAGTCAACGTTTTCTTTTTTTTTTTACACCAGGTGGCGATGTCCAAATACTGCGATGTTTCGTCGACTGACAGTTATCAGAAATCACCTACGTAAGCTGTACACAGAGAAAGGGCTCCATAAATAACGCATTGGTTCAGCACTGGTCCTTATGAAACCAGTTATTCCGCTTGTCATCGATTCATAGAGTTGTTGGATGTTCTTCTGGGTGATATCTTCAGAAATTCTGTCCAATTGGTATGTTTGATAGTCAAAGTCCCGAGTTGGTTTGAGGGCCCTTCCCATAAAGGGCAACAAAATGGGGCGTAGAATACCGTCGACACTCCGCTGTGCTGTAAGGGCGCCGCAGATGATAACCAAAGGGGTCCTGCTATGAAATGAAAAGGCACCCCAGACCACCACACCTGGTTGTTGGGCCTTATGGCGGGTGACAGCCAGGTTGGTATCTCACCGACGTCCAGGGGGTCTCCACATATGTCTTCGATGGTCATCGGCGCTCCGTTAGAAGCAGATCTACTCATTGAAGGCAATTCACCTCCATTCAATGAGATTCCAGGCTGAATGTGTCCCACATTACGGCAAACTGGCTTGTTCGTGTACAGAGGTCAATGGTAATCGGCGTAAAGGGCACTGTGATCTCAGCACGTGGGATCGACGATAGTGATGAATCCGGAGATCTGAGCGCCTCTCTGACGATGACACGGTCGTCAAGTTCCCTCGTCCCTCTCGGCAGACTGCTTCCTTTTGGATACTGTGTTCGTCCATGGTTCACCCATTTCTGCCATCATCGTCGAATAGTGGCATCCGTCCTCGATAAATGTCGAACGATCCGCCTATTTCTCCAACCGGCTTCTTTGAGCCCAACTACAAGTTCTCTCTCAAATGATGACGTCTGCGTATACTGTACATGCGCCTGTCTGTGAAGCATGGTTACTGTCTGCGTACACGGAATGAAATTTGCAAAGGCTTTATGCCAAGGTATCGCCATGTCCCTGTTTACTATTCTTGCCAGGTGTGTGGAGAAACTGTGCTGCACTGTCACACATTGATTCATCGGCCTCAAAAGTGTACACTTTTGCATTTTTCGTTGGTACTTGTGCGAATATCAATTTGTGGCCAGTTTTCATAACTTCGTGGTGCATCGTTTTTCTTGTCTTACAGTGTATATCATGAGTAGCAGGATGCAGTCACAAGTATGTCGCACCAGATATCCACGCCCAACTCACGTAATTTCGTTAAACAGCGGGCCGCTGACTTGTGTACGCGGTGATGGCGCCTGATAGCGACCCAGATGGGTTCCATTGGATTTACATCAAGCGAACATAGTGGCCAAGACATCAACATGAGTACATTACCATGCTCCTCAAGCCAATTTAGCGACGTTCTGGCTTTCAGACAGGGACAATTATCCTGCTGGAACATGACATCGCCGGCGGGGAAGACATCAAGCATGTAGGGGTGCAGGATATCCACAGCTGTCAGCGCGCGCGTCTTCGATCCATGCGACTGCAGCAGAATGTCTCACAAAGCACAACTGCTCACACTAGCCTGCATGCTTCGCCCTGTGCACACTTAGTACCACCGCTCACCTCGACGTCGACGTTTGTGGAGACGACCATCGACCTGGTGTAGCAAAAACGTGTTTCATCCGTCGCGGCGATACGTTTCTATTGATCCACGGTCCAATCTCGACGATCCCGCTGCCACTGCAATCGTAATTGACGATGTCGTTGAGTCAACATGTGAACACGGGGAGTCGACTGTGTGCAGCCCCAAGTTCAACGACGTAAGATGAACAGTGTGCTCCGACACATCTGTGCACCAGCACTGAGCTCTTTCGGCATAGGTGCCACAGATCGCCACCTGTCCTGCTTTACAGAGCAGACGAGCCTCCAAAGTCCACGTTCCGTGAAGAGCCGTGGACCCCAACCACTTACCGCCCAGTGGTAGCTTCAGTGTCCATCTATCATTTCCCATAGACGCTCCCTACACCGTGACGAGGACATTCGACCAGGTACGCCGTTTTCGAGATACCTGTTCACATGCGCTGGGTAATACTAATATCACCTTTGTCAAAGTCCCTAATGTCAGTAGATTTTTCCCATTTGAGGTCCGTGTTGTCTCTAGAACGGACCACCATCAGTCTTTGATCCACTTATATGCCTTCCTTAACGTGTCACGCTCCTACAACGTCACCAGCCGACATCCAACCTCGCGATGAGCGGTGGTCACACTGATTTTATGACGACGTCATGTAGTACCCCGAAGCGCTGGGAGAGAAAACTACGCGTTCTGGACTGTGTGTGTAGCGACAGTAGGGCGACAGTGCTCTGGCAGCCATGGGGCATCGGGACGCCAGTGCTGCTGTTCGTCATATGAAGCTAAGCTCTGTAACGCCAGTCTTACCTTTACATAGCTGACTGACTGACGTAATATTATTATGGTGCACAACACCAAGATTTTATTACGATTGATATTGATCTTATAATTAAATGTTTTCCTGAGACATTCAAGTCTCTTTTTATTATCTACGATAATGGTCGAAACAGACGAAATGAATTAAAATTTGCGCTGCGGCCGGGACTCGAATACGGGTCTTCTTGCTTGCTAGGGAGAAATTGTGTAATTGTTAGCATTTCTGCCTAGTACGCAAGAAGACCCGGGTTAGAGTCCCGGCCCAAGCACGTATTTTAATTCATTTCGTCTGCTTCGATCAATATCGCTTAATATTGAGTTTGAATTTAACTGAAACATTTACAACATAGATTTGGAGAACAAGGCACACTGCGTGTAAAATTGGTTTGAAGAATACGTGTACAGTTTTTCCTTGGTAGTTTGAATCTAGATGTGCGATAGTAAGAACTGTGATCATTGGTTTGAAGAATAATTTGCATTGCATAATATTTACGTAACTGAAGGTTATAGTCGTTCCCTGAAATTTATAAATATTCTGAGACTACAAGAACTTTATATTTTGCATATGGAAGAAGGTGAGCTGGAAAACGCAGTCAAGTCAAAATACAGAATCAAGTACTAACATTTCAAAGTAATTAACCGTTGAACTTGTACAGGGGACTTAATATTAAGCCAGTATTTCGGATGTTCTCACCTGATCTAAAGTGTTTAACAATTTCAGGAGTGCTCATGGTTAGGAGTGTGTGAACGAATAGGCAGTTTTAAAAACATTCTGGATCACATCCCGGTAGGAGAAACGCTTCAAGTTTCAGACCAGCGACTGGTGCTGTGAGAATGAGAGATGTCGCTTAAGGTGTGTAGGCGTCATTTACGTCAGTAACTGCGTTGCAGATCCACTGGCAGTATAGAGGCAGGCCAAAATTTACAAATATTTGCTTTGGCTTTCTTATCGCCGGATACCTAGCACATCGCTTGCCGACAAACCAGAAACTGTTATTAACACTGTATATAATGTACTGCTGCTCAACATACATGGACTCACTATTAACTGTAATTGATATATGCTGAACTATTTGTGGAGGTTAACAGAGGTAGTATGCCGTAGAAAGATTTTTCCGCACAACACCAGGAGACGCCCTCATGGTGATATTAGGGGTGCAGACCTCTGACTGGAAGAGCACAGAGAGAAGGTCCGTTATATTTTATTTATTGATTCATTTGTCCTGGCGAGATTAGGGCCATCAGGTCCTCTGTTACATCTAACAAGGCATTCTACATGTTTTGCATTGCATTAATTACTACAAACATGTAATAATACAGCACCAACAGTTAGAATTCATTATGGCCTAAATAGCTGAGAAAAAGACGGTTTATATTAGATCATAACAGTACTACAGTAAAGACACCCACTAACGGGAATGGACATGACATTAGAGGTGAGAAAAGTGAGAAAGAGGAATACGATAAAACAAAAATTATTAAGATAGGCGAAAATGAAGTGAGATTACTGCTTGAGAAATGAAAGGAGAATAAAACGTAGCTGGAAAAAGACAGAGCATTTGCTTCAATGTTTTCTAGAGGGAAAATCTGTACACGTTCATTCTTAGGAAAAAGTGATGAGCGTGACAGAAGGCCTTACAGGCAACAGGGGATTCAATTGTGCACAGAGTGCAAGGTAACTTTTTCCAAAGTCGTAAAAAACTGACAGAGAAGAAATTGGTGAATGTTTCCGTTTTATGGATGTACACGGCTGGGATGCTAGATAAGGGAGACTTGTTATCCACCGAACAGGTTGGCGCAGTGGTTTTCTGTGATTTCCCTTAATCGTTCCACGCCAATGTCGAAATGGTTCCTTTCGAAAGGCAAGGCCGATTTCTTTCTTCATCCTTCCAACATTCCCAGCCTCTATTCCGTCTCTAATGATCTCGATGTTGTCAGGACATTAAACCCTAATTTTTCTTCCTTCCTTACCTTATGTTTATATTATGGTAAGATACTATGGTTAATCTCTGCTGCAGTGTGCTGAAGTGTATGCGCACTCAGGAGCAGATAAAGGGCGGTCAAACAGTTTCCGTTTTAGGGCGTTGCTGCAGCATACACACAACGCAGCGCTACTCCGTTGCGAGTATCTAAGTACCGACATGTAGGCAAGGTAGTAGTGTGGTATTAATGTCTTTGCGATGTGCGTGCCGTATATACGGAAACATAAACTGTGGCGACGTTATTACCAAATGCAACCAAACAGGACCAAAGTACTGTTGTTCTTTTCTTGGCTGCCGAAGGACAAACATCCGTATATATACATCGAAGAATGAAGTATGTGTATGGGACAGCATGTCTGTCGAAAATCACCGTTGTGGAATTGTGTACCAGTGGGTGATGCTGGTTCTCGTTAATGCAAATGTCGTAACGCAGAAGTTTCGTCAACTCAAGTGGGAAATACTCGAGAACCTGCCTTATACTCCTGATCCCTCCTCATGCGGTAATCACGCCTTTCGTCCCTTAAAAAAAACCTTGAATGGTCGACGATTCCTGTCGGACGAGTATGTGCAGCAGTTACTTTCTGTCTTCTTCACACAGCAGGACACTGTACTGTACCAGACGGGTAACCTCAGCCTGGTGCTCGTGCCTCACGGCGATCTGACTGACAGGAATATCGATTCTGTAATGTACAGCCTTCGCCCCTAATAGATACAGTGTATGGTAGTTACGGAACTTGTCTGACCGCAACATTCATAACTGGGTGTATGGTGCACTGGCATGGACAAACAGATATATGTTGTAGATATAGCACACGCAACCTTAGTTTTAGCCGTCTAGCGTTCTCACTACTCGTTGGAGTGCATCTCGATAGGAGAGGTTCGGTAGAAAAAGTGATTTCACAAGTTTACGTTTCACACCATTTGGAAATACACTCCTGGAAATTGAAATAAGAACACCGTGAATTCATTGTCCCAGGAAGGGGAAACTTTATTGACACATTCCTGGGGTCAGATACATCACATGATCACACTGACAGAACCACAGGCACGTAGACACAGGCAACAGAGCATGCACAATGTCGGCACTAGTACAGTGTATATCCACCTTTCGCAGCAATGCAGGCTGCTATTCTCCAATGGAGACGATCGTAGAGATGCTGGATGTAGTCCTGTGGAACGGCTTGCCATGCCATTTCCACCTGGCGCCTCAGTTGGACCAGCGTTCGTGCTGGACGTGCAGACCGCGTGAGACGACGCTTCATCCAGTCCCAAACATGCTTAATGGGGGACAGATCCGGAGATCTTGCTGGCCAGGGTAGTTGACTTAACCTTCTAGAGCACGTTGGGTGGCACGGGATACATGCGGACGTGCATTGTCCTGTTGGAACAGCAAGTTCCCTTGCCGGTCTAGGAATGGTATAACGATGGGTTCGATGACGGTTTGGATGTACCGTGCACTATTCAGAGTCCCCTCGACGATCACCAGTGGTGTACGGCCAGTGTAGGAGATCGCTCCCCACACCATGATGCCGGGTGTTGGCCCTGTGTGCCTCGGTCGTATGCAGTCCTGATTGTGGCGCTCACCTGCACGGCGCCAAACACGCATACGACCATCATTGGCACCAAGGCAGAAGCGACTTTCATCGCTGAAGACGACACGTCTCCATTCGTCCCTCCATTCACGCCTGTCGCGACACCACTGGAGGCGGGCTGCACGATGTTGGGGCGTGAGCGGAAGACGGCCTAACGGTGCGCGGGACCGTAGCCCAGCTTCATGGAGACGGTTGCGAATGGTCCTCGCCGATACCCCAGGAGCAACAGTGTCCCTAATTTGCTGGGAAGTGGCGGTGCGGTCCCCTACGGCACTGCGTAGGATCCTACGGTCTTGGCGTGCATCCGTGCGTCGCTGCGGTCCGGTCCCTGGTCGACGGGCACGTGCACCTTCCGCCGACCACTGGCGACAACATCGATGTACTGTGGAGACCTCACGCCCCACGTGTTGAGCAATTCGGTGGTACGTCCACCCGGCCTCCCGCTTGCCCACTATACGCCCTCGCTCAAAGTCCGTCAACTGCACATACGGTTCACGTCCACGCTGTCGCGGAATGCTACCAGTGTTAAAGACTGCGATGGAGCTCCGTATGCCACGGCAAACTGGCTGACACTGACGGCGGCGGTGCACAAATGCTGCGCAGCTAGCGCCATTCGACGGCCAACACCGCGGTTCCTGGTGTGTCCGCTGTGCCGTGCGTGTGATCATTGCTTGTACAGCCCTCTCGCAGTTTCCGGAGCAAGTATGGTGGGTCTGACACACCGGTGTCAATGTGTTCTTTTTTCCATTTCCAGGAGTGTATTATCCGAAACTAATGTATGTCATAGACGTAAGCGGAAATTTTTTAATATGCATTGACATGGTTTTCTGACACATGAGGTGCTACTCATCCAATCTACACCCAAATTATCCTCTGTTATATTGGCAGCGATTGTATTGTTACCAATTTAGCAAAAAGAAGTAAGACAACAAGGAATATCGAGAAGCATGTGACATTGAGAGACGTACTCGTGAAATATTTGCACGTTCGAATAGAAATCGCTGTGTATATATCCATCTCAGGAAATGGTCCTCTCTATATTTGATCACATACCATATCCAAAATATATGAGAAGCATTTGGAACAGTGATATGTGTGACTGTGCCTTACCATAATGTTGGGGTTGCCGAATGTTTGTGTGTGCGTGACAGAGGATCATGTTGAGAGACGAAGGTTGACATGTCATACTCAGTTATGCACTATTCTACGATGTATTGACAACACATTTCAAAGGCTCATCGATTGAATTGGCTTTGTATTTTTCAGGGGGACTAGCAGTGTGAGAGATGGGGCGCAGAGGATGTTGAACGAAGAGCAAAACTTCATAATTGTATTGTATTGTGTTGTATGTTAAGATGAGGCCTAGAAACGACGAAAAGGCTCCATCCCCGCCGCAGCCGCAGTGGTCCACAACCCCACGGTGACTACCGCAGTCCATTTCACCCCTCTGCCACCCCACACCGAACCACTCTTTCAGGGTTATTGTGTGGTTCGGCCCCTGGTGGAACCCTCCAGGGAAAGTCTCACACCAGCCGAGTTTAATACCTATGTTTGCGTGGTAGAGTAATGGTGGTGTACGCGTACGCGGAGAGCTTATTTGCGCAGCAATCTCCGACATAGTGAAGCTGAAGCGGAATAAGGGGAACCAGCCCTCATTCGCCGAGGCAGATGGAAAACCGCCTAAAAACCATCCACAGACTGGCCGGCTCATCGGACCTCGACACAAGTCCGCCGGGTGGATTCGTGCCAGGGACCAGGCGCTTCTTCCCCTAACGCACGGCTAGCCGGGCGGGCAAAACATCATAATGGTGTTATTTATAAGAAGTTTTAGAGAAGCAAATACCACGCTAAAATAATAACCGATAGTTTTAAGAAATTTATGAATTGAACAGTTTCTATGTTTAAGAGCGACGTTATGAGGCACGTCAGGATATGGATATGCAGAATGTGTTCCACTGATGTGAGTTTCATTGCATGAATTATGAAATAAACTGATCTAAAAATTATAAAGCGGTGTACATTTATGAAATTATCGAGAATGATAACTTTACGGAGACATCTAATTACAGGGAAGAAGCACGATGAGAACGTGGAGAACATTACGTCCCTGTTGGATTTCTTCCTGTTTACATGTGTCCTAATCTGATGTCGGGACGTGGTGATAAGATGTGCAGCACCAGTATTTAAACGGACAGTTATGTGTTATTGATCAGGATAGATTTCTGTATTGATGGAATACTATATTTGACAATGAGAATCCAGAACACCAGGTTAAGAGACGAATTTTTTGTTTGCACATCATGTTAAAGTAGAGTGGGTACATGTTGTTTAGACAATAGATGACAAACCTCACAAATCAAAGGAAACAAATATATAAATACCAAACTGACACACATGCTTTTTCATTTGAAACTTTTTATTAGCTCGAATCTAAATTGTTTTCCTAGAACTATATTCTAGTATTTTATTTATAAAGCCTACTTTGGCTAAGTTATTATCTGTTTCAAAATATGTGATTTTTAGTACTGTTATTCAACTGTTTTTTCGTGAATTGAATGCAACGAAGACAGTGTGTAGTGGAACATTCATGATTTCTTAGGAATCATTTCTTTGACAATCGGCTTACTTTGGACTAAGAGGAGAAACTGTTTCAATAGCTCTCATTCTTTCGCTCCTACTCCCCTCTTCAAGTATATGAACTGATATTAGCAACAGATATTCGTTTCTCTATATCTAATAGACTGCTTGATATCATTGGTCCCTACAATATCTTTATTCTTTTTTGTCTAGACGTGGGCACACCGACGCTTCATTCACGACTCTTACTGTCTCCAGAATGCCTAAGTAGGATGTGCCTGAAGCAGCATCCTGCTTCATCTGACGTTGTCAGAAAAATGGTTTTCCTATCCTAGGAATTCGACTCAAACAGAACCACAAAGTTTAAATTACTTAATCATAAAAATGTCACGCATCTACTACAGGTGAAATCCGAGCCTTGTGATCTCATCAAGATAGCTTTCCAGAGAGTGACAAATAAAGCTAAGAACAGACAGAGAGAGGGAGAGATTGGGGAGAAAGAGAGAAAGATAGAGAGAGTATATGTGGGAGGGAAAGTGAAGGGAACGTAGGGAGACTGCAAAGATGAGCCATTTAACCGTGAATGACCTCGTTATTGCCTTGTCTGAAATGATTTAGTTAAAACTGGTAATTCGTAAATTAGGACAGCCGGAACGAAGATTCTAATTAGTGAACGACCTCGCTGGGCTATATCCGCGGCATTGACGACGCAATTCCGTTACGCCATACTGTAAAATTTAGGGCCTCGTATATGAGAGGATTTGACATTTATAACACAAGTTAACATTTGACATTTTGGTAGTTATTTTTCTGCATTAGGCACTTAAAGTGGTGCTCGGACTTAAATCTTCTTCTTCCCGTTAGCGTTCACTGCGTCTAGTACGGCATCCGCTGTACTCAGGATTTGTCAAACTTATTTTCTTTAAATTTGCGGCCTGATACCCTTCCTGTCGTCGCAGTCCTTAAGTTGCCAGAGGGAAATAAGTCGTAAGACCCACCTGTCTGTGAACTTTGCTATGTGTGGTGTCGTATTTTAACTGTTTACATACCGTGCACTCTGAGACGAAAATTGGGGACCAGTCCAGCATTTGCCTAATCGCCTAAGGCTCTCCTGTCTCGTAAGCTAGCGTGCTGTCCACTACGCTACATGAGTCAGTGCCGTTGGTCTTCAGTACGAAGTTACGTCTCTGATAACTGTAAGTTGTAAAACGGGTAGTGAGTTGCCCGACTTAATGTCCGAGAATGGACAGCTACGTTATTTTAATAATTGGTATCTCATCTTCAAAAAGCGCACTTTTACATTAAAACGTTTTTGACAAGGACGCATTGTAGCATTTTAAAACGGAAATATATTGCAATAGTGGGACTTTGTATAGTAACACTTTCGAGACGGACCCTACCCATACCCTGGACTGGCCCATATCTCCTGAACTATGTGTCGTATAACGATACAGTTTTGCAGCTACATTTAGCTAGTGTTTGTGCATACTGTATGAAAAATTTGGTGCGAGCAGATTTACTAGTAAAGAACAAATAAATTAAAACGTCGTTCCCGTGAGACTGGACTCCGTCTCGAACGTGTTCAAACGTTTTAACCTATCAAAATGTGGAGGTACGTGAAGCTTGTGAGAATGAACAATACATTTCTAACAATTTCTAACGAAATTCATGACTAGGTGAAAAATAGATGAGATTGCTCGCAATACTGAAGAACTATGTATCTTCGCAAGTTGGTGCACAGCTGCCTATAAGCCAGGAACTGAGTCCTAAGGCTGCGACTAATTTCACGAAGACTGATCAGACTCGTTGAGGTGGATGAGCAGTTTCATATGCTTCACAAAAAATGTCTTTTTGCAACATCTATTACTAAAGGAACACATTCTGGCTGCGAGCAAGAATAACCCAGCAGTACGTTACTCGTCGACTATCAGCAGGTTGATCGATATGGTTTAACCAACTCTAAGTCTAAACGCAGTTGAACGTCGGAAATAACCCCCCTACTAAAACACCGAAGAAAATAGTTCTTAGCAACGTAGTCCCATTTTTGTCAATATACAGGGTGTCCACAATTAATGTTCCAGTTTTAAACCGCTGTGCAAAGTTAATCACTGTTCAGAATGTCGTCAAATTTGAAAAGCATGTTATTTACGAAGGAGGAAATATTTTAGGACAAAAAAATTACGAAAATTTTACCAATAGATGGCGCTGTAATCAACTTAACGTAAGTGGGGGCGTCTTCAAGTGACAGGCGAATCGCAATACGACCGCATGGTGCGAGTTGCAATTTAAACCAACAGTACTGTTTCAATGTGCATGACTGCACAAGTTCGGTAGTCAACAGTCGTGGAACTGTTAGTCAGGTAAGCCCATCCACCACGGCAAGGTCGTACCACATCCGATGGGAAAAAATCGGTTTTTAATTGTCCTGAGGCCAAAAACAGCACAAAAAGCAAAACTGCATAGCCTTTTAATTGTCCTTGGACTAAAACCGCATAAAGAGCAAAATGACATCGGTTTCCAACTGTCATGAAACTGGCGCAAGATATGTTCAATATGCTCTCCACTGCTTTCTGCCCAAGTTGGAATCAAGAAAAGCATGTTCGACAATAGAGCGGAGTGTCTCAGAGGTCACGTTCAGAATACGTTGCACAGTGCGCGCCTTTATTTCAGCTACGTTCGTAACAGGAGCAAGGAACATACCACCTTTCAGATAACCCCAAAGCCAGGAGACACACGTAAGAAGATCAGATGATCTGGACAGTCAGACTGTAGGGAAATGACGGCTGGTAGTTCTAGCATTTGCGAAATGTCTCTGCAGCACCCGTTTCACTGGTTGTCCAACGTACGGAGTGGAAGGACTGGAATGTTGGTGCGCAAAACTCTCTTAGCGTTTCCCAGTGACGGTACAGATGACAGGACCCACAGGACACATCTCCTCGAAAAACTACGGCCCTATGATAAACGATACCGTAAATCCACACCAATCACCTTTACCGAATGAAGTGGTACCAGCGCGAATTTTCCGTTGCTCATATTCTGCAGTTCTGCGTATTGACATATCCTTGGAGATGGAAATGGGCTTCGACCCTTCACAGCATGTTCCATGACCGTTCATTGCCCACCTACATGCGAACAAGTAATTCCAGAGCGAATGTTTGTCATGCTATTAGGCCAACGGGAAGCAACTTCTAAACATGAGTGATTTTCTACGCTCATGGATAACAATTCATTATGTTCTGTCGTGCTCGCAGGCAGGCTTGGGTAATTCCCTGTGCACTGAATGTTTACACACTACCTCTTGTATAGTCGTGAATGCTGCGGTCACGTCTTCGACAGATGTCGGATCAGCTGCTTTCCTCCGTCTGTCACAAAGCACCAAAATAATCTCTCTTTTAGAATTTTGTAATCTATTTCTCCTGACCCCTAGCAGACATAGGACCAATGACTGCTTTCACATTCTTCATTATCGAAAGCTTCTTCAAGGCTACTGCCGCACAGTGAGCGTTCTTGAAAAAGATCTTCACCAGCCGCGGGCGATCTTTCATGGAGACAGTCATGCTGCGTGTCTCGGACGCAAATTGAGGAACAGTCGTGTGAGGTACGTCTGATGGTGTGAGTACTATGTCGCTTACATCACCATGTATTGGTCAAACTTTCGTTAATGTTTGTTTTTCTGTGGCGTTTGCCCCTACGTCAATAATACGCTGTTAAAATTTGACGACATTCTGTGCAATGGATCCCCTATACACTGAACAGACAATATGACTACTGTACACTCTCGCCCGGGGGCGCTGTGAGCACGTGACGCTCTAAGGAATGTACGTATGAGGAGCAGAGATGAATACGGAATCATTCTAGTGACAATAAGGGCAATGGCGACATCCACTGACATGCACGACTTTAATAGTTTTTCTGGTCTGAGAACGAGCGTCTTGGAAACTGCGAAGCTCTTCGGCTGTTCACTCACTGCCGTCGTAAGCATCAGTGGGAAGTGGTTGAAGAATGATAGACGACCAAACGTTGGGCGTCGACCTCTCATCACATGACGTGAACGTCAGCAACTTGTCAGCTCTCTAAAGTAGGATATGCAATGATTTGCGGCGGACGTCACAAGTGCATTTGGACACACCATTCAGAGCACATTGTTGAACATGGCGCTCCCAAACACATGACCCCTACGTGTTCCCATGTTGACCCAATGACACCATCAATTACGACTGCAATGGCCGCGGGATCATGGAGATTGGAAACATGTCGCCTGATCGAATGAATCAAGACTGTTCTTATAGTAAGTCGATGGTCATAACCGGATACGATGTCAGCCAGGAAAGACGCGCTGCTCGAAGTAGACTGCCTGGTGGGGGCAGTATTACGCTGGACTTCCGTGGTAGTAATCGAAGACACCATGAGTAATGTGGATCTGCAACCCTTCATACTCCATATCTTCCCCTTGGCTGTGTACAGCAGGACAACTGTTCGTGTCACAAGTCCAGAATCGTGGTATAGTGGTTTGAGGAGCGAGATGGTGAGCGCATGTCTTGGGCACAAAATTCGTCTGATATGAGCCCGAAGGAACACATCTGGTGCTATCGGACGCCAGCTCCAAACCACAGACCACCGGCCCGTAATTTATGGGAACTACGTGAGCTGTGCGTAGGCATCTGCTACCAGATACTCCGGAACCCTACCAAGGACAAAACGGTTTTAGAAAACATCGCTCGTATAAAGCTCAACTTGTCTCTTTCTCACATGATATACTGTGAACTGCGGATGAAGACCAACAGACAGATTCTATATTTCTAAATTTCAGGAATTCACGATGCCCACTGAAGACTATAAACGAAGGTACGAGCATATGGAATAGGTTTTCAGATATGTGAGCGACTGGAATACTTCTCACGTAATAGAACCAGTATGTTGTCCTCGATGGCGAGTGTTCATCAGAGAGAAGGGTAGAGTCAGCATTGCCCCAGGAAAGTGTGATAACATTGTTATTGTTTTTATACACATAAATGATCTGGCGGACAGGATGGCAAGCAATTTGCGGTTGTTTGTTGACGATGCCGTGGCGTCGAAGCTGCATGTATGTGGAGGATACAAAATGACATACATTAAGTTTCTAGTTGGTGTGCGGATTGGCAGCTAGCTCTAAATGTAGAAAAATGTAAGCTATTGCGGATAAGTAGGAAAAGCGAACTAGTAATGTTCACATACAGCATTAGTAATGTCCTGATTGACACGTTCACATCGTTCAAATATCTTTCATAACGTTGCAAGGCAATATGAAATGGAACGAGAATACGAGGATTGCAGTAGAGAAGGAGAAAGGTCGACTTATTGGGAGATGTTTGGGAAAGAGGGGTTCATCGCATATACAATCATCAGCTAGAACATTATGACCACCTACCTAATGGCCAGTATGTCCAACTTCGGCACCGACAACAGCGACTACGCGTCGTGACATGAAAGCAATGAAACCTTGATAGGTCGCTGAAAGGAGCTGGAACCACATTTGCACACACAAGTCACCTAATTCCCGTCAATTCTGGGGAGAGGAGCGATGAACTCTGACGCCACGTTCAATCACATCCCAGATGTTTTCGATCGGGTCCAGTTATGGCGAGTTGGGGACCAGCACATGACTGGAACTCGACACTGCGTTCCTCGAACCACTCTATCACACTACTGGCCTTGTGACATGGCGTATTATCTTGCTGAAAAATGCCACTGCCGTCGGGAAACACGATCGTTACGAAGGGGTGTACGTGGTCTGCAACCAGTGTATGACTTCCTTGGTCACCGCGGTGCATTGCATATTGGACCCATGGATGCCCATGCGAATGTTCCCCAGAGCATAATGGAGCCGCCGCAAGCTTGTCTCCACCCAGCTGCACAGATCATGAAGCTGTTTCCCCGGAAGTCGAGAAATTCGCGCTCTTCCATAGGCGTCATGAAGAAGGTATCGATATTCGTTAGGCCATGCAGTCCTCTTGCAGCTACGCTAACGCCCAGTAGCGATGGCCACATGCCCATTTCAGTCATAGTTGCCGATGTCGTGGTGTTAACATTGACACATACATGGGTCGTCGGCTGCAGAGGCCCGTCGTTAGCAGTGTTCGGTGCACTGACTGTTCAGACATATTTGTACTCTGCCCAACATTAAAGTGTGATGTTAGTTCTGTCACAGTTCGCTGCCTGTCCTGTTACACCAGTCTGCCCAGCCTACAACGTCCGACATCAGAAATGAGCGCTGGCCGCCCAACCCCACGATGTCTGGACCTGGTTTCAACTTGGTTTCGCCACACGTTGAAGACACCACAGAACTCGACAACCTACAAGTTGTGCAGTTTCCGAAATGCTCGTGCCGAACCTCCGGGCCAATACAATCTGCCCACGGTCATACTCAGGTAGGTCTGGGGCATTTCCCTTTCTACACATTGACACCACGCTCACTGATGCTACATGCACCATGCGTCTGTCTGACTAGCAGTCATTCCTCTCCACGTGACACTGATATTGTCTGGAGGTGCTTGTGTCGATAACAAGTCTGTGGTCATAATGTGTTGGCTTATCAGTAAGAAGCTAATTCGAGCTATTCTTGAGTACTCCTCGACTGCTTGGGATCTATACCAGGTTGGATTAAACGGAGACATCGAAGCTATTAAAAGAGGGGCTGTTAGATTTGTTAGCGGTAGCTTCGAACCACAGGCAAGTTTTACAGAGATGCTTCGGGGACTCGAATGGGAGTCGCTGGAGGGAAGGTGACGTCCTTTTCGAGGAAAAATATTGAGAATATTTAGAGAATTCCCATCTGAAGCTGACTGGAGAACGATTTTACTGCCGGTAACAAGCATTTCGCGTAAGGACGACTACAATTAGATATGAGAAATTCTGGCTCATATGGACGCATATAGGCAGTGGTTTTTCCCTCGTTCTGTTTGCGAATTGAACAGGAAAGGACGTGCCTTGAAGTGGTACAGGGTAGCCTCCGCCATACACCGTACAGTGGTTTATGGAGTATGTACGTACATGAAGAAGAAGGTGTCATACCCATGCAATGCCGAATTGTTACAGTATTACGACCCAAAGATGAGCCAACACGTTGGTAAGGGGATGATCATAACGTTTTGGCTCGTTCTTTATGTATGAAAACAAACGAAAGAAGTTGTAAGTTATAGAAAAAAAACCGAAAAAATGAGTTGCCCTAATGAGCAAAGTGGATTAAGTTAAGACTGTAAATGGTTCAAATGGCTCTGAGCACTATGGGACTTAATTGCTGCGGTCATCAGTCCCCTAGAACTTAGAACTATTTAAACCTAACTAACCGAAGGACATCACACACATCCATGCCCGAGGCAGGATTCGAAGCTGCGACCGTAGCCATCGCGCGGTTCCAGTCTGTAGCGCTTAGAACCGCTCGGCCACTCCGGCCGGCTGTTAAGACTGTATGTAACAAGCTTGTTTGTTGATTACTTTCTGCTGTAGAGTATCGAGGATTCATTTGTTGGAGTGTTATTTATATAGGGGAAGGCGGGGCAAGACGGGGAGGTGGGGTAAGACGGGGAAGGGCTATAAGCTACAACTCTATTGCCATCTGTGGATAGCTATGTCAACATCATCAATACACAGGTCCCAGTGTGTTGACATTTCTGAACCTTAGTTTCGCGGCGGTTTCTGTGAGCTTTTCAAGGTACGTACAATTGTTATACTGATCTGCAATGTTTTACACCTTTCGAGGTCCTAAAACATGTGTTTCGTGAACGTTTGCCCAGACTGTATATATAGCACTTATTAACAGTAAACTGCTGTCAGTAGTCAATGTTCACTGCATAGCGTTCATGTAGGCGTAATATAACCTGACAGAATGGTAGGGGCCAAGGCGGGCTGGGGCAAGATGGGGAACTTCCCCGTCTTGCCCATACTATTTGTCCAACCATTACGTTCTTATCGTCTCATGTGTTTACCTCGCTGCGGGTTTTGAACACGTACATTATACGTTGAATACGATTGTAAACAGAATGGTATTCGTTATTCCAACACTTCCCTAATTAATTACAAAGTATGCCTTAGGCTATATGGTGAATAAATACACAAGACGTGCAAAGTCAGTATTCTTGCCATGCTTTAACGACTGACTATTGGAAATATGGTATTTGCTGTATAATATAGATTGCCAGGAATGATCTGACTCAATAGTACGTTCCACGTGTTTTATTTCAGATGGTTCGCAAGTATCGGCGACAAACATCTAGGCAAGATTAGTCATTAGAGTCAATGGAAGGCGCTGTAATTGCTGTTATGGAAGATCATATGGGTTCTTTCAGGGCTGCTCGACAGTTCAACGTGCCACAGAAAAATGTGTGTCAGCGTCGGGGTGCCCACGACACTTGTGCAGGGACAGAAAGTGATGATGACGAGGCTGTCCACACTTGTGTACTATGTGAGAGTAAGAGGCCTAAATAAAACGTAATACCTGAATCTACAATACGCAGAACCATGTTTCGAAACCTTATCGTCACATGATTTCGTTATTCGAGTCTTTATTCAAGCTTTAGACATGAATTAATGCTAGTTCCCCATCTTACCCCGCATATGGGGCAAGATGGGGAATTGGTAGTTTATGTTTCAAATCGAGATATTTATACCTAAATGTAACAAGTTTGCAGGTTTCTTTGCATGCTATTGTAATTCAATTGTTAAACAAACAAATGATAATCAGACCTATTTGAAATTGTTTGTTTTTGTCCCTTTTGTAAGGGTTTAAAGTTAGCTTCCCCATCTTGCCCCGCCTTCCCCTATGTATCTGATCTGAATTCTGCGAGAGTTGCCACTGGTTTAATGTCAGTTTGTCGTGAGATGAGGCTGAATCTACGTTCGACCATAACTCTACTATTAATACTACTACAACTACTAGTAATATTTGACGTCTATGGCTGTCTTCAGAGAACTGCTATCATCAGTTACCATTTAAAATAAAATAATTGCAACTATATTATAAATATACATATATGTAGATGTATGTTCGAAATGATCAGAAGTTCTGTTCAGACGCAGGATTAACCAAGCCTGTCTTATATAATGGGCGTTCGTCATCTGTTGTTAATAATATGCATTTCTTTCGCTTAAGATTGATATCTGCAATAAATTATAAAGCCTGAAGCACTTTTTACGGTTATATCGATACCTGTACACTGCCTAATAAAGGTTGGGGAAAAGGAAACAAAATGAAACTTCACCGATCGATAGAGTACGTGAAGTTAAAGTAATGATTACAAAATCACGTCAACCTTACAAAGAACTTGGCCCCTTCCCCCATTCCCCTCCCCATCCTGAATGTCGTTGTATCTTCTCATGAGGCACGTTGGCCCACAACTATTGCATCTGATCCCTGATATTTTCGGTAACAGTCCCACACACGTTATATTGAATACAGATCTGGGGATTATTCTGGCTATAATAGTGCCCCACCATCGCACAGACAGTTCATAGAGACGTGTTCCATGTGTGGACGAGCATTTTCCTGTTGAAAAATGGCACAAAGATATTGTCACACGGGATATAACATATTGTGATGCAGAATGTGTGTGACATACCATTGTGCCGTCAGAGTTCCCTCAATCACTATATGCAGTGAGGGCGTTGTATCAGACAAGTCACCATACTATGACGCCAGGAGTACCATAGCTGTACCTCTCCAAAACATTTATTCACTGCCATATTCACCGACGACAACCTTCCAGCGTAGTGCAGATCCGCGATCACACTACCGCTCCAAACGTGTGTGGTGTTGTGGTCTTAACGACAGCCTACACATGGGACTGTAGTACCGTAGTGCAACTGCTGCTAGTCTCCGACCAAGGGTGGGATACACTATGTGATCAAATGTATCCGGACACCCCCAGAAACATACTTTGTTCATAATAGGTGCATTGTGCAGCCATCTGCTGCCAGATACCCCATATCAGTTGTCATTAGACATCGTGAGAGAGCAGAATGGGGCGCTACGCGGAACTCATTGACTTCGAACGTGGTCAGGTGACTGAGTGTTACTTGTGTCATACGCCTCTACGCGAGATTTCCACACTCTTAACATCGTTAGGTCCACTGTTTCCGATGTGATAGTGAAGTGGAAGCGTGAACGGACACGTACAGCACAAAAGCTTACAGGGCGACCTCGTCTGTTGACCGACAGAGACCGCCAACAGTTGAAGAAGGTCGTAATGTGTAATAGGCAGACATCTATCCAGGCCATCACACAGGAATTCCAAACTGCATAAGGTTCCACTGCAAGTATTATGACAGTTAGGCAAGATGTTAGAAAACTTGGATTTCACGATCGAGCGGCTGCTCATAAGCCACACATCACGCCGGTAAATGCCAAACGACGCCTCGCTTGGTGCAAGGAGGGTAAATATTGGTTGACTGAACAATGGAAAAACGTTGTGTGCAGTGACGAGTCATGGTACACAACGTGTCGATCCGATGCAATGGGGTGGGTATGGTGAATGCTCGGTGATCTGCCAACGTGTGTAATGCCAACAGTAAAATTCGGAGGCGCTGATATGATGTGGTCGTCTTTGTCATGGAGGGTGCTTGCACCCCTTGTTGTTTTGCGTGGCACAGCACAGCACAGGCCTACATTGATGTCTTAAGCACCTTCTTGTTCCCACTGTTGAAGAGCAATTCGGGGATGGTGATTGCATCTTTCAACACCATCCAGAACCTGTTCATAACGCACATCCATGGAATGGACTGGCCTGCACAGAGTCCTGACCTGAATCCTGTAGAATACCATTAGCATGTTTTGGAACGCCAACTTCGTGCCAGGCCTCACCGACCGACATCGATACCTCTCCTCAGTGCAGTACTCCGTAAAGAATGGGCTGCCATTCCCCAAGAAACCTTCCAGCTCCTGATTGAACGTGTGCCTGCGAGAGTGGAAGCTCTCATCAAGGCTAAGGGTAGGCTAAAACAATACTGAATTCGAGCATTACCAATGGAGAGTACCACGAACTTGTAGGTCATTTCCAGCCAGGTGCCGGGATACTTTTGATAACACAGTGCATGACACAGAAAATTTGGGGGGAGGGGGGGGCGTTTATTACCAGTTGAGCCAGTGGGTTTCTGGTGCCAGGTGATATCGATTCTTACTTCCATCTTTGGTCGTTGTCCCTATGCCTTGTTCTCTTTGCGTCTTTGAGGCAGGCTGTTTATGTTGGCGCGCGTGCACAAGTCGATGACAATGGGTCCGCGCATGAGCCGAGTCAGTCCGTGACGTGACGTGACGTGCTTTCGATATCGTCGTTGTGGGGAGTTGGCGACACCGTGTCACGTGGCACGGCAGTAAGCCGTGAGGACCAGTTGAGTTGGAGCAACGAAGAAGCATGGGCCGCTGCCGGAAAGTATTAAAGTTGTATTGACACGGCTGGCCAGAGGCGACCAGGACTTGCTAATACCTCGAGAGCTATGTGGATGGATGGCGTGTGAACTTCACACGAAAAAAAGATTAATCGCCAAGCTTTCGTGGTGGGTTCCTCCTTCTATATATAGTGAATGTTATTGTGTACTTACGGACTGTTAACTGTTACAGTTGCTCGTGTCAGTGACCAGCAAAGCATTCACTGCGGTGGTGGCGAGGCGAGTTATGTTCTGGAATGGCCATGAAATTATGTTTCTTAAGTGACTAGAAATAGCGCCTCGCATTTGTAAGTTTGGATTTGGTGCTTAGTGGCACGCTGAAGGTAGCTGGTTCACTTGAACGTCATTTCTAAATTTAGTTATAGATTTAGAATTTTTTGGTTTTACGAATTAGTGGTAGTTTTTGTTTCTTAATAATTTCTTGTGTGTATGGAAGGCAAGTGGCCATAGTAAATATAGGTCACATTGTGTTTTATGATCGGATAGAGGCCGTGTGTATTTTGGTCTGTGGCCATAGGGGCCGTGCTTATTGCATTAGCGACCTACTGAAGTGACATTAGTTTTCTATTGCCTGTCTGAAGGTTAATTGTCACATTAGATACTGCACTTTTGATTTATGTGCTGTCAGCCATTCAGCAAAGACAGATTATCTTGTAAGTTGGACCTTAAGTCATTGGGTGTGGACTGACACATCTTTTGACGTAGTATCTAGATTTTTTTTTTTTTTTTTTTTTTTGATCAAAGGAAACCAAGCTTCTTAATTCTGTTCATTGGTTAACTTGTAATATGTTTACATTAAGGCATTGTTTTTCTATATATATACTTGTGTTACTTGTATATACTACAGTGTATCTGCCGTTCATGTTTTCCTGTTTTCAGAAACGTGTTTAGTGGTCGACGCGAGCAAACCTCGCCCCGCGAGCTTGCAGTGTGATGGAAATCTCAGGATTTGAACTCAGGGACGTCCAGACCCCGTTAACGCGCAATTTCTCTATTCCATTCAACGTGAGGCTTGTTTTAGGCAGAAGATTTCCTACTGCCCAAAGTTGAGTATAAGTTCACCCTTTAGATAGTGTGTTTGTGAAATCGTAATAGATTAAGGTTTGCTCGCGTCCACCACATGTTCATCAAACTGACATTTTTGCATACAGCCTAGAATCTTCCGGATGTTGAGTGTAGTAGAATGCTAAATGTAAGCAAAACACTTAATAGTACCCTTCAGGTCAGATAGCATCATATTAATTTTGCCTTTTCAGTAAGTGTAAAACTGAGTGAGAAAGGCGATAGCCGACATTGTAAACATTTGGTTATCTGTTGTCACCGGCACGTAAAGGGGCAATTGTCACAAGTGTGACGGTTAATATTGTAAATACTAATTGTGGATAGGGCCTTGATATGCAAATGTTGTTAATTGATTATTACTGCTGATGAATTCATGTGTATGTGTAATCAATAAAGAAGTGTTGCAACTACAAACTAGTTGTGTTACTGGTATACGAGGTTAGAGTGTGCAGTCGCCACACCACCTGTTCTAGAATGGAAAGTGCAGTTGTTAAGTGGTTACAGAGTGTTTGGTGCACGATGCAGAAGTCCTCCCTTGTGGCTGTCAGAAATGGCCTACTGGAATCCTGACGAGTATGCCTGCCCTCACATTCACTTTCAGTCAAACATCGGGCTAGTGTCACATCAGAATGCCCCACAAATCTGGCTATTGGAGGATTCAATCAGCTGGCAAAATGGAGACCCACAGGAGGCCAGGCCGCTTTCAAAGTCTGTCAGGTGCTGATAACGCTGTCTAAAACGTGTACGCACATCTCCGTGTCATTCACAGTGATCACTCAACATCTGACACTGTTCACGCCCCTTACCTACACAACCAGGCCTAGTAATAACACTAAAAACGAACAACACTAATTCATTCTGGTGGCAGTTCTAAGTGTGACAGAATTGCGGCTTCAGTCATTTACGTATTCGTAGATTGTATGTGCGTGTAAGAAATTACTTTGTCATTCGACCATATCTTCTGGTTCTTCATTGTTTATGTAATGCAGGTAGCTGCTCGATCATCAAGACTCGATGAAACTCAGTTTGACGTACTTTCAGCCCCATATATCTGTAGCAGTTATGATAAACATGTTTCAAAATTGCGTTTGTGGCTTTTTCTGTACAGGTGAAGTGCTCAGAAGCTCTTAAGAGAGATATGTTTGAAGAAAAGAAAAGGATTTCGAAGTTCATTAAATTATCAATTAAAACGCGCTCTTTTTCGACAGTCTAAATTCGCACGGGAATAACGACTCTTCTTTAGATTTTGAACAAGGCACTGTAATTTGTTGTATATCAAATTCACTTTGACTGTCGGTGCCAAAATATATGAAGTAAGAATTCCTAGGTTACAATGAATCGCATTTTAATTCTTTTTTAAATTTATTTTAATTGCATCATGTTCCTGGTATTACATACATGTCTGAATCATTTGTATCAAAAATCTTTCAGCAATATGTAGGTCAATTCCCTTCCTCTGTTTAAAAATGTTTAGATCATTTATGCGAGTTTCCTTGACTGATCAAGAACCGCCCTGACTAAACGAGTAACTATGGAAGGATTTGCAGAAAAATATTTGCCATCAGTATTGGCATATTGCAAAAAAAAAACACACACAAACTTGAAGTTACAGCATTATTGGCTAAAAACGCGAACAGAAAACTTTTATACCTATTTCGGAGCAAGGGCTTTTGCACTTTAAAGAAAATGTTTATTTTTCGTGCCGAGAGCAGGAATGAACTTATATTTGTCTACGATTAAGAATACTGGAGAAGTCAATCGTAGCTCATCGCAATCGTTATTTGAATGATAGCCTTGAATAAACTAGTCGAACGGCAGGCGGAAGTGCCTTATCTAGTCAAATCTGTGGACTAACGATACACATTATTATAATCATAAAAAAGATACTAATTATTCAGGATGAGTCGGGCGGGAAAATGCAGCGCTGCTAGCGGTTTAAGCTCAATACTTAAATCCTACAGAGTTCTGCTAGACCATCTCATACATACAACTTGATTTATGTTTTTGTCGACGTAGCGTTCACGTTGTCACACATAACACGTTTGTGTACAGCAGCCTAGTAACAACACGGCCGATGCTCGAGATTTAGCCAAATACAAATCGGCCGCACCATCTACGAGGACCGGAATTAACACCATCTGTGTTTTGTCCGTAGTGCAACGAATTAGAGATAATTTCACAGGAAGATAACCGCTGCAGTCCTCCCTCTTTCGGCATTGCCTGCCAGAGTACTAGGGAGGGTCACAAGCGAAGGCCGCGGGAGAGATCTCCAGGCGTGGCAGGCGCGGCGAACCAGATTCCCCTGGTTGCGTCACCGGTGCTCGCTCTGCCAGTCAGGGATGTCCTTAGCGCCTCCACTGGGGATGGAGGGGGCAGCGGACCACTATAAATGGGCCGGGTGGCCACCACAGAGTCAGTCGTCCAGAAGCCTCTCTAACAACACAGGCATGGCTCTTCAGGTAAGGTGGCCAGCAGCAAGGCCTGGAAACCTGAAGACTGCTGCAACAAAATTGGCATTATGTGTGTAGAACAGACCTACAGGAATTTTCAAAGTGGAGTCAAAAGTAGTAATATACCTCTACATTAATTAAGAAAGACACTATGTAGCAAAAAAGCCCCCTTCATCCAAAGTAAATGCCCAGTAATTTGTTTTACCTTTTAATATTTTTGATTGCTCTGAATTAGTAATTATGAAAAGACACTGTGAGACTCTATGTCTCACATGCACCTTTCTTACTACTAACCTTATTGCTTATTACTTCTTTACTGTTTTCGTTTCGTCTGTTATTCATAGGCTCAGTTGCGTCTAACATTGTTACTTCTTTAAATTTCTCTGGCTACAGTTCTTTCATGTATATGACATCTCATCATATTAACAACTGTCACTGAAGACCTTTTCACAAAAGTTCTTTCAATGCATGTGTCTCTTTGGCCAGTATCAGTGAGTACGATTGCTAAAGAGAGGATCGTGCTTGCTTTGCACGCTATAAATTTTCGTCACAGTTATTTCCATCACTGCCATCCACAGAGGTCAGAGTCGGTCTTCCTCAGACAGTATTTCTCTCGTTTGCTTGCTTTTAGCCTCGTCGTCTGCGTTATGTGTACAATTTTTACGCTTTTTCTCTTTTATGTGTTGCGACATCATTGCAACAAGGAGATAGTGATCAAGAAAAATGTTGATTTTTGGTTCCCTTTAACGTTTGTTTGTATTGATGTCCTGTGATCAATGATAATTGAAATCAGCTTTTATTTTACCTGTATCTCCCATTAAGAGTCAAATAGTCTTCCTATCCGTGAGCTTTCGCTCTTACTGCGATTACCTGTAACTATATCAGAACTTCACGAGGTAAAGTTAAGTATCCTTAGCACCAAACTGCTTTATCCAGTCCTCATTTTACGATATTTTTCTTACCTGATCTTTTATTAGCCTCATTACACACTTTTACCCACCGAAAGTAGTTTTTGCCAGATTCTGGTCAAGATTCGAGACATGATGTTTGTTTTTAACATCCACATTTGTAACTAAGTATTTATCGTATATCTGCTATGCAACGGACTTCACTTCGCTTCCTGATACTGACAAGAAATTTTCCTCGGTATGACACTAAACTGAGAAACACTTAGCATCGACAGGATAATTCAAGAGCTACTGGAAGGAATAGCTGCGTTTCCCGGTATGCCTCTCCACACAGACGTATAATGATGGATCTAGCAGAGAATGAGTCAGTGGTCAGTAGTCAATGAGTGGCACGTAGGACTTGATCGCAGAGTTGCAGAGGCTCTTATTCATATAAGCGAAAATCTTTTCTATAGATGACGTAAATGGATTCTGTATGTTCATAAGCTGCATTACTAATAAACTGCTTATGGAACACTTTTATTTTAAAAAAATATTTCCCGAGAGTACAATTCTAGTGGCCGAGCTACCACATCATCTTACTTGGAAACACTTTTGGTCTGCGTAAATTTCAGAATTTAAAAAATCTGAAAGCTAAGCATTTATTAATGGCGTAACAGTTTATATAGCACGAAGCTAAATATAATGTGTCTTTTCAAAGTTTGTCAAATAACTATTCGCAGAAGATGACTGTACGACTTTCCAAGGAAGTTGATTTATTTTAAGATCTTTTTGGCTGTAGATAATATCGAAGATAAAAGCCGTTTTTTGTTATTTCTGGCAGACGATTTCTTAAAAAAAAAATCTTGTTCTAGGATCAGTTCGTAAAGCGAATTCCGAAAATTACTTTTATTTTCTTGTACAAAGTCAGGATTTTTCGCAAAATAAGGTCCCGTATTTTAAAGACTGGAGGACAAAATATTAAATAAAATTTCAATCCACATCTATATTTTTATAATCATTGTTTTATTTTAGGGATATACTAAGGAATACTTTAGGCAGTACTATAAACAGCTGTCTTATCAACGTTACGATGAATATTCGGACACATTTAATTTTCGACCTTTCTCTTTTTTGTTTTCTTCACAGAACCTTTATCTTTACTGTAGTTCTTCAGCATACAACAATTGTCGGCCATCATACTTTAATTTCATCTTCCTTGGGACATCTTCTCCCTCCCTCCCTCCCCTTAGTGTGTTGGTGGCAGCATTCTCCTTGTTATTCACTATAATGTCCAAGATTTTCCAGAAAGTGATCAGTATACCAGGTGTAGAAAGTGAACTTTTGCACTCATGTTAAAACCCAACATCTTGAAATTTCCAACATAATTTCAACAGTTTCACAGTAATTAGTACGTTTTTTTATTTAGTACAAAGTTTTCAGGAATAGACTTGAAGGTGTTCAATGCATTTTCTTCTCTAAATTTCATTGTATTTTCAAATACGTAACCATTCATCAGTTTGTGAATTTGAGGTCCAACAAAAACTCCAGCTTCAGACTTGGTACACATGTGATTAAAGCAGACTCCATCTTGCGGCAGAAGCCTTACAAAATGCTTCACCACTCCCAATTAGATATGTGGTGGTAGCTATATTTTTTAATAGTTTACAAGCGGCTCGCTTAAGAAGCCCTTATTCCCAGGCACAAAATAACTCCAGTTTGGCCAAATCTATACATGTCAATGTTTTAACTTTGTCTCATTACCTCACTCATACAAAGAGCAGGGCATTTTCATGTTCTCAGTTTGCTGACCCAACAAAATTCGTGTAACAAAAAATTAAATAATCTTCATTCCATTATAACACTTGCACGAGATAGAAGAAAACTAAGAAAAGTTTTGAATTCAGCGTAAATAGTTAGCTAAAATCTCATATTTACTTTAAGTTGACTGATGTACAGACTTGTGTTGTCTCTGAACTCGTCGCTCTGAAGGATCACTGTGCGTGTTGCAGGTGCTGCTGTGGGCATGCGCGCTGCTGGGCGCAGCCAGTGCTGGCTACCTGGGCGCGCCCGCCGTCTCCTACTCTGCGGCACCTGCGCTGCGGGGATCGGCTCTGGGTCTGGGACTCGCAGGTACGGCTGTCCCACTATTAGCTTCAAAGACGTCAGTTTCCATCGCTGTAATACTAGGCATACCTATGAAAGGCTCCGTTTTGTCGAAAAACATAAAATTATAATATCCTGGAGACTACTGGGCCATAAAAAGTACATTACCCTAGTTCACAACTGACTGTAGCAGTAATAAAGACTGCACTGTGAAATGAGACGTATGCGATCAGGTAAGATTGAAATTTATTCCCTAGTTTTACACTCAGCAGTAAAGTTTTGACGCACAGTCCAGCTTTAAAGAACTGACCTTACTCTCTGTTGATCTGTAGCACAATATAGGATGATAAATTTCTTTCTTCACTATAGTGTCATTGAAGTGGTTTACAAATGTCTCCATCCAGTATCACATGCTTATCATGTTGTGTTATCCATAAGAAAATATCAGCACTGCATGATTGCAAGAATATGAAAAATACTTTCCTGGTTAGCAGTGACTAAGTGACAAATTACTGTACACAATACAGCAAACCGACTACACAGTATGAGACTACAGAAATAGGGCAAACTTGTGGAGTCTAGCATATCTTATCAATACTCACGGGTAATGCTATGAAACAATATGGAATAGAAAACACTGGAAACACTTCTAAGATCTTTTCACCGTTTCGACTCTTATTATTGCCGTTACAAGATAGGTAATTACTTATACCTCTTTATCTGGTATATCAGGTCTGATCGTCTAGTGGTAAAGCACATGCAAGGAAACCAAAAGGTTGTGGGATCAAATGCTAGTCAGATCACATCTCAGTGAAGTAAAGATTCACCAGTGGCTTGTTTTCTGCATTAAACGAAAGATTACCTTTCTCTCAAAGGAATACTGGGTTGGGTTAGTGCAACATATGTCGTGAAAGTGGCATCCAATTGAAAGATACTTCCGCAGGGTGTGGAGCCCCATGAAACTATTATTATTTAATTTGTGGCACCTTTTTGCCCTTTAAAAGACTGAGATACACCAGGAAACTGTAATAATGTTGAAATACCGCATAGACCTCATATTACCTACACTACCCACAGGTTCTCCACTTGGAGCTGGTGCTGGCACTGCTGCAGCTGCGGCAGCTGCATCTGCTGCTGCGAGACTGGCTGCCGCCAGGTTTCCAGCTGCTGGTCTGCCGGCCTATGCCGGAGTCGCCCCTGGCTATGCTGGTGTAGCTCCAGGCTACGCTGGAGTCGCCCCTGGCTATGCCGGTCTGGCCGCTGCACGCTACGCTGGTCTGGGCCGCCTGGCCGGTGGGCTGCCCGCTGAACTGGCTGACCCGTACTACGACCCCAACCCCCAGTACAGCTTCAGCTACAGGGTCAGCGACGCCCTGACCGGCGACGCCAAGCAGCAGCAGGAGAGCCGCAGCGGCGACGTGGTCGAGGGCAGCTACAGCCTGGTCGAGCCCGACGGCAGCGTCCGCACGGTGGACTACACGGCCGCCCCTGGCGTCGGTTTTAACGCCGTGGTCTCAAAGAGCGCCGCTCCTCCTGGATCGCCTGCTGCTGCCGCTGCAGCCACTGCGGCCGCCGCTGCCGCCGCCTCCGCTCGAGCTGCTCTTGCTGGTAAGTCCCAACCTCAGCATTTGAGTCCAATCAAAATACGTGTGTGGCTGCAGTGCAAGAACAGGGAAATAGTAAAGTCGAGTTCATCAGAGACAGCATGTAGTTTCGTTGAGCATTAGCATTTTTGTAATAATCTATAATAGTGCAAGAAAACACAATATGTACTCCACATTTCTTAGATACAAGCTGTTGATAGTTGGAGCAACAGCGATCCGTATCTTTCTAAACCAATTACAGCTTTTCAGCAGGCTATGATATGTCATTATCTGATATCAACATTCTGTCATGTTTGAGCTGCATACTTGCTGACATGACTTATTACTTCCAGCAGGTGCAGTACCAGGTGTTGGAGGCTACCAACTGTCCCCAGCAGCTGCTGCTGGAGTGTATGGCGCGCCCCTCAAGACTGCACATGCTGCTCTTTCCACACCACACGCCAAGGTCCACTACTGATTATCCCACCGGCTAAATCTCTCTGTAAATACGACTGACACTCATGTACAATGAAAGTTTCACAAAAATGTGAATAAATGTGTTTATACGGTTTTATATGCTGTTTTTGTCTCATGTGATCTATTACTAAGCAGAGAATAGTATTAAATTTAATGTTGTTTTCAGCTTCATCACCCACGAAAGCGTTGTAAAAGCTGTAAAAGTGTGCTTGCACTATGGAACAAGTTATACATGTTGATTTGAATATCTTCAATTTCTCCTGTTGTTCAGTAGTGGTACAGAGAAGAAAAATACAGTGATCAAAATTCTTAAACCGTATGTTACATTCAGAATCTAATAAACATCGAACTAACATTTATTTTTGCCATAGAACTCGAAATGACATGAATACAATTTGCATCCATATCTGATCAAAGTTTTTTGCGAATGCATTATTTTTAAAAACTGATTTGCCTTTTTTCTAAAAAAGTACTCTTTGTATATCACCATCTAAAATCTACGTCGTTTTAACGATCGCTTCGAAACTATTCTATTAGTTTCCAGGCAAGGTGACCCAGTTGTCAACAGATAAGTCTTACATTCGGGAGGACCACCTTAATTTGCAATGACATCAGCCCAACCCAGTTTAATTTTTACACGCTTACCTCGAATTAACTAACTGAATATCTCAGTGGATCAGTCGATTAGTTTTATATTATATACTACAGAGACTTCTATTCAGACAGTTGTTCCTTCAAGAGAACCTTCGACAAAGCCTCTTAACAAGAAACTACGCCGATCCTCTCTACTCCTGCGGTACACACATTTAACTCCAAATACACATATATCCTTCAAATAAGAGTGTCAGCCTTATTAATTTTCTCTGTACCGTTTTAGCTTACATATCTTTCTTAAGTATAATCTAAGGCAGTAATTGGTCGACAAACAACTCATCGTTTTCACTCCTGTCATTTAAAATACATTTCACCACAAATTAATATCGCCAACAACTTGGAAAGCGCTATTAGTACAGCATGGTCAGTGAATGGTTTACAACATTGTTCCGTTTTTGTTTCGAGAGACATTTTCAAAAGTTCAGTTAACTAGGTATCGCTATAGTACCAGTCATCACTGTAGCTCCAAACCTGTAACAGGATTATTGTTTTTGCTGTATATCTCCGAGAAATGTCGCTCGTTAAATCAACATCGAATCGAATTCTCTTCCTCTTTCTCATAGCAACAGTATTTACAGGGAACCCCATGCTGCAATTACTGATAAGGTATTATTAAACACTTGTGGATAGAGTATTTTGGAGACCACCCTTTGTGCTTCACCCTACTCTCTGGAGCGGAAACTGTTTTCCTGTACTACATTTAGTTCCACTACACTTTCGGCATGTAACAGATAATGAAATGTGGTTCTCCATGCTACCTGAGACAGATATCCAGATTTCGTCCACTTGAGAAAGTGAGCAGCATAGGCGTAGGGAACTTGGCACGTCATCTGGCCCTGGTAGCATCTATGTGAATGTTTAAATCCACGGTCGCTGCAGCAGGATAAATTTTACTCGAACAGCGAAACAACGTTGTGGGAGTAATACACTAACAACGTTTTGTTTATTAAAGAACTCACTATCTGGATCAGTGACCGTAAGTTCTTAGCATTATCTTTGAAAAACCACACTTACAAAGTCTCCCTCTACGATTTTTACCCGCCACGCTGCCCTCCAATACTAAATTGGTGATCCCTCGATGTCTCAGAACATGTCCTACCAACCGATCCCTTCTTCTAGTCAAGTTGTGCCACAAGCTCCTCTTCTCCCCAACTCTATTCAATACCTCCTCATTAGTTATGTGATCTACCCATCTAATCTTCAGCATTCTTCTGTAGCACCACATTTCGAAAGTTTCTATTCTCTTTTTGTCCAAACTGTTTATCGTTCATGTTTCACTTCCATACATGGCTACACTCCATACAAATACTTTCAGAAACGAGTTCCTGACACTTAAATCTATACTCGATGTTAACAAATTTCTCTTCTTCAGGAACGCTTTCCTTGCCATTGCCACCTCTACGTTTTATATCCTCTCTACTTCGACCATCATCAGTTATTTTGCTCCCCAAATAACAAAACTCATTTACTAATGTAAGTGTCTCATTTCCTAATCTAATTCCCTCAGCATCACCCGACTTAATTCGACTACATTCCATTACCCCCGTTTTGCTTTTGTTGATGTTCATCTTATATCCTCCTTTCAAGACACTGTCCATTCCGTTCAACTGCTCTTACAAGTCCTTTGCTGTCTCTGACAGAATTACAATGTCATCGGCGAACCTCAAAGTTTTTATTTCTCCTCCATGGATTTTAATATCTACTCCGAACTTTTCTTTTGTTTCCTTTACTGCATGCTCAATATACAGATTGAATAACATCGGGGAGAGGCTACAACCCTGTCTCACTCCTTTCCCAACCACTGCTTCCCTTTCATGTCCCTCGACTCTTATAACTGCCATCTGACTTCTGTACAAATTGTAAATAGACTTTCGATCCCTGTATTTTACCCCTGCCACCATGAGAATTTGAAAGAGAGTATTCTAGTCAACATTGCAAAAGCTTTTTCTAAGTCTACAAACGCTAGAACGTAGGTTTGCCTTTCTTTAATCTAGCTTCTAAGGTAAGTCATGGTGTCAGTATTGCCTCACGTATTCCGATATTTCTACGGAATCCAAACTGATCTTCCCCGAGGTGGGCTTCTACTAGTTTTTCCATTCGTCTGTAAAGAATCCGCGTTAGTATTTTGCAGCCGTGACTTATTAAACTGATAGTTCAGTAATTTTCACATCTGTCAACACCTGCTTTCTTTGGGATTGGAATTATTGTATTCTTCGTGAAGTCTGAGGGTATTTCGCCTGTCTCATACATCTTGCTCACCAGATGGTGGAGTTTTGTCAGGGCTGGCTCTCCCAAGGCTATCAGTAGTCCTAATGGAATGCTGTCGGGGCCTTGTTTCGACTTAGGTCTTTCAGTGCTCTGTCAAACTCTTCACGCAGTATCATATCTCCCCTTTCATCTTCATCTACATCCTCTTCCATTTCCATAATATTGTCCTCAAGAACATCGCCCTTGTATAGACCCTCTATACACTCCTTCCACCTTTCTGCTCTCCCTTCTTTACATAGAACTGGGCTTCCATCTGAGTTCTTGATATTCATGCAAGTGGTTCTCTTTTCTCCAAAGTTCTCTTTAATTTTCCTGTAGGCAGTATCTATCTGACCCCTAGTGAGATAACTCTCTACCTCGTTACATTTGTCCTCCGGCCATACCTGCTTAGCCATTATGCTCTTCCTGTCGATCTCATTTTTGAGACGTTTGTATTCCTTTTTGCCTGCTTCATTTACTACATCATCAATTACATTCAATATTCCTTCTGTTACCCAAGGGTTTCCACTAGCCCTCGTCCTTTTTATCTACTTGATCCTCTGCTGCCTTCACTACGTCATCCTTCAAAGCTACCCATTCTTCTTCTACTGTATTTCTTTCCCCCATTTCTGCCAATTGTTCCCTTATGCTCTTCCTGAAACTCTGTGCAACCTCTGGTTTCCTATTTGATTTCCGTTCACAGTACCAGCACAGCAAGGCCGTTTTGGTTAGTGTTACAAGGTCAGATCAGACTGTTGCCCCTGCAACTACTGAAAAGGCTGCTGCTCCTCGTCAGGAACCACACGTTTGTCTGGCCTCTCAACAGATACCTCTCCGTTGTGGTTGCACCTATGGTACGGCTATCTGTATCGCTGAGGCAAGCAAGCCTGCCCACCAACGGCAAGGTCCATGGTTCATGGGAGGAGGGAGGGGGGGGGGGGTTATAAAACGTTATGAATATGAAATTTATTAAATTATGTTAATTTCGTGCCACTAAACTCGAAGCTTTCATATTAGCTCTAGTTTGTAGCTACAACAATTACCTGCAATTACACTTTTTCATTAATATCTGGCGTCACGTGTAAGCAATTAGCAGCGCTGGCTGAGAGTATCCTAATTAGCGTTGTTCTATTACATGATGGGCAGATATGTCCTGCATGTGTTCATCGTGGGATTTGCAGTATTCTGACCAAACAATGATCTTTACCTCTTAAGAAATGAGATACTAAATTTGTTATTTTAACGCTTCTCGAGCTGTTTTGACCGAAATTGTGATAAGGGTCCAGCTTGCAATCAGCTGTTAACAGGCACGTACGAAAATCAGTCTCAAATGAGTAATAAATAAAGATTGCTTATGTTATATTCGCGGTGTAGTGACATTTGCTTCGACTGAGTGTTCGATTACATCTTCTATGTTATTGTATTTCAGGTGTAAAATAGTGGATGAAGAGAAAAGTTGGCACTACATGTATCCTTTATTGTGTGTTCGTCTAAAATGAAACCATGGACGAGTGGAATAGGACATCATGTCTTATTTGGGCTGCTGGTGATTTTGAGGAAGCCCACCAACACTAATGATGATTTTTATTTAAGTGTAGTTCACACTGTTAACCAAGGAGTCTCTGTGGATACAAAAATTAGTTTTGTGCTTTATTTAGCCTCTGTATCTTATTATAGTGGCCAACGGTCTTAAAGCATTGATGACACCCGTTCATCTCAGATCACTGAAGTTAAGTGCTGTCGGGCTTGGGTAGGATTTGGATGGGTAACCGTCCGGTCTGCCGAGCGTTATTGGCACCCGAGGTGCACTCAGCTCTTGTGAGGCAAACTGAGGAGCTGTTTGATGGGGAGTTAACGGTTGCGGTCTCTGAAACTGACAACGGCTCGGAGAGCAGTGCGTTGACCATCTGCCGCTCCATATCCGCGTCCAGTGACGCCAGTGGGCTGAGGATGACACAGCGGTCGATCGGTACCGTTGGGCCTTCAAAGCCTCTTCATACGAAGTTTCATCTATGTCTACGTGGTAACTCTGCAATTCACAATAAAGTGCCTGGCAGAGGGTTCAATGAACCACCTTCAAGCTGTCTCTCTACCGTTCCACCCTCGAAAGGCGCGCGGGAGAAACGAGCACACAAGTTTTTCTGAGCAAGACCTGACTTCTCTTATTTTATCGTGATCATCATTTCTCCCTATGTAGGTGGGTGCCAACAGAATGTTTTTGCAATCGGCGGAGGAAACTGCTGATTGAAATTTCATGAGAAAATCCCGCCGCAACGAAAAACGCCTTTGTTTTAATGATTGCCACTCCAATTCACGTATCATCTCTGTGGCACTATCTCCCCTATTTCACGATAATACAAAACGAGCTGCCTTTCTTTGTATTTTTTCGATATCATCCGTCAGTCCCTCCTGATGCGGATCCCACACCGCACAGCAATACTCCAGAATAGGGAGGACAAGCGTGGTGTAAACAGTCTCTTTAGTAGACCTGTTGCACTTTATAAGTGTTCTACTAATGAATCGCAGTCTTCTGCTCTACCCACAACATTATCTATTTGATCATTCCACTTTGGAATATTTGTAATTGTAATCCCTAAGTATTTAGTTGAATTTACAGCCTACAGATTGGTGTGACTTATCGCGTAACGGAAATTTAGCGAATTTCTTTTACTACTCATGTGAATAACTTCACACTTTCCTTTATTCAGGGTCAATTGCCACTTTTCGCACCATACAGATATCTTATCTAAATCGTTTTGCAATTCGTTTTGGTCATGTGATGACTTTACAAGACGGTAAATGACAGCATAATCTGCAAACAATCTAAGACGGCTACTCAGACTGTCTCCTACGTTACTTCTGTTTTACACGATGACTTTCCGTCTATTACTACGAACTGTGACCTTTCTGACGGGAAATCACGAACCCAGTCGCACAACTAAGGCTATATTCCATAGGTACACAGTTTGGTTAGAAGACGCTTGTGAAGAACGGTGTCGAAATCCTTCTGGAAATCTGAAAATATGTAATCAATTTGATATCCCCTGTCCACAGCACTCATTACTTCATGAGTGTAAAGAGCTAGTTGTGTTTCGTAAGAACGATATTTTCTGAATCGTGCTATGTGTCAAAAGATCGATTTCTTCGAGGTACTTTATAATTTCTAATACGCTATATGTTCCAAACCCCTACCGCAAATCGAAGTTAGTGATATGTGCCTGTAAATCAGCGGATTACTCCTGCTTCCCTTTTTGGGTATTGGTGCGCCTTGAGCAATTTTCCATTCTTTAGGTACGGATCTTTCTGTGAGCAAGTGGTTGTATATAATTGCTAAATATGGAGCTATTGTATCAGCTTACTCTAAGAGGAACCTCACCGGTATACAGTCTGGACCGGAGGCCCTGTCTTTATTAAGTGACTTGAGCTGCTTTGTTACACCGAGGATACATAATTCTATGTTTCTCATGTTGGCGGTTGTTCTTGATCGGAATTCAAGAAAATTTACTTCGTCTTCTTTGGTGAAGTTTTGTTTTATCATATTATAATGAACTTCCTCTTCCTGGAACGTTAGAAAATGCTTCTGTGAGCTCTAAGGGGTCCTCAACTGAAGACGAAAAATCTTCTCAAACTCGGGAAATGTGTAGTGAACTTAGAAGTGTTTATTGATCCAGAAACCAAGGAACTGTTCCTTTCTAATTACGTACACTCCTGGAAATGGAAAAAAGAACACATTGACACCGGTGTGTCAGACCCACCATACTTGCTCCGGACACTGCGAGAGGGCTGTACAAGCAATGATCACACGCACGGCACAGCGGACACACCGGGAACCGGGGTGTTGGCCGTCGAATGGCGCTAGCTGCGCAGAATTTGTGCACCGCCGCCGTCAGTGTCAGCCAGTTTGCCGTGGCATACGGAGCTCCATCGCAGTCTTTAACACTGGTAGCATGCCGCGACAGCGTGGACGTGAACCGTATGTGCAGTTGACGGACTTCGAGCGAGGGCGTATAGTGGGCATGCGGGAGGCCGGGTGGACGTACCGCCGAATTGCTCAACACGTGGGGCGTGAGGTCTCCACAGTACATCGATGTTGTCGCCAGTGGTCGGCGGAAGGTGCACGTGCCCGTCGACCTGGGACCGGACCGCAGCGAACCACGGATGCACGCCAAGACCGTAGGATCGTACGCAGTGCCGTAGGGGACCGCACCGCCACTTCCCAGCAAATTAGGGACACTGTTGCTCCTGGGGTATCGGCGAGGACCATTCGCAACCGTCTCCATGAAGCTGGGCTACGGTCCCGCACACCGTTAGGCCGTCTTCCGCTCACGCCCCAACATCGTGCAGCCCGCCTCCAGTGGTGTCGCGACAGGCGTGAATGGAGGGACGAATGGAGACGTGTCGTCTTCAGCGATGAGAGTCGCTTCTGCCTTGGTGCCAATGATGGTCGTATGCGTGTTTGGCGCCGTGCAGGTGAGCGCCACAATCAGGACTGCATACGACCGAGGCACACAGGGCCAACACCCGGCATCATGGTGTGGGGAGCGATCTCCTACACTGGCCGTACACCACTGGTGATCGTCGAGGGGACACTGAATAGTGCACGGTACATCCAAACCGTCATCGCACCCATCGTTCTACCATTCCTAGACCGGCAAGGGAACCTGCTGTTCCAACAGGACAATGCACGTCCGCATGTATCCCGTGCCACCCAACGTGCTCTAGAAGGTGTAAGTCAACTACCCTGGCCAGCAAGATCTCCGGATCTGTCCCCCATTGAGCATGTTTGGGACTGGATGAAGCGTCGTCTCACGCGGTCTGCACGTCCAGCACGAACGCAGGTCCAACTGAGGCGCCAGGTGGAAATGGCATGGCAAGCCGTTCCACAGGACTACATCCAGCATCTCTACAATCGTCTCCATGGGAGAATAGCAGCCTGCATTGCTGCGAAAGGTGGATATACACTGTACTAGTGCCGACATTGTGCATGCTCTGTTGCCTGTGTCTATGTGCCTGTGGTTCTGTCAGTGTGATCATGTGATGTATCTGACCCCAGGAATGTGTCAATAAAGTTTCCCCTTCCTGGGACAATGAATTCACGGTGTTCTTATTTCAATTTCCAGGAGTGTAGTTGCGTGTGCGGTAATCTGTCGTATGGGTTCACCTGTGCCTCGGCGAGTGAAGAGTCAAGGATGTAATCTCGACAGGAACACTTTTTATTGTTTTATGCCCGCTATACAGTAGTTTGACGGTTGCGGCCCACGAGTCGGTCGTCGTATGTGCTGACCCAGTTTTGTAAACTACCGCAACCCAACACCTCCAGCTGATGCAGTGGCGGCTGTTAGAAATTACCCGGTGCAACGAGTTGAACTAAGACGCTCGGCGACTCGCTGAGGTGTCACACCTAACTACATCAATGTAAAGATTAAAAACAGTCGGTATAGTGCTACAAAAAGCGAAAGAAACAGCACAGTAATTTTTTCTAAAATACGAAATCAAAGCTCTACACTCGAAAAAACAAACTTTATCTCGAAAACTATATAAAACACATGTACAGCTTACAAATAACATTAACAATCCTGCTGTTTTCTCTGAACTGGTCAAAAAGGTTGAAAGTTACACAGACACTGTCTTGAAAGAAATTGAAGAAAAACATAAGAAAAAGATAACACAGCTCATGAGACAACAAACACAACAAAGGAACGTAAACAATAAACAAACAAAACACACACACCAATTTTGTCCACTTTTAATAAATCTCACAGACACACAATTAAACATTGAAGAAAAAGAGCTCTTAAAAAAAGGTCTGAAATACAATGCGAATACAAAAGTAGATGAAGAATACATAGAAAACCTTATAATACAATCAGAAGCTATTCTAAAGAGAGAGGAAAAAAGTGAAAACAGCAATGTAAGCACTGGGCTAACAAGGGAATTGATAAAAAAATAAATACATAAAATTATTCCAGATACAAAACAGCAGACTGACAAAAACAGTAAAAACACAGAATCCTAAACACTCAGAAAACTCAGAAAGAAACTCCAAACTGAAAACATCATTATTACTAAAGCAGACAAAGGAAATACAGTAGTTCTTATGCCCAAACAGCTATACATTGACGAAACACAGGAGTTTATTTCACAAAATAATATTAAAAAATTGAAATCAGACCCAACAAACAGATTTCAGGCCAAGGTAAAGAATATGTTTAAAAATACAGATTACACAGTGGATGACACAGAAAAAGGTAAATTAATACAGAAAAATCCTGCAGCACCTACCCTCCGATGCCAACCAAAAATTCATAAACCAAACATCCCAGTAAGACCCATTGTAAACTTAAAAAAAGCTCCCACTTACAAACTTGCAGGACACATGTTGAAATTACCGACATAAACTTATAAAATAGAGGATGACAGAACTATAAGGTACATGTCACAGTTAATACAACTTATAAAAGATGTAAAAATCCCAGACACAGCTACTCTACTCTCTTTTGACATAGAAAACATGTACACTAACATCCCAATAGCAGAAACAATAAATGTCATAGAACAAAACCTGAAGGACAACAGCCAAATACCAGATGAACATATCAAAGAAATACACAAGTTGCTGAAACTGATAACTGAACGGAACTACTTTCATTTCAATAATGAATACTATTTACAAGAAGATGGGTTACCAATGGGATCCCCAGTATCAGGTGCCCTAGCAAACATTTTCATAAACCATGTAGAAAACTTAATTTTCAAAACTGTTATCAAAAAGAATTACATACTTTGTTGGGTCAGATACATGGATGGCATCTTTTGTTTAATAGATGAACCTTAGGCAAAAATTGACCAGTTGCATACAGATGTAAACACAATACACAGAAAGATAAAATTCACAATGGGAAAAGATCAGAACAACCAAATAAACTTTTTAGATATTACCATTAAAAAAGAAAACAATCAACATAGCTTTGAAATCTACCGTAAACCTACAAGAACTGACACAGTCCTGCATCAGACTTCTAATCACCCACACTCGTAGAAACAATCAGCACTCAGGTACATGCTTCGTCGACTCAACACAGTACCATTCAGCACAGAAAATTACCAGAAAGAACTAGACATCATCACACAAATAATAACAAACAATCGGTACAATAGGGAACTAATCACCAAATTAAACAAAAAACAAAAAAAAACAAATACAGTCAGTGAACACAGTACATAAACACAAACAAACAACAGTACAACAAACACTACACAAACAGGCACAGTGACAGAACAATAACGACACAAAGACTACAGGACAACAAGAAACAAGATTCAAGATGGTACACAATGTCATAAAAGCACAAACTCACACATAAAATAACAAACATTTTCAAAAGACAGGGGATAAACATAGCATTCAAAACAGACAATTCAATCCAAAGGCACATTCCAAAAGTAACAAAAAGCAGGAATATACCAACTATAGTGCAACATGTGTGATGGAAGGTATATAGGACAAACCAGCAGAACGTTTGACCCCCAGTACAAAGAACATATCAGAGCATGGAAATATGGAACGAGCCACTCAAGTTTAACAGAACATTTGAGAGAAAATAAACACAAACCTACTACAAGAGAAAATGATATGAAAATAATTAGAATAAATAATGAAAGACATCTCCTAACATTACAGGAAAATCATCATATATACAAAACAAATGCTGAAAAGAAACACCTACTAAATGACCAAGTAAATATCACTAACAATTCACAGTTTGCACTGATTGATCATATAATAGACAGAAATCCCAACAAATGATTACACATCTAATTCCTCTCATAAGTATACAGTATACAGGAAAATATAATAACAATAATAATAATTATTATTATTATTTTGAAGAATAAAAAAAGAAATCTCTCTCCCTCTCTAATACACACACACACACATTCACAAAATCACAAAAAAGTTGGTAACACTTAGAAGAATAAATTAACCTCTGTATGAAAAAGATGGCAGTTCCAGTGATGTGTCCAGTGATGTGTAACGAAAACAGTAAATGAAAGTGAACTGTAAGATGTCCACCTAGTCGCCAGATGAGAAAAAGCAGTTTGATTAGATGCAGTGAATTAGAAGGTACCTGTAAGAACCTTTCCATTTCGGAAAAAAAAAAGGTTAAGGAACTGTTTTTAAATGTATAACCTACATGTGAAACCATAACCTACGTGTAAAAAGGACAAATCATGTAATATTTCAGGACACCCTCTGAAGATAACATGTAAAAAAGGCGAAACGCATCTGGGTGCATAAATAAAAATAAAAATTTCGATGTGCAGCATGCAAAAGGCATTTCTTTGAAACAACTGCAGTAGTAATATTTTAGATTTTGTAGCTACAAACAGGCCCGACCCTGCCGACGGCGTCAATGCAGAGACGGGGATTAGTGACATGATGTCATTTAGTGCTGATGTTTACTAAAGTCAATAAACCCATCAAGAAGGCTAGGAGAGCATTTATGCTAGAAAAAGCAGGTAGCCAGATGTTAACATCCCACTTAGAGAATTAATGTTTACCATTTAGCTCCAATACGACGGACGTAGAGGAATTATGGGCAAAGTTGAAACTGATTGTTAAACACGCTCTGGAGAATTATGTGTTTAATAGGTGGATTAAGGACGGAAAAGGCCCATCGTGGTTTAACAGGCTTCTGTCTAATTACATGTTGACTATCGAGTTCAAGAAATCGATCACACAGAAGAATCGTAAAAACATACCGTCGTTTGATGATTACACAAACTCTCGTAAGGACGACGCAGTACGCAAGGGGCTCCTATATGTGAGAAGAGTAAAAGAACGGCCGGCCCTGCAAAACTACAGACCAATCCCCTTAACATCGGGTTGCTGCAGAATTCGTGAACATATTCTCAGTTCGAATGTAACAAATTTCCTTGAGACCAAAAATATACTGTACAGGAAGCAACGCGGTTTTGCAAAGCATCGCTCGTGTGAAACTCAGCTTGCCCTTTCCCACATTATATAATGCGAACTCGTATGAATGAAAGGCAACAGGCAGATTGCTTTATTTCTAGATTTTCGAAAAGCATTTGACACCGTGCCCCACTGCAGACTCTTAACGAAGGTGTGAGCCTATGTAATAGGTCCCCAGATATGTGGGTGACTCGAAGACTTCTTAAGTGGTAGAGCCAAGTACGGTGTCCTCGACGGCGAGTGTTCATCAGGGACGAAGGTACTGTCAGGATCTGCCCTGGGAAGTGTTATACGACCGCTCTTATTTTCTGTCTACAGGGTGACAATTATTGGGTTATATGAAATAAAATCGTCATAAATTCTGAACGGTTTACGTTAGGGCGTTCAAACTACATGTTTGCTCGCGGGGGATGATGGGAATTAGTATACGCATGCCCACGAGTCTTGTTGTTGTCGGCCATTTCCCCGTGAAAATGTCACGGTACAGCGTGAAGGCCTACTATGCGAGCAAAAACAGCCCAACTGTGGCTCAAAGGAAGTTTGCGACCGAGTTTAAGCTTAAAAGAACCGCAAGAAGTGTGCTAACAATCAAGAATTTGATTCGCAAGTTTGAGAAAACGGGTAGTGTTTCTGATGACAGTGTTGGCAACGTCGGTCGTCCAAAAAGGGTGAAAACGCCTGACAACGTCGGGAAGACACTCGCACTGTTTCATACCACCCTCAGGAAATTGTTGAAACGAACTGCACAACAGGTGGAAATCAACCGGGAGACACTGCGACAAATTGTTGTTGAAGACCGGCATCTCTTCCCATACAAAATGCAAAACTACAGTATCAGCCAGTAAGCCCAAGGGTCATGGAACAGCGTTTGTGTTTCGTCAACACTATTGTCTCAGAATTGACGAACAGGACTTTGATGTGAATATGGTTTGGTTTAACGACGAAGTCCACTATCAAATGGTTCAAATGGCTCTAAGCTCTACGGGACTTAACATCTGAGGTCATCAGTCCCCTAGACTTAGAACTACCTAAACCTAACTAATCTAAGGACATCACACATATCCATTTGGATGGGTTCGTCAATATGCAAAACTGTCGCATTCTCATTTCGCGATCGACAGGCCTCTTCACCCTCAATGGGAGACGGTTTAGTGTGCGATGTCCAGTCACGGAATAATCGGTGCCATATTCCTAGGTGGCGCAGTGGCTCCAAAGCGCTACGTGAGGGTTTTGGAA